>NC_089518.1:36220752-36820752 GCF_963924715.1 Thunnus thynnus
CCTCTGTGTGCTGTCCTTCTGGATCAGTCACACTCATGTGGGAGCCACGCTGACCCTCTACGGATTTATTTTAATGGATTCCACTCATAATATTTAATCTCCCGGGTATGATTCGGGATATAAACAAGTCAAGAGATGGGTCTTTATTTTTTGAAACATTGCTCGGAGCGGTCCAGCGTTTAAGCCACCCATGAGAGACGCAGCGGAATAGAAGACAAGGCGATCTTTGTCTAGCATTTCTATAGCTTTTATTCCCATTCTAGGAATAGACACACACACACATAGATAATCACACATGAAATTGATCATCCTTTTTCCTCTGAATGTGGATTTCATGGCAAAGAAATATATCTCACAAAGTCTATTCAACGTACAGTATGTCATGTGTGAGTATAAATAGGGTTTATTGAATCTGAAGAAACTGAGCTGACAGGAGCAGACAGAGGATGCCAGTGTGAATGATAATGTGTGTGTGTGTGTGTGTGTGTTTCTGGAAGCTCACTGGTTTGCAGGCCACTTGCTGACACTCTGCAGCCGAACACTGGACTTCCCCGTTACTGCACGCACACCTGGAGCAGCGGCTGGGCTTCCACTCCTCACCGTCCCTGTAGGCTGCACCCTGCCAGGAGCAAGACTCTGGCACACACACACACACACACACACACACACACACACACACACACACACACACACACGCAGAGAATGAGTAAACAGTGAACATGGGTGTCAGATAATGAGCTGACTGTTCAAGCATTGTTTTCCCACACACACACACTCATTGATTTACGGTCAGAGGGAGAAAAAAAAAGCATTTTGCTAATTACACAAACACCTACGGGATCTCTTACCTGGCGAAAATATCGCTAAATGGTCGACTGGAGACGCTGCGGTATGTCAGAGGTGCTTTAAATATACTTTAAAGCCACCAGAGACTGTAACTAATTACCAGTAGCAGAAACATAGTTGAGTCAATTTGTTTACAGAGAGCATTTAAAAACAACAAAAGTTGACCAAAGTGCTTTACAGAGACTGAGAGATATAATTAAATAAAAACAAAGGCAAAGTTATGACGGTCAAGGGGAAAATTAATAGAAGTGTAGAAAAAAATTAATAAAAATGAGATTTCAATCTTAAAAACACAACAGCATGGCACATAGAAGAGAACAAATGATTAATATAGAGAGGAAATAGCGTGGAATGATGAGCAGTGATTGGTCAGCAGATCTGGCGGTAAAATAGGAGGTGAAGAGTTCAGTCCACAGAAAAATATTAATGTTTAATAGCACAGAAAGCCTGAGAACATGTTTCATTCTACTGTATGAAAAGCATTTAAAAACATACTGGACTAAGAATTGTGTTGGGAACATTTACATTTTTATTGCAGTATTGTATACATGTGGTTTTATAAAACAACTACTGTGGGAGAAAATGTAATTTCATGTATTCTCTTGGTTTTATTTTGTGAAATAATGTATCCGATGCACCGACGCTGAGGTCTGCAGCCTCAGACGTTCTGAGTCAGAACACTGGACAGACTGGATCGTTACCAGCAGACTAATATGACTGATTAAAGACACATCTGATTCAAAAAGATTCTCTGAAAAACAGTCTGGAGTAAAGAACAAAAACACTCCGGACATCAACAGAGGACGAAGTCTCAGGAAAACCTGTTAGAGCTTAAAACTACCTGAACTGAGATAGATAGATAGATAGATAGATAGATAGATAGATAGATAGATAGATAGATAGATAGATGGATAGATGGATGGATGGATGGATGGATGGATAGATAGATAGATAGATAGATAGATAGATGGATAGATGGATAGATGGATGGATGGATGGACGGATGGCCTCAAATTAAATAATGGAGGATAAAAACACAACAAAGCTAGAAGCGTATTTCCTTCGTGGTCCTCTGAGGGGAAAGAGGGCAGGACGGCAGATATTCAGGTCAGGCGAGACCAGTTAAAACACACACAACTACAAACCACACACAGTCAAACCAACCAACAGACAGAGATGAAAACAGAAGAATCATACAACAAATAAAACCAACTCATGTTTGGCTTTTCATCAAGCAGAGAGCAGGAGAGAGAGAGAGAGAGAGAGCTGACCTGAGGCAGAGTGCTGCTCTGCAGGACTGTCAGCTCCACACTTAGATTACAGTCCACAGGGCAAGTAGCTGAGATTGTGTGTGTGTGTTTGTGTGTTTGTGGCATTTCATATTTATCTGTGTGTGTTTTCCTGCACTGAGAGAGGTTATGCTGTTTAGCTTACATGTGTATATTTTGTGTGTCACTGTTTCATAGAGATTTTCATGCATTTTTCACTATATATCATGTGTTGTGTGTGAGATTTGTGTTCACATGCACGTCTTCCTTCAACCATCATTAACAGAGTAGTAACTCCAGCTACAGTCAGTCAGGCGACCCTTGAGAAAGGCAGCAGAATATAACTGAAGTGAAGCGTTGTAGCAGCCTGAGGTCTTTCCCCGTCTAAATGTGCTGTGATATTCATATGATGGAGAAGCAGAGCATCACTGACGAATCGTGTGTCTTTTTACTTCCTGCGAGCGGAGTTGTCTTGTTTCCAGCCGGCCGTCGGTTTCAGTCGTTTTGTACTGTGCGTATGTGAAACTTGGATGATCCATCACAGTTCAGCGTGGTAGTACTGTTGCAAATTTGAATTGTTGTGAACTTCAAGTGTTTGTGGATTCAAGGACCAAAGACAATGAAAAAAAAAAAAGAAACATGGCTGATGTAATGTATGCATGGTAGCCGACTCTCAAAGCTTTAAAGTCTGACAATCCCACAAGCGTTTGAATGTACCGAGAACAAAAAAACAAAAAAAATCCTTCTTTATGCCTCGACGGACAGTTTTCCTGCTCAGCTGCAGTAGAAGGACTTTAACAACAAACAACAATTTACTTGACTAAATTGAACAGCCGAACCCACATATAAGCTTCAAATAAACATTTAAATACATTTTTGTACAGAAGTAGGACTGTGGATTTCCGTCCCCCATCACCTACATTGTAAGTGCATTATGAAGGAATCTTTTAATGCCCAGTATGAACAGGAGGAATAATTCAAGCAAGAAAAACATGTGTCAGTGTTCATTTGGGTACCTGACTGTTGTTTTAAAGGACCAGTATGTAAGATTTAGTGGCATCTAGCAGTAAGGTCGTACATCGCAACAAACTGTATACCCTTCCCCTCCTCTTCTAAGCATGTAGGAGAACCTATGGTGGCTGCAAAACTCGCAAAAAATGGTCAAACAGAGTCAGTGTTTGGTTTGTCCGTTCTGGGCTACTGTAGAAACATGGCGGGCTCCGTTGAAAAGGTCCCGCTCCCTATGTAGATATTAAGCACTCATTCTAAGCTAACGAAAATGCAAAAATCCTTATTTTCAGGTGATTATACACTAATTAAAACACACTTATGAATATTATATTCCATTTCTGCCAAGTCTGTTCTACTAGATGCCACTAAATTCTACACACTGCACCTTTAAGACAGACTTGAAACATTGTGAAACTATCCTTACATACAATATAATATAAATATAAGGGTTTTGTAGTCTTTTAAAAGAAATAAAGAGCTGTGTGAGCAGGTGTTACCTCCGTTACGGCCACACTTGGGGCAACACTCTCCGGCTGGGGTGAATGGGCTCTGATCTACAGGACAGCTGAGAGGAGGGCAGGGTGGTGTGGTGCAGGATACACTCCCTCCGGAGCAAGTACACACCGAACAGGGTAAAGGACTCCATTGGCTGTCATGCTGCGGGAACAAGGACAAACACAGAGAGAGAGAAAGACATTTATACACAGAAACACAACCAGAGGGTGGGGGGGGGGGAGAGAGGAAGAAGAAGAAGAAGAAGAGAGACAGCGGGACGAGGGAAGCTGTTTTGCTCTCTGGGGACGAGACAACTTTAGTAAGCCTAAGCCTGAGTGGCAGACGAGAGAACAGAGTCACAGAGGGGGATAGAAGGTGGAGGAAAGATGTGTCAAAAAGAGATCACGGGAAGAAAGAAGAGAAAACAGATTAAATTAGAAAATACCGCCTCGCAGTTCTATGCCTCCGCCAAACAGTCATGTTGCAGTTTACATCCAGGTCTGTCCAGACTCATAATATTTATAGTGACGGAATTTAATAAAAGGTATTAAGTTATCACTGTATTGACATGTCTGGTTCCAGTGAATAATTCCCAGTGAGAAACAAGCTGTCTTCACTTCGAGTTATGGTCCAAAAACGTGTGTTGTGAGGTCACAGTGACCTTGACCTTTGAACACCAAACTCTAACCAGTTCATCCTTGAGTCTAAGTGGATGTTTGTGCCAAACTTGAAGGGTGTTTCTCAGACGCATTGGACGGATGAATGGACAGAAAAACATAATGCTTCTGGCCACGGCTATCATTGCATTGCTGAGGCATTAAAATAAAAGGATGTGTTTTAATATGAATAAGAAAGGCGCACTGTTAGAGGGCATTGCCTTGACATTTTCAAACTTATGTGCTCGTATTTAATATTGCACGAAAACCCCTTTTAGCAGAGTGACCCGGCCACCTAAAGATGGTTTTCAACTGCGATACCAGCTCAAGGCCGACAGGAAGCTCTCCGTCGTTCTGAGTCATACTGTATGTGTGTACTAGTGTTAAGAAAATGCTTAAGGCCATCGTGTTTATATAAAACCATGAGGATTTTCTATACCGTGATTGACAGACATAGATGAATCCATGCTTATGCAACCCTCTCTGGGGTATTAATTAAACATAGATATATATAATGTATCTTATAAATCTACGTGCGGATATGCAGTAAAAGTTCAGATTTGTTCTTTCACTCTAAATGAGATGTCAGCGTGTCAGCGTCGCCTGCAGTCAAAGTGGTAAAGGTGAGAATTCATTCACTTCCCTTTTCTGAGGTGTCAGGCTGTGAAACCTGCAATAAACCCTCTTCACACCCTGCATGAAATATATCATTAGTATGACTTTTAATGGAAAATTGATTTAAATGCTTTTTCACCCTGAATAGCATAGATTTTTTTTGTGGGAAACAATTACACCTTTTATGGTTTTGGCATACAGATAGTACTGTACTGCGTATTTCTTCACAATCTATATATGCTAAATTAAAAGTTGTGGGTCGCAAGAGCTGTCCAGGGTGCTGATGAGCGAGTCCCTGGTTACAGTTAGATCTTTAAAGAAAAAAAATAGATAATAGATATAGAAGACTGGTAGATTCAAAACCCCAAATATTGCTGTTGTTGGATGTCTTTCAAAAACATATTGGCTGAACACACAATAAGACCTTGCCAGTCCTTTGTGATGTGCAAAAAGAGGAAAAACAAGACTTTCAGCAGACACGATTTTTTAGTAGAGATGCAGTAAAGTCCTCGAAAGGTCACGACTCCTCTCCAAACCTCTTCTCCTGGTAGTTCAGTTCCATGTAAAGTGCCACTTCACCAGGGAGGCAACACAAATGGAATCTCCAAAATTGGCCGAGACAAAAAGATGTTCCCTTTTAGGACAACATGTCCTGTACTGTATCCAAAATGGATGCCAAAAAGTCCAGCTTGTTAAGCCGGAGGCCACCCGATGGAAGATGAACAAGACAGCAATTGTTGCTTTAGTGGGACAGAGGCGGGTATAAAGGGGGGAGAGGGGGGCGGGTCTCTTGAAAACAGTTTTTCAGCAGTGATCAAATTTGACACATGAATCCCTTTAAAAGATATACTATGCAGGGTTTGTCGGTCGGCATTTGTAAACGCAGCGTTCAAAGTTCGCAACCCTCCTCCCCTGGCTCGACCGGAGCGAGAGACAGAGACAGAGAGAGAGAGCAGTGCGAGAACAAAGCCCTGAATCAGATAAATAAAACATTATTTTCTGATTGATTCATGGTGGTTCTAAAGCACAAATAAACACGCCCACGCCCCCCCGCCATACTGCAGGAAGGTGCTGCATTGACAGATTTTGTGTGAATACAGAGCTTCATCTTGTCCGCTGTGACCTCTCTGCAGCTCTTCATACATCCATGACACAGAGAGCAGAGCAGAGCGGAGCGGAGGAGAGAGACGGAGACAGCGATGTAACCTCGTCGCTACCTGAGGGGCTACACACCCACTGCCCAAAGGTTGACGCTCAGAAACATCCCGAACACAGCAAAGTAATAAGAAAATAAGAAAATACAGGCAGAGGGCAGAGTCTCTGCAGATAAATACACCACCACACACTTCTAGTGGGTCATAAGTGATGCATAGTATACCTTTAAAAGGTTTAAAATGTCCCTCTTGTGGTCCTCGGGTCAATTTTGACCCGGGAGAACAACAGGCGTTGCTATGTACTGTCACCAAAAAAATTGAAATGGTTTTAAAACAGTATCCTGACTAAACTTTTACATCAACATCAACATATTTTGCTCTGATCTCAACTATACTTAAAATAATTCATAATTTCTTAGTCAGGATAGTGTTTTAAAACCATTTCATTTTTTTGATGACAGTAATGACACCTGTTGTCCTCGGGTCAATTTCTGACCCGGGAAGGACAACAGGAAGGTTAAAAAACATTCTCCTCACATTAAACACCATTGTCATTAACATCTGTATCTGCATATCTTATCAGAATAAGGATGAGCACATGTCATTGAGAAATGTAAATGCATATAGAGAGCACATGGCAACTGGATCAACCAGACAACATCTGGAGGTGATTGGATCGGATTGTAATCGGATCTGAATCAGGTGTAAATGGCATCTGGATAGTTTGACCACACTCTTAAGAAAAAACAAAATTCACCATCAAGTTAAAAGATCACTTGACTTTATCTTCCAAAAACTGTCAAAAAGCTACAGACAAGCTCTACTTCTGCAAAGAAAAAATAAGAAAATAAGTGGATTGCTTCTATTGACCTTGGACGCACCAAGTTTGCCAGCTCCACTTATCTAATTTGCATATTTAGCTCCACTCACAGTGATATGATGAGAATGATTGTTAATACCAGATGTAAATGCAAAGGCCAGTGATCAGATGTCATTATTCAGATACAGACTGCATGTTCACACCAAGTGTAAATAGGAGATAGATTCAAATATCTTTGAATTGATCAGGTTGCATCTTTGTCTGTGCATATTAATATTATTTGGTTGAAGGGATGGATGATCAGGAGAAGAGAAAAAGGGAAAGAACGAGAGGAAGATGAGTCTTCTCTCCTTCCTCTGTCACTTCCACTTACTCCATAAATGACTCCTTCGTACTGGCAGGAGCCCTGGGACGAGGAGAGGCACTCCGGACAGCACTTGTTAGCAGGGATCCTCAGACGCTCGCCCTTTAGAAAAGAAAACACACACACATGAATACACACACCGAAATACACACACACACACACACACTTTTACCAGCATGAATACAAAACTTGTCAATTATTATCTGTCCATTTTCATGTAAATAACCCGAGACGCCAACACAAATAAAACCACAGGACCGACAATATGGAAAAGACTCTTTCAGGCGTGCGCAACATGTAGAATACAGAGCGAGCGAGCCGGATGTGTTATAATATAGATTCACGACGCGCTCCTTTAGCTGCGCTGCCTACACGCCCTAAAAAGAGGCTGAATGTGCAGCGGGAAGCGGACAGGAAGTGCGGGAAGGGCCGGACGCTGAGCCGGTGAATACTTTAGATGTTGTTTATTTGCAAATGATATGAAATGGAAGAAGGAGGAAGAGGAGGAGGAGGAGGGGAAGGAATACAATCTGTGTAAGGTGGGACAAAACAACCCCCGAGGAGCTTCAGAAAATGTCTTGTGTCAATTGAAAAAGAGAAAAAAAAAACAAACAGACATGCACCGATTCACGAGGAATAGATGGAAATTGAGCTATGCAGCAGGTAGTAGTTCACCTTGAATAAATAGACTGAAGGTTTATATTGTACTTTCAGCTTATTGCTATCATTACTAAACCCCGGAGCACACAAAATGAAATAAGACCACTAGCCGACATGATGCTGAATCCTGTCAGCATCTAGAAACTGTATCTCCTCTAGCAGCCACTTTGTGTTCATAAATTAAACACAGATATTCTAAACCTCACTGTTTTACATATATTTATTTACATGTCTCTTCTGTAGAGCTTTTCATTTTTTTTTTTTTTTTTTTAAATTGTTTCAGTCCCTCTAGCTTTTTCTCTCTGCTGCCTAAAATTTAATCACCAAAAACGTGGCCGCGGTACAAGAATGTGATCCAATTTGAGGTTTTATTGCTGCAAATAAAGATGGATGGCTCATAAACAGAGTTCATTCATTACTCATGCAGGTAACAAATTTAACCATTCTGTGCACGTTTACAGTATCTACACTAACATGTAGTCTTTGAACAGTCAATAAAATATCTTGCAGTAACACTGTTGTCTTCATTAGTTATTGGTTAGGTCATCTTGGGGACTATTCATAGTACACACGTTACATTCATGGTCCATATTTCTATGCTTTGCAAAATAGTAACCATACAGTTTATCTGTTGTAATGTTGCACAGGTGTCACTAAGTAGGAAGAAGGGAAACATGACAGGAAAGAGGAAAGTAAGAAGGCAAATGAGACTAAAAGAAGAAGGAGAGAGAAATGGAGGAACAAATGAAATAAGCAAAGAAACAAATGGAGACGAAGGAGACTAATGGAGAAAACAATGAAGGAGGAATCGAGGCAGCTGTAGCTGTAAGCTTTTATTTTCTTTTAACTGTTACTGCAGTGCCACCATTACATTACTGGGCACCTGATAATGATGTGAGGTTATGAAATTTATTAAATAAAAAACAGCAAAAAGCGTCAACCTCAGTCAAAGTCATTGTTGGTGATTGATTGTGTCACATTCATTTCAATAGTTCATGAGATTTTTGGGTTTTATGTGTTGGATTTTTAAGTTATTCGCTATTTGAAATGTTAGCTACTATGTATTTTTAGCCAACAGGTATATATATCATGAGCCTGTGCCACAAAGCTATTATGATGTTATCCAGCTAACTTGATGGATTTGCTCACACACACACTCCTCAAACCTGTGACAGTTATGAATTCAAGACTATTGCTTTTCATGAAAGGTTATCAGGTGTCAGGATAGCTTGTTATATTGATGCCTTTTGTCATGTGAAATGTGAAATGTGGAGTGCTTCTCGGTAGCAGTGTGTGTAAAAAAAAAGTGTGTGTAAACAAAGACAAAGCCACCGAGATAACCGGCTAACAACATAATCCAGCCCTGAGACACACGGGCTTCATCCTGTGATTCTTCAGAGTAGCAGAAATGATTGTGAGATGAATGTAGTTTATTGGAGAATCATGCACACAGAGACACTACAGTTGTTTCTCCTGATAACATTAAATTAATTCATTTAGCAGAAATTGTGGGTTGCATGCAAGCATAAAAAGATGCTCAAGTTTAAATAAACAATGAGCGCTTATTATTAAAGGCGGCTCTGAATCAGTCATCGAATCAATCTCTGTACTTTTTAATATCTTTCATATTTGTGATCCGGGGGGCCCGACAACTCCCTCCGGATGAAATTATAAAAATGTACCCATAACTTTTCCTCACGCCAGTATAACCAGTTAAAAGTATCAAGCCGCCTGTTAAAAGGCACCAGAATACAGGAAATGACATCTACTCTGTTAAAAATGTTCCTACGCCTGCATAACGTTGTCATATTATAACAATAATGCATATTTCTGTACAGTTTTATAGTATTATTGTCATACTATAACATATACAGACCTATATATTGTTTCTGTTCTTATATTACTCTTAATATATGTGTACAGACACGATAAATGTACTGGTAAAAATGTGTAAAATGTGTTTTTACAACATAATCAAACAGAATTAAAATTTCTATTGAAGTGTAAATTACAAAATAAAAGGTAAAAAGTGTAAAATTCATGATTAGCCTGAAAGAAAAATTAAAAAAATAACATTTGAAGTCTCAAATTTTGGAAGGACAATGCTGAAATATTCAGTTTATTTCATGTCTCTCACATCTGCGTAGCGTCATATAACATAATGGTGCATAATAGTGCTCTATCAGTCAATTATGCTGTTTTTTAAACAACAAACCCAGATATGAGTCATCCTATCCAGACACACACACACACACATCTGTGGTAGATGATTAATCCAGAGAGTGCATGTACGACTGCAGAAATATTAACATACGCCTCTCAAATTCATAGATGGATTTTTAAAGAAAAAAAAGTCGATACGGGAGGAAAATGTATGCTCGCAGATAATGGCAGTGGATGTTTAAAAAAAAGAAAAAAAAGCCCTATAATCAGAGACATGCAGATGATGGAAACCCTAATACTTTTTATCACAGTGTAGGTGAGAGGGAATCACATTTTAAGAGCTTTTTAAATGGAAGGTGCACAAGGCTTGGTGAGCGTGATGACTAATTTTTAATTAACATCGGATCGGTAGCCAGCAGAGCGCGAATGCATTAGACATTGATTGTTGCTTTAGCTCAAGAGTTGGGATTGGATTTGATGCCGTCACCACAGGCTTGACGTTTAAATCACATTTATGAAAAAGCATGGGGAGGATCCGGTGGATAGATAGAATAAAAAATAAAAAAAAAAGCTTTGAAGAGCTTTGAAAATGTGTCTCTGTGAATTCAAATGGGGGTAGGCTGGAACTAACAGTATCCAAACAGTTGTCACTGTGGCAAATAGAGTGGTCCAATCAACACACTTCACTGTACAATAGTCTGTCAGTTCACTGAGTCTTGTTGTAAGGACGACTTACAAAGACCAGTGATTAAACGGGCCCTTAAAAGAGGTTCTGCACTTCAAGGTGAAACTGAGAGTGGGAGATTAAAATATCACTAAACAAGGATCCTGCACATTCAAGGTCTTACATTTTATTCACTTTACTGAGATGATTCTGGTTACTGCCCTGTGGCTATGTTGATTTTGATAAAATATATCATAATCCTCACTCATTCAGTAGCTGAAAAAAAATGTCCTTCACAACATCTAAATATTGAAAATAACACGGAGTCTTCATCTTTAAACCACAAAGAAACACATAAGTCATGGGTATAAAGAGACGTAAATACATTTTTACAAAGGCTCTCATCCTTTTTTTGTGCAATTCGAAACACTTTCAATCAAAAGAAAGTTTAATTCTGAAAGTTTTTTCACAAAAGCTGAGTTGCTTAGTAAGAAGAAATATTCTGATTGTTTGACTTAAACCTCGGTGCTTCTCTTTGACTTGCCTGCTTTTGAACTTTTTACGCTGATTTCTACATTTTCTCCATGTTACTTCACACAGACAAAGCTCTTTAAATATTGATATTTTTTTGGCTGTTCAGTCTGTGCTGTTTGTTGGACAGTTTTATTGAGTGAAAGTAAGATAATGGAGTTTTCAGTTTCATTATTTACTGCATTAGCAATTGAGTTAACGTTATTTGTAGCAAGTCTTAAAACAACATTCAGGTATGAAGGGATCTTCTAATGGTCAGTATAAACAGGAGGAATGATTACAGCAAGAAAAACATGTTTCAGTGTTCATTTGGGCTCCTGACTGTTGTTTTAAGGCAGATCTGAAAAATTGTGAACCCATCCTTTAAGCTAGTTAATTAGTTAACACAAAACCTGCCTCAAAAATCCATTTCTATGGAAGAATAGTGCTCTTTTACAAACTGAATAAAGTCAACTATGTTAACTAAGTTAGCTACTAGACACTAATTCCTTTAAAATCAGTTAGGCAACTAAGCTAACTGACGTTTTTGCTATCTTGACAAGCTAGCTAGCGTACACGTCTTTCAACATTATGAAATCAACAAACTGTTTGTTACAAACAGCAAGAGGTAAGAAAGTTGGAAGCTTAATGTTCTGATACTAAAGCTAACTTTTTAAAAATAAATCGACTCACATGAGTGTAGCCAAGTTAGCCTAACTGACATTTTACCTTAAGATAGCCATACTACACTGTATTGCTACCTTAACAAGCTAGCTTGCGTACATGTCTTTCAACATCATAAAATCAACAAACTGTTTGTTACAAACAGCAAGAGGTAAGAAAGTTGGAAGCTTAATGGCCTGATACTAAAGCTAACTTTTTAAAAATAAATTGACTCACATCAGTGTAGCTAAGTTAGCCTAACTGACATTTTACCTTAAGATAGCCATACTACACTGTGTTGCTACCTTAACAAGCTAGCTAGCGTACACGTCTTTCAACATCATGAAATCAATAAACTGTTTGTTACAAACAGCAAGTTGGACGCTTAATGGTCTGATACTAAAGCTAACTTTTAAAAATAAATTGACTCACATCAGTGTAGCTAAGTTAGCCTAACTGACATTTTGCCTTAAGATAGCCATACCACACTGTATTGCTATCTTGACAAGCTAGCCAGCGAACATGTCTTTCAACATCTTGAAATCAATAAACTGTTTGTTACAAACAGCAAGAAGTAAGAAAGTTGAAAGTTAATATTCTGATACTAAAGCTAACTTTTTAAAAATAAATTGACTTACATCAGTGTAGCTAAATTAGCCTAACTGACATTTGGCATTAAGCTAAAAAAGAAGTTTTAGCCACCAGCTAAGCTAATTAGCTAAACTGCTTAGTGTTACCTTTCAACGTCATGAGACATCATTTTATTAAAAAAAAACAACTTATACTCTAACCAAATGTCCTTTTTTGCCTTTTTTTGTGCAATTTTAGCTTGTTGGAAACCTTATCTAACATGTCTTGTTTTCAGAAAAACTGCATGTTTTTGGCTTAGAGCCATATATTCTTTAAAAAAAACACTTTTTTATTACATTGGATATGACCTGTAGTTTCATATCCAAGAATGAAAAGCACCCTCCTGTTCCCTGTCTTACCCTCTGGAAGTCACACTGGGGGTTGGGGCAGTGGGTGGGCCTGCAGATGGCCACGTCGCTGTAGCAGCTACACTCCTGACACGACTGCGGGCTCCATGATGTGTTGTTCTGTCAAGACAAAGCAGAAAACAGACATGAAACATTACTGAGGGCACACTTGATTCATCGCTGCCGGAAATAAATAAATAAAATCACTCTCTTACGGCTCATTATCATATCTTAACACACCGACATGTCATCTTCATGTTGACAACAGGCAAATGTACAGTAAACATATGTCGGACTCTTTGTGCATATTCATGTGAATGATAAAAAAAAGATATTTTGACTGTATACCTGCCTGAAAGACTGTCACTTTTTTTGCATTTAATATGTAGTAACTAGAAGCTTGAATCTTCTACATTCACACAAAATAATGATTTAAATTTTCCCCCTGAAACCAAATGTAGTAATTGTGCATTGTAGATATAGAGCAGAGGTATGAAATAGAAAAACTGAATTTAAGAAACAATGGATTATATCATTCAGTATCATAGTCTGGAGGATTTGAACTCTTTCTACTTATTGCACCAGTTTGTGTTACAGGCACTTTGAGGTCCACGATAGCCGAGTAAGGTTTTACTGCTCTAGTTTACAAAATGTGAGCACCACCATAAGAAAACCATTTCACACTTTGAACTCTTATTATCCTCTATACTTAAAGCTGTAAAACACTGGAAGGATTTCTGCTGCAGGTGGAGTGAAACTGCTTTGGTGTTGATTAAAAGTCTTGAGCACCATGGCCAACGAGACAATGAAATAGGACAAAAAAAAAAAAAGGCAGAAAGGCTGCTTGTAGTTTGGTTGCGCCCTTTAGCATGCCTGCTATTTTTCAATAGCTCATAACACCGAGCTGACAATGTCTTATGGCTAGCTTAAAGCCAAAGCTAAATCAATATTCCAGTGCCTGCATATGCTCAGATACGTATATCATTTTACAGTCCATAAATCGGATTTAGCCGGATGATTAATAATCCTCTCATGACGGGAATGTCCACGGGCAGCTGTGCCTATGGAGTGGACACTTCGTAATGGGTGGTGACTGTCACATGTGGAGGCTTTGCTCCATTTGAGACGGTAACTAAAGCGGGCATCTTAATGGACACGAAACCTGAGCCTCAGGTAACAACCGGACCCCTAAATGGTTGCTTATATGCTGACATAGGAAGGTATAAGAGGGTACACAGCAGTAGATCTTACAGAAACCTTTTTTTTTTTAAATTCTCCTGGCTGGATCTATCATGAGATGTCCTTAGATGTGCCTAATCCTGCACATTGTCTATTGGTGCGCTGCAAATGCCATAAGGGAGGGGGGGACTTTAAGGGTTTGATGTAATAAACGGGCTGCTACAATCTCTGCGCCGGTAGTAAACCATTACTTTTAATTTTCTGTGAAAAATGAGAGCCAAACATAATTCTTTAAAACAACTCTACTTGGTAACTGAGTTGAAGTGCAGAGGAAAGTCGAGCAGTAAGCATGCAGTAAAACGTGGGAGTAGCTATAGGTCATGTTGAAAGACACAGACAGAGACCGCAGAATGAAAATTTAATTAGCGAAAGCAGCCAGCTGAGAGGAATAGCACTCCTGGAGAGAAACATGAGAGTTGATATGATCTCTATAGGGTGGTATGAGCTATTTATGTGTATATGTACATGTGTTTTAATTGCAAGTTTGCGGGTATGCATCGCTGCACAGCTGGGGCCAGATGTGTAACATGATTTATGTAAGGGCAAATGTTTCACGGGCAATCTCTGCACACAACGTTAATGTTTCAGCTCAGGAGGGAGAGCTAGCGGGGAGATGTGGGTTGCTACCGAGCGCTGCAGTTTTTTTTTCATGATAGAAACCGTCTAACACAGATATACACGAGCTAAGATATATGATAATAAGTATTAACTCTGTCAAACACAAACAGATGATGCAGAAGATGCATATTAATATCTTTATATTTTGACTTTCCTTCTTTAATTTAATATGAACAAGGCGTTTGTTGCAACACTTTATTGAAGCTATATATTGTTTTCAAAGGCTGACATTTAATAAGCCAAGACACCGTATCTTTTTTTTTATACCTGAATAATTACAAATGACAAAACAAATTGAAATATTCTGCACGCCTTATGTATTAATTTCAAAATGTAATAATGAGTTTATGAAGATATTCACACGGCTGCTCACTACTGAGCAAAAAGTTTTGAGCCTTTAAATACAAACACGATGCTGATGTGGTTCCTAGACATGAAAACTAAAGTGCTTATTGAAATGTTTCACCAAACTTTTTACATGATGATTTTGCACTTTTCAAACAAACACAACCGCAGAAAAAATTATGCATGTAACTTTTCTAATTTGACGTCTTAATCAGGTTTATATTGTTAGACACATTTTTTAGATATGTATGTAAATGGTTGGGGCAGAGCCGACCAATCAATGTAGAGGATCATGAAATAATGCTTTTATCATCGTAATGAACCAGTTTAATTTGAGGTCTCTGCAGAACTATAGATTATAGAAACCAAACAATATTAGGTGGTAAAGTGTCAATGAGCCTCATAGACATTAAAAGTGGATTTAAAAAGCCTCTTTAAAGCTGCATTTAGGTATGTTAACCTAAATATAAATGCACACAAAGGGAAAAAGGTGCAGAGGAGTGTGGTGACTGCTGTCTCACGTATAGTGAGGATGTTCATAGGAGCCTGGTTATGTAGTAAAATGGCGGAGCAAACTTGGAAAGATACATAATGTGTGTGGGGGGTCTTGGGGTTCTCCCCCACAAAAATTTTCTGCATTTCTACACCATTAACCTCTTGGATTAAGTCAAGAAACCAGTCTAGATTAGTCAGGTTGAGGGTGATATGAAAACCAGGAATATGCATCAAGAACAGTTTATAATTGGGTGGATCAGGACAGGAAATGATTATTAGAAGAATTGACTGCATTATTAGAAGAATATTTCATATTTGAAATTATATTCATAAAAACATTATGTAGCCTTAAATGTTAGTAGGTTGAAGACTACTAGGCCATCTTCAAGGTTAAACAAGGACAAACAGTTTATATAAATGAAAGGGTCTTACAACACATCACCATATGATTTGGATAATTAAACCAGGTTAAACCAGGTTAAACCAGGTTAAACGTGAGGGTTGCTATTCTCAGTGCTCACAGAGCATCTTCAAAGTCTGCAACAAAGCATAAATAATATGGACTCACAACAACTATCTAACTCCAATCCCAAACACTGGTTCTACTGGGAGCTATTAGCACCACTAGCTGATGTAGTTGTGATGTTATACAGGAATGAATAATCATAACCTCAAAAACAGATTATGCTATATTATACTATACTATATTATCTCAAATCAAGAACTATTTTAATGCACAACTCAGAAGGTGATTTTTGCTCCTCAAGACTTAAAGGGGTCATTTTATTTGAGGACTAGACCTCAGTTCCTCTTAGAGTAAACTTGCAGCTCTCATTTAGCCTGTATGAGAAAATAAGAGAATAATCATAATAATGAAAGCAAAGCGCAGAGCAGCCGGATGAGAGATCATTACACGGAGTGATGCATCATCATATTTAAATATAATTCCATCCAAAGTCAAACTAAAACTGAAACTAAAGCAAAGTCTTCTGCAGACGTCTAAACAAGATACTCTCCACTGCTGAATATTTGATAATTCAGACACTTTGGGGCTCTGTTCGTCTCTCATGAGGGTGAGATTTTTTTATAACTTGCTTTTGTCAGTTGCTGAAAATAGAAAAATGATCATTGATATAAGCTGCTTAAATATAATCACCTGGTTATTTTTAAAAAGACAAAAAGTGGGCTAGCAAAACCATAACTTTGCTCCTCCTAACTGAATAATAAGGATGCATTTGCTCCACTTGCTCAGGCGCCTATGAGGATGTCTATGATACTGAATTTATGTGCAGAAGCTCAAAACATCCATTAGCCGTTTGTGACCAACAAGGACAACATTTGAGAAAGTGAAGGGCAACACTTTTATGTTTTCTACAAACATTCAGGGTCTTCCATTTACTTTTCTGTCTTTGCATTTTTTTTAAAATTCCAAACAGGATGTGGCAATTCAAGAAAAAAGCAATCCAGGAAAAGTACAAAAGAAGATTCACTGCAACAAGACACTCAGAATTGCATCTATCCGTGCATCCGAGCTATTACACGGAGGGACTATCTCTCAGGTAATATGTTCTGCTTTGCAAAGAGCAATTCACACGGAAGAGTGAGATCAGTTTGTCACGCCGAGTATCACGATTCCTCTCAATCTCCCAGTTTGCATAAAACAGGTCAGAGACACCTGCCCCCCCCACCCCCTCCTCCCTCGTCCTCCGGCCTTTTCTGAACTATATAATACAAAAGTATCTTCCATATGGTCACCGTTAAAAGGGTCGAGTTCAGCGACGCTCTCTGCTTTTGGCGACAATTTGTTCTTCATCAGACAGCTTTCTAAAAGTTGAGGTTCAAAGCAAAACTTATAAATGGAAAATCTTTCTGATTGGACCAGAACGGCAGAACTTCAGGCTATTCAGTAATTCCTTCCTGGAGTATAAAACTCTACTCAAGTGAAAGCAGGAAAGATTGATTTTTTAGAAAAGTTATTTAAAAAAAGAACAGCACATGAATACAGCATGAAAAAAACTGTTGAATTACAAGAGAAAGTACAAGAACTTTTAATTTGAAACTTTAATTCCCTGCAAAATAGTTGGTTAAAGGTTCATTTGTGCATCAAGCTTGTAAGTGCGAGTGGATTTAAGCGCACATTTATGACATTTTATGAGTCTTACAGGAGGGAAAGCAAAAACTCAGACACTTGGAAGTTCGTTGAAAATAAAAATAATTTCATTTAAGTGTATTATTAACAGCAAACAGGTGTCTGAACAAGAACTTTTGCCCATTTTCCTTCTAATTACCTACTTGGGTTTAAATGGACTAAAAAAATTAAATTCTTGTCCAAACCCTTGAAATGCATGCATGTCTTTGAGATGATATTAATAACCTGCATGTGTATATTTGTTGTTTGTAAAACAAGAACATCATGTGGAATATTTAGATCGCTTTGACTTAAATTGGGTAAGGAGGTTAGCGGGGTTAATAATAAAGTCTGTGTGCATGGGGTCGCCTCAGAAATAAGTTTCCTGTTATGGCTCTGTGGCTGCCATTCATGTCAGGAACTCTTCCTGAGTAGAGCTGTGTAAAATTAGCGCAGCGGCTAACAGTATATAGGAGGAGACTTTGGCTCGGACTCGGCTGCACGCCACGGCCTCGGAGTGCGAGTCCATTTCAGCCCTGGTCTCGGGGGGGATCAGGAGGTTGCACTCAATTCCAAATCCTTGTTCTGTTTGCCTGCTGAATAGACCATGAGCAGAATGGGATTGACCCCGGGTTCGCTGTTAACACGGACCTCTTAAAGCGGCCAGGGCATGGAAGCCAGGGAGGCCCCCCCCCACACCCCCCCTTGCTCTGACAAGTCCGAGCCAGGGGAGCTATACAGCAGACAGCAGCGTGAGTGGCAGTGGCAATTCCTCCCTTACTCCCAATCAGATTGTCCCCAACAGGGACCCGTACCTGGGATTCATTCATTTAACGTCTAAGGAGTTGAGGGCTTATTTCATTCCCCCCCTGGAGAAAGACTCAGATTTGATTTAGGACTGAACTGGCTCAGTCTACATGGCTGGACGTCTTTAATTTCATAAAAAAAACAGATCCATAACTCTCACACACAGTATATTCTAGTCGTAGGCTGTCATATAGGGCCTGCTTGAGGTTTGTAAAAGTGAATAAAGAACGCACCTTTCCACACTGAGCTAAGCCAGCTGTTGGTGCATCAAATCTAAGAAATTTTAATCTGAAGTCACATTAAAGGACATGTGAATATTTGTATTAAAGTGTTATATAAAAAATCTTGGCTCTTGTCTTCATTTGCTTATGTCATGACAGTGATGAGCAGTAGGGCAGTGTGAATACAGAAACACTACATGACAGATGAAATATGGCGCCTTCAAATATAGTCACGTATCACGTTTACTAATAGAGTCTATATCAATGATTCACTGGTGGGTAGGGCTGTGACCTCTGACTATTCTTACAATCTAATGATTTATTGTAATTGTAATTTATCTGTAAAATGCCAGAAAATATTTTTCAAAAAAATGCAGATCACAAGTTTCCAGAGGCCAAAGTCAGTCTTCAAGATTGAGGTTTCATCTGACCAACAGTCCAAAAAAAAATATATTTAATTTACAAAGATATAAAAGCTGAGAACTAGCAAATATTTAGTTTTTAGTAGTTGATAAATGTTTAACCCATTATCAAAATGTTGTAAATTTGTTGTTTTTTCAAATAATTTATCTTAAAAAAATGTCATTCCTCAACATGACTTTTAAATGCAGAAAACATTCAAGTGTTTTTGAAGGAAGAGTTTTTGTTCTCACTTTTCCGACCATCAGAAAATGCTGAAAAATGTCAATCGCTGCTTCCAAAAAACCCAACGTGACGTCCTCACATGCCCCGTTTTGTCCCAGACAACAGTCCACAACCCAAAGGTCTTTAGTTTAGTATCATAGAAGACTAAATAAACAGAAATTATTCACATTTGAGAAGCTGGAATCAGATAATTTGGACATTTTCTCTTAAAAAATGACTCAAAACAAAACGAGCCATATAACATACACCTGACTACTTTAATGAGATCCTGCTATTGACCCTCAACATATGCTAACTTGACGGGGGTGAACAGGGGACTGTGTGTTCTCATCAGTTAACGAGGAAGTTAAGTGATGAGGAAAATACAGAAGAAGACTGCAGTCATACTGGGAGGTTCCCAGCATGGAGTGTGTCTTCCTGAATGAAAATGAAGCATGATGAAGCTGAAAAACAACCTGCATCCTCAAGTCAATTCAGCCAGAACAAATAAAGAGGGAGGGGATTACTCGGTTGCCCCATACACCGGCTTAAGTAGCTGATTGAATTAAAATCCATTGGAGAACAAAAGGCAAGAGTCAAACGTTAACAGGGCTCAGTTTTCTGTCACTGTCAATAACGCTTTTTGGACTCTCCCATTCAAGACGGGGGCAGTGTGAAGAAAGGCAGCCTGTCAGGCAAGCAAAATGTAATTGGGCTAAAATTGGGCCAGGAGCTGATAGAAACTGAAGCTATTACTGAGGCAAATTCAATCTGGGGACGTGATGGCTTACAGCAGCCAGAGGAGCTTGAGATGGCTGCAAAACCGCTTGAGCTTCTCCTCGAGGGAAACCTGGTTCTGTCAACACAGCTTTATGTTTACAGCTGATCAGACCAAAGCCTTGTACTACACAAACCTTTGTGCACTTCAGCTTACATGTAACATACAGCCGGGTCAGGTTTCATCAGTGTAATACATGCTAACAGCAGAGAAGGGTCACGTGACCAAAAAGGGTGAAATCAAGACCCACTGGGAACACTGGAAATAACTTTTTTTTAACCCTCTTTCTCCTTTTTTTGAGTTGTGTGGTGGCTTTAGTCTATAAACACAGAATAGCACAGGAAATACTTAAGACAAAAAAGCAATGCTGCAACAAGACAGGGTGGGTTTGATGAGGGACTCACTTCTTTACTGGAAACTTTTAGTATCACCATCACAACTGTTCGCTTCACAAAATAGTACTCATGCAAACCACTTGATGCATGTCCTCTGTGGGCTTGTGAAACTTATTGTTTTAATTGCAGGACATCACTAACTTATATAAAGGTAGATGAGGCACATTCAAAGAACTTGGGTTAACTAAAAAGGTAACTTTGAACATTTTTATCAAAGGATAACTGATATTTAATGTGGTAATGTGGCTCTGAGGTTGTTTTTTCCTTTGTTTTTATGTGTGCTGTTCCAAATTAGGCACGTATCATCCCACAAGAATTTAAGTGTATCTTTAGACTTTATCACAAAAGAGATTTTTCTGCTTAAGTTGTACAAAAGACATACAACTAATTAATGAACATAAAACAAGACTAAGAGTCTACAGCAATGCTAGCTGCTCTGTGAGACTGTATGTAGGCAAAGCTGTGGGGGAGCTACATGCTAACACTAGCATGCTAACATGCAATATCATGATGCTAAGAGGCAGGTATAATATATACATAATAATACAAAAACATACAACAGATTAATAAACATAAAACAAGACTAAGAGTCTACAGCAGTGCTAGCTGCTCTGTGAGACTGTATGTAGGCAAAGCTGTGAGGGAGCTAAATGCTAACATTAGCATGCTAATATGCAATATCCTGATGCTAAGAGGCAGGTATAATATATACATAATAATACAAAAGACATACAACAGATTAATAAACATAAAACAAGACTAAGAGTCTACAGCAATGCTAGCTGCTCTGTAAGACTGTATGTAGGTAAAGCTGTGAGGGAGCTAAATGTTAACACTAGCATGCTAACGCGCAATATCCTGACACTAAGAAGCAGGTATATATTCATAATATTTATATATATTATAGTTTAGGTTGTTAGCATGCTAACAACTGATCATAATACTAAACACAAGTACAGCAGAGCCCGATGGGGATTTCTATTGTTTTTAAGATATTTGACATAAACTTAATTAATTAGAGGCAAAGTCATTATTAGGATAAATTGCCTGGACACCATAACCTTAAGTGCCAGATAGTTTGTTACACAGAACCATCTGGGAAGTCACCCTTGGAAACTGTTTGGAAAAGGGTGGGCACTTTCAAAAAATACTTGGCAGGTGATTGGAGGAACCATCTATCTATCACCATCTATCAAAGGCTAATGCGTCTCGCTGTCATCGCACGTAAACTACGCCCATAGCTGCCAGTAGTTCTAGGAAGCGCATAACTTGAAGTCTGACAAGACGGATCCTCGTGTGATCTCGTGAATCCAGATGCCTCGCAAGGTAATGAAAGCCATGAATGTCTGTAAGAACTTTTATGCCAATCCATCAAGTAGATGTTGAGATATTTCACAAGATAAGTGAAAACTTTGACCTGCTGGTGGTGCTTAATTAAAGGTCAGGGGATCGATAAAGTAATTAGGATTCATCATCTGGGAATCATGAATGTCTGTGCAAACTTTCATGGCAGTTCAGCCAATAGTTGCAGAGATATTTCAGTCTGGAGGAAAGTAGTGGACTGACTGACTGACTGAAATTGCCATCCCCGTGCTGCTAAAAAGTTGTCAGAACAGCCAGTTCAAAGGATGCCGGAGGAAAATAAGATGTTTGATGTTTCCTTGATAACAAAAAAAAAAGGGACTCGAGCAGCTCAACTGATGCGAACGGCACACAAAGAGAAAATGCTGCACTATGTCCTATTTTATTTATTTAAAATACTGAGCCACAGCACACCAGCAACCTGACAATGCAGTAACAAGTTCTAATTTCAGGTAGCCTGTTCACTCTTTCTCATTATCGCTGCCTGCTATCGAGCTGCCTCCTCCTCATCATTCTGGATCTTCACTACGAGCAGCAGAAGGAGTCTTAACATTGCCGTTTTTTGGAGGGCAACAGCTGTGTCGCTCCTTTCGCAGAATAATTCCCAGCCGAAATGAATTCAAATATATTCATTTGCTGCCATTTAATTGCTTTTACCCCACAACTTTCTTCAGTACTGGCCGAGTAATTATATGCTAATTCCTTGCGATGCAAGCTGTGAAAACAAGAAAAGTTATTGCGCTGCCCAGCTGAAGGACACCTTAAACTGTCACTGTTTCTGCCAAAAAGCCAGATTTAATCGAAGCTTTGGCAAATATGGAAAGCAGTCACAAGGAGTAAAGAGATGGATTTGGCTGCTATGTGATCTCATCATGAATGTCTATGGCTGTCCTGTGAGCTATCCATCATCTGACCCCCAAATACATGCTATTTAGCAGCTGAGGAATCTGCATGTAAAGCAGGAGACTGTGTGATCTGCCACTGGGTACGCATTGTTATGCTAATACTCACACATAATCGCCTGGGGGGGGGGGGAAAGGCTGAGTTTAAAAGTTGTGACTTAGCTCATTGATTCAACTTTCCCCTCATGCCTCCGGTCCAATTAGAGGACCTGCTGCTAAGACATGACAAATGACTGGCTGATCACTGGCCTCCCTACACCCATAAATCCAGCTGTCTGCCCTCGCCCCGCCCTGGCTGCTATCGCTCCTGCAGCCAAATATCAGCATCCAGCACGTAATGGGTTCTGGATCATCAAACAGATGGCCCAAAGAGTCAGGGTCCACCACAGAGAGAGAGAGAGAGAGAGAGAGAGAGAGAGAGAGAGATCGGTGCTGAAAAGCCACAGGGATCATGAACGGAAAAACAGAAGATTGTTTTGTGAGACAGAACTGTTTCATAAATAGATTTTAGGAGCGTGTTTGTTGTATATTTCATGAGATGATTAATTTAGATGCAGTTTAACAGAAACATCTGCTTGATAGCAAAGACTTGAGTCACATCAAACCAGTTTTTTTTTTTTATATAATGGCGCACTGCAAAAGACACCACCACTAAAATAACTACAGGCGGTTCTGCTGGGATTATTCCAGCCTGCAGTAACCGCGACTGACCCATTTAGGAGGGTCAAGAATAGAAATGCACACTCATAGCTCACCAGTTAATATTTTTTTTTGAACTTTCAAGGCATCGAACTGCAAAACAAAATATAAAGAAACCGACCGCAGAGGGGGGTATGAGATTACATAAATCATAAATAAAGTTAAAGAGACAGACTTACAGCTAACACAAGAGGGGTTTATGACAAGGCCAGGTGTGATATAACTTGCCAAACAGCTCTGCGCACAAACAGAAGCATTTTACTCAATAATTCAACTCCACTGTCTCAGCGGCCATTAGCTCTAATGAAAAATCCATAACACAATTCCATCCGAAAGTTTTAATGCTGCTCTGACAGTTTGTGCTGCACTTTAAGCTTAGTTTGATTTGGAAATTTTCAGCATTGGAAAAATAAAAATGAGTCAAAGAAAAGGGGGAAAAGGAGGGAGGGGAGGGAGGGAGGGGGGTTACAGTGACAGAGATGCAGGTGTACAAAAAGTACAAAAAGTGAATCACATACTGTCTTTCATCTCACAGACCTGCAGTGATATATAATGCATGCTGCTGGTATTCAATCTCAGACGCTTGTTTTCTTTTCATTGTAAGCCTTTTTAGAGGAAGCTGACTCATTCATTATCCAGTTTACAGGTTCCTCACATCTGACAAAACTCATTTGCATTCACTCCAAAAAAAAAAAAAAAAAAGATTTCATGTCGGAAGCCACGTTGCGTAATTCAAAATCCTGTTTGACAAATCTATCTCATTTGTTCCTGTTTCGTTGCTCCTATTATAAGCCTACAGTGTCCGACCTGAGCTCCGATGATGCAGACACATCACCGTCCCCTCCAGTTTCACATGTTTCACCCCCAACGCCAAACAGCTCGGAAAAACAACAGTCTACAGCTCTTAGAGAAGAACAACAGCTTTTAGGCTAACAAAACAAAGGGTAAATAATTCATATAGTATGTACATAGCTTTGTGAGCAAGCCTCTGAAGTTTTTTTTTTTATTGTTTTATCCTCTAAATACTCCTGAAGAGGAGGAAGAAGATGCATTAAAAGTGTCTCGCTCTGCAGGGATTCTCCTGCGAGCCTGATTCGACCCTCACATCCATGTGCACTAGTTTTTAATAATGCATCGGCTTTCCACTCAGGCGTGGTGAAAGTCATGTTAGGTGATCTCTCAGCTACAGAGTAACCAGGGATTTGAGGCTGAACAAGTTTCTAAATCACAGTTTTCCACCTTGGAGGAATGTCGAAAATGCAACTTGAATTAAAAATTGACGACGAGTGATTTCTGACCCATTTTAAATGCCTCCCCGTTTCTTGTGGGGAGCTTATGAATCTGTAACCGAATTTTAATTTGGGGCAGCTGTGAACATTGCTGGAGCCCTCTGCACTGCAATACAACTGCAAATCCTGTTTCTGAGTGACACCATCTGGATAATGTTTCATGAAACTCCTGCTGTAACTTCAGACCCATCAGACAGAAGAAAAGGTGAAAGGTCACAGGATGTCCCGTTGGCAGGTCTACTAGCTGGCGCTCAAGCTAACATGCATGCTGGCTACTAACCAGTGTTATGTTGCACATTCCCAGCCAAGGTTGAACTTTAAACACAAGCTGCATGAAGCTAAATTAACTGCTTTATACATAGTTAACCCAGAACTGTGGCCAGGTCGCTCTGCGTGTGCCATCATACTTCTGTTTTTGAAAGGGAGAGAACATCATGTAAACTCACTGAAAAATACATTAAGACATATAAAACCTTTTTAACTGTTCATTTTAGCTCCTTCCAGACACACACTCGTGATTTTAGGTCTGGCAAGGAAGATTTCCAAACCCAAGAAGTTACATAAAATGGATAAAGCAAGATATAGTTTACTGCAACATCCTTTTAGATATGACACATTTCAGTAAATCCGTATGCAGACCAAGTCAGGCGTTTTTGGGACATTCTCCGCGGGGTTTCTCGCTTCTCTCTCTGTCGCTGGTGCTCTGAGCTCGCTTGCATTCTCTCTCTTTTTCTCTCATCTTATTCGGGAAGCCGTCAGCAAAGCCTTATTTTACATTTAACGTTATCAAACGAGGAGATATGTCTCCTAGTAATGTCTTTGTCTTCCCTCACAGAAGAGTTGTACAGCTCTGATCAGTCTGATCACCAGCTGTGATTGGTCACCACAGGTTGCGTTCTTCCAAAAGTTGATTCTGGTTCAACTTACTCGCCGCAGGCCGCAGCAGCACCCCTGCAGCCCCCCTACCTCCACAGCCTTCAAATGAATGGGAGGACTGGAATTCAGCCTTACACTATCACATGCATCCCATAAATAAACAAACAAAAAACTGGTAGAATAGCCTCAGTATGCTGCCATCTAGTGTTTGTGCTGCTCACTTCGGCTGAACCCCGATTTATAACGTCACGTACCTTCAGGAGATGCTCTGACATCACTCTTCCATAAAACCAGCAGAAATATGGCCTGAAGATGCACATAAACCCTCCCATCCCCTGCAGTTCCTCGCACTCTCCGTCCTTCGCTCACACAGAAAAGCATTTGTCCATATTGTGTTGTGGAGTGAACAGACTGAAACAGTGTGTAATAGCTCTTTTTAAGACAAAAAATCCTGGTCCCTGTACCTCTTGGCAGGCTGTAAAAGCAGCAAGACTTTCTTTTCAGGGTGTTAAAAGTGCAGCAGTACTTTAGCAAGAAGCGTATAGTAAAAAAAAAGCAAGAAAACATCTGCTACCAGAAATATGCAGCGAGTTCAAGAAGCAGCGGTTGATAAAAACGAAATTTTATGCTCATAAAACAAGCAGGGTTTGCACATCACTCTTTATGGGTTTAAAACGACCAGACATACTGGCTACCGGTCTCTTTTAGACAAGCACACACACACAGATGAGGATGTATGGATTACCAGGGAGGCAGCTCTCTGACAGCTTTTGCGGCCAGAGGGAACCTGACACAGGAAACAAGGCGTAATGCTGTCTGAATGAGAAGAGCAGCAGCTGTGTGTGTGTGTGTGTGTGTGTGTGTGTGTGTGTGTGTGTGCCATCATCTAGTTTAACACCAGGCTCTACCCTCTGAGCTACAAAACAAAAATAACATATGTCATTAGGTATCTGTGAGCGCGTTAGTGTGGAGTAGGAGAAGGCAATTAGAGCTGAGTTAAGATGAGGCTGGCAAACACACAATGCGAATGCACTAACTGTAGTGTAGAGCTGCAAGAAACACACGCTCGTGCACACTTTTCTAACACTTTCACACTCCCTGTAGGTCAGTGCACTCACACCAAGATGGTTTCGGGCAAGTTAGTTTGTTTAGAAACGGCTGCAAACGCTAGTAACAGCGATCACGTTTTCAGTCTCCGGAGAGTAGTTCTGTGTAAGGCAGACGCTCACTGAGCATGTGCGGGAACACGGTCCTGTTTGCAGCTTCACTAGCTGGTTGTGCTACATATCACAGACTGAAAGTGTTCAAACTAAACATGGAAGAGGCAGCGTTCGGTTTTTATGCTCCACATATCTGGAGCAAACTCCCAGAAAACTGCAGGTCTGCTGCGACTCTCAGTTCTTTTAAATCAAGGCTGTTTGCAGCTTTTTTCAATCAGATTTGAGGCTTTTGATTAATATCTAACACTGCACTGTAACATTTACTCTCCTGTTTTATCCATCCTATTCTATTTTAGCTTATATTTTTTTAAATTGTATTTAAACAGCTTTTTCTAATTGCCTTGTGTTGCTTTTTGTCTTTGACGCCTTTTATGTGTCATGTAAAGCACTTTGAATCGCCTTGTTGTTGAAATGTGCTACACAAATGAAATTGCCTTGTCTTGCCTAAAGTTATTTACAATGTACATTGTAGTAAAAAAGTCAAGCGTCTGTGATATGTAGCACAACAAGCTGGTGAAGCTGTAAACAGAACCACATTCCTGCACATATTGAGCTGCATCTGACTACTCTCCGGGGACTGAAAATGTGATGGCTGTTATTAGTCTTTTGGAGCCGTTTCTAAACAAACTAACGTGACCAAAACCTTTTGTTTCATCACCGAGTGCGGGCGATGTGACTCATTGATGTCTTTTTAACAGTTTTTTGGGCAACAACAGAGGTCTACAGCACAGAGGAATAAGATCTATCAGGCTTTTGATACACACATAAGTAGATTATGATCTACATAAGTAGATTAGTTCATTGTTGGTTTGGATCCAAACATGAGGTTTGTTGACAAGAGAAAAATATAGAAAATCGGCACTTATCCTTTAGGGGTGAGCTCCTTTAAAATCGTCTGCATGTTTTCATGCAAATTCAATAACATGACTTCAGACCAGCTGGTAAAAACTGGCTGAAGGGGTGAGAGCAGTTACTGTGGCGAGAAGAAAGAAAGAGAGGGCAAGAGTGTTCACAGGGAGGCACTAAGAGGATTAACCGCATATGCTCGGCGTTACCAAAATCACCATACATTTCATTCATTTTTTCAAACTGCAAAACAAACCTGCACCTAGTGTCTGTGTGTGTGTGTGTGTGTGTGCATGTGAGAGGTGTGTGAGGTCGCCGTGGCTGTGACGGCTCACAGGAGTAAATTTCAACAAGAACCCTCCACACACGTACATTCACACACCCCGGTGTTCCTCTTCTCAGGATGCTATTAGAGTCTTGATTAGGATAAGTGGAGCACGGCTACTGTTAAAGAAGCTAAATGGGCCAAAGTGTGCATGTGGCACTCTGTGTGTGTGTGTTTGTGTGTTTGTGTATAATCCAATCTCCCTTCTCCCTGCTCTATAATTGGGTTTTGTGCTCAGCAGCTCAGACCCAAGCTGAATCTTCCTTTTGGGGAGGTTTTGTCTTCTTTTTTTTTTTTCTTTTTTTTTGAGAGAGAGAGTTGGCGCACGTTGCAGAAACCCCTTCACACCCCCTGCCTGCCTTGTTAACAAACACACACCTAGAAACACACACACACACACACATGGGCTCTCGAAACACACCCCACCCCCTGCCATCGCCAACAAGATACTTCTTCAGTTTCTACACAGCAAGATGTGATGTTACAAGCGTCAAGCTGTGTACTGGTGTTAACGGGAGTGCTGGCTGGCTGGCACTGTGCATGTGTGTGTGTGTGTGTGTGTATGTGTGTGTGTGTGTATGTTATGTAGCTTTACCCCCTAGGGTGACTGATAATCCAACGTTA
The DNA here is from genome assembly GCF_963924715.1 of Thunnus thynnus. NCBI lineage: Eukaryota > Metazoa > Chordata > Actinopteri > Scombriformes > Scombridae > Thunnus > Thunnus thynnus. The sequence continues at coordinate 36,249,412 of NC_089518.1, forward strand.
TCTGAACATTTCCAGTTTTGCGCTGGCAGGGAAATCCAGACCCCTAACACACACACAAACTTGTTTTTGTCACTTAGGAGGACTTCAATTCAATCCCTGGAGATCTGCTATAACTTTAACTATAACTGCTACACTGGTAAACCAAATCCTGACCCTAACCTTGACCTAAACCTAAACCCTTAAAGGCAACATATCATGCTTTGTGTGATCTTCTGTCATTTCTATACTGCTATAAGATGTTAAACATGGTCAAAGTTCCAAAACGTGAGGTGAATGTATGTAAAAATGCTCCCTGCAAGTCAGAACCCAGGGGTTGAATACTCCATTTGAAAAACTACCTCTTACTTCCTCCTTGGTTGTTGCTATCATTGGTCCATGGGTTGTTTCTATTATCCACTCACATATTTTGGATCATATTTGGGCTCCAACATGCACATACCTATTTGAGAAGTTTCCATTTCGAGTAAAGAAGGAGAAAGAGAAGTGAAGTCCTACTACTATTGTTTGCGTACATAGTACAGAACAGAGTGAGCTCATCAGGAGGTGGGGCCTTAAAGAGACAGGAGCTAAAAACAGCCTGTTTCAGACAGAGGCTGAACTGAGGGGCAAGTATAAGATAAATAAGGAGTTTTTTGAGCTGTAAATCATGCAAAAACATTCCAGTAGAGCCCCAGAATATAAACATAGACCTGTAAAAGTGTATGATACATCCCCTTTAACCCAAGTCTTAAAATATAATGGTTTACTGTGCGGAGACCAACACATTTTTGGTCTCATGAGTTCCCGTAAAGTAACTGTGTGATCAGATATTTGTTCCCATGATAGAAGTATTTCATTAAAATAAGTACACACACGCACACTTCCTGGATTTGATCAACTGGCACTGAACCAGGGCTGATTATCTTGATAACTGGTTAATTCATCAAAATGTCAATCAAAAATGTCCCAAAAAACAATTGCCCAGCGCAGGTTCTCAGAGTCTCTTGGGTGTCATTTTTCAGCTTAAAAAAAGTTGAAAATGCTCACATCAGCATCACTGCATCAAACCCATTTCCTGTTTTCCACGTTGAAAATGTATTTCTTTTCATTTTCATTTCAGCCTTTAAGAATCTTATTATCCGTGTTGAGTCTGGATGCAATTTGGTTTGTCAGCCAAACTCTCCTGGGTCTGTCTGCTATTTTTGTTTTTCCTCATTTTCTTTTAGACTAAGGCCTGTGGCTCTTTTGTATCAGCAGAGCAGGGTGTCTGTGTAATGTGTGTAATATGTGTAATGTGTAAATAAGTGCAATCAAAGACCTTAACGTCTCAGTACAGCTTGCACCTTCATTAGTGCTACAGAAAAAAATGAGTAATTATTTGAAACTTTTCTTTTAAAATGAACAAAACCTTCTCCTGAAAATGCTTTTTTCCATGTCTGACAGGTTTAACTTGCTTTTTCTAAATAATCCCTCTTATGTAGGTGAAGTAAAACATTACCAAGCAGGCAATAAAACATGTTATTCACCAACTGGATACACAGACTTGTGTTGCAATGTTTCTACATCCAGTCCTTTGCTTGTACAGTTAATTTAATATCAAGCTGTCGAGATAAAGATATGGAAGATGTATGGATTTATTAGCGTGTGATGACATAAAAGGCAGGGAGTGCTTGTTTTATTCCTCCCACAGGCTGAGCAAAGGTGCAGCTGTAGCTCGAGGAGCACACAGTGAAAAAAGTAGGACTTCTGCATCGGCATGTCTGCAGCTTTTGATCCTAGACATCGCACGCTCGCCCGTCTCCCTGCCAGCCTTTTAAGTCGCAAGAGCTGGCTCCAAGAGTCTTTACGAAGGGAAGCCGGCCAACAAACTGTGCTGTGTTAAATGACTTACCTGTGAAATGAGAGCCAAGAAGTAGTCTGCCCGTGCACTTTCTCTCCCTCCAGTGAGCACAGCGCCGGGGTAATTATTTGGCAGAAGACATCATGAAACAGATCTGACAGCCGCAATTATGACAAAGACGGGGCATGACTGCTTTGCCGGCCCCCTAATTTCTGTATTGTCACAGGCCGTTACGCCTCTACGGATCAGGACAAGGTTGAGGTTTGAGTCCAGTCGAATGGTCCTGATCTGTCACCCAGAGAGGGACGAAGATAAGGTGAAATATGAAAATGAGGATTTGAAAATGAGGAATGGGGGGCATTATGAATTAGAAGAGATGGGATATCTTTTAATAAAATATCTTTGTGTAGCACATGCCATATAACCACAACATCCCAGATTTGATTCCAATCACTACCCCATGTTTCCTGTCTGCTTTTTCACTATCGTCTGTCCAATAAAGGTGAAAACGCCCCCAAAAAATCAAACTGTATCTGTATGCTTGTGTTCATGAATTAGTAAAATAATTTTGTTGTGGAAAAATCTTTGAAATCTCCAACTTTATCATCTTTGTTTGAAAATGGCTGATCATTACTGCAGTTTTTTTGCCCTCTTATTCATGACCCTTACCTCCAAGACCGCAGATAGAAAAGCATGATTTGATTCGTGAGCAATACTAGCTACGCCTGCGAGCGTTGATATGCCCACATTGACAAGCGAGGAATGGTGTTGGCGGTGTTGTTCACTTTTTTTTTCTCTCCCGCTGTGACTGAGGATGGTAGCGTTGGGTAAGTCAAAGGGTCAGGACCCTCCGGATGTGAAGCTGCAGAAGAGGTTGCCCACGACTGCATCACTTTTTCTTATGGTGAATCATTAAAAAGACTCCAGGTGAACTTTGCCCTAATTTGCATTAAGCATTTATTTCCTTCATTTAGACCCCTGCCTTCTTTTGCAATATTGAAATTAAATGTTAAATGTTTAAAAGGACCGAGCTATCCATATAAGAAGGACAAGGGGCTGGAACGGCCTAATTTGACAGTCCAGAAGTCCAACAGTGTTTGGCATAACACACGATACAAGATAATAATCCTAATTTTAAAGCCATAATCCTAAGAGCAGATGGAGAATAAACACAAAGAGTCTACAGCCAAGGGAGTGGTTCTATGCCATGTTTAATACCTTAGCTTTACCTGTTAGCATGCTAACATTGCCCAATTAGTACTTAACATAAAGTATGCTAGATGAAAAGAAGTGATTATAATTCATCCAGAAAGGTAAGTCAATGCATGGACCAAGGTTCATGGCAATCCATCCAAATGTTCTTGAGTCAGGGGATCACCAAAGTCAGTAAGATTAATCCTTTGGCCATAATAAATATCAAACAGATGAAAAAGATTTCATGGCAATCCGTCCAGTAGTTGTTGAGATATTTTAGTCTGGATCAAAATGCTGGACTGACCAACCATCAGACCGAACAACTTCTGGAGTAAGGATAAAGTTTCATTCTTTCTACATGTTTTTAAACTTTTTCAGACATTTCATTGACCTGCAGATAACATGACCTGAGTGAACGTACATGAGAGTGTGAGTGTGTGTGAGTAGGAGTGTGAACAACCGTCGGCACTTGTAGCCGAAGCACATAAATCTTTACACCAGTGTTAGAAATGATTGACGTGGACTTCCTGCATAAGAGCCCCAAAAGGACTGTAGAGGGAAACTGAGTGTCTGCATCAGTCCAATCACCTTTTACTCTAAAAAGGTCATCGCTTCCAATCAATACTCCTCAGAGAGCCATTCGCAGTCGTCAAACTGTCAAGTGAACGCAGCATCCAGACCGCTTGGGCAAATCAGCCGGCAAAGATGACATTAAGACAGTAGATGAGACAGTACAAGAGCTTTGAGGAACCTTTAGGGCTTCCGCAGGCTTCAGACTCCGAGAGAACCGGCAAAGATTGCTTTAAAGTAGTGAAAGTGCCTCCATCGTAGAGTTGATTGAGGTATTTCCACGAATCTAACACATATTTCCTGTAACGAGGAACCCCGACTCTCTGAAGTCACAGCTTTCAGTTTAAGCCCCATTCGCATTGGATTAACATTAGATGCATAAGTCAGTCAAATCTTAACACAAAGACATGAAACACGTATTGATATCAAGAGTGACTTACACCTTCTGAGGATATAGTTATCTCAAATGTCAATCGCCAATAAATGCTTAGAAATCACAGCTTGAACATGTAAAAGAATCTTCATATATTTAAGTTTTCTTCAGTATCAAAGTGATCCAGTGACGGTTGTCTGTACATCCTTGGCTACACTGCAAACAGGAACTGCTAATAGCTAATTCGGCATACTTTTAATGGCGCCAAAAACAGTGTCAAAAAGTGAATATCGATACCTAATATGATTGGTTCTGAAAATAGGCCCATATGTAGTTGTTGTGGCTGTAATTATTACTAAGGTGGATGTGAACATGTTAGTCTGTCTCTTAATACTTTGTGACTTCCCTACCACGTCTGTGATTTTAACCCTTAGACGTAACTATTGAAAAACTGCTCACAAGTATGTATTTTAATTTTTTTAAAAAGGCCAGATCATTTCCTAAAGCAGCTGGGTGATGTAGTTTCCGGCCAATATTACTCACCCAGGAGGCAACAGAGCATTTGTTGGGGACTATTTTCAGCTGCGGATTAATCCACCTTTTGGTGTTCTAGTGAGTATTTCTGGCAGCAGGACGGACGGTGTGTGTGTGTGTGGGATTGAGTCAAAATAAACTACAGCATGTGTGTGTGTGTGTTCATGGTGATGAAGGAACATGTCACCCGGTGCAACAGTTTGGCTCACTGATGTGTTTTTAATAGTTTTTGGGCAACAATGGAGCTCTGTGGCACAGGTGATTAGTCTATATATGTATGAGGCTTGGATACACACTAACATGATACTTGTTAGTTTATTATTGGTTTCAGTCGTTTCAGGAGGTTCACTGACTATAAGAAAAATACAGAATATCACTAGACTTATGCTTTAAGTTTTAAACACCAAACTGAGCTATTATCTCTTCATGTTTTACACACAACTACAGTATATTTTGCAAAAACGCTCCATTACTAGCATTAAACATGTATGACAACATGCCTTAGCCATCTCATAATATACACAAATACACCATCATGCAGTATAAACCTACAGGCTCGTCTGATTCGGTGAATTTAATGCTTCTAGTTTCCCTTAATTTGCGAGATTAGTGGACAGGCTGCTTGAACAAAACCTAATAGAAGTTATTAAACTAAGAATCCACATGAGTGACATAAGCACCATTTAATTCTTCAAATCTAATTCATTCGTTTCAGGACTTTAAACATTCTGTAATCTTAATATACAGTATTAACAGGGGAGGGGGGTTAAGTATAAAAGTAACAGGGTGTGTTTGATCTTTGACTTAAAGTAATAATCACAAAGATTTTAATTTAAATAAATGTCTAGGAAGTCACTATCTATCACCGAATGAGGTCACACAGAGGTGATTGAGCCAATGGCCCACTGATGAAAGCCTTTGCATTTGCAGTATTATGAGTAATATGAACTGGGTGTCATTGAAAACATTCCTGGCGCACAGTTAGTAGCACGTTTTCCATCACCTTGCAGGGTGAGCTAATGCAACGGACTCACTCTTCAACTAACTTGTGTGTGAAATGCTGTGCTGTTTTTTTCTGTCTCTGCTAGCATTGCGAGTAAACGGTTACTGACGTCACACAGTCGACACTGTTTGCATCTCTGGGAAGTGAGAAAAACACACCTGTAATTACCGCTTGTCACCACAGGTGGCACCAAAGAGAGCAAAACAGAGATCTTTGAGATTGTTACTTTAATGAACTCTACATTTTTTAACTTACTTCACAAATGAAAAGATTATCAAGAACGCCATGAAGCACTCATGGCCTTTTGTCAGCAGCATCACTCAGCAGTAATCCTTTCAACTTCAGTCAGGTGAAACAGCAATATGGTGCAATACTCGTACTGTATGTTCAACCTAAACATGCAATTCCTGAGCAACAAAGAGAATCCCAAATCAGAAGAAGAGAGGGGTTACACAAGCCAAACCCTTTCTAGAGGAGTCTTTCTATGAATTTTTAACTGTACCTGTAAATGTCAATGAATTCTGTGTATTTCTAGCAGCTATGAGATTTTATTCCACCGCACGTAGCTCCATCATAGAAGAGACACACTTGACCACTACGGGAGGGGCTTGAATTACCAGGAAAACACCACGCTGTGCATCACATTTCCAGTCAACACTGAGAGTTACTCAAATAAAAAAAAAAATGCTGTAACATCCCCCATATGTTGCATAAAAAAACCCAAACTTTTACAATAGTTTGAAAGTCAGACGTTGGCAGTGAATGCAACTTGTTCTCTGTGGCAATCCTCACAACCACACAAGCATCAATTTTTGACTTTGGAGGTTATTGACTGGGAGATGCCCCGACTCTGTCAACATGGTTTCTTCGATTCTGACGTGTTGTTTTCTGTTTTGGTCAAATCATAACAGCAGAAAGATGAAGAACATGGACCTGAAATGTTTCCATCATCCCAACCTCCCGCCGCGTGCATACAGCTTCAGTGTTAGGATTGAAGTTCCATCTCTGTTTAAGTCCATCCAATCAAAGTCACGATACACAGCTGTACTTTGTTAAAGCTATTACAACTTTAAATTCAATGCTAGTTGAGCATGCTAATTTTACAAAGATACTACAGTACATGTGCCAGGCTGAATTACAGGGAAAAAACAAGCATCTAACAACCACAATGAGGTGTTCAAGACTTTCCTTTTGAGGTCCAGTAGTGCTGCAGCAAAATAAAAACTGGTATTTTAGGTTTGAACTCTCAACTGTACATTTTCTCACATATGCATTCTGGGCTTATTGTTCCTTTTCTGCATTGAAGCTAGAATTTATCACACTTTATGTATTGTTTCATAGCTGAACTACTACTAGACGGGAAGATGTAGATATATTCTGCATCTATTCATTCTCATTTTGCAGCTGTTCAGCTTGGGGTATTTGTCATCTCTGGAAACTTTAATTTAAAGAAGCTTCAGTGGTTTTGAACAATTCTTGTCTGCACAAACTGAGTCATAATTCATGACAGACTCTATGTGAGATTGGCAAGCAAGCCGTCTCACTAGTTTGGGGAACATGCAGCTGGATTTTCATATGCTTTTCTATAATCTGTACTTACTGTATCAAACAGCCAAGACAGTTTCTACACTGCTACCCTTAACCAATCATAGCTGGACAGACTGTTTGACCGTCAAAAGATGCAACTTATTAATATTATCAATAATAATATCAATAACAATGGAATAAATTACTCATTATAATGTTAAAGGAGTCACTTGTACAGTAGTGACAATCCTACTAGGGCTACAACTAACAATTCCTTTCATTATCAATTAATCCTGTTGATTATTTTCTCAATTTATCGATGAGTTGTTTGGTTTATAAAGTCACAGAAAATAGTGAAAAATTCCTGCCAGTTCCCCAGAGCTCTTTGAATGTCTGTATTATTAGTGTGTTATATGTATATATGTATATATATATATATATATATATATATATATATATATATATACATATAAATTAAGAAAAGCAGCAAATCCACAACCTGGTGAAGCTGAAACCAGCAAATGTTTGACATTTTTGCTTTGAAAATGACTCAAATGATTATTTGATTAGAACAGTTGCCCATTTATTTTCTGTTGAATCAATTAATCGACTGGTCGTCTCAGCCGTAGATCCCATAGAGGATTCTCACCAACTCTGCAGCTCAATGGAGCTTTTAAGCCTCTTTTAGCTCATTGTTTTGCTGCACATTTATTGTTTGGTTCATCAACCTTGTTTCCAGCAGGCAGCTGTTCTGTACACCCACTGTGCACTAATTGTCCAGCACCAAACGGCATTAAGGCAACTTTATATCAGAGGTTTGTGTTTTTCAGCTTGTTGTGATGTTCTTCTGCCCCCTAGTGGCCAAAAAATCTGTTCATGTAGCTTCAAGCAAAACAAAAAAAAAAATCACTCACACTTACTTTTGAACCAATAATCACTTGAAGAATCTACAGTGTAATGGTACACTGAGAATGTTTTGTACTACTTCCTTTACATCCAATCAATAGTCAGGAGGGTGCGAGTCAGAGCCTCAACATTGTGTCTTGACAATACGTGTAACAGAAGACTCCTGTGACCCTACAGGAAACCGTGTACGGCAGAAAAGCGCTGGCTTAGGAAATAAAGAGCTGAGACGAAAAAAGGTGGAAAAGGTGGAAGAGATATTTTTACTTCACAACAGGAACAAATTAGAGCATATTAGAGCCGGCGGAGGAGGAAGACATGGGAGAATATGGGTGTGTGACTCAGGTGGGGCACTTTGCTGTTGAGTAATCCTTCAAAAGATGAGATTTGGGGGGAGACAGGAAGTAGCTCTGCTGTCCTGAAATGACTCCATGCCTGCTGCCTTCTCTCTTTCTATCAGGCGGTTTTTTAAAATGTCATCTGACAGTTTTGCAACTCTCCTCCTGACCTATAGACATCTCCCTTAAAACTTTAAAATAGGAGTCTGGTGGTTAGACAACATGTATTGACGGTTTTATTGAAACTCAAGCTTTGTTGCTTCCTTTTTTCCCTCCCCTACCATGTTTTATTGTTCAGTTAGGTCTTTGGCATGCTTTAGGATTTTCTTCCTGTGCATCTTCTCTTCTTTATCACTGTGTTTTATCTCTGTATTCTACACTTTTCATTTCATGCGTGACCGTCGTGCTAATTCAGTTAGCTGAACTTTTCATCCCGCTGCAGGGGGGGCTGCTGGCGGGTCTGAGCAGGTGTTCGTGTGAATCTATGACAGCGGGAACCATATTTAGTAAAGCTCTGTGATGATGGCACCACATACTGTCCCTCTGCCTCCAACCCAGATTATTTTGGTGGCGAAGGCTTTCCAGGCACCAGCAGCGAAAAAAAAAACAGCTGCAGACGGGGCGCCATGAGGAAAATGCGGCAGCTATTTTAACTTTCACTTTGTAACTGAATATCAGCGGAGCGGGGGGGGGGCGGAATAAAGCCACCAGCGTTGAGTTATTTGGGCATGTATTGAAAATGTACATGCAAATATGTTTTGTAAGTGTTGAAACCCATATGTTCACACAAAACTGGATTAATAACAGCCGTCAGTGGAGTAAAACATTCTTGACGCCGATTATCAGACGGCGGCGGCGGCGGACAAGCAGGCAGCCGTTATGAATCAGATGATAGCTGCTTGTATTGTGGCCTATATTGGAGCTGAAAACATGATACTGCAAGCCAACTATTTCTGGCCTCATAAAGGAAACTGCCAATGTGCCATACTGTATTTATCCGTCTTGGCTCAAATGTTTTTTTCTGCCGCAGGGAAAGAAGCCATGAGAGAAGGAGAAGGGAGGAGGAGGAGGAGGAGGAGAAGGAGGGAGGAGGGAGGAGGAAGATGGTTTGAAATTCATTCTCAGTGAAGACTGAATGTTTGGCATGTGGAACACTGCAGAGCAGCGGTGGAATGAAACTCTTTTTTTCTCCTCCACATCTCAGAGGGAAATATTGCATTTTCTATTCCACTACATTTGTTTGACAGCTGCAATTACTAGCTAGTTTGCAGATTAATGTTTTTCAAAAACATATGATCATCTTATAAAAACATATTTGCACTGATAAAACTAAAAAACGGTATATAAAAGTAGTTTAAATGATCTCCTGGAGCATCTACGCTGGATTATGGAGATAGACTGTATGCTCTAAAGAAAAACAACGCCATGAATAGTTTTCAACATTTGCTGTGAGCAGCTTCGCCTTTAAAACAGCAGCAGCAGTTCTCCTCGGTTCACCTGCACACCTGTTTTTCAGGTTCTTGGCAGCTCGAGAAGAAGTTGCCACAGTTCTTCTTCTTCTGTGGATTTCAGCGTCTCAGCTGCTTCATGTTAATCCCAGACTGACTCCGTGATGTTGAGATCTGTGGGGGCCCAAACCATCTGCCGCAGGACTCCTTCTTCTTCTTCTTCTTCTTCTTCTTGCTGAAGATAGTTCTTTATTTACTACTGTTTATTTACTACTTTACTACTATTAGTTTATAAAGCGCTGAATGGCATCTGGTCTGCTTTCTGTCCCCAGAGTCAGATCTAAACATGGAGAAGCAGCGTTTAGTTTTTATGCTCCATGTATCTGCAGGTCTGCTGCAGTTCTTTTACACAGCTGAAGACTTTCTTTTAAATCAAATAATTATTCATTTCTTACACTGCCACTGTAACTTTTATTCTTGTATTTTAAACCTGTATTGTTCTATTTTACCTTCAGCTCTTTAATGACTGTTTTTGGTTGTATTTGGTTGTCTTTTTTGTAGGAGCTTTCTCTCGCATTTTCGATGCTTTTAATGTTTTATGTAAAGCACTTTGAATTGCCTTGTTGCTGAAATGTGCTGTATAAATAAACCCGCCTTGACTTTATGACCCTTGCTCTATGTTTGGGGTTGTTGTCATGCTGCAGAATAAATCTGGGACCGATCAGACGCCTCCCCGATGGTATGGAAAGAATCTAACCATCCGAAGTGCCTCAAACTTTTGCACAGTGCTGTACATATATATATACATATATATATAGCATCGGCCCTATTTATAACAGGAAGTGTTTTGGGATTTTTTGGTCTCATTATAAAATCGGAATGTGAAGTTCATCTCTTGTTGTGTTTTTCCAACACAAAACGAAAAAATACAGTCATGCTGTAGAATAACAAGTGTTATTTTTCATAGAGAGATTTGCTGTTTTGGGGAAATATAGAATTTTATTGTAAATTGATGGCAAAAAAATCTAAAAACAGCTATTAACTGTCCATCTGTTGTGATATAAGTGAATACAGATACACCTTCTTTAACTGAAATGCATCATTTAACTTTACATGTTGGTTGTGTCGGTGAAAAAGCATCCTGTAAATCAGTGTGAGGTGGGTTGGAAGCATAATAAGGCTAAAATCAAAATTAATCTAAGTTCAGGAAAATGTGGAGTCATTATTGCACAAGTGGTGAAGTATCTGATGTGGATGAAGTGGCGTTTAAGTTCAAAGTAAATCAGTTTAAGCATCATTAATGTTCTTGTGTTTTGTTCAACAAGGCTTCTTCTTATCTTTTTCTTTTTTTTATTAAGATCAAGGGAATTTAAACCCACCGTTCACATGAATTCAGTCTCCTACCTCTTTGTGTGTTTCCAGCGTTACAGCTTCTGGTGAACGGTTGTGTTGTAGTAATTTTTTTTTTTTACAGTGTCCTTCAACCGTCTCATTAGTGAAGTGTTCACTGCAGTTTTTTGACAGATGAAAAGGAAGCACAACATAATTTGTCTTTGCAGTTTCTTTTAGAGACGGAGCGGCGTGCAGTTAAAAGTGACAACATCATAAAACATGTAAGCTATGAAGGCAATATCTGTAAAGCATAAAACCGAGAGCGTCCCACAAAGAGTCCCGAGGCACTCGAATGAGAAACAACATGAAGACGAGATGAAATCAAGGATGACTCTCTCAGCTTGTCAGCTTTCTAAGAAAATTCTTAGAATTATGACGTTTTCTGAGAATTTCATCCATACAGTTAATACTAGATCCCGGTAAAGTTATTCATAAAGCATCTCAGTCCTTACGAGAGCTCCTAAAGTGAAAAACTGTTCGGAGTAGAGAGGAGGACTTTTAAATATTCTCCAAACGCTGAATGACAGTAAGTTAATGAAACGCTTCAGATTAGATTGTGCAGGGACGTTTGCGGTCGATCTCATTAAAGATCACATCTCCCATCCGACGCAATAACGCCAGAGATGAAAGTGATGACAACACTGAGATATTTGGCAACTGGAAAAACTTGGAATTTGCTGGCAGCTGGAATAAAACAGATTTACATGTCAACCGACGCTGCTACTTATAGACTGACCAGAAATCACAGAAACCGATGAAAGCTGAGACATTTTTTTCCCTCGTTAATATCAAATAGATTAAATACTAAAATGACCATTCAACAATTCATTCAACAGAGATGTTCATTACATAAAACAGTATTTATAATTACACCATGTTTTAATGGAGACTAAATTCTATGATTTTTTGATTAACCAATTACACCTTGTTAAAGAATGAGTCATATCTAGTAACACCTCCTCACTAATGTGAAAGTTTCTGTCCCTTCATTGCTCAGAGACGCTCTGAGAATTTTCCTAAATCAACTCCTTGCTAGAGATTTTTATGCTAAGTTAGGAGCATCATTAAACCTGAATTAACTGATTTTTTGTCCACTTGTTTTCACCAGAAACAAGTAGTGAACTCAACACTGACGTATCATCACCTTTTCAGTTGATATGTTGAACTTGTTAGCAAACAGTTGTTTATTTTCACATCCAGCAGTTATGGAGCAACATTATCATTCATGTGGAGTCGTGTTTCTGTCCACCTGGTGAATGTAAATCCAATATTCACTCTCTTTTAGCTCTGTTTTTGGTCTCCACCGACTCCTGAGGGAAATATCTGGCTCTTTATCTGCTAAATGTTCCACTGTGTTCACCAGCTAGTCTACAGATAACTGTGTCTGTTTGCCGTTTGGTGCTGAAAACAGCTTTTTCTCTGAAAACAGCTGCCTACTGCGACCCAAAACGTCGCTTTGAGAGCACTGAGAGTGAAGTAAAACAGTGAAGTTGCAGCCAGACAGATAAACAATGAGCTGAAACTCACTATAAAGCTCCGTAAAGCCGAGAGGAGCTGCAGAGTCGCTGATAATTCTCTGTAGGTTCATCACTACGAGCCACAACCAACACATTACATTCTGTCATTTGATATTATAAAAAATACCAATTATAGCTACTTTAATATTGCTGATTTTTTAACAGTGCCGACTAAACTTTCCTCATGTCAAACTTTACAATTCTGAACGTGACGTAACAATGTAATCTCTCTCTCCTCCTCAGGAAGTACATTTATATATCTAATCTTTAATTATCAATAAAAGAAAACAAAACTATCTGCAGCTATGAACAGGAAGGAACCTCCATCATATCAGAGATGAACAACACACACTGACTGACATCTGATATTTCATACAAAGCCAATATCTGCTTAACAATACATCATCCTGACCTTCCTCGTAGCGCTGAAACCTTCAACCAGGTTGATCAATCAATCAGTTTTGATAATTGGTTCATCATCTGCTGGGTCCAGATTATCAAATATGAGGATTTTCTGCTTTTTTCTGGTTCCCTGAACTTGGTGCAGCAAACACAGGTGTAACTAATATCATTATTAATTGCTGCATTTCAATGCATTTATTGCTGGCGTTTTAATTAACGTTATTCTATTTATTTGAAATTTAATTTGAGGATAAGCCCCTTGAGGTGCACCATGTCTTTTCAAGGGGATCTTCAGATACATTATTAGTTCCACTGTGCTTTTCCTGCCTGAATCAATCTGGAAAGAACAAAGAAACTCGAGTGCTCTGTCACTGTAAATCTGTTAAGATTCAGATTAGCGAAAGATTTCTTCAGAAAGCAAAACGATAAGTGCAAGACAAACAAAACTTTTTGACACTGAAGTGAAAGAAAATCTGGGGATAATCATCAAGCAAGCACGTCAATAAAAATCCAGATTATAAAGAAGCTTTAGTTCACTGTCAACATAACAGGAAACACTTGATTACTTTGTGTTTGAAAACTCTTCCTGTTTGGGTAAAGTATTGTCTTTGGGTTTGCAAAAAACAAGAAATGTGAAGATATGACGAAGGTGTTTTTCACTATCATGTTAAATCTGACACATGATACTTTGAGCTTTTATGTTTCTCCGCTCAATAATGTTGTATTTTCCCAGGCGGCGGCCGACACAAACACTCTCTATCTAAGACAGCTGGACCGAGAATCGACTGTGTGACATTACTTTTGATTGATGGAGCTCACTGCAGACTCATGTGACACGCATGCCCAAAATGCCTCAGCGAGGAGGACTGCAGGGATGAAAACGGGGGCATTAGTCTGCACTTCAGGGACCGACGACAAGGGAGGTGTCCGCCCTTGTGTCGTCGTTTCATACAGGGTGCATGCCGATGACTCGAGGACTGTAGCGGTGTGGGGAAGAAGTAGAAAGAAGAATCAGTTTTTTGCTGAAAGACCTGCAGTAGTTTTAACAAATTCCCGTCCTTGAACGCACCGACTGTCAGATTCTTTTACAGATACAACACAACAATAACCTTGAAAAGCTGTAAAGGCAACAAAATGTTCAGTGAGATGGAGTTTTAAGTGTCTACATGTTGATTTTCGGAGTGTATTGAGGTGAAATGACATCATTACTGCCTGCTTTATACTGTACATGATTTCTGTTTGGTTTGATTACATTTATAACATGGACTCAAAGTACACAAAAGCAGAGTTAACTCTGCTTTTGTGTGGAAAAATCATATCAGGTCTTCAATTTGTTGTGTTGTCTGATCAACACAAAACCAAAACATATTAATTTAAGAGAATATTTGGCCTTGAAAAGTGACAAAAATGGTTATTTAACTATCAAAATAGTCACTTTTTTCTCTTTATTCTTATGTACCAGCTATTACGGGCTAATTCAGTGGTATATCACAAAAAAGCCATCATTCATTCACTTGGATAAAGAATGTAAAACCACTGGTACGTTCGCCTCTCAGAGTGTTAAATGTCAAGTGCGCATTTGTCAGCAAATCAATGCAAGTTCAAAGGTGGGAAGAGAAGGTAAGAACAAGGTGAGACAAGCCCTTCCTGCCTATAGACACAGTAAACACAGAGCAGCAGCACAGCTCTGTCCGCAGCTTGTCAAAACAGACAGGAAGCTGAAAACACACATAATACGATGTGCGTCGAGTGCCGCCCCGAGCACCAATAGGAAGTGTCGCACTGCAGCGCGTCAACAGGAAGACCACACACACACACACACACACACACACACATAGAGCACCTGAAGAGCCAATCTCCAGAGCTTTGGCTCACCAGGACTTATCTTTTTTTTCTTATATTGTCTTTGTTATGATGATATCGTGGGTCGTATAGCTCCGGAGATTTCTCGACCTCAACGACGAGTCTCGCGTCATCCGTTGTTCTACATACACAAGAGACAGCAAGAGATGAGGAGAGGAAGAGCTGATACGGGAGCCGAGATGTACAAACAGGGACCGATTGGAGTTTATTTATTCATTTATTTATTTTAATTTTTGCCTTGTAGATACAGACACAAGTGAAACAGTTGGGGGCGGTGAGGCTGGAAATAGGACAGTGGCGTGAAGTGTCGCAGGGCCGGTGTGAGGTCGTATATAGAAGACAACAGAGGTGGCTGTTTTGACGCGTGCTGTTCGGCTGCGGTTTATTTTGGCCTTCAGGAAGGCAGACAGCAGTAACTGACTGTGGGGTCTTGCACTGGGCCTTGAATGGTCAGATTGATGACCCCACACACACACACACACACACACACACACACACACACACACACACACACACGCACACACACACACGCACACACACACATAGCACACTCATCACCAGCAACTCATTGCCTCCAACACCTGTTAACTCATATGTTCGAACCAACAAGCTGAAACTATTCAAACCTCGTTATTTCTCCCACTAAGACAAATGCATTAGCAAAACTGCTAAACCATGTTGCTCAACAATCAGCCAACAATATAAAAAGGATTTTTTGAAAGATAGAAATTAGGCCGTATATCTCACAGCTGCAAATTCAAGTATTGCCAACAATCTTAATCAACTCTATAAATAATTAACACAGCAGGACTCAACATTCACTTGAAAACAAAATCCTTCGTTCCTTTCTGGTGTTCAAACTGTCGAAACCAGTCGTATTCTATGGACCACTGTCTGTGTTGAAGAGTTAGCATTGCCAGCTGTTAGCCAGCTGTAGCGTTCATAGTTAGCTTAAAGAGCCTCACACAGTCCTCGCCTGCCTATGTGAGCCCTTGGAACTTGAGATTATTTCTTTTTTATCTTGAAAACTTTGCCTGTAAAATAAAATCTGAAGCAAATCAGCCACGATGTCAATTTCTTCATTAGTCGCCATTCTTCTCAGTTCCCAACAGTACGAAGACACGCGGCACGAAGAAATAGCTACACTTATCAACTGATATGATGACATCACCTGGGGCCTGCTAGCAGGTGTCCCAATCACCACAAATCAATTTTGATTGGTTAATTTTGTTGTCATTCTATATTTATGCCAAGTAGTCTTTCTATGAGCAGACACATCAGGTCCTGAGGGCGGAGATAGCTGCTGTATGAAGACTCACATCCAGTTCCAGCTCTAAATAATGAATTTATGGTTATGATAGTATCAAAAAAATTATATTTATAATAACATTATAATTACTAATTTGTAATTGTTTAATAGCTAAAAATTACACCTCTCAAAAACAGTCGGGCCTGCAGTGAAGACCTTGAAGGCCCCGGCGGACGTTCTCTGGCAGACAGGCGGAGAACTGTAACTGTAATTTCAGGTGTTAAGCAGATGCAGACTGACAGAGTAGCTATTGGATATTTTGCCCCCGGCGAGGCGTTTGGAGAGTTGCAGCAGGTGCCTGGAGGCACAACAGCAGAAGTTATGTGAAATATGTAAACAATTGGCAGGCGGAGTTAGCAGAGTCGTGTTGGTCTCTGCTCCTGCAGGCTTCACCGAGGCCAAAAACTCCCTTTCAGACTCAGAGAGAAAATCAATAAGATACTGTCATCTCCACCACAAAGACAACATAAATATCCTGAGCTCATTTCAAACCAATATGTATGCAGAAAGCTTGTTTGATGCAAAAAATATTGAAAAACTCCCACATGAAGTTCAATAAATTAAAAAGCCTACATACTGAAAACAGCGGCTAATGGGGTGAGTCAAATAGAAAAGTGATGAGAAGGTCGTAAGTTCGCTGTTGTTATCACAGATTAAAAACTTCATACACAGCTGACTGCTTTTCACTTGTTTCAGCAACAAAAAGATCATTTGAAGGGAACAACTGCAGCTTATATAAACTCATTTCATACATGGAGTTTCAGGCTTTGCAGGCAGACAAGTTTCAGTTAAATAATTAACAAATGTTGAAGTTTGATTGTGTGACTCAGCTGTTTCAGAAGAACCGTTGATCATCTAATCCTGATTGGCTGAATAAGTTTTTAGTGGTTACATTTTTTTTATTTTAATTCTTTCCAAACTTGGCTCTAAGTTTTGTTAGATCTTGTTTAATATTTGTTTTGGTTGTACAGTATTCAGTTATAGGAGCCATTTTTCACCATTATATTTCACTTTCACAAATTTCTCTTTTTTTTTTAACAAGTTTTGAAATGTAGAACTTGTTTTTGTCTGTAATAAAACGTCTCTCCCATTATTGTATACTTTACTTTTACTTTAAAGCAGATTTATGCAACTTTTATTGATCCAGCCAGACTGTGTTAATCATGAGATACAACACATTAACTTTTGAGCTTTAGAGGTGCTGGTAGGCTGCTTTAGTTACCTGTGGACAGAGCTACGCTAGCTGTTTCCCCCTGTTCCCAGTCTTTGTGCTAGGCTAAGCTAACCGGCTAATGGCTCCAGCTAAATATTTATATTTACAGAGCAGTTCTGAGAATAGCATCGATCTTCTCATCTCACTCTGAATTAGCATATTTCCTAAAATAATGTAAACATACTATTATAAATTTTCTTTTTGTGGTTTTCTCTTATTTATATACTGTTATGATGTTGCTAAATGCTAAACATGGTCAAAGTTCCAAAACTTGAGGTGAATGTATGTAGAAATGCTCCTGCAAGTCATAATCCAGGGCTTCAACCTGCTCTGAACGCTTCATTTGCAATTATTTTTTCTACCTTGCCTACAAGCTGATATCAGCACGTCACACATGCCCATAAATGGCGCCCGTTATGTAGTCTTTGTTGCTGTGGTTTTTCCATGTGTTGTTTCCACTCTCATATTTCGGCTCGCACATGCATGAATGTATTTGAGAAGTTGACATTTTGAAGTAAAGAATAAGAAAAAGTAGTGAAATCCTACTACTATAGTATGTTGCATGGTTGTTTACGTCACCTCTGCCAAGGGGGCGGCTTCCAAGAGCTTGCCAATCAGAACAGAGTGGGCTCATTGGGAGGCAGGCCTTAAAGAGACAGGAGCTGAAACGGCCTGTTTCAGACAGAGGCTGAACTGAGTGGCTGCATAAAGGGCCAGTATAAGATTAATCAGGAGTTTTTTCTTCTGTAAATCATGCAAAGATATTCCAGTAGAGTCCCAGAATATAAATATAGACCTGTAAATATGCAAATGTCTCCCTTTTAAAGTCTAAACTAATCATTTAACTCCCAAATAATACTGGCTAGTATGCAAGTTTTTGCACAAAACAAAATAATTAAAGAGGTGACATGTGAGACACTAGTTTCAGTTTGTTTGACTGCTTTTTGTTAAACTTATAACTTATTTTGACTTGCATTTTGCCTGTCTGTCATTGGTTCAGCTGTAGTGCTGCTCAATCTTCCTACCAACTACTTTGTCTAAAAAAACATAAATCAAATAAAATCCTGAGTGTTTACAAGAGCAAACAGAAGCTTTCATGAACTAACTGTAGGTTCACTTGTTGTTCTTTTCATGGCATGTTGGGATGTTTTACAGTGTCCAGACACGCTCATAAAATTTATGAGTATGTCTGGACTGTAGGTGACCGCGGGGTCTTGCACTGGACCTTCAGTGGTCAGATTGATGACCCCGCCACACACACACACACACACACACACACACACACACACACACACACACACACACGCAGCACACTCATCACCAGCAACTCATTGCCTTAAGCTCCACTAAAATCGAAAAAATGTGCAAACTACATCATTAATTCCACATAAAAATAAGTCCACTTCTGACACCTGTTAACTCGTGTGTTCAAACCACCGGCTCAACAAGCTGAAACTATTCAAACCTCGTTATTTCTCCCACTAAGACAAATGAATTAGCAAAACTGCCAAACCATGTTGCTCAACGATCAGCCAACAATAAAGGAAAGAAATTTTGGAAAGATAGAAATTAGGCCGTATATCTCACAGCAGCAAATTCAAGTATTGCCAACAATCTTAATCAACTCTATAAATAATTAATACACCAGGACTCATCAGTCACTTGAAAACAAAATCCTTCGTTCCTTTCTAGTGTTCAAACTGTCAAAACCAGTCATATTCCATGGACCACTGTGTTGAAGAGTTAGCATTGCCAGCTGTTAGCCAGCTGTAGCGTTCATAGTTAGCTTAAAGTGCCTGCCTGCGTGAGCCCTTGGAACTCAGATCTTGGTCTCCACCTTTTAGAGTATTTCTTTTTTATCAAGAAAACTTCATCTGGAGCAAATCAGCCATGATGTCAATTTCTTTCCCACCAGTATAAAGACACGTGGCACAAAGAAATAGCTACACTTATTGACTGATATGATGACATCACCTGGGGCCTGCCAGCAGGTGTCCCAATTACCACAAATCAATTTTGATTGGTTTATTTTATTTATGTCAAGTAGTTTTTCTATGAGCAGACACAGCAGGTCCTGAGGGCGGAGATAGCTGCTGTATGAAGACTCACATCCAGTTCCAGCTCTAAATAATGGGTTTATGGTTATGATAGTGTCTGCAATGAACCAAAATTTAAAAATCAAATAAATGATATTAATAATTTGTTATGTTATTTTAACAATAATATTATAATTACTCATTTGTAATGTTTTAACTAAAAATTGCACCTCTCAAAAGCAGCAGGGCCTGATAGACCTTCTCTGTCATAAATACTAAACATTACCAGTCCAGTCACAGAGGAGCTTCAGTGATGGAGTCAAACTGCACCGTCAAGAAACAAACAAACAACAACAACAACAACGCAACCTTTTCATGCATCAGAGCTGACACATCTAAACCAAAACCAAAAAAAAAAAAAAGTCTTCTGAATGCTTCATAAATTCTCGTCCTCAGACCCAAACAGATTCCAGTCACAGCTCTCTGACTCCCAGGCAGGGCTTTTCTGTTCCCGCTTCCTGCTTGGTGGCTCGAAAGGAAAATTGATCTTTAGACTCTCTGCTCTTGAGTTTTGGAGAAATCACCCTGTGTGCCACATGCCAGCAGCTTCTGATGACCGCTCGTTTTTCTTCTTGCAGACCTGAACTACATGACAGTTTGTTTTTTGTGCCTTCGAGAAAGAAAAAAACAAAACGAGCTGCCAACAGAGTGGGCTGCTCCTACATTTAAACAGAACTACACATCTGACCTCATATTTATTATACATCATTCGAAACTCTATAAACCTCCCTTAAACATCTCTGACAAAGACGGATTTATCATCATAACCCCTCGGCGTTCCCGCTTTTCTCCGTGTTCGTACATCATTTCTGCACCTCGACGTGCGTAGGTGAGCCAGAGATCCAGCTCTTGGAGGAGAAATCCCAGCTCTTCGACCCCAGGCGAGTGTTGCCACAATCAAGCTGACGAGCTGAGATTTGTCTTTCTTTCATGAAAAACCTCATCTTCAAAAAAAAAAAAAAAAAAAAAACACACTCTCACATTGGGAAAAGAGCTCTAAGGGGGGGGGGGGAGTCTCTTTCAACTTCTGCTGAGGAATAAATTGGGCTTTTAGATGAGCAGAACGGCCTTGGATTCAAAGAGATGGAGGAGAAAAAAAAAAATCAAAGAGGAGGGTGGAAACGTTCTCATCTGTCAGGATGTGTTGAAGTTCAGGGAGGATGGTATCTAATGCTTTTTCTGGGCCTCGTGTTCTTTTAGTGGGAATGTGATGATTCTCCAAAATACCAGCTGACTCCCTCTGATGCAGTTAAATGTGCTACATGAAGCTTTTTTTATTTAAACTTCCCTACAGATTTGAGCATTAAATTGATGATTAAACCTTGACATGATTACAGAAAACAAAAGAGAGAGCATGGTTGCAGATGATTAGATGAATAAATTACCAGTATATCCCAAAGTGGGGGTAACAGTGACACCATATTCTGTGAAGTATGTTCAAAGTTTCATCCCGAGAGCGAGCGAGGCTGCGTTCACATCCAGAGTGAAGTGAATTTTATATTTTTTGACCTCTGGACTGTTTTTTTTTTTTTTGCAGAAGTTGTCAGCGGATGAGACTACAGATTGACAAGACAGACGTTTGCTGTTACGGTGACAGCTGTGAGCGCAATGAGTGATAGCTCAGACAGAAAGATGTCAAAATTAACCGAGAACTCCACACCATCTGCTTCCTGCTTCTTTCTGCACTCATAGAGTCTTGGTCGGGTCTGTACCGTCCTCAACTTGCCGTCATATTTGCGTCGCCCCATCGCAGATCTGCAGCTGTTGCGTCTTTCCATTAACTTTAGTACTTTAAAATGGATCCAAACACCAGCGAAGGTGATGAGAAAATGTTTGTCCGACCAAATTCAGTCAGACATTTGACACCTTCATGAGGACTTTCTCACCTAGTTCATAGTTTTATAAGGATAAGAATGATTTCAATCAATATCTTAAAGAAAATAAGCAATAAAAAATTGTAATGATAGTGGAACCATTTTTGCATATTTTGTTTATAAGGAGGAATAAATAAGGAGTTTTCTGCTGTTTTTAGTTTGTTTTTTTTCCCATTTCTGTTTAACCTTTACTTAAAGGTGCTCTGTGGATTTCTTGAGTTCCTTGAGTTGTAAAAAAAAAAAAAAGTGTTTAATGCATTTCTTTCCTCATAAAACATTTGCAGAGCCGACTTTTCTTTAAAGGTTAGAAACCTGCAGTGTTTACATCCATATTGACTTGCTGGCAGTCTTCTTCTTTCCTGCCTTTGCCAGCACATCGCTACATTTCTCAGTGGAAAAGTATGAAACCAAAAAACAGGATGTATGAATTGCGCCGCCTGTGTGCTTGAGTTATTCAATGTGTGTTCTCATTTGGCTGCACAGGATTAAACTAAACGAGGGTTCGCTCATAAACATATTGCTCCACAGCGCTCCTAGTGGTCAAAAACTCAACAGGGCACCTTTAACTATGAAAACATTGCTAATACTAAGAATCCATTTTCAAGAATATCCCAGCCAAGAAAGGCAGATTTTGCTAATTATATTACATTATTTATATTATTAGATCCATTAAAATTAAGGCTATATTTCCCATAAACCTCATCACTGACCGCCCCTCCTTGCCCTCTTCTTCTTCTTTTTCCTGTTGGCCTTTCATTCTTTTGACTCTGTGCTTTGAACAGAAACTTTCTCCTAGAGCTCTGTTAAGTGTGTTTTGTGCTGCTAAGCGATTCACTCCCAACTGAACCCTGCGTTTTATAACATTAAGTTCAGAGTCGAGGCCTCGAGACCCTGAAACTCTGATTTTCTTGTAAACAAAGTTTCTTTGTACATTCAGTGTTGCTCACCAAAACATGTGAATCCTTGAGTTGTAAAAAAAAAAAAGTGTTTAATGCATTTCTTTCCTCATAAAACATTTGCAGAGCCGACATTTCTTTAAAGGTTTGAAACCTGCAGTGTTTACATCCATATTGACTTGCTCTTCTTCTTTCCTGCCTTTGCCGGCACATTCTTGCCTTTCTATATTTCTTGCCACCTGTAGATCAGTGGAAAAGTATGAAACCAAATACAGGATGTATGAATTGCGCCGCCTGTGTGCTTGAGTTATTCAATGTGTGTTCTCATTTGGCTGCACAGGATTTAACTAAACGAGGGTTCGCTCATAAAGATATTGCTCCACAGCGCTACTAGTGGTCAAAAACTCAAGAGGGCACCTTTAACTATGAAAACATTGCTAATATTAAAAATTCATTTTCAAGAATATCCCAGCCAAGAATTCTGTATTTTTCATGAAACCAAACCAGGAGCTGACTGTATTATTAGATCCATTAAAATTAAGACTACATCGATGGCCGAAGAGCAAAACCTCCTATCTGAAAAATGCACTTTTTTGAGAAAATTTGTTTAAAAAAATCTTGTTGTTTTCTTGCAGAATGCTGTTTGTTAAGGATACCCAATACATAACACACCGTTTTTGGACTATATTACTATATTATGTGGTGTTGTTTACGGTATCTTTGTATGGTTATTATGGTATTATTAACACATAATATAGTAATATAGTCCAAACACACTGTATTATGTATTGGGTATCCTTAACAAATAGCATTCTGCAAGTTTTTTTTTAGTTTTCTCAAAAAAGTGCGTTTTTCAGATAGGAGGTTTTGCTCTTTGGCCATCGACATTTCCCATAAACCTCATCACGGACCGCTCCTCCTTGCCCCCTTTAAAGAGGACAAACAACTTTTTCTTTTTTCCTGTTGGCCTTTCATTCTTCTGACTCTGTGCTTTGAACAGAAACTTTCTCCTAGAGCTCTGTTAAGTGTGTTTTGTGCCGCTAAGTGATTCACTCCCAACTGAACCCTGCATTTTATAACATTAAGTTCAGAGTCGAGGCCTCAAGACCCTGAAACTCTGTTCACTGATGTCTCATCTGTTTACTTTAGTTGCTCTAATATCCCAAATCTAACAAGATAATGATTTATTGATGTCAAAAGGCTCAATGTAGCTGCTGAAGGGAACTCCTGACCCCACCGCTCCTCCTCCTCCTCCTCCTCCTCCTCCTCCTCCTCGACCATCCTCTTGGGTTTATCAGAGCACAACATGCAGCAGCAGAGAGTGAAGGATAGAGAGGAGGAGGAGGAGGGAGGAGGAGGGAGGAGGTAGAAAGGAGAGAGAGAAAGGGCTAAAGGGAAAGACAAAAAGTAAAAGAGGGGATGGCACGCCCTGCGTTGATCCCACTCGACACACGCCGGCTTAGATCTAATCCCTTATGGAGAAGTGTGTGTGGTGAGAAAGAAGAGGAGGCGTGACTTTCACACACAGGCTTAGTAATCATTTCTGTTGAGAGCTACACCCCCGTATCATCAGAGATGTTGGCAGATCACATCTTATACCTGAGGTTATAAAGAGACAGACTTATACAGCATCAGAGATATTAATCTATAGAAAGAGATGGAAAAGAAGAAAGTTTAAAGTTTCTTTTCCTTCTTCACATTTCAGAAGAAAATATCTTATTTTGACAGCTGAAGTTAAGGCCCATTTACACTCTAAAACAGATGCAGGGACAGCAGATGTGCACACTCTCATACTATGTTGGGTGTTTGTTTAGGAATCTACACAATGGCATGAACAGGCTGCACAAAGACCGTCTTAGTGGATGTTAGCAGATGACGAAATTTACCTTCGCAGCTAGGTGGACATGAAAAGTATAATTCAAGCTTCACTGGTTACTTAGTTTATGGTATTTCATATGCACTTGTCTACTTCCCAGTCACCTCTCACTTTAATAATGTAACCCTCCTGTTGTCCTCCCGGGTCAATTTTGACCCGGGAGGACAAAATTGACCCGAGGACTGACTAAGAAATTATGAATTATTTTAACTATAGTTGAGATCAGAGGAAAATATGTTGATGGATTATGGCAGACTGGCTATATGTAAAAGTTTAGTCAGGATACTGTTTTAAAACCATTTCAGTTTTTTGGATGACAACACATAATGACACCTCGGGTCAATTTTGACCCAAGAGGACAACAGGAGGGTTAAAAAACAGTAAATATTGCACTTGTAACTGTCCTCTAACGTTGGGTTGTCTTGACTCGCTTGTAAGTCGCAGTAAAGTGACTTGACTTATATTTAAAGTCGATATGGCAAACATATTTGCCTGTTAGCTCGCCTATTTTTACAGCAGACATAGCATCAGCACTTATTTGGAGTCTTTGTGCTCTCTCGTCTCAAAGGAAAACCAGACAGGTGACGGTGGCATGGTCCTGCCTTGACACCTTCTCCTACAGTTATTGCTATTATTACTATCATTGTTATTGTTATTATTGTTGTTATTATGCTTCTCTGTCAAGGCAGATGGCCGCCCAGCTAGAACCCGGTACTGCTTGTTTTTTCTTTGCCGCTGTCGCCAAGTGCTGCTCATGGAGGGAATTGTTGGCTCTCTGTAAATTAAAGAGTACAGTCTAGACATGCTCAATTGTTTCAGGCAACCTGACATACGTACGTCCAATATTCACTCTTTTTGTTCCGTTTTGGTCTCCACCAACTCCTGAAAGAAATATCTGGCAGCCAAATGTTCTATCTCTTCAAAAAGTCAGTGATGAATATCTGTGGATTCGTCACTATGAGCAACAGCTTTCACTTTAAACATATTCTTCTGCATTGTCCATAAATATTAAGTCAAGGATTTGAGTTCTTCTCTCACCACTGTTATAATACCTGAGGACAAGTTCAGAAACTCCAGTGAAAGGGCGACGCTCGGACATAAAAAAAATCATCCCAGAGGTGGACAAGAATGTGAAAGTCAACCACATACGTCCTTTCCTGCTGTCAAACAGAGAGGCTGATGTGGCGGATATCCACCTGTTGTTCCTCACCGCACCTTCACCCCATCTTACATTTTCTCTGCCGACAGGAGAGACGGAGCTGAAATAGCAGCGGCGGTGGCGGTGACCTCTCTGTGGGAGGAAAAGAGCAGGACAGACGGAGAGAGAGAGAGAGAGTGGGAGGAAACGACCGAGCGTGTCGACACAAATCATCTTCACGCCAGAGGCTACCTGACAGGTGACTGCAGCAAATTTCCCAGGGCCTCAGGGTCCGCCGGAGGGATAAACCGGTGGCAGGACGTGTCACAGGTATTGTAAATGTGACACGAACACCGTAGGGGTTCTGATTTGAGAGCCAACTGGGCAAATCTGAGTTACCAAACAAAAACTGCTGTCAACAGAAGTTTTAACCCGATGTGTCAGGTCACTTGGGTCTGGAAAGAGACAAAACTGTGAAATCATCCTTTGTGTCTGTTTTCATTTATAGAAATAGTACCCGTCGGACAGTTTCATATAGCGTAGGAGCAGAGATTCGACAGGTAAGCCGTACTGGGGCAGTTGGAGTTCTTCTGGTACACAAAGTCTCCACACATCAGAGGATGTGAAATTCAAACCGACTCCACTTACAGCAGCACATTTATTTCTGTTTTGCATCACTTGTCATTAAACACTAAAAGGCGCTGAGCTTTACAGAGACAATCTACAACTAAATGCCTCAAAGACAGTTGAAAAAGTGTAGAAATAAATCAATAACACCCATGTAGGCACAATAATACCTCCTTCTGTTGTCATATATAGTACGGTGCCATGTAAGCAATAAGCAATAATAGATCAGCACACATGATACAATCATAATGGAATCTGTGAAATCCGTTAAGTGTGACTTGATCTTAACTCAAGGTCCACTTAATAGCTTTTTCTTAAGATTTCAACACATATACTGCCGCGTTCATGATATATCGGAAGGATGGGAAAGATTGTTAAGGACTTGCTGACAACTCAGAAATATGATGACTGAGTTGGTCACATGAGGGTTTAAAATACTGTGCATTGACAAAATTACATTATGTCCATTAAATCTGGGTTTCATTACATTGAACGATGGACTTTGGTCCAAGTGAGGCGTCCATGTTTGTTTGGTTTTCAGGTACTTCTGTGTTATTAAGTGCAATGTTCATCAGTTTCCCAGTTAAAATTAAGACTTAGAAGTTGACATGAGCGCAATTTAGGAAACTTGCAAACTGGTAATTATCATACTTGGGTCAGGTAATGATAACTGGGCCATCTCTATGACAAGTGAGCAAACTCTATACTCTTATGAAGACCATGAGATGTGGTGAAAAGGTCCAGAAAAAGCTAGAAAGTAGACCTTGAGTTAAGATTATTTTGTGAAGGTCTGTTTTATTAGTATCAGTCTTGTTGCTATAGTTACTCACAGTTAAATATAACTTTTACTCTGATTTACAACAATTGTTAAACTGTCTTGTTTTTAATGGACACCTGTCAACCAATCAGAAACCAGTATATTCAGCAGCCATGACATAAGAGTCACCTGAAGCCAGTCTATGGGACTAACTAACAACCCAAACAGCCTGAGGCTCTTTTTCAGCTTTTTCAGCTTTTCTTATCCACATTTCTGCACTCACTGCAATCCCCTGGAGGAAAAACCCTCCCACTGCTCCACATATACACAGCCAGTCGGCCTCTAGCTGCCAGGTACGACTGTCTGTAACCGACTGCAAGTGTCAGAGTGAAGAATGGCTTCAGTGCTCTGCGGATCCACAAAACAATGGCTAAAAATCTCCTCCATCTGGCAGCGCTCAGGACAAACTCTGGTTCTCGTCTCATCCATATCGGTGAAGGACAAGACTTAATTGGGAGTCAAACTGTTGAGTGGGGGCAACAGCAGCATTTGTAGGAAGTTGGGGATGTAATTAGAGCTGAGTAGAAGCCCACCAGCTGTGCAGAAGGTGAGTAATAAATTCAGCTACGTGAGAGGCTTACATGGTTTTGATTCTGTAAAGGTCAAACACATCCACCTGCAGTGCACTGAAATACAAAAACAGCCGGGATGTGCTACAGATGGCTCTTTGGACCACAGCCAGATGGATTCTGATGCTCTGCATTAGTGTCAGGAAGAGAAATGTTTAATAAAAAAAAAAAAAGGCAAAAATCGACGTTAAAATTGAATTACGCTCACCGGGTGCAACTCTTGTTGAAATATATTTGAATAAACAATGAAATCTAATGCTGTACAATCACTGCAGGAAGTCTTGGTTCAGAAAAAACTTTGATCCTTTGAGAACTTGTCCTCCAAATTAGATCCACATTTGATGAAAATCACAGCCGGCAAAACCCAAAGTTATTATTAAAGGTATATGAGCTACAATATTTGTTGAGTGACAGAAGGTGATGTGGTGGAGATTGCCTGGTTTGTTCACAGTATGAAACAATGATATTACACTTTAAACCGGCTTTAGTGACTGTTTCTTCACCAGCTAGTGTCTAACTTTGTCTGCTGTTTGATGCTGTGCAGGTAGACTGACGCAGTAAAAAAACAAAACTTTGAGCTAAAAGAGAATAAAAAGTTTCAGAGAGCTCCTTTAATGGTTGTGAGTTTGTCAATATGTCATTATATTGATTTTTGATGCAAAAATAGTACAGGTGATTGACAGTTAAGAATTTAAAGCAGCTATAATCAATATTTTTATAATAACAATGTATGAGTCAGTGTGTGATGTGTTGGTTGTGGCTCGTAGTGATGAACCTACAGAGAATTATCAGCGACTCTGCAGCTCCTCTCGGCTTTAACGGAGCTTTATAGTGAGTTTCAGCTCATTGTTTATCTGTCCGGCTGCAACTTTACTGCTTTATTTCACTCTCAGTGCTCTCATAGAGTCATTTTTGGCTGCAGCAGGCAGCTGTTTACAGAGAAAAAGCTCTAAAAAGCTACTCAGCACCAAACAGCAAACAGACACAGTTAGCTGTAGACTAGCTGGTGAACATAGTGGAGCATTTAGCAGCTAAAGAGCCAGATATTTCCCTCAGGAGTTGGTGGAGACCAAAAACAGAGCTAAAAGAGAGTGAATATTGGACTTATATTCACCAGGTGGACAGAAACACAACTCCAAATGAATGATAATGTTGCTCCGTAACTGCTGGATGTGGAAATAAGCAACTGTTTGCTAACAAGTTCAACATATAAAAGCTTCTCTACTTGTTTCTGCTGCTTCAATGAGGCCAAAATAACAGTTAGAGCAGCTTTAAGTCATCTTTAAAGCATAAATATCAAACATTTGGCTGATTCCAGCTCGTCACACGTGACGATTCGCTGCAGTTCTTTGTTTAATATCATTGCAGACTGAATATCTTTGGGCTGTGAACTGCTGATTGTGCAAAACAAGAAATTTGAAGATGTTACTTTGGGCTATGGGAAACTCATGAGTTCTTTAACATTAATCACAAAAATAATTAAAAGTCAAAGTAATTTGAAAGAGTGAAGGATGTTTTTTTCATAGAGATACTTGAGCAATATGTATAGGAAGGATTTCAGATTAAAACTTTTTTTTCTATTTGAAATACAAACACCACCACGAACCCAATTAACCAAGTACAAGACTGCAATCCTGCCAATAATTATATAACAACTCCGTGATGTAATTACTGCTTGAATTTGACTTCCAATTAGAACTTCCACAACTCTGTGACATATTGAATCACTGTCGGGCAGCATTCAGCTTTAATTAGAGACTGTAGTTTTATGTAAAAATTCAAAATCAAAGCTGGGTCACTGATGTCAGCAGACAGGACCACGTCTGCATAAATCCCCCCCCCAACCCCTTCCCTGCTGAGATGGAGACGATGATGATGATGATGATGGTGGAGTAGGAGGAAGAGGAGGAGGGTGAATGGACTCCAAAGACGAGGCCGTGTTGTGGGTGTAAACAACAAAGTGAATTCCTTCAAAGCTTCCTTGCAAACCTGGAGCCTTGCAGATCAGCCACCCATTGAATTTCATTATATTGGTGTGTGTGTGTGTGTGTGTGTGTGTGTGTGTGTGTGTGTGTGTGTGTGTGTGCAGGCAGGGAGGGAAGAAAGGTGTGTGTAAGTGTTGTTAGGGTCGACACAGGTACTGCAGGTTGGCTCTGACTTGCAGCAGCAGGCCGACACTGTAAACCTCTTACAGCGAAAGCAGAGTCACTCTGAAGCCAACAGTGGAACAAATGAGGCCAGACAAAAGCATGTTTCTGGAGGCCGTTTGGTCGCTTTGGAAGCGCCGGGAGGACTCGCGGAGCACAATGGCCTCATTCATGGCCTCCGTTCAACGACGGCCAGGTTTTTTGGTCGGAGCTCATCCGCGAACATCCCTTTGTCCTACCAAGTGTGTGCGATGAATACAAGGTGAAATGAAAGAGCGTTTTCTTCAATCGTGTCTTTTCTGATGTCGCTAATTTTCCAGACAGAAGGACGACTGGTGCTTGGATCCGAGCCGAACCCGATCACGTTACTGTCATCTGGAGGAAAATAAGTTTTAACGACACACGAGATGCCTCGGAGAAGACGTGTTTACTCCCCTGATGGGAGCAACATGTCAGTCAGCCATCTTTACATGACTGTAACACAGCGGTGGAGGAGGATAAAGTATTAATGTGTAGAAATACGAAGTCTTGCATTCAAATTTAATATTCAAAGTGTCCAACGAGTCAAAGTGACGAAGAGCAGTTTGGTTCAGTTTTTGGGTTTTCATGCTGTTAGATCAGATGAGGAAAATAAAGGAGAGAGAAAATAAGGAGAGACGAGGTGAAAAAATAAGAATGGACAAAGGAAAAAAGACATAAAGAAGATTAATTTTGGAGAGAAATAAAGAAAGAAAGGGAAGAAAAGAAGACAAGAACAAGGGCAGAAGGATAGAAAAAAGAAGGAAGGAAAGGAATGAAAGGATAATCCAATAAAAGAATGAAGAACAGAAGGTAAGAGGAAAAGTAAAGCAAAAATGAATGAAAAGGACAGAGAAAGAGGGAAGGAAAGAAAGAAACGAGGGAAGGAGAAGGAAATAAGAAAGAAAGATTATATTTGGAAAGAAGGACAATTACAGGAGGGACAAAAGATGGAAAGAAGATGAAGAACAAGGTAAGAAAAAAGGGCAAAGGAGAAAGAAAGACGACAACAAAAAAACAAAAGAAAGACAGAAAAAGGAAAAGAAGAAAAGAAGAGATTAAAGAAAGATATTTGCTGTATTTGAGGTTTTTATCTCACGTTGAACGAACATAAAATCTGAATCTGTAAAGCACCAACATCACAGACTGAGATTTGAGGCTTCAGCGAGCAATGATTTGAGTCCTGATGTGTTCGGTTCACTCTTTAACTTTAAATTAACTTCATTTAAAATGTCATTCACTCCTCTTTTTTTTTTTTTTATCGTATTTCTGCAGGCGGGTTTTGTCTGACTTCTGTCCTTGGACGCTGCAGTGAATCCATCTGGACCTGAGAACAGACCAAATGTATATTTCCCGCATCCCCTGTCAGCGCTCCGCAGTCCTCCTTCCTCTTCCTCCCCCGTCTGACACTCTGCTGATGTACGGCGCTAATGGAGCGCCGTTGTTTCAGCCGGTTTGTGAAGGTCACCGGCGACTTATTCAACAGCTCTGACAGTTTTAGCTGTGAGTCCTTGTCAGGCGATGATCGGCCTGCAGAGAGACCAAAAGACAAAAAAAACCTCCACGGGGAGGGGAGGAGGGAGGGGGGGGCTGCGATCGCTGGTTTCTAACACAAGGACTCCAGAGACGGTAAACAAAAATACATTCAGTGCCACAATCAAACCGGAGGTGACTCTTCATACTCGTCCTCTAACAGATTTTACAGGGAAATGTTGTTTTTATATCTGAAAAGTGCAGCTACGAGTCAGATTTTATATCCAACACAGTGAGATACATTCATAAAATACTTTTATCTTTCTGATTTTGCCTTCTTCTTTTCCTTCCTCCCTTCCTTTTCTTTCCTTCTTTCTCTATTTCTTTCATTCTTCTTTCCTTGATCATTTTCTTCTATCCTTCCTCCTTTTGTCTTCCTTCCTTCTTCGTCTCTCTCTTTCTTACTTGTTTACATTTGTCTTTCTGATCTTCTTTCTCTTCCTAAACTTCCTTCCTCTCTTTTCTTTTTCCTTATTTCTCTCCTTCCTTGTTTATTTTCTTCATTCTTCTTCTTCTCTCGTCTTCTTCAATTTTTCCTCTCCTTTTCTCACTACCCTCCTTACTTCCTCCCTTATTTCCTTTCTTCTTTCCTTCTCTCTAAATTGCTTTTTCTTTTATTCCTAATGTTATTCCCACATCTTTCATTCCAACTTTCTTCTTCCCTTATTACATTTTTTCTTCTTTCTCTCCTTTCTTTCCTTGTTTGTTTACTTCCTGTCTTTCTCCTCCTTCCTCCCTTCCACTCTTGTTTCTTTTTCCTTCTTTCTTCTTCTTTTGTTCTTCCCTTCTTTCTCTCCTTCCATCTTTCCTTCTTACTTATTTTCCTCGTTTATTTTCTTCATTCCTTCCACAAAGTCAAACTTATCTGAAAGCAAAACTAAACTCCTTTTTTCTTCATAATATGCATTTTGACATACAGTATATTTTGGTTAAATGTGTTGCTTTTGCTAATTAACATTTTAAATCTACAACATACACTACAACTCTTTGTCTTCTTGTCTTATTTTTTTTTTTAGCAACAGCTTCACATTGACAAGAAAAAGAGCATCATTACAAAAAGACAATCTGAGGTAACAGATGGAGGAGAAGCAGCGTCTTGTCTGATAAGGGCAGAAAGGATGTGTGGGACTGTTCTTTTGGCAGCGTCTTCCCTCTCAGCTCCTGTCCGTGACGACAGGAGCTGAGAGGGAACAAAAAAAAAAAAGCTCCTCCTGCCTCGTTCACTTGACTTTAGACACGCATAAAGTACAGCTGAAGGCCCGAGCTGCAACAACAAGCCCCGTTCCTCCCTCCCAGCGCCTCTATCCAGCTCTCCTGTTGGGGCTCGGGCCTGGTTGACTTCCCTAATCCTTCCTTCGCTGCAGGAGGTTTTTGGGAAAGCAGCGAGGAAAGCCAATGAAGTGCTACCTTTAGCTTTAGACATGGTTCAGGTTCATGGCTTGCTTACTTTCTTTCTTTATTCCCTTTTCTCTTTCGTTCTTTGTTTCCTCGAGTGACCTGAAAGCCTGGAAATCCACAAAACTGCAAACTATATTAAGAGAAAACTCTTATTACTCTCCTTTACTATGTGTTCGTGTGATTCTTGTGTTTATTTCACTGTGATTATGTTTAGTTTTACTTCACTAAAAACTGAAATGAAAGACTTTAGACATGGTTCAGGATCATGTCTTTATTTTTTCCTGACTTCCTTTCTCTTTTGTTTGTCTTTTTTTCTTCAACTGATGTTAAATCATGACACTATTTAAAGTAATAGTTTAACTTTTTTTGTTTGTTTTCTCAGATGTCAGTAAAAACATTAATCATTTTGGGAAATATGCTTATTTGCTTCATTGCAAATAAGAGTTTAATACTACAGTACTACTCACATGTCTGTAGGCTATGCTAAATATAAAGCTGACCATATTTAGACAAGCCGCAAGCTAGCTTAGCTTAGCACAAGACATGTTGCATCTTGTTTGTTTAATCTTTACAAAAGACAAAAGAATCAGGTCTTAAGTCTCCCAGCCAATAAACAGTCCAGTATATAAAACTGTGGTTTGTTTTGTACGAATTAAACAAAAAAAGTAGGCTACAACGTGTCTTTGTGCTAAGCTACATTAGCCGACTGCTGGCTAAAGCTTTAGCCTATATTTAGCATACAATTGTGGGAGTGATATCAATCTCCTCATCTAAAAAAGTCAATAATTGTGTTTCCCAAAATATCTGACTTTTCTTTTAAGTATTGGGTTGAAGTCAAGACATGGTTAGCACAGATTAGCATAAAGAAGCAGGGGGGAAAACAGCTAGCCTGCATGTCTTGAAGCTAAACTTCAGAAATCTGCTCTAATGATCCGTAAATTAACATGTTACATCTCACTTGTTTGATCCTACACAAACAGAAATGTAAAAACAACAATTTTGTGGTTTTAGAGGGAGGTGTGTGTAATTATATTGGTATGAAGAACAGTTTGTCATAAACAGCAGGTGTATTTCTGAACTTTGGATTTCTTCTAGTCTTTATTCTATGCTAAGCTTATTGGCACTGATGTTCTCATCGCAGTCTCGGAAAAGAAAGTGAATACGCCTATTTCCAAAAATCTTTAAAGAGTCTGAGTTATTCTCCCAGCTGTGGTTGGGGAAGGAGAGAGGAAAGCCAGTGATTCAGGTTCATGGCTTGCTCGCTTCCTTTTGTTAATCTTTCCTTCCTGTTTTCTTTATTTTTTCTTTTCTGTTCCTGAGTTTGTTCTTTCCTTTTCTCTCTGACCTTGCTTCGTCACCTCTTTGTTTTGCAAATCATATGAAAGCATGAATAACTTGAGAACCTAAACTCTAAAACTCCAGTTCACTATGACTACTTAATACTTGAGACATTTTACTGCAGTTTAGTTTTACTTTTGAGTATTTCTCCCATGACTACTGAGGAAGAAGAGAACTAAGCCAGTGACGTGCTACCTTTAGCTTCAGCCATGGTTCAGTGCTGCAGAAAAGCAAAGGCTCACAAAAATCGAGACTTTTTTTGTCCTTGTTACTGTGGAGGCTTTTGTACGAGGCTCAGCCCTCGGGCACCTCGGCGCTAATTAATGTCCCATCGTCGTCAGGCGCCGCAGGGCAGGGAGGCTCCGGCTGCTCGGGCCTCTTAAGGCTAATTTACAAGAGAAGCGGTAGCCTCAGGGTCACAACTGACTCATCAGAGCGGGTCTATACTTTCTGCTTAAAAACTTCCTGCCCTCCAGTGCTTTGATTCCCATCAGAGCGCAGGAGTTGGAATGAGTACTGTGTAATTAAAGAGTTGAAGAGAAAATATCCCAAGAGGATCAGTCATAAAGTACACAGTGCCATCTTTATCCTGGAGAAACGTGTGATAAACTAATTTAACGGCCGCTTGCTGATCTTCAAGAAGATCGATTGATCTTCACGAGAGACTGTATGGGTTTCAAGGCTTTGTGCAGCTGAAATTAAAGCTCTGGACAAATCAGAATCAAAGTGATATAATATGACTAAAGGAAAAAAAAAATCCCTCCACTTTGTCAGTTTTTCAAATTGTCATTTTTTGGAGAGAAACATGAATAATTCATCATCGCAGTTCTGCATTTCCATGTACTGCAGAGCTACAAAGACGAAGCCTTTTCTTGTTTCATCTTTCACATTTACATTTGAGGCATTTAGCTGATAGATACTGGTGTTCATGGAGCGGACACAGAGAGCTTCAGCTGAGTATAAACATGATTTTTTTTTTTTTTTACAGCCGCCCAGCTCTTTTCTAAATTTGGCTGAAGATGACAAATCACGTGGAAATATCAGTATTTCATGTTGTCTTAACTATGAGAAGTTTTGCACAAATGTGGAGTTCGAAAGTTCAAGAATCTGACCAAAACATTTGATGCCAAATATTGAAACTATGCAAGTTTCTTGGAACTTTTACCACTGTTTATATTTTCTTCACATAAAATGCATCAGATGCACCAACAGTGTAACTATTCACACCACAGTTTATAATACTGCCATGACTCAAGACGGCTAATGTAGCAGCTATCATTTACGTTACATTTCGACTAAAAAATAACCTTTTTGTGCATATTTTAATAACTCGATTTTCACAATTTAGACATTTTACACATCATGCAAAATAAAAAAAATCAAATTAACCAAATTGGTGATATATTGTCCAACCCTGCATACAGTGTTTTTGTACATGCAACATGCAGGAACCAGGAATCACTCCAGCACAGTCCACCAGGATTTACTCTGTTCTCGTCATACATACATATGTAACTCCTGCAAAAACCATCCATCGTCACCGCCTCCTGTGTCATAAAAGATGACCCTTCCCTTGTAAACACATAACGACCGCCATATTTGTGCCACCTGCAAACCAACTCATCTGCTTTTCACAGCATTAGGAGGAGAAGGGGGGGGGGGGCTTTATGATGCATATACAGCCTTAGTAAAAAGTTTCTACAACTTCTACAGCTATCGATCAAATGTGAGAGTAAGTTCGAACAGACAAATTGTCGTCATCTCTTGCAGAAAATACACAAACCATTTACACACTGAATCATGCAAACTAAACAGGTTTGTCCTCCTCGATAAATCATAATAATAACGATGTCTCCGGCCGATATGGGAGGAGCTCAACGATCGATATATGGCGGAATCATTTTGGTGATTCTTTATGACAGCTGTGATACGTCCTCCCGGCATGCTCCATCGATACCTGATCAATATATTATTAAGCCGGATCAGATGTACTGCTGATGGAATTTAATAAACGCATGGAGACACATGCAGAGAGAACAGATATGGAATAATAAAATGCAGGATATTCAAAAAACATGAGGTGATCTTGTGAGCTTCTTGGTATTTTTCTACCAGGATTAAATGCAAAACAAGTATCAGGTTATTCTTATTTATACAGCTGTATTAGAGCTGCAATTAATGATCATTTTCATTATGCATAGCACAGTACTCAGTTCTCAGGGCTCAAATTGCTTGTTTTGTCCGAAAAACAGTCTAAAATCCCAAAATACTCAATTAAAAAATGACATGAAACAGATAAAAAGCAGCAAATCCTCACATTTGAAAAGCTAGAACCTGAGAATATTTCGCATTTTTGCGCCATAAATGATTTAAACAACCAACATTGTTGTCTGTTACTCTTCTGTCAATCAATAAATTTCAGTTTACAGTGATATAAAACAAGAGAAAATCAGCAAATCCTTGACAGAGAAAGAGTTGCAATGATTAGTTGATTCATTGATTAGTCGATTGTCAGAAAATCAGCAGCTATTCTGATAATCAGTTACTCGTTTAGGTAATTTTTTAAAGGAAAATCACAAATATTTGATGGTTTCAGATCCTCAAATTTGAGAATTTGCTGCTTTTTCTTGCCTTACATTATAATAAATTGAACATCTTTAGTTTTTGGACTGTTGGGCATAAAAATAACATGTTGATGATCATCAAATCACTCACTTTGTGATGTTTTATAGACCTAAATGATTAATAATTGGAAGATTGATCCATAAAGACAATGATCGTTAGTTGCAGCCCCTAAACCAGAGAATATTAAGCGTTTTTGCTTCATAAATGACCTCAACAATAATCAGTTCTCACTGCAGATTCTGGTTTAAGGGATGAATCTGTATCCTCTGCTACAGGACAGTATCCCTCTGACCTTTAACCCCCCTGCTGCCTCACTAATCGTCCCAAATTACAATCGGTATGTTCGAATACGTGACAAACTGACACACTTTCCCCCCTATAAGAGGCTTTGGGCCACAGGTTAGACACCCTAATCTGACAGTTAAGGCATTACTGCCCTCTAACAAGACCCCAGACCCCATGAAAAGAAAATAACAAGTGGCCTCCACCTCCATAACCTCCTCCTCCTCCTCCTCCTCCTCCTCCTCCTCCTCCTCCTCCTCCTCTTCCCTCTTGCGTCCATGGCTGCACTCAATAAAACCCAAAGCTGCCCCATTTTCACCTGTTCCATTCAACCGGCCTTTTGTGTGAGCCGAGCCGTGTCGATGCTGGCCTTTTCCGGAGGTCACAGAGGGCAGTTTCTTAATGCGAGGTGGTCGCTTTAAAGCCCCCCGAGCCGAGAGCTTCGGCGGTGCACAGCTGAAAACGTGCCGCGAGAACCAAAAGCGAAGTTTGTCACCATCAATGACATCTTCCTGTGATGAAATCTGTCGAGACAAGCATCTAAAAACTATAAGCGAACCTCACGTATGAATTATAATAATGATATTTGCTTCTGCTTACTCTACACTTAAGGACTAATCCCAAATCGGAATATCCGCGTGCAAGCACACTAATACTAAGAAGGATAAACCTCATTTGTGTGGGACTTTCCAAAGTGTTTTACACAAGGTGAGACAAAAAAGTGACTGAAAACTGAAAAGATAAGCAATAAAATAAAAGTCAGAAATGGATTTTTACTGCTTATCATTCAGAGCTGCTGAGGAACAAAACTGACATTTCAGCACTCGACAATAAAACAGATACAAACACGTTAAAAAAAGCCGTCTATAAAGATAAGCTTCAAGAGTGTGATTTTTTAAAATGACCTTTTCTTTATCTCTTTTCTTTAATTTAGGATCATTACATCTGAATTCTTCTTCCTAAAACGCCCTCAGGAGAGATAAAGACAATGAACTTGTGATTAGATATCTGCATTTTTTTTTTTTTTGGCATTCAGCGCTTTGAACGCCGCTGATATCTCTTCGGTAAATGCCTCCACTCCCCGAGACTGCTGACAGATTTGTAAGATGTTTCTGCTTAATGATCCATTTGAGACTTACAAAAAGAATGAGTGTATATATTTTCGGGAAAAAAGATATGAAAAAAGGGTGATACACCAGAGAGAGAGAGACAATCAAAGAGTTTATATCTCTCAGGAACAGAATTTCAGTCGTTTAAGAGACTTGGTGCAGATTTCATACATAACAAAACTCCTCAAAACTTGTTAAAGATGTAAATGAGAGGAAACAGCAGGTCTTATTTAAGGATACTTCCTCCTACGTGAAGGTATTCAGACTATAAATCACGACAGCAGCTCGGTATCCTGGTCCATGTCG
The DNA here is from genome assembly GCF_963924715.1 of Thunnus thynnus. Classification (NCBI taxonomy): domain Eukaryota; kingdom Metazoa; phylum Chordata; class Actinopteri; order Scombriformes; family Scombridae; genus Thunnus; species Thunnus thynnus. The sequence continues at coordinate 36,287,466 of NC_089518.1, forward strand.
GATGATTCAACACCTCATAATTTACATCCAATGTCAGAGTTCAGTGCCAATGCAGGAAGTAGTGGCGGCGCCCTTCGTGTAGCGAGGCGGGAAGTAAGAGTGTGAAGGTCGGGACACATCAGACTTTATGGCAGGAGATCAGAATTTGTGTCCCATATTCTATGTCTAACATTAACCCAACTAAACACTACTAACCTGAAACAGCAAATGTTCACGTTTTCTTTCAAAGTATCTGATCTTGCGGTACAATGTCTGCTGGTAGTGACTATTAAACTTTGTTATGGTTGTGTTCAGGTACCAGCAGCACTTGGTAAAGGTTCAATCCTGCCTCCTAGAAATTTTGTTTTGCTATAAACATAACGCTTGCTGAATTATGTTTTCTCTCAACATAATGGGAAAATGATGACTAAATGTATTTGGCAAGTTGTAAAAATGTTGAAACTGAATGTTTGAGTGAAATGTTCCTTCCTACCAGTAGTAGTTACAGCATTATTAAACTTCTCATGGTTTTGTTGAGGCACTGGAACAACGTGAAGTGTTTCTGTTCAGAATCGACGTCATTCATATTTGATCTGGTTCTTTTTTTGATGTGATCTTCCAGCGTTTAAAAGTTTAGCATCAAACTTGGCTTCCGACATGAAGTGCAGCTTGAGAAGGTCTCGCTCCTCTCGACGCTGACTCGTGGAGCGATCAGTGGCTTGAATGCATGGGGCCTTAAGTCTTAAGACACTTAAAATGTGGGAGGAGGCTTATAATTTAGTTAAGAATCCAAGGTGGGTGGGGGGGTTCAGGGGTCGCCAGTGGGGTAAAGGGGTGGGGGAGAGTTCGGTTATTGTTTATGATGACACAGTTGTAACCTTTTCCATTGTAGATCTCCCAAAGTTTAAGATTGTACATATGTGACATTATGAGGAGAGTGGAAAAGAGGAGAAAACATGTAAAATGTATAATGTTTACACTTGTGTGATAAACTGATATACAATAAAAAAAGTGATCGAAAAAAAAGAAATGATAGACTCGTCACTGCAAATGTTCACAAGGATTCTGTGCATAACATGTCATTCTCTCTGGTCTTAAATGCAGCAAAAAATACAACTTAACTACTGACGAGATCTTCATCAGATGTGTGGAAATGCATGAATTGATCGACAGCTTTCTGTCAAACTTCTATCCGGCCTCTCTCTCTCTCTCTGCTCGGCCGTGCAGTGAGGACAGATATATAAGTGAAGGCTCAGAATAGGTTCCCCGCCGACAGAAACGCAGCCATGTAAGTGTCTTTCTCCGTCCGCTGCCTCAGAAATAATGATCACCACCACAAGCTCTTATTTCTCCTATTCATAGGCATAGACCAAAGTCACCATGAGGACACAACACTGCCAGCTCTTCATTAGATCCAGAACCAGCTTGTTAAAGTCCTCTCATATAGACTATTATCAGCGGGATCAATAACCCCTCTAGCATTGATCGTAGCTCTTCCTGCGATACATCTGAGAACCGGACATATAGCAGAAACCTGGTGTCTCAAGTCCCTGTGGCCTACTCGCCCTTGGACTACCACTCTTCTTTTTGTTTGTCTCAGCTCCATTCCCACCTGCTCTTAACAGACGTAGCTCCTTCCCACCAGCGTTAAAGACATCTCCTGGGTTCTCCAGGATACTGCCGACCTGTATTTTTCACCTACACATGCCAGAGAGATGAATGGCTCGGCGGACTAATGACAGATAACAAGAAGCCCAACCTCTCTCTGTCTTTTTCCAGGCTGTGCACCTCATCTTGTTTTTTTATTTTTTTTACTGCCGTTCCTTCACAAATTACAGTGGAAGTCGACTTCAGCGATGCACGGTCCAGATGTTGCGCAGCGTCACCGACGACGCCTCGCATTATATCACTGGCTTTCCGCCGCAGCGCTCGCAAAACACTAATTGCAGCACTCAAGACTTAAAGTGGCTGTTTGCAGAGCAGCTCTCCTGCTGTGAGATAACTGTAGGTATAACTTAAAACTCCTCTTAGTGTGTGTGTGTGTGTGTGTGTGTGTGTCCTTTGCTGCTTAGAGCCTCACAGATTGTGTTTGTACAGGACTTCATGCATCAAAGAGTTTATTGGCCGTTTTTAATACATTTGCTTTAAGCATTTCCAAAGGTGTACATTTGGAAAAAGAAGAAGCTGGTGCATACTGTAAATTAGTTGACAAGAGAGTGCTTTGCCAGCAGATCCCACAAGCCCCAACCACCCATAAGAAGTGGAAAAAGATCCCCTGCAGACATGTATTAAGACATATAAAAATATAATTATTACATTAAAATGCTTAAAATTACACCTCCTCCTTCTCCCTCATTAAAAATTCCAGAATATATGAATATGTAATTATGTTTTATTGCAGAAGTTGAACTGCTGGACACGAGATGTAAAGTTCATTCTCAGTGTTTGTGCAACTGGAGGCTTCAAGTTTCCACATCACACTTGTGTAAGTTGCATACTGGACCACGATTGGCTGCAAACTAGTTGTGATGTCACCAATCATGCTCGTAGGTTCGCCCCTTAAAATCAGATCTTCGTTGAGCTCAGAGAAACTTTCCTCCTTTCAGCAGATGAATGTGAAAATAAACTCTGCACACGCTTCATTCTGCACAGAGAAGAAGAACAACATCCAGCTGAGTGGAGGAGGACTTTAAATTCAATATTTTGATGATACTCAAATCTATAAATTACTTGAAATAATTTTATTCTAGAGTTGAAACAATCAGGTGATTTCCTCAACTGACAGAAAATAATCAATAATTTTACAGACTAAACAATCAAAAGTAATTATCATAATAATCATAAAAACACATGTTTGTTGCAATCCTATTTAAAGCTACAATATGCAACATCTGGAAATCAAGCTAGCGCTAGCATGACACCATGGATGTATAATAAGAGCTGGATAGGGCGCCGCCACTTAGCGTTTTAGCCAATTTTTCCCAGTGGCCACTCGCAGTACTGCAGCGAAAAATCCCCCTGCAGCCCAAAAATGATTTCCTCCATAGACCACCATTATAAAAGAGACACCTGTAAAACTGTTGACAGGCAAACAACATCAATTATGACTCTTTCTATTATGAACTTTTGATCCATGGAGGTTTTATATTTGTAAAACTTTCACACTACTGCACATATTCAGCAGTATGCGCCAGGCGAGCAATTCCTATAGGACTGAATGGGCGCCATTTTTAGTTTAGGTATCCAGCTCTTATAATACATCCATGCATGACACTCAAGAGCAGACCCACTCCACTGTTCTGTTGAGCTCCATCCAACCCTCCACCTGCGTCCTCGTGATGGTGAATGTGTTGATTTCTCTCCGGGGACTTGAAGTAACGGAGCTCTTTGATTCGACTAATGCAGCCTTTGAGTGAGCAATAGTGAGCAGAAAATGTGGATATTTCAACTAAAAAATGTACGTACAGTAACTTTAAGAAGTGTATGAAGAAGATCACTGCGTGCTTTACTGCAGTGGCTTACACATTATTACACACATGATAATTCATATAAAAAAATGATCCTCAAGTCTTTTTTGGTTCCAACTGTTGAAAAGTGCTCAAAGTTTGCATCAAATCTCTGGTCAGATTGATCATTTTCTTATCCTTTGATCAGATAGTTCCTGATTTAAGCTGATTTTAGGCAAAGTTCTTGTATGGTTGTGCACGTTCAGACAACTGAGGAGAAGCACCTGACAGACACAACTCAGGACAAATTATCCCATTTTTCTTGCTTCTGTTCATGAAGCTTGTGATACTACTGATCTGATCTGGATAAAAGATGACACTCTGCTTTCATGTCTCTCCAAAACTGGAAAATGTAAAGATGAAAAAAAATAAAAAAATTAGATTTTGTGATAAGATGAAACTGAATCCACAGAGACGTCATTGTTGAAGCTGCTGATTTGTATCAGAAGGTTGTCTCCTTATCACGCTATCTATCCATTTATCTTTTTCTTTTTTTCTTTTTTCTGTGCGTTGTCTGAACTCACAGAGTTCGGCGGTCTTGGCTATCTGCCAACACAGACCTGAGCCAGAAGACAGACTGCACAAAGAACAAGGACATTCCTCACAACAAAGAGCCAGTCGTCGAGCTGTTGTGGAGAGCGTGCAAAAGAAGAAGAAGAAGAAGGAGGAGGAGGAGGAGGAGGAGGAGGAGGAGGGGGCTGACGGGTGAGAAATAAAAGATGATGACGAATGCCTGGTGCTGGCCCATTTTCTTTCAACAAACTATCAAATTATGACCAAACAGAAACTGAAGGAATGGGAGGAGCGCTGCTGCAAGCCTCTGCGGCCACCTCAGTCTGTTTTTTTTTTTGCATAACACACACACACACCTATCCCTGATGCCATATTGCATGTGTCTACATGTTAGCACAGAGCAGACCACAGGATGTATTATTCAGGTTAAAGATGGCGAGCGCGAGAGCTTATGTCTCTTTATTCAAACCACAGGAGATAACGACAGGAAAAAAAACAAAGCTCAAGTCAGCACAAAGCTGCCGTGAGAGCCTAAAAGCAGCAGCAGCAGCAGGAGGAGGTACAGTAGATGTGTAGCACTTAAAGGACTCCGGGGAATCCTTTGCAAGATACTTTTATTTGAATATTTCTTTCCACGCTTTGCTTTTTTTTCAAATGTAAAGACGATTTCGTTCCTGAAAAAACTGACAGACGTTGTTTTAATTTAATCTTTTGGCCCCCAAGAGCAGTCACACGTTTTGGGCTGCGCTCGGGTTCCTCTCAGACCCTCACAGACACGGGAAGAAAACAAAATCTACATCATGCAAAACCCCTTCCAGCTACACGGACACGTAAAGTATAATTTGCACTTCAAAGACACCGTGTATCTCCATTAGCATCTAGCGTCAGGTAAAAGTCTTGCATTTAGATGTTCACTTGCTATAAGAAAGCAGTTATAACGCTTTACAATACATGGCAACATTCACCCATTCACACACATTCATCTGCTGGTGCCAGTGGCTGCTGTGCAAGGTGCCAACTTGCTCATCAAGATCTAATCTAATGCACATTCACACACACACACTCACAATGCTGGCACAGCCGTCGGGAAAAATTTGGGGTTCAGTATCTCGCCCAGGGACGGGAGCCAGGCATCGAACCGCTGATCTTCCGATTAGTGGACGACCGGCTCCAACCTCCTGAGCCACAGCCGAGCCCTGAAGTACTGAAGCATCAGAGGAACTTGTTGTTTGTAGACTTCTGTATCTGGATGATATTTTAATGTTTTCACATCAGTGGAAGAAGAGGAAAAGGAAGACAAGAAGGAAATAAATATGCAAAGAAAGAAGAAGAAGAAGAAGAAGAAGAAGAAGAGAGGACGAAAACGGTCATAGTATTGATATTTTCTGAGCTTATGTTGGAGGTTGAATTTGAAAGTGCAAAGTAACACCAGCTAGAGGAGGAGAAGAAGAAAGTCTCACATGAAAAAAAAACAGGTTTCGTTCAGCTTGTGTCTTTGTAATTTTGTTCATCATCAGTTATGATGATACTGATTATAGTAACTGCTGATATCATGTTTCTACATATTAGCAGTTCACTCGCTGAATACAATGTTATCATCACTGATAGGAAAATAAGGCCTGCATTGTAATAAACCACCATTTTCATTTAAAGTCAGACTATAACACCTCCTCACCGTCCTCCTCTTCCTCTTCCTCTTTTCAATACACTCAGGAGTTTTGATGCTACATCCTCACTGGGTCTGGTGTGACCAGGTGGCTACGGCTAACGCTAGTAAACTTTAATACTGACTGAGTTCAATGTTAAATGTCTCTAATTGTGCTATATAGTTTTATAGCACTTATGATTCTCCTTTAATTGTGACTTGTGGCTGCTGTAAAGCAAACGTCACTGACTCACAACTTGTGTTAATATTCCCAATTTGTGAGACTTTCTTCTCTCTGTCCTCTCAGAGTTACAGTATATTGTACATTTAGCTAAGCTACATTTCTCTTATAGCTGATGTTACTTTGCAGATTCAGATTTTCCGTTATTCTCATCTTCTCCTTCTTCTTTCTTCATCCTTCCATTTTTTTATTATAATTTTCTGCTAAAGAAAACATCACTTTTGCTCTTCCGCCCGAAAGGCCAAGAAGAAAAGTGTGGGTGGAGGTGTGATGAAAGAAGGAAAGAAGAAGGAGGAAGAGCAGGAGGAAGAGGAAGGAAATAGTGCAGCGACTACTCGGCAATCCCCGAACCAAACTTGCTTTGGCGATGCAGTGGCACTGTTTACGCTCTCTAGATTAATGATTGCTGGGCCTCTGTGCCCGGGGAGGAGGAAGGTAGGAGGAGGTGAGGAGGTGACGGGGAGCCGCGCCAGACTGTGTTTACCTCTCTACACCCATCGCCAGCGGAGGCTGAAGCCAAGCAGGAGGCACTGTGGGCGCTGTTGCTATTTCCAGTGGACAAGATAAAAGATGCCCATGTCGCCGGGCTCAGACGTGGGAGGCCAGGGGCGCTGGGTAGCAGTAATTGCCTGCTATTATTGTGCCTCCGAGCTTATTGGTGACATTGTAACCCTGCGGAGACAGGAATAGTGCCTTTCCTCTTTTTTTTTTTTCCATCAGACTTTAACTTTCAAGTCCACCGTGGCTTTTCCCGTATATATGATTTACCCATAAAATCTGCATCATGTAAATCTGACAGAGCGGAGAATTAAATGAGAGTCTGGTGGAAACTCTTGTTAAATGGTTTCTTTGCTTTATGATGTTACGGAGGGAGAGGCAGTAAATTTTACAGGACGCCTGTTGACGAGGAAAATATTTATTCAGCTCAGGTGATACGAGAGTAGAAATTTAAGTGTTAAGCTGTCATAAACTTGCTGAATGTGTAGCCATAATATAGTTTGTTGTCTGTTGTTGTTGTTGGAGAGGCTCTAATCCAAACAACTGAGTCATTTTTTTAAATTCAATTTTCAATTTTCAGAAGGCATCAATAGGAAAGAATCTGATTGGAAGCTGAAAATTAGCAATAGTGTCAATATTTGATAAAGCTTCTTCAACAGCTTTATGTTGGAGGAATTGTAGGATGGTTGGGATTGTCCAGTACAACAAGGGTTAACCCAGTTGACCCAGTGTCATTTATACTCTTGAGAGTTCCTAAAAATGTAAATAATGAAGGCCAAAGATATATCTTACATATACTTTTAATGATTGCAAGGAAAACAACAACCATAAACTGGATGACAGTACACTCCACCAAACCAAAGTCAATGGACTCAAAGGCTGAAACAAGTTGTCACAATGATGGCCGAAGAGCAAAACCTCCGATCTGAAAAATGCACTTTTGTTGCAGAATTGTTAAGGATACCCAATACATAAAACACTGTTTTTGGACTATATTACTATATTATGTGGTGTTGTTTACGGTATCTTTGTATGGTTATTTGTATGGTTATTTGTATGGTTACACTGCACTGTTACTTTTATTCTCTTGTTTTATCTGTCTTATTCCCTTTTTAGCCTCTTTTTATTTCCAAATTTAACACTTTTTAATTGTTTTCATATGTCTTTTTACTTGTGTTGCTTTTATATTCTGTTTTAATGCCTTTTATGTTCTATGTAAAGCACTTTGAATTGCCTTATTGTTGAAATGTGCTATACAAATAAACTTGCCTTGCCTTATTACAGTATTGTTAACACATAATATAGTAATATAATCCAAAAACACTGTGTATTATATATTGTTTATCCATAACAAATAGCATTCTGCAAGAAAACAACAAGTTTTTTTTTTTAGTTTTCTCAAAAAAGTGCATTTTTCAGATAGAAGGTTTTGCTCGTCGGCCATCGATATACAACAACCCAACTGCAAATGAAGACTTTTCTACAAAGATGGACTCCTGTTGTATTGTACTAAGGACATGGACTCTGGATTATTTTGTCCGCAAGTACTTGTTGCCAAGAGTTATTTAAAACATCTTGAGTAAAAATCCATCCAGACATCAGTCCAAACACTCGTGAGGCTTGTTTCGTGCTTTCTGTGCAGCAACAGATGTGCCCTGATGTTAACCACGCTCCCGTAAACTGCAGCACTTTACCGGCACTGTGGGAAAAATTCAGCACTCCGTATGAGGAAAAAGACGACCCATCATGCAACCTCACAGTCATTTCGGCTCTCCGTGCTCCATCACGGTCTTTTCTGCATGAAGTAGCAACAAAGAGGTTTCCAAAATTGAGCATCGTGGACTCTTAGGGGTCCTTGAGGCTCTTTTATAGTCTCCAGAAAAAGTCCATTTGAGCTCATTATTTGTTTTTTTTTTTTAAGTTCAAATGGATGAAAAAACATCAATAATTCAAAAACTTGCAACACAACCACCATAAAGTTTAACCATTTATTGAGATATAAAGTGCATTGTTGACCTTAGGAACAGCAGGTCCCGTTTTCTGAGCATGTTAAGGACTTCTCAGTGATAAAAAGTGCCAAGAAAATGGTATTTTGAACATCTACAGTCCCATTACCACTGGGAAAACTCCACATGCTGATAAAGATCATGCAATTAGATCGAAATCTCCAGAACAGTTATTAAATAGACCTAGTGGGGAGACTGTTTTCTCAACAAACAATCTATTTTGGGGAGGATTTGGGTGCATAATCAACAGCTCATTTGTGCTTTTTATCTACACTTCTTATTACGTGAAGACCAGATAGTTTAATATGAACTACTTTGGTCTCCTTGCAGCTAAAAAAATACAACTTTTGGATGTGTGGGGACACAAAACAGGGGGACAGAAAAACTGCTAACAGCTCTAAGTACTGAGCCTTGCTGTTATTTCATTCACTAGTAGACATACTGAGGGTGTTTATGACTGACTGCCTCTTCTGATCTCTCCCTATATGGAAAAAGACCTCAAAGATCTTCTCATGTGGGCCTCCATAGAATGACAAATATGCAGGTCTGAAAGCATCTTCCTGCGGTTTCATGAAATTAAAAAAAAAACCTTGATGCACCAGGTCACCATTTAACTCTGAAGCCTAATTCCAGCCCCCCCCTTCCCACCCCTCCTCCTCCTCCTCCTCCTCCTCCAGTCAGGACTTTGTTTGCTTGTCTCCCCGGCTCTAAAACCACAGACACCCCACCGAGCAGCAGCGTCGCAGGAGGGGGAAGAAAACCCTCAATAAAACCCCCGACAGCCCCACCGGAGACAGAGCTGTCAAAACGCCCGGCGGGTGTCACCGAGCATACGGGGGGGACAGCTGACTCAGCCGATGGTGTCAGCGAGGGCGACAAAGCGGGAAAAAACGGGGACATGTAAATGTTCTCTTCCCCTATTACGTAAACACGGCGATAAGAGCGGCGCGGCTTCACACCACCGGTCTAATTGCAATGAAATTATTTGATGTTCATCTGCGAATCAGAGCGATCAAACTGCAGCGTCCTCATCAAAAATTCATCCCACGTTCTGGCTCTGAGACAAAAAGCCTCTTGCTCCTGCTTAACAAAGTAAACTAGTTATCATATTTAAGCATACAGCCATTGTTTCACACACTGTACTCAAGTGAAAGGGACAAACAACTAGATGTTTACACAACAAGCTTCCTAAACTTCTCCGTTTGCTGTTAAAGTTCCTCTCACAGGAATTTTAAAAATGTCCCTTTTTTTCACCAATCACACTAATCTCACTCTCGCTCTTTTCAGCCTTGAAATAACGGCCGAGACAAAAGAGCCGCGTCGTCCGGACAAAGAGGCGACTGTTAAAATAAACGTTTAACGTCCTCATTCGGTCGCTCGTTCCCTCACACTCGGACGGAACAATAAACGGAGCAGATGGGGTCAAACACAGTGTCAGCTCTTGTTCTCGCAAGAAAATCAACTCCGGATTATGGATCAGATTTTAACTAACTGTCATCTGGAGTCGTATTCGCCTCCCTTTAGGGCAGAACTACTATCACAGCACTTAAAAAAGTCTCGAGGCTTCACATTATGTTAATTTCTGACCACTGAGTTTCTCTCACGGGCAAAACAAAGAGACCGAAGCTTTTAGTCTTTACCTCAGACTGGCCTGTAATAAAACAAGTTGAGGCATGTTTCCTCTCTAACTAGAGGGCAAAGATCATTTAAACAGACCTGAGAGTGCACGGTGAAGTTTCAGCTGGACGGTCTTTACGGTGTCTTTTCATGAACGTCAGTAAAGGCCAATGACAAAGGCAAATATTAGAGGAGTTTCCTTGTGTCATTTAGTTTGAAAAGAGCGAGTCTAAGTGGTGAGAAGTCATTAAAGTGTTTCAGAGAGAGCTGATTAAAGAACAGCAGCAACTTAGTTCAAAGCTGTGAAACAAAAAAAAAGGTTGCTGGTTTGAAATCCAGCTCAGGTGTGTAACGGTCAGTTCCCAGTATGGACTGGTTTAGTGATTTGCAGGTCAGAAGACAACTAGATGTCTACGTTAAAACTAGATTTCATGTAACAACTAGTAGTATAGTATAGTTTAAATAGTTTTTCAGTGACTATGTTTTATTCCTACTGTAACTACACATCAAAATATAGTAATTAAAACACTTTTACACTTTTCTAACAAAGACTTTTCAAATAAATTCTGTTTAAAATGACCGTTATAACTTCTTATATTCATGGTGAAGTCTTTAAACGTCTTGTTTTGTCTGATTGACAAATCAAAAAATCCAAATGTTTTCAGTTTAGACACAGAAAAGCTTCAAATCCTTACATCTGAGGAGCTGCGCGCACCGCAGATCAGCTGTTTGGGTCAGAAAGTGCCACTGTGGCGTAAAACGGTGTACGGCATGTGTAGGAATAGAATAGGAAGTTCTACAGTTGGGAAAATGTAGTGCCAAAAGGAAAGGGCTGTCTGACGGCAAGGTAAAGCGGTGAAAATATTCTAAATATAGCGTGTGCTCAAACTGGTATTGATTTTTTTAGGTGGCTAAAATACGTTTTGTGTGCCGACCCAAATCTACTGCAGGTACAACACTGACTATGGATAACTACCTCATACAACCTCCACTTCAAAAAGTCCAAACTATCCCTTAAAGCCTCGAAAAATCATTGAGGTTTCCCTCATTTGCAGCGATGTCGAGATAGAGTTAGAAGCCAAATACGTAGGGCTGAATAGATCAGAAGAGGACGATACAGCTGCACGCTGAGGCGAAGTGGTTTGAGATCACAGTCTTGACTTGTGCAGGGGTAGCGAGAGTGTCGATCTTGAGGATGAAAATTCAATGTGTTTTGTGCACAAAGGCAGATTTTCCAAGTTCAGAATAAACCTGCGGGACTTGAAGCATAAGACAGTTAGTAGAGCGAGTTCGGTTGCCGCCACAAATCTCATCTACAGCTTCAGAAAAACATCCAGGAAGTGAAAGAGATCAATCGCCTCCTCTGCAACAACCCAACAGTCTTTATATTTTCTTCCTATCTTATCAGTCAGGCAGAGAGCCGAGACACATGCACAGGGTGGAGGGATCTGTAGCATGATCCCAGCATCCTGTGAGGTCAAGAAGCGGGAGTGGAAACCTGCTTTGTTTTTCTGCCGAGAGAGGCGGCGGCGGCGTCCAGGTGAGGAGAGGAAATGAAGTCATCGATAGGCTCGGCCCGGCTTCCAACATGTTACCCCGAGGCAAACATCCATCTCTACCTGTCATCATCCCCTTTATCTTTCAGCCCGCCGATTCCACCGGGCTCATCTTAGTAAAAGGTTAACAGCGCAGGGTAATGAGCGCAGACTGAAAAAATAATCACACTGCACTGATGAAACTCCGTCTGACAGACTGAGGCTTAATTATGCCGTTTAGATTTAAATCTAAGGGAATTTTACACCAATGCTTCTCCCTGTCATGGTTTCGGAGATTTATGCCAATCATACACAAAAAAAGTGTGAGAGGAGAATTAATGTAGACGTCTGATTATCTATTCATGTCAAGAAGAGGAGGTGAAATCTTCCATTTTTGTAATGAACTATTCAATTTCTGTAATAAAGCAATGAAACTGTCATATGGACTTCATTGATAGATAATAAGAGTAATAATTAGCACTATTAGTCTATAAAATGACTAAAAATAGTGAACAATTCTCGTTATAATTTCTTATTTTGTCCAACCAACAGTCCAGAACCGATAGCTAATCAATTTACCGTAATGAATGACGAAGAGCGGCTGAAACAAGGGAACTTTTTGGTGTATTCGCTTAAAAAGAGTTGTTGATTAATAGCAGTAGAGCACTGACGGCATATTTACACCAGGATCAATCAAAAGGGTGCGTTAGATATATGTTGCAGGGAGTTTTTTGCCCAAAACTAGCTTGCAGGTGTTTTGTCCTTCAGGTTTTTTAAAAAAATTTGATAGTAAATTCATTGTTTTCTGTTGTGAATAAAGTGAATATCTTGTTGGTCAGACAAAACAAGCAATATGAAGACATAAAAATATATAATCCGCTCTTTAATTGATAATGAAAGAAAAGAGTAAATGCAGACTTCAACCTAAAATAAGACATGCCCATTTAAAGCATTAACTTCAAAGTGCTTCCACATGAAATGTTTGTGTTACTCTGACTTCTCTCTGAACCTCTTTAACTCCTCACTTTGCCTGCAGTCTGTCGGGTTTCGCCTCACCTGCTTCATCAATAATCCAGACAGACACAAAGGAAAATGTGGTTGACCAGAGATTGACTTTGGTGGTAGGAAAAAAAAAACAAGACTAGGTGGAAAAACCCGAGTATATGTCCGGACTGTGTCTGGTTGTGCAAAATTGTAGCCAATTTGTTACAGGGATAGTCAGCGGTGGTGTCTATAATGTGAATGTCTGAATATTAAATGTTCATCTGGAGGCTTCGGTGGAAATTATAAATGAAAGTGTTGACAAGAGGCTCATCTACAGCCAGTTACAGCAAGCACAACTGCACTAAAACTGATATAACAGCTACACGAGTCTCATGTTTTAACTGCAAGACTCATATTTTAATGCTGTTGTTCATCGTTTGTGATGAGAAAACGTCAAAAGAAATAAAAGCAGGTAGGGGGGTAATTTCTAAATCACATGAGGTCCTCAGGTAATACTAGTCCCGTACGATTAGGGCTATGAGAGGAAGCGCTGTAAACGCACCCTGATGATGTAATAGAAAACTGTTAATTTGAAAGAGCAACAGTCAATGGTGTAACTTTATCACTCAGTCAGTCATGGACAACCGCATATGTGGGATTGGCCCTCATGTTGGGGTCCAGCCAAAAACCGACGGCGGAGAGAAAGAAGTGAAGGAGGAGGAAGGACCGCTTCCATCAGAGCACCACCATCCCTCTATAACTTCCTGTCAGTGCTCTTAACAGCCCAGACGTTTGACTGGACCGCGGGGAGTTTGTTAAGTCTAGTGGGCACTCAGTCAGAGCACTCCTGTATCAGCGCTGGTTCTCAACTCGTGGTTCAAGGCCTCCCACAGGGCCATGACGAGATGATTTTTGACCTTTACTTCTCCAACTTCTCTAACTTTTTAAGTGTAGTATGTCACAGCTGCTTAAAGTATATGGCTGGTGCTTTTCTAAAACACAAGTGAATGAGTGGAGTGAAGCAGCAACTCCTCCAGTTAAAGGATAAGTCTGACGATTATCAATAATGTTCATTGTTGACAATAAGAACTAGAAATACCACCAACCAGTCAAGTTGCAGTTTACATCCAGACTCATATAATATCTGTAGCAAAGACTTTGAAGGGATTTAATAAAAGGTATTAAATGTGTTTTCCTTGTATGTGTTCACATGCTCGGCCAATAAAGCTGATTCTGATGGAACACAAAGTTGCAGCCATGACAGTAGACGATGCTTCAGACATGGATGTTGCTGCACAGAACTTACTAGGGGTGTGCCCGAATACAAATACCTTATTCGGCAAAGTACAAATAGTGGCTTTTTTTTTTAAGAATATTTGTTTCATACAAATATTTTAAAAATTATTTGTTTCCGGGAAGAAAAAAAAAACATGTTAAATACCAGTGCGCAGGTCGATTACATCACTATCTCCCAAGGGAACACTTCATAAACACTAATTGTAACACTTTCAATTTTCTAAAATTAAAAGCGTAATAAAAACAAAAACTTTCTACTTTTATTTGAATACAAATACAAATAATTTTGCTGCCTCAACAAATACAGATACAAATACTGGGCTCTCTGCACATCCGTAGAACCTACAAAATACTAAAACGTGGACGTTTCACACACACAGAAGATCTAAACAATCACCACAGTTTCAAGGTGGGAAACAAGATTAGTGTCACCAACTCAGTATCCGACCAAATGTGAAATATGGTCACAATCTCTCCTTCAGTTCCTGAGTTACGATGTTGAATAACGGCCAGAAAACATTATGACGTCACAGCGAAGTTGACCTTTTGGATATAAAATGTCATCGACTTCTAAAATGTCATCACTTCATCATTTTATCCTGTTAGACATTTGTGTGAAACTTTGTTATAATTAATTGACCTTTGACCACCAAATTCTAATCGGTTCATCCTCGAGTCCGAGAGGACGTTTGTGGCAGACGTAATGAAATTCCCTCCAGGTCTTCCTGAGATATCGTGTTCACGAGAATGGCACGGACATGAGGTCACAGTGACTTTGACCTTTGACTACCAAATTCTAATCAGTTCATCCTCGAGTCCAAGAGGACGTTTGTGCAAAATTTGAAGAAAGACCCCGAAAACATAATTTAAGTGTCTCATCACTTCCTTGCTAAAAGGCTTCAGCAGCGGTTGTTGAAACAAACAGAATCTCCACTCATTCACTTCCTCTATTAGCATTTCATAGGTGCTAATGAACCACACAGCATACAGCCATGTGTTATTATATTTTTAATATATACCAGGAAAAAAAAAACATCAAATACATCAAACCTCAATTTCAAGGCTTTCTTCTTACAAGTGAACTTTCCTTTAGAAAAAAAAAAATCCAGGAAATGTAAAAATAATGACATCAATTTTTTTTTTTAAATGCAGAATGTGAAGCCAGCAGACCAGATAACACACTACAAAGACTTGTTAGTACACTTTGAGAACTTCAAAGTCCTTCTGGTATGAATGTTGAAGGTTACCGTCAGGCTTTATTCACATGTTGGAGTGACATTAATTTAGCTGTGAGTTTTACTTTTTCCCTCTTATTTTGCAGATGAGCTAAAAAAGGCTGATTAGAATATTCTTCCACATGACAAACGAGGAAAACTGGATTTATATTTTCCATCCACCGATATAAACTTTGTGCATTCTGGGGATAAAAAGAAATTAGGGATTCAACTTTTCAAAAAAAAAGACATCAGATACATGAGGGGCTGACTTTATAGCTTTTATAATGAAATTAGTTTCATTTTATAACTCAAGAGAATCAGTAAATATCTCTCAAAATATGAAAACTCCCCGGTGTGCACTCATTCTTCACAGTTATTTGAATTCCTTCAGTCTTTTTCTTACAGACAAAAGAATTAATTTTTAAGCAGTACTCCCTGAAGACATACTCTTTCCCTCTTTTGCATTCAGGACAGAAAATAGGAGGGAAACCCACAGATGAAGTTGGAAAAAAAATGAGCCCTGTGGCTAACAGGTTTGAGATCTGCAGCGTGTGTGAACACGGCCGCCTGAGCCGAGGGGGGGACAAAGACTTGGCTCAGTTTAAAGCTTCTCTGTCTAAACACTTGTAGCTCCAAGAGCCTGCAGGCACAGACAGAAGGAAAAAGTAGAGCAAGAAAGACAAACCACAGCTCAGGGCCGCATGCTGGTATTTGCAGATAAGAGGCAAACTGGCTTGAATGGCGAGCCGGGAATCAAACACTGAATGAAGTGAGAGACAAAAGGCTGACGACCTCCCGGACCTTCGGCAATGAAACTGTCAAAGCCGCCGCCAGATGGAAGGGAGGGTTGGGGGGGTGGGGGGGGGGGGGTTCAGAGGTGGGGCTGTTGATGAGAAAAGGAAGCAGCTAGCATGTTTGTTTGCCCATTAGCCCACTGGTTGGGTGTTTGCCAAAGGTTGCACCATTTCACTCCAGTCCTCCACATCTCTGCATGTCTGCAGAGAGCTGGTGGGGGGAAAAAAAGGCTTAGTTCCACTCGAAGGAGCATGGCGAGCTCTCATTTAGCCTCACTAGCTCTGCTGAGGCATGGGACAGTGTCAAACAGAGGGTCTCAACCCGAAGGGCCCTTTGAGGGGTCGTTACACAAACGAAACAGAATGATGGAAGAAATATGTTTCCATTACTTCCAGATGAAGCCTGCGTATACCTGGTTAACCATCCTCTCCTCTACTTATGTCTGTTTCCCTCTTTATCGATCCTCTTAAAGCCTTGGTCAGATCAACATTAGCGCTGCAATAAAAACACAGTCCTCTCATTCATTTCAATGAGACCACTCGGTTGGCTCAGGGTGAGTCCCAACAAAGAGATCTGGCAAAAAAAACCGCAGAGCCGTCCAGCAAAAAGGTTGAATCTGCTGCAAGACAATGCAAGAACATCCAGAAAAACATAACGTTGGCCAATCAAATACATGTAAACACACATTCCTGGTGGATAACGTCATGGTGTGACGGTGCTAATTCTGTTCATGAAGCCGTTTACGTCCCATCTTTACAGACTGGTAACTGATCTTGAATCGTATAGTATTATAAAGTGCTGCACAGTGTTTTAGTGTCTGATAAACCTTCCAACTGGACTTCTCGGTTCTTCTTACAAACACCTGTAGCAACACGTCTGCACCAACAAAGCCTCTTGCATTTTTTTTTTTTTAAACACAGTGCTGTTTTCAGTCTTTGCACAGACTCACTTAAAACTTAACCTTCAACACATCCATTCATCCGCCTCCTTCATAAAGTTTCATAGACCTCTTCCATCTCTTCTCCCTTCTCAAGGTGACAAAAAGCTGTTTCTGCTATATAAGCCGATCTGTGAAGGTATACTGTACATCTTCATTTCCAAAATAAGTTTTCCCCCGTCTGTACTACAAACCTGCGATGAGTCAAATGCTGTAGCGTTAGCTTCACTGTTAGCGTGATGATTAATCCTCATTAGGTGGAAGGTTGACTGTCTTCCCTCTTTTATGCAATCGATCAGGGTAATGTGTCTTCAGTGTCTGTATGGATCATCTGGTTTCTCTTCAGTGAAAGCAAATACCATGTACGTATGTGCTTCCTGTGTTGTATTGTTTTATTTTGATTGTATTAATCTTTGCTCATGGATCCTGTTTTAGTACCAGTCAAAAGTTTGGATGCTGTATATTTGCCCTGATCCTTTTTGCAATACTCTCACATACATGGATTTGTGATAGAAATGGTTTGCTGTAATTTAACAGGCTTGTCATTAAAATGCTCAAATTGACTTTTGCTACCTGCAACATGGGGAGTCTGCAATTGTCAAGTCAATATTGTATTTTTCTGGGGGTTTTGTTGGTTGTCGTTACTGTTAATGTTTCATATTTTACTGAATTGGGAAAAAATGAAGAAATAAAGTGTTCATAAAATTAAAAAAAGAGAAAAAACTGTGATCAGTGTTTTCAAATGTATCCAAACTTTTAGGAAAGCACCATCTTTTATGCTTACTGTCAATGAAAGGCCAAAACAAGAAGATGAGGGGTCAATTTTCAAAAATGTTCTGAAGTGCCGTTGTCATCTTTTCACGGTAATCGCTGAGTTTTAAGATTTTAGGAATTCTGACCTGTAGCACCTCACTAAATAAGTCTCAAAGTGTCTTGAAACTTTAATGCTTCTATGCAACATAAACCACCCAAAGTGATGGATATGAAAATAAAACAGCATTGTTTTTATACGTTTTTCCCCCCCGGAGGAAAAATAAATGGGCAACTGCTGCTCTGACTCAGAAGTACGGAGGGATTCAAGAAGCAAGATGCAGTTTAGCTTTAAAAGCATCTTGAAAAGAGCAGCCAGTGTAGGCACTTCACAGCCTCAGGCCTCTTAATAATTCAGATGTGGTGGAGCCACGAATGGCAAGTCCTCGAATAATCTATTTCTGTGTGTGCTGGGCCACAGTCCTTCTGAAAAGCCCTATTCTCCTGACATCGGTGTGGTCTGTGCTCACTTCATTATGTCGGGAACTTCACACATCGCGGGAGCGGGAAAACCTCTCAAAGGGATAAATGAGGGGAAGAACAGGATGTGCCGAGTTTGGAGTTAATTTAGAAGAGATCGGGATTCAGAATCTAACAAATAAAAACAACACTCAATAAGCCAGGGCAGGAAACAAAGCTTTTATCCTTGACCTGACTTGAACGGTGGCAGCGGTTGGAGATAAGACACATCGCATCCCCAGACTGAACGACATCGTGTGCTTGAAGTTGCTTTTTTTTGATGTGATGTTGATGCTGAGCACTGAACTCCCACAACCTCCGACTGAGTCAAACGTTTGGCACACAAACCGAGCCCCAATGGCCACAGGATTTGAATTTCTGACAGATAAGGTACAGGAATCTAGATCATCATCGGATGAGTCGCTTGATATGAAAAACCAAATGGGTGCAAAATGCTGTAAAAATGAACCAGTGTTGTAGTTTTGTGTCACTGTTAAAGCAATAACCTGTGAGATTTTTACCAAATAACTAATAATATCCCAACACTGATTCAACCTATGACCAATAACAGTTTTCCCATTTGTACTTCTAAACACTCTGTCGAGGGCTGGGTGATATAGCTGAAATCAGACTCATTATATTAAAGCAAATAGAGTATTTTTCCCATGTAAATGTATATTACAGAGCAACCCGGTGGCCTAATGGTTAAGTTGCATGACAGCAACGTCCTCGGCTCGACCCTCGTCACCTATCATACCTCCCTCTCTCCCTATGTTTCCTGTCTCTCTACACTGTCAAGCAAAAAAGCCAGAAGAAAAATAATAAAACAAATTACAATATGGCAAATCTTTGCCAAATCCCATATTAAGTGCTGTGTAATGCATACAAGTAGACAGATGTGCAGAAGAAAATTTGAAATCCCACACAGCGTCAGCACTAATTTAATTTAAAATGCAACATTTCAGTCATAGACTTTTGTCAGGCATTGTAAAGTTAGTGCTGATAGTTTGTGGGAATTCAAACTGTCTTTTGCAAAATTACACATAAAATTGTAGTTGATATGCAATGAAGTGAACAGTTCATCTGTTATCCATGACATCAGAAGAAAGAAATCACTTACTTACCTACTTAAAATACCATATTTTGTTAGTTTAAAAGTAAAATTTGCTGTCAGGGGTTCTGATCTGTCCGCTTAACTTTGCAGAAACCAGTTTTGCCACAATACTAACACACTACTAACTACTCTAACACTAGCACTTACTGAGAAGATATAAACACAGTAATGACCGTTTGCCACCAAAAATGTCACCAAACAAACACAAAAAGAGACGTGTGCAGATTTAGCATCAGCCTTAACAACTAGTTAGGACATTTACCCCTAAACTTCCTCCCATACAGGAAAGCCTTAAAACACATATTTTATGAGACCAAACTTGTGATTTTCAGAGCTTTTCTTCCACTTAACCAGGACAAAACCTGCAGTCCTGGTTAAGTGCAGTAAATAAGGGGAAATGCTATTTGATTGTAAATATACCCTTCAGTCTCATAATGAGCCTTCAAGAATTATTTTTTATAACACAAGGAAAAGATCCACACGAGTCAATCCCACATACACTGTCCTGCTGTCAGAAACACTCGTTAGAGCACCAAATCATTAGAGCACCACAGTCCCCAATAGTCCCCTATAAAAAATCTGTCTTGAATTTTTAATGAAACTATATGTTTTTGAGCTGTTTTTACAGATTTACATCTAAAAACGTTTGGGTTTGGGGTTGAGAGACACAGACAGGAAGGTCAGAAAGATTTAACATATTGCTGGTTTTGAAGAAAATGCCATTTGATGATAAACCTCTTAAAACAAGTAGAGTTTTACTGAAAACAGGTGAAAATCTCACCATATTGGCAGATTATTTTGCTTGTTGTAGGAAGCTTTAGGATTCAATATCAGGTTAAATGTCTTGTTTCTAGCCTGATCAGGTCAATTATATCCCCCCACTTTGAAGTTAAAGTTTACCATTTGCAACTAAAAAAGCTCAGAACTTCTTCATCTAAGCCACTGAGTGAAAAGTGCTGCACCGTTCATCCAGTTTAGTTTGCAGTCTGCGTTCCCTCCCTCCCTCCCTGTGCTGATGTCAGGTGACCCTACCTGTCCTTATCAGGCTGAAAGCGGGAAAAATGCTGACGCAGACTTTCTGTCTCATAGGACTGAGTGAAGTCAGGTCCCTTCTGTCAAGTTTTTCCTCAGACATCATCCCTCCTGCCTTTATTTTGCCCCAGACTGTCATCCATCAAATGATGTTTTTCCCCCCAAACTCCGCTCTCTGTTTTGCCTCGTTTCCTCTTCAATACTTTCCTCCAGTTCCAGTATTTTTCTTCCTCTCGGCTCCCTCCCGCAGCACCGAAACGTGCCCGCAGTGCATGTCTCATCCCTCAGGGGGTTCTGATTTGACCTTTTCCTCTGATCACATGGGTGGTTTTGAGCCCCACAGGGGAGGGGGGGGGGACCACAGCGTGAACACCAGTCAGCGGCGACCCGGTCACCACAGAGGAATTATCACTTTGGCTTGAGCGTTAATCCACTAAGGGGGCCTTGGAAAAGGCAGTTTCCGCTAATATACATATTCTGTCCAACAGCAGTCAGATCCTATTAGCGCTTTTAATGTCATACTTCACTGCTGAACCCCAATGGGCACAATGTCGACGGATATGAATACCCGTGCTGAGGATATTACCCCCTCGGCACAGAGGAAGTCAGAGATAGTCGCTTTTAAACGAGTTCACGGTATTTGCCTTCACTGTGCTCCTCTTTTAATTTGAGTTTGAGCTGACGTTTTTTCTTTCTTTCTTTTTTCCAGTCAGTGTCATCAAACTCAAGTTGTGAAGCGTGTCGGGCAGCGGCAGCAGCAATCAGACGTACTGTTGAGATTGTTTTTTTTCTGACGGCGGTGGCTTGAAATGTTCTGCAAAAAGTGTTTTTCTTCATGAGAGAGATCACCTTGGTGGGCTGAAGTCACACTGAGGCTGCATGTCAGTGACTGCAAATTACATGTGGACTAAAGAGTGATACTGAGATGAAAAGTGATGAAATTCAAAGGTCCACAATACCTGTAATATACCATAATATATATGACTGTCTGATATTTATGTAATCTTTTAAAAAGTCAGTCATTCATCTGCTTTGTTGCATACTGGACCACAGTTGGCTCCAAACTCATTGTGATGTCACAAATCATCCTTGTAGGTACACGTGTTAAACTCAGATTTAAGGTGAAAACAAACATCATTCTGCACAGAGAAGATCAAACTTCTAACTGAAGTGCGGCTGGTTGAAGCTCAACGAGGGCCTCAGCTTAACTCGTGTACGTTTAGCTTGAGGAGGAAAAACTTCCACAGTTCGTAGTATCTTCTTACAGGAGTATTCAAAGCCAAGTTCTCTTAATCAGCAAACTGTACTACAGTAAGAAACCCGTGTGGCTCGGGTCCTTACTAGAGCCTCAAACTCTTCGAAACCACAGGATCACCCTCGTAAAACAAAAGCGACCTGTACCTCTTAAAGTGACAGTAAACTACTTCACTGTTTTAACACGTTTACATCAACATCAATTAAACCAAATGATTATTAGCTGAACTTAAACAAATTACTATTGATTAACTTATTCAATGACTTATACGTAATTTCAATTTACATGAATTGTTTAACAAAATGTAACTGAACATGCATAAACATAACTTGGTTCCCACATGAAGTAACAAAAAGAAAAATGCATTTTTGGAGTGGAGGGGGGACTTTAAATTCTGACTAAATATTCATCAATTAAAGTTAGTTTTGAAAAATAACATGCATCACTAACAAACCCACCTTATCTTTGAGAAAAACACAAATCGATGGCCGAGGAGCAAAACCTCCTATCTGAAAAATGCACTTTTTTGAGAAAACTTGTTTAAAATATACCCAATACATAACACACTGTTTTTGGATTATATTACTATATTATGTGGTGTTTTTTACGGTATCTTTGTATGGTTATTACGGTATTGTTAACACATAATATAGTAATATAGTCCAAAAACACAGTGTATTATATATTGGGTATCCATAACAAATAGCATTCTGCAAGAAAACAACAAGTTTTATTTTTTAGGTTTTCTCAAAAAAGTGCATTTTTCAGATAGGAGGTTTTGCTCTTCGGCCATCGAAATAGAGAAATCTCTCAAGTGAAATAACCAAAACTTGTGAGCTCATTTAAGAATCCATAACATCCTGTATAAGGAGGTTTAATACCATGGAGACACAGAATACTGGTTTGTTACTGGCTGGAAGGTGTCTAAATACCTCCACACACAGCTCCAGGTGACATCGACTGTCAGTAACCATAGCAACAATACTGAGGCTTCACATTATCTCTCACTAATGAAACAAAACTCAAGCAAACTTATAAATTGCAAAAATTCTGTGGTGACATCGTTTTAAGCAGGAAATAGAAAATAACATCTGACACGTAAAATAAAACCATCAGGTTCGGGGACCTCGGGAGTGCACAGAGGTCAGGAGATATTTATTTGTTTTATTGTCTTTCATGTGACAGTTTTATACGCTGCAGCAATTTCAGGACGTGGTAATGATAAAAGATTATGTGCTCAACATAAATCTAAAAAAAAAAAAAAAAAAAATCAAATGTAGTCATAAAAACTGCACTCAGAGATCTGCGGTTAAGACTTTTCTGTGAGATCACGGTGCTTCACTGAGACATAAGTAGTGCAGAGTGTAGAGCAGCAGAATTCATTACCTTTTACAGTCTGCCATATTGTAAACATTACACATGTGCGCTGATGCGTGCATAACTGGCGATACGGTTGGAAGCTCAGCAAGTCCAAAATTAAACACTGAAAGGTTGTATTGGGGAATCAATAAAAAGCATCTTTACAAAAAAAACTCCTTTACTTAATGTATTTAGAAACGATGACAAATTTCACAACTGCTTCATTGGTTCTTTAGGTCGGAGCTTTATGTTGCTTAACATGAAATGAAACAGGATCGGGACTAAAAGTAGCAGGATTCAGATGAAACAGGAAGAGATAAATTGGGACCAATCAGGACTACGAGGAAATTTAACCCTCTACCACACATGTAGCAGTTACATCTCATCATCGTTAATGACGTTTAGTATTTGGCAGCAATAAATGATGTCATTTTGTTATGAACCCTGAAAAGCCCAGTGTGATTAAAAGGGTTTATACTAAACATATTAAAGGATGTGG
This sequence comes from Thunnus thynnus, assembly GCF_963924715.1. Taxonomy (NCBI): domain Eukaryota; kingdom Metazoa; phylum Chordata; class Actinopteri; order Scombriformes; family Scombridae; genus Thunnus; species Thunnus thynnus. The sequence goes on from NC_089518.1 coordinate 36,310,763, forward strand.
CTGGTGATTTTCTATCTTTTTCTTCAGAGCCAAACCAATAATGAACTGATCTACTTACAAGTCTTGTGTGTGTATCCAAAGCCTGATATACTGACTATTGAAAACTGGTCCAGGTCTGAATGCTTGACCCCTACAGTGAGGGGATCCGGTGGCTCTGTTATGCTTTGGGGGGGGCATTTTGCTGGCATGGTTTGAGTCCCCTTAGAGGGAGGGGTCACTGCTAATCAATGCAAAGTTATTCTGAGTGATCACCTTTATCCTATGATGAAATATTTCTATCCTGATGGGAGTGGTCTCTTCCAGGATGACCCCATCCATAGGGCACGAGGGGTCACTAGATGGTTTGATGAAAACGATGTGAATCATATGTTATGGCCTTCACAGTCACCAGATCTCAACCCAGTTGAACACCTATGGGAGATTTTGGTCCGACGTGTCAGACAGCGCTCTCCACCACCATCATCAAAACACCAAATGAAGGAATATCTTTTGGAAGAATGGTTCATCCCTCCAGTAGAGACTTGTAGAATCAATGCCAAGGCTGAGAGGTTAAGGCCAAACCATGCCAGCAAAATGCCCCCCAAAGCATAACAAAGGCACCGGATCCCCTCACTGTAGGGGTCAAGCATTCAGGCCTGGACCAGTTTTTCCTTTAATTTGTCACCCGTCTGTAGTCCTTTGTGCTGTAGACTTCCATTGTTGTCCAAAAACTATTAAAAACTAGTTAGTGAGCCTCACCGCTGCACTGGGTGACATGTTTCTTCATTATAAAGAGTTTGGTCACGTTAGTTTGTTTAGCAACAGCTCCAAAGACTAATGACAGCGATCATGTTTTCAGTATCCAGAGAGTAGTTCGGCAGGAACGTGGTTCTGTTTACAGAGCTTTGCTAGCTTGTTGTGCTACATATCACAGCCTCTTGACTTCATACTAAATTTATTTGCAGTGTAAAATGTAATACAAAGCCAAGCTCTGTAAAAAGAACCGTATTCCCACCAAACTACTCTCCAGAGACTGAAAACGTGATCGCTGTTATTAGTTTTTGGTGCCGTTTCTGAACAAACTAACCTCACCAAACTCTTCGTAATGAAGTAATATGTCACCCAGTGCAGCAATGTGGTTCACTGATGTGTTTTTAATAGTTTTTGGACAACAACAGAGGTTTACAGCACAGAGGAATAAGATATATCAGGCTTTTGGATACACACACACACAATACTTGTAAGTAGATCAGTTCATTGTTGGTTTGGCTCTGTGCATGAGATTTGTTGACAAGAAGAAAAATGTAGAAAATTGCCAGACTTATCCTTTGAAGTAAAAACTCTGCTTCAGCTCTGCTCAGGTTAATTCTTTATTGAATCCCAGAACTCATTCTTTGAAATCCTTGGCATTACTGCCCGGACCTCCGTCCTGATGGTGCTATTCTCGAGGTGCCCTACATTTTGATTCCCTACAGGAACGGCGACTTGCAATGCCAGGAATTCAAGCCTTGAGGGGCAGGTGATATATTTGGACATGGTGCTGCATGTTGCCGAGCCCTGCTGTCCTTCACTGTTGTATTTCACCAGCGTGTCGGGCTTGGTGGCACACTGCTCCGGTACAATAAGCCTGTTGTTATTTCAATCTGTCAGGACGCATGTAGTACACGTTACCCGCAAGCCTCTTTAGCTTCATACTGTACAGTGTTTGGGTGATTATGACAAGTCACATGGGCTCCTGAATGCAAGAGAGGGATGCAACAATATTTACTCAGATAACTGAGTACAGTTTTAAACTACTGGTGCTTTCTGAGTGAATCTTCTTGCAGCTGTTTCTAATTATTTAGCAGATTAAGAGATTGCAGTAAACATGAGATAAGCACATTAAGTAAACTTATTTTAGCTTGACAATACATTACATTTCAGACATTGTCAAAAGACTTTTATGGTCCAGAAACACCGAGCCGAACGTGAGCCATCAGTGGACCGACACTGAAGCACAGTTCAGTATCAGTGACTGTCCACTGCCTGTATTGTTTGCTGAATGTCTGATTATTGTTCAGATGATTGTGCGTGCTGAAACAGGGGTCGAAACAGTCTTTTTTACTTCTTAACTTTTCCAAACTTTATTTGAGATTCTGTTAAAGTGTTTTTCTTTTTCTTATGATTAGAGATGCATTGTGGAAAAGTGGATGATTACCTGAAGCAGAGCTCCACACACACACCCCTACTGTTTGGGCTTTGTTGTGATAAAAAACATCAATATTCATGATCCACTGAACTCATTGGCTTATAATATTGCTAGCCCACATCCTTGCTTCAAACTGAACTAGAAAAGTTAGATAATAAATATCAAAAGATGTGACATCATTTCAGAATCGGTTTGTTTGAATGATGCTGTTTCATTACTTCAAAAAGTTGGTAAAATGCTTAAACACTTAACCAGGGGAACCAATTTTGCACCTCAGCATGTGTTTTTCCAGGTTTTATATGTGTAGAAAGTAGTATAAAACCCTCTGTGTCACCAGAGGTTGGTTGGTTGGTGCTGAAGACTACAAGTTTGATAATGAAAAAAAAAATCTGAAGGTGTTGAGTTAGAAAAAATTAGCTCCTCATCTCGGCTAGCAAAGATGGCTAGCAGCTCCAGGCTACATTAGCCGCTACTAGCATAACAAACCTGTAACTCCGAACCAAACTATCAGTGGTCAATTTGCATTGTGGGAAATGTAGGTGCCAGGTTATGACAAGGAATGTATGGAATAAAAAAAAAGACTGTAAATGTTACAGGAGTGCAATGCTAAATTGGTGGAGCACAGTTTTAAAGGTTCACATTTTTTTAATCTGTCTTGAAACAATTGTTACATCCACAGATTTAAAATAGTCAGAATTAGTTATTGGTTAATGACCGTCTTCCAAAGTTAGACTCTTTTTTCCACAAGGAAATATTGAGGAAACACAAACAGACTATAAAAGTTACAGAGAATATCCATCTGACGTGACCAAATCACACAGCTTTGCTTCTACTGAATGCATTTTTACACAAAACAAGGATCCCGTCTCTTATATTGGAATCATGTTAGAAATGGATCTTCATGGCCAGTTTGAATAAGAGAACAAGATTGCTTTCCATGTTCATTTGAGCCATATGAATATGGTATAAAAAACTGTGAACTTATCCTTTAAATGGCATCTTTAATAACTGCAAAACTCACCCCAAGACCATGAACTTCCTGTTCTCTATAACACTTGATCTTTGAGTAAAGAATCTGAGAACGTCTTCGACCACCGGCAGCTATATTTAGGACGTGATGTAAGAGTCCACGCTGACATGAGCTGACAAGATCGGGATGTTTAAGACGACCTGAGGGTGACGTCATTTAAGACCTCTGTTATTACCCAGACGACACAGGCTGGCTCCTCTGAGCGCAACCTTTCTGTGGGTCTGATCGGATTCATCAGGTTACAGGACTGAAGCTGCGAGACAGCTGACTGGTGAATGATTTAGTGCTGCTGTGGAACATCAGTCAAACACCAAATCTCCGCTGGCCTCGACAACTTGTCAGTAGAAACTCAACCGACGTGAAGGTCTAATCAATGAGAAGTCGACTCTTCTCTGTGGGAAAATGTAAAGATCCGCTCTCCTGTGTCCGTCTTTTAATCCATCTCACATGATGTGCTACATGTAAAATCACCGGGGCATTGATTAACGAGTTTTTGAAGTTAACCCACATAATTTTAGTTTTTGCAGAGAATAACCCACACTGATGGAAAAAGAGTGTATTTGATTCAGTTTTTATTGAATATTTCTACTTAGCTGTGCTCACAGAGACAAATTTTAAAACTTGCTATCGCTATTTTAGAATCAACACTGGATTAATTGAACAAACAATTAATGATTTGGTTAAACAATTTGACAGATGTCAGAAAATGTGTTTTTTTTTTTCATTTTTTCAAAGCTGTCAGCTCCCAGTACTGTTTTTGGACATTGTTATCAATGCAGAACTGGTGGTTGCGGATGTTGTTTTTTTGGTGGATGTGGGTGGAAGTAGAGGACCTCCTCTCACATGTACAGGTGTTGATTGGTGATCACATGACGTGTCCTTTATAAAGAGAGAGCTCACTGCTTTATGCCGATATGTGTCAGCAGACTTTTCAGCATATTGTCTTCAGATGTCTTGTTTTGTTTAATTAAAGATATTCAGTTTACCATCGTGTATGACACATAAAAGCTTCAAATCCTCCAATTTGAGAAGCTGCAGACAGCCAATTTTTTTTCTTTTTGAATTTCTGCTGTAAAAAAATGACAGAAACGATTACGCGATTATAAAAAATAGTTGCCAATTAAAGTTTCTGTCAATCAGCTACTTCAGCTCTAGTTTTTATGGATTTCAGAGAAAATTCTTGCAAGAATAATTTGGTTATGTTCAGATCTAAAAGCCTGCCTTTAAGAAAAGAATGGAAAACACAGTTACGTGCATGTAGCCTGTGGTTTTATATGCCTGTCATCTCACATATATTTGTGCCTCTATATAAATAAATATCTGTCTTTTTTAATTTAGATGTGAAGGATGATGAGAGTTATTGTTGGTATAAATGAAGCTGAGAACCAAATCTAATCAAATAAAGAAATTCAAGTCTGGAAAAAGAAGAAAGACGAGCCTGACACTGTGTGTGTGTGTGTGAAACTGTTTTTTGCTCTTATGATTATTTTAACCACAGACCTAAACCACACAGAGAGGAGGCCTGAGGGCTTCTATAGAGACCTGCACTTTAATCTGTGCGGGGGTGTTTTCTTTTTTTTCCATTTGTTCCTATCTTGCCGACCACTCCAGGTGTTTGGGGGGGGAAGTTCTTCACTTTGAACTCCAGAAGGGCCTTTACCCAACTGTGTTCGAACATGCCGGGACATCCCACCTGTCTCCCTGCCGTCTCCTTTTTTTCCCACAAACCCCCTCCTCTTCCTTTCCCTTGTCCTCCACCCCCTCCTCCTCCTCCCTCCCCCTCCTCCTAAAACACTGACTCAACCATTTCTGTCTTTACATCCTCACATCAACAAATTATCCTCCCCGTCAAAGGCAGGGGAAACGTAAAGCGGCGAGGCAGGATGTGTTCTCATGCGTTTACAGGATTGGAGGTGGTTGTAGGTATGTCACAGCTTGCTGTTTCGAGCTTTACTGTAATTATACTGATAACACAGCAGGAAAGAAGCAGGGGTTCGTCCTTATTCTGCCTGGGAATCACAGCTCTACTGCTGAGTACCGTGTTTAAGGCTTTTTAAGAGAGATTACAAGTTGTTGCAAGACACAAGAGGTGTTTTTCTAAAGTGCACAGCAGCAAATTTCATTCCTTTTCACTTCAGTTCGACCCGTAAATGGAGACAGAGACATCTTAAGGCTCGAATCACCAAAAGTATCGTCTATGCTGATACTGTCTGAAAATCTTCTTTCATCCCAACAAATCCTCATAAAAAAAACTACAGTAGGTCTAAAATTCAGGTCGGCGAAAACGACCTATAGTTACGTTTACGCTATCTAGCGACTGTAGTAATGGCTTTTCAAAACTTTTACAAATCAATTTTAGAAAATAGTGATGTTTTATGGTGTGACAACACTGTGATTAAGGTCTGGTTGGGTTTAGGCACAAAAACCACTTGGTTGGTGTTGGGAAAGCTCATGGTTTGGGTCAAAATGATCACTTGAAACCTGGTTTTCATTCCCTTTAAGTTACGCAACCTTCATTGTCATGGCAACAGTAAATACCACAACATTACGTTTTTTTTAAAATGTCCCAACTTGCGGTTTGACCCAGGCAGTAACCTCCGGGGCTGTAAAATGAAGCCAAAAAGCCTTGAATGACCACTTGAGGCTACAAAAGCGAGTCAATCCCCATAGACCCCCATGTTAAAATGTCCAACTTTACAGCAGAAATAAACATGTTTACAGCCTGGTACAAAAAACGGTTTTGGTCTCTGTAGCTAATTTCCTCTTTCATGACAACTGTACGGGGGGTGAATTTTTTAAAAACTCACCCGTTATTTATTTTATTAAGCCGTAAAGTTATGCATGATGAAGGACATGGCTGCTTTGAGTGACAGGGCCGCCAGCCGCTAGGTGGCTTGTTTCAGCCATTCGGCCCCGCCTCTTTGCCCATTTTTGATTGGCTGGGAGTTAGGCAGCGTCATGCACTGCCGTCCATATTTTTATACAGTCTATGGTTTGAACTTGCAGTTGGAAAATGGGCAGCAGAGTCTAGACTATCTATCCAGCTATCCACCCAACCCTGTTCCGCCTAACAAGTCAAAATCATCATATCAAGTCAATTTATATTGACGTCATCTGAATTGCATCACTAGATGGCGTAACATAACTATAGGTTGTTTTCGTGGGCCTGAATTTTAAACCGATACTGTCATTTTTCTTGTGAGAACTGGCTGTTTATCCTCCTCACAGTGGAAAAATGCTTTGAAGCAGCATTCAGACCATCGCTGGATGCAGAAACTACAACCTGGCTGAAGTAATTCTGTCAGGATTCACATCTCTTTTACCGCCACCACATCTCCTCTTTGACAGGGCCTTCAAATGAATTATTTATGAGCAAATACAGATCTGAACAACTAATTAAATGAATAAAAAGTGCAAAGAGAAGTTTAAACGTAACCCATTTTTATCATACAGCAGCTGCGATCAGGAAGGAGCTTCCATCTTAACGGCGTCAGATCACAAACTGGCAAACTACAGAGGGGATGTAGGCAACATTAAATACATTTAAATGATCTTAGATCTGTCCATGTTCTGCATATGCTCTCAATATAAAATATATCTAAAAGAAGATGTTGGCAAACAAGTTATCTCTGTCTCAAAAGTCCAACTCATTGAGTTTTAAATCTCCTAAATAAGAACGTCGGTGGGCTTCAGCCTCCTGCACAGAGGAACAAGGCGACTTCACATCCCATGAAAGCCTCGAGCAAAACACGACAACTTTAAAACATCAAAATAAGTCACGAGCCGGGATACGAGGAACCCGACAGCGGGGTTTAAAGAATGTAAAACAACAGAACACCTCAGAGCGAAACCCTGGATGTTCGCCAATAACCCAGCAGAGAACGACGTGAATAAAGCTCATCACAAACTTCTCTCTAACTTTGAAAAGAGCTCAACCTTCTCTCAGCAGAGGCAGCGGGAGTCGGCGGCGGCAGCTTTTTTTTTTCCTTTTTAGCAGCCGGGCCCGCTGCCGAGCTGCATCATGCTCTCTCATTGCCATTATCATCCACAAAGTCAGTATCCGGCATGCATTATAAATGAGACACATCTACTCAGACAACAGAGGGATGTGCAGCAATCCCTACTGATGATACATACAGCTTTTACCACCTTTCTCTGCATATACACACTCTCAACAACTCCATCCGTCAGTCATGCTAACCTGGTAATGTCCCCCTGTGAATAATACATGAGCAAATACCCATCATCCTAAAACTGCGAGCAGACAGGAGGGAATTTAAACCGGTGATACTAGAGAGGTAAAATAGGACAGGACAGAAAAAAGGGGGGGAGCACCTACCGCATACAGAGATCCCTCGTAGATACAAGCTCCTAGGATGACAGAGAGAAACAGCATTAGCATTAGAGAGTCCAGTCATGATCACACGTCTGGTATTCATATGTCATGTGACAGTATTTTTTTTTTTTACGGATTATGTAAAAATCTGTATTTATCATTCTCGCAGACACTCGGGTCAAACAGCGGATCAGCCGTATAGAGGACGAGGAATCAATTTCCTTCAAACTGTAGGATGTGAGTTCCTGTAAGACCTCTGAGTGTGTGTGTGTGTGTGTGTGTGTGGGTGTGTGTTGCCGTCAAACTCTAAAAGTGGTCGATACGTCTCCGCAGCACGGACACAATGGTCAGGTGAATAAACAACATCTGAATCGCAGCGGGAGACAGGAGAATAATTCAGGGACACAAAGTCAAAATCTCCCTGACTTGAAGCTAATACATGAAATAATCATAGTTTTTAAAGTTCTCTTTGTTACAAGAAGTCAAATTTCAGTGATGGAAGAAGTATTCAGATCCTTTACTTAAGTAAAAGTATCAATACAACAATGTAAAGATGCTCCAAAAAGTCCTGCATGAAAAATCCAACAACTACTAAGTATTATGAGCTTGATGTAGTTAAAGTATTGCAGTAAAAGTACATAAGTATTATGAGCTTGATGTAGTTAAAGTATTGCAGTAAAAGTACATAAGTATTATGAGCTTGATGTAGTTAAAGTATTGCAGTAAAAGTAGTGGTTTGGTCCCTCTGACTGATATATTATTATATATGACATCATTAGATTATTAATAGTGAAGCATCAGTGTTAGAGCAGCATGTTACTGTTGTAGCTGCTGGAGGTGGAGCTAGTTTACACTACTTTATATACAGTTAGCTAGTTTAGTCCAGTGGTTCCCAACCTAGGGGTCGGGGCCCCTCCAAAGGGTCAGCAGATAAATCTGAGGGGTCGTGAGATGATTAATGGGAGAGTCTCTCTCCTAATAATCAATAATGTCTCATGCTGTGTCTCAGATCGCTTCACTTCTGTACTTACACTTAACATTTTGAGTGTATAAGTGTGTTCATACTGAGAAGTATGGAAAAATGCACTGTGAGAACCCGGATGGTGCACTCAAAACGGTCAAAAAGCTGAGTGTGGAACTATGGACACGTCTCGCCCTCAATGGTCGCCATCTTGGCTACGTAGCGGAAGGGGAGGGACCTTTTTTCAAACTGGAAATGGTGCCGAGTATGTTGTAACTACGGTGAACATCGGCGCATTATACAAATGTAAGTTATACATGTGTTTTTTAGCACTAAGCACCACTATACTGTTATCAGATATAAGCCGTCAGTATGTTTTTTGGGTTAATTTAGCAGTCTGTGATGATTTGGTAGCGCGAACGATAACGCGAATGCTAACGCTAGTTAATGCTAATTTGCAATCGTCATTTCCAGTAAGTGCACAACGGCTGTGTTTGATTTGAGACAACACTACCCTGTAGAAATTCACGCGCTACGCCAGTAAGTACATAGTGTACACAGTGTACTACATGAAAGTGTCCGAACAGAAGTATGTGATTTGAGACACAGCTCAGGATTATTGTCATTTTCTCAGACTCAGTTTGTCACGCTAAGCCCTACATTGACAAACGAAGACGTGACTACAACTCGATTTAGCTCAGTCAGACTGCTAATGTTATTAGCTTCAGCTGAACTTTGTCCCTCATCTCTTACAGTAGTCTCACACCGGTTCCTAAATGGACACAATGCAAACGAGCGAACGAGCGAACATCAGATTGTTTCAATGTTTCCCAGTGAAGATGTCTGAACCTGCGAACAGGCTGAACGACGTGTTGCTTCTTTGAAAAATCGCTCGCTGTATGTTAGGAAGAGGTGTCAGTCTGAGGGAATATTAATTTCCACGTACCAGCATGTATTATAATAAGACAGACTTAAAAAATACTGAACTAATCCTTTAATTTCACAATAAGGACACACAAACCCTAATATTCACACCTGATAGAACCACTTTTCCACTTTTATCTGCTGAAAGCCAATCAGAATTCAGTATCATAACTATTTTGTTTTATGTCAAATAAACTTTCAGTCACATTTAAACTCAAAGATCTTGAGCATTATCATCATATGGAGCCTGTAGATATTTTTAAAAAAACAAAGAAACATGCAACCTCTAGACTGAAATAGCGAGGCGCTGATGATTATCTCTGCTCAATTTGAGGGCTAAATGTTAAGAAAACAGACGGACACGCGCCTCAGCCTCAGCCCAGCCCGAGGTCTGAACCTCACTAAAACCCAGACTGGAGAAATGTGAGATGCCTCGGAAAGGGGGGGGGGGGGGGGGGGGAGTACAGCAAGAGGTAAACATTTACCATAATGGTCCACATGGGAAAACAAGAGTAGAGATACAGTTGTAATTCTCATACAAGATGCCAGAGACAGAGACTGTTTACTGCTTCATGCTGTTGTATCTTTATCTCTCTGAACAGGAGATCGTGTTTACTGCAGAATGTAATCAGGCGGTTGAAACAACTCTTGGCAGATGTACAAAGATGGTTTACAGTAGAGCTGAGCGATGTATAGATATGATACCGATATCATATGATATGAGACTAGATATCGTCTTTGCATGTTGTAATATCGCAATATGGCGTAAATTTAGTCTTTTCCTGGTTTTAAAGGCTGATTTACAGTAAACTGATGTCTTTTTCTGAACTTATGAGACTGTTCTAGCTGTTCTATTCTTTGCCTTTAGTCATTTTATCCACATTACTGATGATTATTGATCAAAAATCTCATTGTGTAAATATTTTGTGAAAGCACCAATAGTCATCCCTGTAATATTGTGGTGATATCAAGGTAGTTGATCAAAAATATTGTGATATTTCATTTTGTGGACATCGCTCAGCCCTAGTTTGCAGAACATTTCAGCTCTGCAGCAGGAGTAAACTGTTTCTGATGACCATTTTTAACAGGAGTCAGGATTTCCATGGTACACGGAGAAGAGAAACAGCCTTAAAGGGTCAAAAATAGCAACTTTTGTAGTAAAATAACAACTTTACTGTGCGAGATTTTAGATTTTCTTTAAAATAAATTGCAATGAATTGACACCTCAGTGAGAAAATACACTAATTTTCTCTACGTACTGCATTTAAAAAGTACAAAATCTTCATCTTTTTTCACACATTCTTCCATATTTTGAATGTGTCATAGTTTGCCAGACGAAAGAACTGGTTGAGGATTGAAGAGGCATCTCAGCTTAAGAAATGTTTAGTTTTTTAAACCCACTTTCACAAGATAATGATTTAATTAACATCATCTCTCCAGATATCAAACACTTTTTTTTTTCTCCATCACATTTTTCCTGCGATCACACATTTAAACGTCTCATCATCTTGTTTTTCGGTTTCATCATTAAAAGAGAGACGTGACACTACAAAGGCTTCACACGTGTGAAGTCGCAACCGCAAGAAAAATCATCATCCGATATCTCCGGATAGCGAGCATCATCATCATCATCTCAAGATCGTCAGATTATCAGCTAACAGTGACAACTCTCACAAGCCTCCCGAAGAGAAGAAATAAAAGATCAGGGGGGGGAATTTCATCTTTTGACAAACTTGTAACGACTTCAGAAGAATCACCATTAAAATGCTGCAGCCTGAACACCTCACTGTCAGGAAACTTCCCCCTCCGGATCATCTTCCCCTCCTCATCTCAGCATCCAGCACTTAACGTCAGTAATATTTCAACTTTTATAACTGTTTTGCTCTGCTTGCCAACACCCACGTGCTGTTGAAGGAGCATCTTTCTTTATGAAAGTTTGTGCTGCCAAACGGCTGAAGAGAGGATGCTAATGATTTTGATAAATATCTGGAGTCTGCTGCTGCTGCTGCTGCTGCTGCTGCATGTGAGCGAAGGGAAACTCGTGCCGAACTCTAATATTAATAAGTTTGATATGAGGAAATGGGGGGTTGAAACCTTGAATGGGTCAATTCAGTAACAGCACAACCTGCTTTAGATTCTGCTCCTGACTGATGGGAATTGTGTAGCTGTGCACGGTCAGACCTTTCCAGATTTGATGCAGAGTTATGAATATTTAAACGGCACAGAGGCTACAGAGCAGGATCGGTTTCAAAGACGTGTTTAGATATTTAAGAAAGTAGTGCATATTCACAACGGGGAGGGGGGGGGGTCAACTCACTTCACGTGTTGCTTTTTTCTATTCAGATTCCTTCACAGTCTGTAGAAAAGATTAAAATCACACGGGAGTTTCTTCTGGTTGATTATAAATATCCTGACATTTCTTCTTCACTTCTTTTAAATTAAGACTTTCTCAAACTGACTTTTCTATCTCGCTAAGCATCGATTTGGTGATTTGCAGAGTGATGTAATAGATTTCTTGTTAGATTTGGGATAAATGAGGTCTTTTAATGCATCTAGAGGACACACAAGTGTTGTTTCAACAGCATTGCTACAATGATACTTCAATGTGAAGCAGGTTCTAACCTCACAATCAGAATATAGTCACTGAAACGCTGTTTAAACAACTTTTTCAGCCTTGCCAATCACCTAACCAATGCCTCCTGGGATGTAAACATACTAGAAGGGATAAATCTAACTAATATGGTATAAGTTCCCTGCTCCACTTGATGATGAGGTAGAGGCATTCAAAAAAAAAACCCCACCATCAAATGATTCTTTGTGTGATATCAAAGAGTTTCCTTCACATCCGCTCCTTCTCTTTCTGGAGCAAATCCTGAGGCTGCAATCACACAAACTTCTCTGTTCAATCTCTGCTCTCAACCATGGGAAACAATAACCTGCTGAGGGGGAGTCCCAAAGCAAGGTCCTGGCCCCCTCCAGGGGTCCTTGAAGGAGGTCCGGGATGTCCTCAGCAACGTGAGGAATCATTTATATTCACCAGTGCTTCATTCAGTTGATGAAGGAGTAAACAGCTATTTTACTGATCACAACTTTCTCTCACCAGTCTCTCCTTGTAAACAGATTTATGATTCACAGCTGAAAGTAGAAGCTACGGGCTAAATCTGATGAAACTGTCCCCTCGGGTCATTAAAGATTTACTCTGTTTTACAAATTTGGGCTGTGTAGCTGTAACGTCAGCGTGTGTGTGTGTGTGTGTGTGTGTGTGTGTGTGTGTGTGTGTGTGTGTGTGTGTGGTGGTCCCTGACAACCCCTGACCTGCATAACAACCCGAACAACTGGTTTGGTGAAAGAGAGACCCAAAAAAAAAATACCAACCATGTATCCCAGTGGGGACGGTGAGGATCCCAACCAGAGCGCCAACAAATATCCACCATCCATCCATGTTCGCAGCCAAAAAAAAAGGGGAATTAAATCCAAAAAATCCAGTCAGGAAGAAGGGTAAAAAAAACGCGCGATGTGTGTTTTAATCTCTGTAGCTCTAATGAGAGCAGCTGTGCATTATTAGTGTCCCGACGTTGCCAGAAAAACAAGCAGCGAAAAGGTGCAAGAATCTTTTAAATTGTTATGGAAAGAGCAGGAGCGGAGCAGGAGCGGAGGCACGGAGCGCACCGGGTCCGACTCCTGAGCGCTGCGCTCCGGGTAGGAATGCGGCGCAGTCCCGAAAAACCTGGAGAAGTAATCCCCCCCACCCCTTCTTCTTCTTCTTCTTCTTCTTCTTCTTCTTTCTCCGCTTGCTCACTCACTGCTCTGCCGGTCTAAAGACTAAACTCTGCCTCTCCCCCCCCCTTAAAAAAAAAAAAAAAAAAAAAAAAATCACCAGATGCAAGGTGCTTTTTTTTTTTCCTCCTTCACCAGCAGCCGGTTTAAAAACCGAGAAGCATGACGGCGAGAGAAGGTGAAGCGGCGGGACATGCGCGGCGTTTGAAGTCACTTCTTGCGGTGCAGCGGTCTTCTTGTCCTCCCCAAGACCCCCCCTCCTCCTCCTCCCTCACCCTCCTCCCCCCCTCCCTCTCTCTCTCTCTCTTCTTTTTCTTGTTCGTCCTCCCCTCCTCTCTCCAGGAGGACGTCCCACCTCTCCTCTGCTGCTCCCACCCTCCACCACCTCCACCTCCACCTCGCATATATAATCTCATATGATGGGAGATGGGTTTTTTTGGGGGGGGGGCTGTAATCTCATTTACAGTTTGCAATCTTGAGTTTTAAAATATATAATAAATAATAAATAACTGTTTTCCTCCGCACAAACTCTCTGGAGTTTCTACTCAGCTTATCATAAAAACACAATTTTATCACCTGTGATGTCATTATAATATCTCTGTTTATTGCTTTAGGGGCATTTGGTAAGTCTGTGGTATTAAATACTCACTTTAATAAGTTTTTATGGTGTGTTTATGGTGATTTTTATCCCCGGTTATATCATTCTCAGTCTCCTGTGAGGAGTGTATGGTGACTTTACTTCACCTAATGGCATTTTTATCCTCTATGATTAGCTTTATTATAATCTAATCTTATTCTTATGGATATATCTATACAAATGTTTATTTGTAGAGTTCATTTCATACACAAAGGCAATTCAAAGTGCTTCATATAGTCCATTAAAGCAGCATAAAAAAGTTAAAATGTAAATTAAAAGAAGAGAAACTTTATAAATTAAAAAGGTATGAAGTTCAGTCAAAGACAGTGCAGAACCGACTGACAACATCTGCTACTAAATAGTGAGTTCAGGGCGATGATGTCATGCTATATGTCACTTTATATTAAATATGTGTTTAGAGCTGCAATGATTAATCAATTAGTTGATCAACAGAAAATTAATCTGCAACTATTATGATAATCCACTCATGGTTTAAGTAGTTCTTGAAGCAAAAGTACCAAATATTTGATGGATCCAGGTTCTTTAAATTGGACTTTTTGCTGCTTTTCTTGGTTTTACATCATAATGAATTCAATATTTTGGGGTTTTGGACTTTTTGTCGGTCAAATCAACACACTGGATGATGCCTTGTTGTGCTTTAGGATAGTGTGATTGTCATTCTTCATTGTTTTCTGATGTTTTATAGACCAACAAATGAATCAATAATGAAAATCCCTACATGTGTAAATCTATATCTATAAGTCTGTGGTTTTAAAACCTGGTGGTCGGGACTTCCTGAGGGGTCATGAGATGATTATCAGGGTTGGAAAACAAGGAAAAACTAAATTATTTTCACACTTTTTCTTTTTTTCCTCATAAAATACTGACAGTTTAACTTCTTCAGGCTTCTGAAGAATGTGTGATGAGATATTTACTCTTTGGTTGAACTTCTCACAGACATATACAACATGAGCAGAGCGGTCTTAAGTAGACATTTCTTTGTATGAAGACGTCACAAACCACAAAAGATTGGGAACCATCATTACGGCATCACTTTAATAATCCTACAAGGACTTCATTAAGCTTTTTCAGTGACCTTATGTCATTTTTATGTTTCACAAAGAACTGCTATGAGCTTCTCAGAGAAACATGTTTTCATTCATAGTTGCTGCATGTCGTGTAAAAGTTGGGAAACAGGTGATGAAGATGATCCAGATGAACTACTTCAGTCACATTTACAGCTGGAAAACACTTTTTTACTGTGACTTAAACATATTTTTATCACCTATTGTGATATAATATTCATATTATGTTGTTACAGCAATGATATCCAACTCTATGGTGCGTCAGATATGATATATTGTATTTATTAAAGTTATGACTTTAGTTTCATTAATAATTGCTATAAGCTTAGCGGAGGAATTCTTCCCCATTAATATGTGATGATGATTAAAAGTCAGCTCAACTTTAATATACTTTACAATAGTTTTATTCCCTTTATATCACTATCACATCCCTGGTGCAAGCTACTTTGACTCACTTAATGGCATTTTTATAATTTATGGTTACCACTATTAACATCAAGATGTTTTCATATTGAGTTTTAGTGTTCTCGTCTTGCTCTCAGAGGTTGTGTATTTTATTTTTATCACCAATAGTGTCACTATAATAATCCTATAAGGACTGTGGACAGTTTTTTTAGTGACCTTCATTCATGAAGTATTATTATATGATTTCTGGTGGCCTTATTAGTAGCTGCAGGTTGTCTAAGTCAGCTGATGTCTGTATAATAACCTTCTAAGCGGTCGTAGTATTACAGAGTGTGTGTGCAGCTCTGTCTTTGTGAGTGTAATGTTTAATCAGAGGGAGTGCAGGACTGAGATTCCTCAGTGTCACATGGCAGTAACCTGATCTCCACTCGGCCCTTTTGTCCTTTGCCAGAAACAGGGATCAGAATCAGTTTTGCCTTTGAATGAGCTTTCTTTCTGCCTCTTTTAATGCTGCTGTCTGCACCCAGCAACTATTTATAAGCAGGACACAGTGGAAGATTTAAAAAAAAAAAAAAAAGTAGAACTCTGACCTTCAGTGTGTGATCCATATGAGTTAGAGAGAATGAAGGTTTCCTCCGTTAGGAGCTACATCGCTTTGACACTTCATGTGGAGTCTGTCGCTAATTTAACTCAGACAGATTTATTCTCACATTGAGGTCAGATTTAACAAGGAGGGTAAACTGAGGTAATGTGGGTTCAACCTCTAATACAGCTATGGTTATAATGACTATAAATACTTTTTCATAAAAAGAACAAATAGCAAGTTATTTTTTTCCAGATATAACGTGACATTTATCGCAATTTCTTCCCTTTTTCAGTAAGGTCAAAGGTCAAGCAAATCATGTACCCCGGAAGGAAGGAAAATGACCCTCTGACTGTGAAACAAACCTGCCTGAGGGCATTTTTACATGCAACACTGTACATAATTATACTAATTTATTGAATTTAAATATATTATAAGCTCTTTAATATTTATTTATAAAGCCATTTTAAGAAAACAGCCAATATATCTCACATCTCCTCTGCAGTTTTAGGCAAATTCACTGCTTTACCACATCTCAGGAGCGCCTTGTTCAAGAAATCCCCAAATTCAAGTATTGTTTGTGCATCCAAAGTCTGATTTATCTTATTCCTCTGTGCCGTAGACCTCCGTTGTTGTCCAAAAACTATTAAAAACACATAAATGAGCCACATCGCTGCGCTGGGTGACATGTTCCTTCATTGTAAAGAGTTTGATCACGTTAGTTTGTTTAGAAACGGCTCCAAAGACTAATAACAGCGATCACGTTTTCATTCTCTGGAGAGTAGTTCCGTGTACGGCAGACACCACTGAGCGTTTACTAGCTTATTGTGCTACAGATCACAACCTCTTGACTTTTAAAGTGTCCATAATCTTTATAATGAAGGAACATGTCACCCGGTGCAACACTGTGGCTCGCTGACATGTTTTTAATCAGAAGAATGTAGAAAATCATCAGCCAAATCCTTCAAAGTCTTAATTGAGTCCCCCCACTGACTACACCTGTACCTGCTGTGGTCACATCTGAGTGAAGTGTAAGCTCACTGTTGCATTCAAGTGTATTTACTGCTGCTTCACTCTTATCCTCTATCAGTGTATCCATATCTCTTGTTTGCATTTTAAATTTTAAGGGTTGTCTTAATCTTTGTTAATGCTTTTGACGCTCTTGTTTGCATTGTTCCATATAAACAGGGTGACCATGCAAAATATAGTGTTTCTGTTCTTGTTGGACCATCCTGTATAAATAAAGGTTGAATAAATGAATGAATAAATATCATATTAATGCTGCAAAACCCATCAAACCCTCCCAGGATCCCTGAAGGTTCCCAGAGGCCTATTAGAGTCAAAATAGCGACGCAACAAACAAGTTTTTAAAGCTCCTGCCTGTCAACAGGAAACCTATTGAAGTCAGTTTCATCACTTTTTTACTATTTCCCCAATTTTCATTACAGTCTCTTCTCTCGCCTCCCTACTGCCAAATCCTATTACATTAGCTGCTGCAACAGCCTAATTTCCCCACAGGGACTGATAAAAGTTCCAACTTATCTCAATCTTACACTGAATATCAACCTGCGCAGCATCAGGGATGAATGTGTAATTGGCTGTACTAATTCAGCGCACACTGTTTGAGGAGACGTCTCCGCTCTCTCTCTGGAGTTTGAGGCGTCACGGTCTTGTTTTTACCTTCCAAAAATGACACTTTATGTTGTTAGCAGATGTTAAAATGTTGTTTGGAAAGGTTGTGAGTGCAGAAATGATGTTTTAAGGGCAGTCAGAAGGCCCTTATGGGGTGGAAAGACAGTTACAAGGATATTAAGCTGATTAAAATAAAACAGGTCTCAGTTAAAGATTCACTGGTTTAACCTCAAGCTTTTAATCCTGACCATGAATTTGGAAGATATAACTTAATGCAGGAAAAAAAAGAGCTGGAGGAGCTCAAATTCAAGGGCTAAAAATCCACTGAAAATGGACCTGAACTCAGCAGTTTTTGGGGGGAGTTAAGACATCACAGAGGCTTCAGTCTTACTTATAATGAAATCTTGGTGAACTTCCCCAGTTTAAGCTTGCTGCTATATCAGCATATATCTCCATCACTGCTTTTTTTTTCCCTCTGAGGATGTAAATGTTGACCCACACAGCCGGAGGGGGGGAGGCTGATGACCTGATGAGAACTTCTAGAGGAAATTTAGTCATTTTCAGCAATTTTTGAGGCCTCATTTGTCTTCCTCAAGTCCAGAAATTATGTTGTTTTTTTCATTATTGGCAGAAACCTTTGTGCACACATATATATATATATACTGAAGGTCATGCACAAGATTGTTTATAAATTATGAAAGTGTATATTTCTAACATACAAATCAATAACCATGCTTTAAGGCTCCAAGGGCCTTTGTGAAATATTGAGTGAAACATGACAGAAAGAGAAAATGGAAACTTCCACTTTGTCACAATGTTCATATTTATGAGGATTTTAGCTGCAACAGGTGGCGGGAAGCCTTCACGGGTCAGCTGCATGGACTGTGTCAATACTGCCCCCTGATGTTCACATGTAGTAACTACAGCTGAGTAAAACAAGCTGGTGTATGCTATGTGGCCAAAAGTATGTGGACACTTGACCAACTATGAATCAGTGTTTATGTTTCCTTTTATCTGTTGGTATATTTAAATGTCTGCAGGGAAATCACTGATCTGTTTAACAGACGGTTAATTCAGGGTGACAGCTCCCATTCTCAGTTTCATGTCTTACCTCTCAGTGGCAAAAACTAACAGATACTTTTTCATCCCCTCGGCCATCTCTCAACTGAACTCTGTGTGGAAAAAGTGACCTGGCTGCAGGGATTTGCTCCCATTCAGCCATGAGAGCATCAGTGAGGTCCAACACTGATGCTGGGTGATGATGAGGAGGAGGACTGGCTCACAGAAGTGTTGGACGGGTCTGTTACTTCCACACCAAACTTGGAAACTTTATGGAGCTGAGTTTGTGCACAAGAGAAGAAACGAAGACTGTTGACGATGAATATTTTCTTTAATCCCTCCAGACATG
Organism: Thunnus thynnus; assembly: GCF_963924715.1. NCBI lineage: Eukaryota > Metazoa > Chordata > Actinopteri > Scombriformes > Scombridae > Thunnus > Thunnus thynnus. The sequence goes on from NC_089518.1 coordinate 36,329,708, forward strand.
TTTTAAGATGCATAAAAACACTGTTTTGAATATTAATTTGTGCTTGATTTGTTTGTTTTTTATTACCAAAAGGTTCACTTACCTTATTAAAAATTCTGTAAGTCACATCTCCTTCTTCTCTCTCACTGAAAAACCCAGAATCTATAAATATGCAAAAAGGTTTTCCTGCTGGACACCAGATGTCTCCTCCTTCACTGTAAAGTTCATTCTCAGTGTTTGTGCAACTGGAGGCTTCAAGTTTCTACATCACACTTGTGTAAGTTGTGAATGCTGGATCATGATTGGCTCCAAACTAGTTGTGATGTAACAGATCCTGCTCTTAATACACGTGTTAAACTGAGATTTAAGGTGAACTCAGAGAAACTTTTTACTTCAGCAGATGAATGTGAAAACAAACTCTGCACATTCATCATTCTGCACAGAGAAGAAGAACAAACATCCAACTGAAGGAACAAGAAGAAAAAACACATTTTTCAGTGGAGGGTTTCTGACAGGTTCGTCCACACAGTTTTAAAAGCATTAGAACTGTGCTGCAGGTCTCTCTGCTCTAAAAAAAACACACATATTCATCATGTTTGATCCAATTAAATCTAAATTTCTGGTTGCAGAAGTTTTTCCTAAATGCAAAATAGAACTACAGCACAAAATATCTCAATAACAACAACAGTTTGGTTTTTTCATACATTGTAAAAACAGTATGACGTTGTGTTCTTTTAATTTGTGGCTCTGAAAAGTAACTGAAGAAGATAATCAAAGGGAGACGTCTTCACTCAGGGTGAAAACATGAATTCTTCCAAGATAGAAGTTTAATATTTACAGCAGATATTATATCAAAATTATTTCTATTCTTTTAATTTCTCTAAAACTGAATGTTGTGCTATGAAGACTGTACTTTATGTTATTAGAATAGAAAGAACTGAAGTCTTAAATATGAAGACTCATTCATTCATTCTTACAAGGTTTGCTATCTGCAGGTTTTAGCATCACAAACTCAACACTGAATACATCTTTTATAAGGATTTTGACAAATAATTGTCAAAGAAAGTGTCAAAATCAGGATATTTTTTGACCAAACAGGGTTTATAGAACTTAACATGGACAGAAAAAGAAACACAAAACAAAGTGTGCTGCTAAACCTGCTCCTGATGTAGCAGCGCTATTTCAGGGAATCAACCTTTTTATAACTTTTATGGACCTTTTTATGGACCTACAGATGTTTTGTAAAACAACAGTAGCAACTGATTTATGGGCTGTGAGTGAGTCACCTTATATGTCGAATTCTCCTTTTACTCTCCTGGATTCTTCTGAACAACATTAACTCAGAAACCAAACTCAGAACAAATACTTTATTCAGTACAGTGAATATATACAATGTGAAACAGGTCATTCTTCCTCCTTCTCTGCTGGTTTTGGTAAAACGTCTTCGCTCTTGAACCAAAGAGCTTCACTGGTTTGACTGGCGATGATCGCTCGCTCGATGAAAGGGCCTGAAGGAAGGAAAAGAGTCATCATTAACATCCAGATATAAAACATTTAGGTGACATCTTCACACTTCAATCATCCACAAACCGACGGCAGTAAATATTCGTTATGTGCAGGCTTGTTTTTGATCTGGTGAGGAGGAAGGTGTGAGGTGAGAAGCTGGATGTGGATAAAAACATCTTACTTAACACAGTTAAAGAACAGTTTGTGAGACTAGAAGAAATGGAATAAAAACAGAATGTATAGAACTTGGTTTTGGAAATAATTGTGAACTGAGCTACAATTTTTTGATGGTTATTGATCACTGCTGATTAAACTATTATCTTTTTTGATTAATGGTTCAGCCTGTAAAATGTCACAAATAATAACAAAACACAAGTTATCAGAGCCTTTAGTTTTCTTTAAAGTCTGATCAGCAGCCCAAAAAAAAACCCCCAAACTGCTCATTTCATAAAAACGACAAACACTCAAATCTTTACATTCATGCACATTTCCTTAATAACACACTGAACAGCGGTTTTAATTAAGCGAGAATTATCTTCATTATAATTGTTTATTCGGCTGTTTCAGAGCTTTATATTGAAAATGTGTTTATGATATTTTGCTCCCCTCATGTATGTTAATGGGGTGGACAAAATGTTAGGAACATTTTTCAATATAATTAACTCCACTACACCACCGCCACCCCTAACGACCTCAATAATAATAAACATAAAGTAGAATTATCACCTTTCTGACAACAAAAACTGAACATGTATAAACTTCATAAATGTAGAATTTATGGTATAACTGTTGTATTGGATTACATTAGATTGCACAGGTGTTCCTAATAAAGTGCTCATGAGTGTATACATATACACGTACATGTCGGTACTTGTATGCTCATGTTTGTTTATTATTTTGTTCCATCTATTTATTCATTTATTTTTCTATTCTTATGTTATTTAAAATCAAAAATGACAAATAAACAAAGACAGAAAGTTACTTGTAGTTTTTCTGTAGCAGCGTCCACTTTTAATATCTGATATTTGGTCATTATAATCCTGGTAAACCTGAGTAAATACACCCAGGGACCAGTTCAATTGAAACATGACTATAAAAATATGTTATGAGAAGTTATTTAGGACATAAAACAACAAGTCTCCCTGGATAACACAGCAGAAAATAAAAAAAACAAAGAGTCTAAAAACTTTTACATATCAGACTGAGCATCTGTTTGCATGAGATTATGTTTAACAGCTCATTTGAAAATATGCAAGAACTCAAATTCCCTGCAGTCTTTTATTTCTCTCACGTATTTACTTTTAACTTAGTTATGAATTAGTTATTTCAGCATCTTTTTCCCCTGTTGTCTCCCCTTTATTTCTGCATTCAGGTCTTTATCAGCATATGGTCGGTGCTTTTGTCATGAATAATTCCCATAAACCCCTTTGGGGTTTCAATCCTTCACCCACACGTTGCGTTTTCCGCTCAGTTTTAAGCGTTTATCTGTGCAGTTTCTTCCCACGCTGCAGCCATTAGCTTCTGTCCAAATGACTCTTTAAGATGCGTTAATGGAAATGAAGAAAAACCTTCTCAGCTCTTCACGCCGGTTAATTCGAGTTAACAGTAAGTATTCCAGATCTTCACATCATCTGATCCCTGACTTCTGGGCGCAGAGGTAATTAAATTCTGCTCAGAGTCCCTTGTGCGCCTCTTGTCGGGGAGGTGAACCGCTGCGTAATGTTTGCTGGCACAAACTCTCAGAGGGCTCTCTCTCCGCTGAATCACCCAGTTGGCTCGGCACGGCTCGGCTCAGCTCAACGTGCCGCCTTCATCACCGAATGCTGAAAATTACAGAGCCGGAACGAGGCGCCGAGTGAGACGTTTCACTCAGTTACTGTATCTGCAGTGCGTTAACCCGCAGGAATCATCCGCGCTGAAACGACACTTGACACAAAGTATCTGCTGTGAGTGCAATCACACACCTACTGCTGGCTGTGAAAAACTTCAATTATCTATCTGCAAAGAAAGTTTTGTTCTCGGTTTGTTTGTTTGGTAATTAGTATAACTAGTATGACATCAACCTGAACCATTTGTAAATCAAAGTGGGTGGAAAGTTAAGCACAGAAGCCAAGAAACAAGTGATTAGTTTTTTTGGTGTGGATCCAGTAGTTTCAATGGATATCTTAACATGAACAGATGGACATTTTTCATATTTTCTCATAGCACTTAAAAAAAACATGAAAAATGTATTCTGTGATTGCTTATACCTGCATATTTACTTTCAGATTAAACATTCCTGCTGGAGTCATTTATGTTTGTTGTTGACGTATGTCTCCCTCTAAACATCAGAGACTCTTCCTCCACTTTCAAGTAAAACTGCTTATAATCTCTAACAAACAGTCTTCTCCTCCCTTTTAATACGTTCACTTTACTCATGGATGTTATTTCTTTTTGTTTTGTTGTTTCCTTTGTAAAGTGCCTCTGAGTATCTTGAATATATGAGTTTGATGTATTATTATTATTATGATGTCAAAGCACCAACAGGCCTGAGAATAAAAGGAGGTGTTTCTGGCCAGTAACTGATCCAGTAATAGTTTCGCTTTGATTTTACGTGACAGAAAATCATTTTATTTCATATTGGCTTTTATTTTGAGTTTCACTTCATCTATGTTAGTTTCTAAGCCGTCGTCATCGAACCATCAACACCAAGAGAAGCAAGATCAGGCTCATTCAACAGTGAGTAAAAACAAACAGCTATAATTATTCATTATTGATATTAATCAAATAACAGTTATGGATGTTGTAGCCTCGGTGGAGGAGTAAACTTCCTGTGTGTTTTCTGGCTTTAGATCTTTTATTTTGATTATATTTAGGTTCTGATGGTCGAATTAAAATGGAACCAGAGCATGTAGATAAAAGTCCAGCAGTGTAAGCAAAGACAAGAATCACTCACTCATTCATTCATTCATTCATTCACTGTTGGCCGCTGCTGTTTATGTCACATGGAAAAGCTTAACCAGCACTTTTTTCTGATGCATATAAGCTCAACTTTGTGCTTCTTTGGAAATGAAAAACAGAACCAGTATTAGAGCTCACAGTTGCCAGTGGATGAGATCATGCACCAGATTTTTACTTTGCTTCTGGAAGCAATTTGCCAAAAAAAATTGGCAAAATTAACATTTTTTCCAAACCTGGATGCACATCAAGTAACTGGACCTGAGTGACCTTTTTTCAAAGCTCCAGTACAGTTGCTTTGCTCTGGTCTGAACCAGTGGATAATTTGGTGAACTTGTTAAGTTTTCCACTTAGTTTGGTTTCTTTTCACATAAAACAAAATTAAAGCGATCCAAAAAGCCACCTAAGACGTGTCTGGGACGAGAACCGGTAAAATAGTCCAATCTGCCTGAATGTCAAGACGGCAAAATACACCTTGAAGTTGGCTCAGATCGAGATTACATTCCTGCTACAAACAAACCAATCCACATTTCGATCATGACCAGACCGAGACCACTTCCTCTGAAGGGTCTGTGTGTGGTTATTTTGGTCTGAGTATGATTGCTGGGTTTAAATCTGCCCACATGAATCACACCAAGGAGCAAAACCAGCACCCTGCACCCTCACAGTAATGAAATTAAAAGAGTGCATGTAATGCGAGAAAACACGTGTCACTGATGAACGAGAAGAGAATAACATATGAGGCCAACGTGATACTGGACGATGTTTCATGTAGTTCTGTTTGCACTGACGCGTACGTAAATCCTGCACTGATCTTGTTTTCTGGAAACTGCTGCAGTTAGTTGAGAGGAGGAAGTCTAAAAGATGATCCCAGACTGATGAACCCGGTGTGAAAATGGTCTTCAACAGTTCAGAGGTGTCGTAAGACTTGATGAGAGCTGAACATCTAACAAGAAAAACATTCTTCAGTGGTCTGCAGAGGAGACGAATGCTGTTTTGGTAATAAGGTCATCGAGAGAGAGAGAGAGAGAGAGAGAGAGAGAGAGAGAGAGAGAGAGAGAGAGAGAGAGAGAGGGAGAGAGAGAGAGAGAGAGAGAGGTTGATACGAGAAGCTTCAGGTCACAAAGGGCCGCTGATTTTAAAGCGTCTTCAGTCAGTGTTTCTGAAAGCTCTGCAGATTACTCCAGAACGGCGGAGGCGTTAATGTTAACGACATTTTATTTAGCGAAGCTCAGAATCAATTAGTTTTTTAGATCATTTAAGCGCCACAGTCTAACGAGGTTCCATTAGCTGATGATTACGCTCTGCATCTTATTGCCACAACTTACAGTGAAGTAAATGTACAGAGAAGATCAGAGATGAAGAAGCTGCTCGCTCTGCTTTAGTTCACATCAGCGCTGGAGGAGCAGCGACTGCCTGCAGGACTGAGGTTGTTTTCATTCAGTGTTTGAAGGACAAAAGGAAAAGAGACAAGAGACGAGAGCTAGAACAGCCTGTTTCAGACAGAGGCTGAACTGAAGGGCAAGATTATGATGATAATCATGCAAAGATATTCCAGTAGAGCCCCAGAATAGAAATACAGACCTGGAAATATGCAAATTATTACACTGTTGCTGATTTATTCTCTGTCAATTGACTAATCGGTTAATTGTTTCAGCTCAAAATCATTTAATTCATTCTTATCGGGCACATTTAGATAAGAGCATGTGTTGTTTTTTCAGTCAAACGTTTTGGTCCGCTCCACTGTGTGCAGAATGTTAAAACCCTCCACATCTGGACCGACATGAAGCCCTCTTCTGTCCACTGATCCAGTCTGAATGTGGTCGAGTCACCACAGGAAAGGAGACTGTTCTGCCTTCTCTCTCATTTTAGAGAAAAGAACAATTAAAGACTGAAGAGATGCATCAGTTAACCGAAAAAAAAAATCACCTGCGCTGACAGCACTGTTAACTGAACCAGTGAGGGAGATTAAAACCAGCAAGCAGACAAAAGCTGGCACAATTAAAAAGCTCAACAATAAGATATTCTATACTGAAGAACTGCTGAGACAGTTAAAGAAGGTATTTTGGAGTTTAAGAGGAGCTTAAAGTGTGATCAGATATTTTGTTTTGTGGTCAAACTTGTGGTGATTTGTGGTGAACGTACCCGTGTTAGCCGGCCGATGGGAGCAAACATCCATCAGGATAGTCTTCAGGTTGGCGAAGATGTGTTCCTTTGAGAAGTCGAGCTGTAGTGAGAAAAAAAAAAACAAACAGCATGAAATAAAACCTTACTACTGTAACACTAAAAATGTATTTCACATGATAGAATTTAGTTGTTTAATCTGAAGTTTCTCTAGATTTTGCTGTTTGTGTAAATACACTGAAGTCATGATACGTTTCCTTCAAATCAAAGTCATGATGTTGCATTTTCAACGTGGGAACTTAAATACACAATAAACAATGTTTGACTGTTATTAGTCCTGAAAACTGCATCTTATTTTTCCTTTTCAATATGATTTATTGTTTTCTGCATTTCATCATTATACAATGCAATTAATCGATTAGTTGCCAAATATTTTCATAATCGATTCAACGTTTTGAGATTCCAGCTTCTTCAATGTGAGTATTTTCTGCTTTTTTTAAGACTTCTATGAGAGTACATTGAATATCTTTGGATTGTGACAAAAGACGACATTTGAAGACGTCGTCTTGGGTTTTGGGGAACAACATCTTTCAACATTTTCTGACATTTTACAGACCAAACAACTAATTGATTTATCAACAGATTAATCAATAATGGAAATGATGGTTAGTTGCAGCCCTAAACAGATTAGATAAAAAATATACTGAAATGAAATAGAAACAGACTGAAATCATCTCCAGCTGCAGATATTTGCGATTTAAAATTAGTTTTATGATCTTTGGCTATGGCTGGGTCCTGATACTGGTCCTGATACTAGTACTGATACTGGTACCTTGACTTTGATATATTTTTCTGGATACCAATTTTATAAAATCCATTTAAACAAAAAGAAAATTACATTACATCACAAATCTTTAGTTTTATAACAACGCAAGTCCACAGCTAACATTAGTCGAGTCTCACGAGACGCTGTTGTAAGCCGCTCACTGCCGAACCACCGCTGTTTTGATGTCAAACAATCATTCATCATCTTCAATATTTTAATACAGCTTCATCTTGTCTTGGTTCCATGTTTTGGTCAAACTTCCTGTTACTGATGAAACCGCTGTAGATGCTGTTGTTGTCTCCGCCACTGCTGTTTATGTTGAGAAGCTAAGCTAGCTCCTGTTACGTATCGAAATTTTGTTACAAATGACAACTTTTTTTGTTGATACTCGACAATATCGAAGCAATTCAGTCGGTGCCATAAAAGAATCAAACTTTGGCTTGTCAAAATGTTCTGGTGGATTCAAGAAGTTTATCATCATGTGCACAGTAAACAGCGCTGGTGTCGGGAGGGCGAAGCAAAGACGTCTGCCAAGGTGGGCGCCATCTTGAGATGCCTGGGTTACCGCTGGCAACACCGTGGAGGACGCACAAGTGACATAAAAGATGCTCATGTTGATTGAACCTCAACACACTCAGCTGTTCTCAGCATCTTTATCAAGGTGCAAAGATTTGATGTGACAGCTTCTTGTTGGAAATATAAACTCATACTCAGACATAGATGCTCTAATAATCACACTTCAGCTGCGGCTCTGGTACTGGTTTGTTATGACGTACCGTGGCGATCTGGGTCCTGACGTAGCAGTCGTTCTCCACCAGGTACTCGTGACCCGTCTTAAACAACTCCAGCATCTTGGGAATGTTGACGCCGACTGAGCCTGAGTGTCGACAGAGAAATGAAAGCATAGATTATAAATCCGCAGCGGCTTCGACAGTCCGTCCAGCGACTCTGCTCTGACTCTTCAGCTCACCTCTCTTGCTCTTGGGAAACTTCTTCCTCAGTTTGTTTTTCAGTGGTGTGAGATTAGGCAGCATATCAGGCGCTGCTACGTAGAAGTCTGCTGAAATCTCATCGTCTAGGATCTGGAATAAAATCAGACCGGATTAAATTAGGATGACTCAAAACATGCAGAAGGTAATATGGCTGCAACTAGCGACTACTTATCATCAATTAATCTGCTGATTATTTTCTCAATTAACTGTTTTGTCTACTGATGGCGACATCTTCTCATGTCTTGTTTTGTCTGATCAACTGTCCAAAATACAGACATGTTCACTTCAGTCATGTATGACAGAGAAAAAGCTTCAAACTTTCACATTTGACAAGCTGCAACCAGCAAATATAGTTAAAAAATGACTAAAACAAATGTTTTAAAATTGGTAATCACAAGGGAAACAGGCCTGAGCAATAAGTCTGAAAACAATATCATGACATTAATTAGAATTTATTTTTCTAACACACACACACATATATATATATATATATATATATATATATATATATATATACATATATATATATATATATATATACATATATATATATATATATATATATATATATATATATATATATATATATATATATATATATATATATATATATATATATAGAGAGAGAGAGAGAGAGAGAGAGAGAGAGAGAGAGAGAGAGAGAGAGAGAGAGAGAGAGAGAGAGAGAGAGAGAGAGAGAGAGATATGCCAAATATATACAAATCACATATAAAAGAATCACATTGATATTGTGGCCTGTTTACACGGCCAGCAGACACAGAGCAACGTGATCATCCCAGTGGAGTTTTATCCAATATTCACTCTTCTTTTAGCTCCGTTTTGGTCTCCACCACCTCTGGAGAAACATATCTGGCTCCTTAGCTGCTAAATGTTCCTCTTACTTCCCTATCTAGCATTTAACTTTGTCTGTGTGCCGTTTGGTGCTCGACAGGTTGCGTACTGTGGGGTTTTTAAAGCTGTAATCAGCCTCCTGCTGCTGCTGCTGGAAATAAGATAGATGAGAGTGTTGAGAGTAAGGCTGCGACTAAAGATTATTTTCTCAATTAATTGTTTAGACTATGAAAAAAATGGTGTTTATAATCTCTCAGTTTCAGTCTAACTGTCCAAAATGTTAAGATATTTAATGAACTGTCATATACGACAACAGGAAAAACAACAAATTGTCACATTTGAGAAGCTTGAGACATCAAATATTTGGCATTTTTGCTTAAAAAATGACTGAAACGACCAACTGATTATAAAATATTCACCAATTAATTTTCTGTCGGTCGACTACTCAACTCATCGTTGAAAGATGCTGTAAGGTGGAGGGGAACCATAGAGTCATTTAATCCATTGTTAATATAGAAATATTGATTAAAGCAGCTTTAATTTAATTTAATGAATTCCAATTTGCAATTTGCTTGGAATCATTACATATTTTTTGTAGAAAATAACATAATATAAGTTTATAATCACTGTGAAAGACAATAAGTGAGAATATTGATCTGAACTGTTGTGATGTACCTGTTGAAGCGACTCACCGGCTGTATGAGCTCTGCTCCTCCGGCGAACGCAGCTCCGTTCTCCTGGGCGATTTTAGCTTGATTAGCATCCTGCGGCGAGAGAACAGAGACGCCGTTACACATTTAAATCTGATTCGGGCGTGTCAAAGTCTGTCAGGCCGTGCCGGCGTCATTCATTACGGCGGTCGTTAACGTGCGTGTCGAAGTTACAACCCACAACCTCTGCTGCTCGACAGGGGTATTAATCAAACGCTGCTTTTTAAGTCTCTGTGACACAAACGGCCCATTTATTACAGACAAACAGGGTGACAAATAGAAAAGGTGCTTCTGCTGCGCATCTGAATCATGTTCAGACAATATTGAAACAATCCATCAACAGCATGCGGTCGATTGGCTATGAAATTAAGAGTGAGTGAGGCTGAAGGGAGGGGGGAAGAAGAAGAAGAAAAGTCTTTACCTCAGTAAAAACTAAAACTTTGTTCATCTGTGTCTTGAAGGGGTGAGGTAGGTGCACCGTGCTGACGAAGGGGTCGACTTTTCTCTGTGAGGAGAAGATAAGATTTAAATTATTACAGTTATCAGCTGCAAATAAAAGATTTGGGAGAAAACATAAGAAAAAAAGAAAAGGAACGTCCATCACAGCATAAACTTATGATAATCAAGCATTAAATTCATTCTGCTTTCTGCTTTCATTTTTCATTTCTCTTGAGTGTTTCTAATTCATTATGCACAGGAACATCAGGTCCACACAGATCTGCAGAGACAGAGAGATGAGAGTAAAAACGGAGTCTGTCTCTCGCGGACTGTGTCGGACGTCGCGGCAGCTCTTCTCGTCCTGTGATGTGGAAACAAACTCATGAGGTTTTTATTCCCTCTGTGTCACGCTGTTTTTAGCTGATTAACCTTAAAAAAAAAAACTGCTCATGTTGCAAAGCTCCACGCTGTAAATAACACTGAAGACTTACGGAGGCGAAGTTGAACAGCCGGAGCGGAAAAATAACCCAAAAAGTAAAACACTGCCAAGTCTTTTAAAATTAGACTTTAAGAGACACTTTGGCAGGTGAACAGCTGGTAATCGGGACATTGTGTTCTATTCTGATGATGGTAAAAAACGAGAAAAAAAAGCAGCTGGGGATTTCTGGGATTGACTAAAAAGTTGGCCTTTTGCCTTAAAGCCTCGGTTTGAGTTAACAATATCTGACGTCACAAACTGAAGCGTAAAAACCAAATTTTCCATCAGTTTGGTGATTGTCTGACTCTTCCTCTAGTTCCACCAGCAGGTCAAACGTTTCACTTCTCCTGCAAACTAATCCGACATCTATTAGATTGATTGGCGCCGATTTTTCTACAGATATTAACAATACCAAGAGGATAAATCCCACTGACTTTGGTGATCCCCTGAGTTTTGCTCTAGCGCCATCATGAGGTTGACATTTGTGGTTTTGAGCGAAATGTCTCAACAGCTATTGGACCTTGTTACCTTTTTCTCCAGCTTCATGTCCAGCCTCAGATCGATGTAAACGGGCTGATTGTGGGGGGTGAAGTCCAACGCCTGGAAGCTCTTGAGCAGGTCGATGGCGTCCGCTGCGTCGTACATGGTTCTGGGGTAGTACCTCATTACGTACACGTCGTCCACGGGCGCCCACGCCGTCTTGCCGTAAGGCTTGTGTCTGTCTTTGTCATCGATGACCCTCTTCTCCTTCTTCACCTCCTTCTCTGTGTCCTCTTTCTTGTCCTTCCTTAGTACCCTGACAGGAGAGAAAAACAACAAACAAACTGATTCTACTGGACAAGTCTACGGTGTAAATGTGAAAAACTGAGGGCAGGTGAAACAGAATGATTATGAAAAACATTTTCCAAAGTCATACAAATGTCTTCTTTTAAGTTCATTTTTCTTAAAAAAGCTTGTAAACTCACTTGACAGCTGCTAAACTCCTGACGGGGATATTCCTCGGTGTATTCTGTGAGACGCCTGCGTAGGCGGGACCACCGGCAGTCAGCAGCTGCCTCTGACATCCTGCTAAAACTAGAAAAGAGAAAAGAAAAAAAAAGAAGCTTATGTTTATGAAAGGAGAACAAAGACAAAGGGTACAAATGGTGACCTCTGTTTAACACAGACAGAAGCTCCTTCTCTCCTTCTGTGGGACTCAACATCAAACTGCATAACAGAGCTTGAGATGTTTAATTTTGCATGAAGGAAGTACACCAAGAAGTAAAGTTAGATTCCACCAGAGGATGCCATGCAAACTGATGAAAAGAGGTACAAAGACGCTGTAAATCTTCACAAAACTAAATCAGATTGGTGTTTCAGATGTGCTCCAAATGATCCTGGAAATAAGGAAAAACATTTGACATTAGTTTATTACCTATAGAAAGAGATCAGTTTGCATCAGGGCTGTAATCTACCAGACTAAAGCAGACTGCAGCCAGTGTTTTGGGTTATTTGCATGAAACTGGACTCATTTTTCTAATATTTGACTGCAAAAGAAAAAATCTGTCTGTTTAAATAATGTTTTATCAAGGTGTGACCGAGTTCACTGATTTGCAAGTCAAAACATGCTTCGCAGATTTGAAACTTGTGCCCCCAGTGCTGCTTTAAAGTTTTACCATCAAAAGCACTTTTTCTCCAATCTCACAGTCTCACAGTTGGGAGAATCTAAATCTTGCTGTTAACAGCATGTTATAAATCTCTGGATGCCTCCGGGAGATGTGTGCTGGGAAAAGCTGACTCACTTTTTTTAAATGTGCTTGTACATCTGTAAAAAAAAAAATAAAATAAAAAAATAATACAGCTTCACTGACTGGCTGTGCAGGTTGAGAGACAATTTAAGCAAGTCATCTTTAAATAATAAAAGAGAGGACATTGTACAGCTGGAGCTGATCCTGAGCAAACAGAGAGAATTCATATTTGTGCAAAGTTTGGGTTTAACTGCTCTGAAGATGAACTCTTTGATTATTTTATTGATCATTTCTAGTAGTATAGAGGTTATGAATACAGTAAAGTAACGTTATGGATGTCTTCTCTACAGAAAGCATGCATATTCTGCAGCCCCTCGCATCTTCCCTTTTCTTTTATTCTAACGTATTTTTAAGCAGAAACTGTGTTCAGAAATCTGACAGTTAAACGCGCCCCATCTTATCAACAAAGGTGCATACTCAAAATAACGTTATTTCGACTTTTTAATGGATTATTACCGTCAACTCTTTAAGTCGGCATACATATAATCCACCAAGAAACACTTTAAATCAACAGAAAGTAATCTTTTATAACTTGTGCTCAGTGCTCGTCACCGCCCACCACGCTGTGTTTGGTTCAAGGACGTTAAGTAACGACTAATGAATCAATCATAAAACTGGGGTTTTTATTAAACTACGAGATATCTGGTTAATTGGACTAATGCCGAATTAAACTGAGAATCCCAATAATTCAAATAAAATATTAAGTCATGCTGTGTCATGTTTGGAATTCCTCAGTAACCGAGGGAAATATAAAATTTCACATTTTTGCGATTAGCTCTCGTCGTTCACCGGTGTTAGCTAAACGAACAGCAGACAAGCTAACAGGCTGTAACGGCCGTTAAGCCCCACAAGAAAGCAGCGGGAAAGTCTAAAAGAGCTAATGTGCATCCCTCTTATTATTATTAAGTTATAATATTATTACTGACAGTAAGACAAAAGGTAAATTTCACAAAAACAACTGACCTTTCCACACGGTCCGCGTGCACGTTGCCATGTCTGGGAAATGACGCTGGTCCGTGTGGAAACAGCGACGCGTGCTAATCAGTTCCGCCTGGGACGGAAAACCAAATCTCCTTTCAAAAACTGACAATCTGCAGTTTTATTTCCTATTAGTAAATATACAAAACTTATAGAAAATTTCATAGTAACTATATAGGATTTTTAGAGTCCATTTTCATCATCGGCATACGTTTAATATACTAAACTCGCCTTATTGTAGCAAACCTTTGATATAGGGATTACGAGTCATTTCCAAAATGTAATGAGAAATTGAGAAAACTTAAATTTTAGAGATCAAGAAATTATGTTTTAACTGCACACCGATTTTTTCGGTGCCTCCCAGATATTTCTAGAACAACAACTAAACTGACACAGTGTTTAAAGAGGGATCAGTCATGTAGTTATGAGTGCTGCTTGTTGTTTAATGAAACTTTTATGGTATGTTTGTTTGTTTGTTTGTGAGTTGTTTGTGTGTTGTGCTGCTTTGAATGTACTTTGTTGTTGAGTTTCGTGTTGTAATGTATGTATATGTGTTGTTGAGTCTTGTACAGTTTCGTGTGTATTTTTCTGTTTTTTGTTCTTTATGTATTTTAAAAGCCCGTCTGAGAGGAGTAGAAAATATTGATATTTTTTAAAGGTAAACTAAAAACCCATCTGTTTAGTCTCATGTAGTGTTTTATAATTTTATGGTTTTATCATTAAATGCCTCTTTGATTTATTATCACCATTGTTATTTATTTTATTCCATTTTATTTCATTAACACTTTACTGTTTTATTATAATCTATTTATTTTGTGTAGTATTTCATAATAATATTTTCGATTGTTTCTTGCGTTATCTTCTATTATTTATCTTTTATTATCTTAACTACTCATCTTTTATTGTTGTCTTATTCAATTAACTCTTTTGCTTTTTTAATTATGTCGGTGTGCATTGGTCTCTAAATCCATATTTAACATCCTGTATGTTTTTGTCAGTACTTTGAATTGCATTTGATTTGTTTTAAAGGTGCTATATAAATAAAGTTTAATTGACTTGATTGATTAATTGATTGATAGGGACGGTATATATAGCCTAGGCTATAAATGCTGTGACATAAATCATGATTTACACTTGTCCCTGTACAGATAAACATTGACTAGATAAAATGAGATTTAAATGGAGTTCAGTCATTTGGAACTAAAACAGAAAATTAATAAAGTGGGGACAGTAAACTGGGGCTTTGTATCAGTTTATTGAGCTTTTTTATTATTATTCTGTATATTATAAAGTCAGTATGAACATGTTTTTTGTGGTGCGGGATGACTCGGTGGTGGATGCAGTGTGCGGGTACGAGCGGAAGCTGCGTTTGTTGTTCTTCCTTCTGTTTCCGAGACGTTCAGGGTCTGAACGGGTTCACCAGCCGCGTCTGCATGTCTCTACCAATTCACTCAACAAACCGTCTTCTACCGCCCACGAATGAAGGTAATGTCAATCCTGAGTTTGTTCTTCAGCTGCGGACACTTTGTCCAGACTGTCCCGGGTTAAATTTCCGCGTTAAATCCGCTTCCATTTGTACCAACTCCCTTCTTCCCCGCAGCTCGACTCGGTGAGCCCGGGCAGCGTGCGCCCTGCAGCCGCTAGCCAAACAAATCCAGCGCCGTGCTTCGAGCGCGCTGGACGGTTCACCTGTTTGCGCTTTGTGTTGACTCTACTTTAATAGATTTAATACTGGAATATGTATTCTTAGACATATCCAGAGGGCGTGTTTACCTCCCTGTCAGGTGTGACAGCTGGGTGGCCGGTGGGTTGAACTTCTCCTGAACGGGGCCCGTCCGTCCGGTCCGTGTACGTTGTGCTGCGCGCTTGTCACTTTTGACATTTCAGCTATGTTTGGATGCTCGCCTCTCTCTCAGCTGTTGGTGCAGTTGCCATCGCTACATTTTTTCCACTTGCAATAAAAAAAAAAAGAAAAAAAAACTCCCGCCTTTCAAAAAAAATAATCACTCCCAGTTGCCAAGGCAACAGGGTTGACCATTGACAGCCCCTCCAACACCCCCCCCCCCCCACCCTACCCCCCCTACAAACCTACATGTTGATATCTCACGTCGCAGTTGCAACTTGAGTTTTCGTGCCTGTGTGTCTGATATGAGCCGCTGCCAGCTGGCTGTATATCTGCCGCTTACTTGTGACCCAGCAGCGTGTAAACAGGTTATGTAAGTCTTCTCCAAACTTGTTCACCCCCCCTGCCCCCCCCCCCCCCCCTCAAAACCAACCTCATGGCGGCTCAGCTGCATAACATCTTGCACCTTACTCCTATTGCTCCTATGCATGCACGCTGCTCAGAAAGTCAATGGTTAATAACAATGTCATGCATATATAGTATAACTTTTATGATATGTGCCCCCCCTCCACACCTCCTCTCCCCCCCTCCTCCTCCTCCAACCAGAGCTGCAGACTGACAGCTGGCAGGCCGGGCAGTTAAAATAACTTTGCAAGCTGAGTGGTTTGTGGACAGACCTCCTCCAGCTGCCTGCTTTAAAGCCTGATAAGTGAAGGTTGCATGACTGCTTGTTCAGGTTCATGTAAATAGAAACGGAAATAATATTTTGCACCGAGTGAAACTGTTGTGACACAATAATCAGTCTGACCCGGGACAACATGAGTTGATAAGATGACCATGTGCTGCACCATTTTCAGAAAATACCTCATTGCGATTATTTGGACTGATATTGCGATGTGATTTTCAGTGAAAAACATATTAAAGCGATTATGGTGTGATGTTTGCAGGGATCTGTACCAAACAAAGAGGTTTTCTGAAGTTTGTAGAATATGATGTGTAGGCTGTGACGTCTCTGCAGCGCAATAATATTAAATTTAAAACGGTATTTTTAAGAAATATTGCACCTCCTCCGGCTATACCGCGATTCCGATAAAGTTTCGATTAATTGTTCAGCGCTGCCGTGTGGCTTCAGTTCAACACATTTTATCACCTTTACAACTGTAATACAACTTTTAAGACTTCACAACAACATTTTGACAGAAAACTTTGATAAATCATTACTTGTTTTTAGTCTTTTTATTAAGAAAAACATCCAAATTTTCTGATTCCAGCTTCTCAGATGTGAATATTTTCCGGTTTATTTTAGTTTTCTATGATTGTAAACTTACTATCTTATGCCTGTGGACATTTGAAGGCATCACCTTGAGCTTTATAGACAAAACAATTAATCAAGAAAATAAATAGACAGATTAATTGATAATGAGAATAATAAGCTCAAGGTGACGTCCTCAAATGTCTTGTTTTGTCCCGACAAACAGTCCACAAAATCTTCAGTTTATTGTCACAGAAAAACGAAATAAACCAGACGATCTTAGTATTTGTTTCTTAAGAAGTGACTCAAAACGATTAATTATGAAAATAGTCGGCGTTTAATTTTCTGTTGATTGCAGCTATAAAACTTGTTGATAATTGTAAACTTGTGTGCAGGAGATGCATCAAAGACACATTCATTTATTTAAGGATATTTTCTTTCATTAGTTAGTTGTCACGGCTCTTACGTAAGACTTGTGATAGATCAGCAGCCGTCTGATTGGACGTCTCTATTCTGCTCTAATCATCCAGTTATTGAACATCGTGGCATCATTTTTTTGGATTAAATCATCTGCGGATCAAAAGCTGGTTTCTCTGCCTTCGTCACAGAAGTCGTCCACATAAATCACATAATGAACGCCATCACGCTGATAATCAAAGCATCTAGATTTATGACGTCTCAGCTCTTTACACAGATGCCAGTTTTTTTGGGGGGGGGGGGGGGGGTTTTGTCAGAAATCGGCCTCCAGGTGCTTCCTGTGGTGGTTTCGGTTCTTGGCTCTGGGAGACTTTGTGTGTGTCGTTGTCAGGACGGGGAAATCACCTGCAGCCGGCCGCCGCCGTGTGTGTGTGTGTGTGTGTGTGTGTGTGTGTGTGTGTGTGTGTGTGTGTGTGTGTGTGTGTGCCGGTAAACGCCGCCTCAGGCCGCTGACTCCACCGGCCACTTGAAAAGAAAAGACAGGCATTTATTTGTTTATTCTGAGTTATGAAATAATCTACTTGGGTGGTAAAATATTTTGCAGCAGGATGGAGAATGTTCAGGGGAGAGAGAGGAAGGATTGAAGGAAGAATTTTCTTTCCCACAACCTGCTTTTTTCAGTTTTCTTTGAACTTTCTTTTATTTGTTTTTTATATTTAATTTTCCTCATTTTTCATCTTACATCACTGGAATTCATTTCAGCTGTTTTATCATAAAATCTAATTTAGCTTCACTTGTTTCTGTGATCAGTCTGAGCAGGTTGTGTTTCTGTCTTTAAACACACGCAGAGTGAAAAATTAACAGCTGATCAACTTTTACGTGTTAACTTCATGCTTCACAGTGTTGAGTGTATAACTGTCAGTAGCAGAAGTGTTGAGTTAATAAAGCACAGATTTCTGATCTAAATCAAACTGAACATATGATTTAAAACGTCCCTCAATAAAGACAAACTAATTCCAAAATGTGTCACTTTTACTACGTTATACATCATTAATACAGAAGTAGAAACATTAAAAAACAGTATCACTTACAGTATCATTTGTTTTATATCATTTTATTTTAAGGAAGAATATCTGCCCTTCAGTCGGGCTGAGTATCAGAACCTTTAAGTTAGTCGATACCTGCATTCAACCCTTTTTCTACCCAGATCTTGGAAAAAAAATGACTATTTTACCGCAAGCGCTCTACGATATATTGCGACGTGTGATTGGCTCACTACGGCAGCAGCTACAAGCCAAACGGTCTGTGGTGATAACACTTAATTGTTCAGTTATTTAATAAATATTTCAATAATTTGAACACTTTGAAAGTTTATCCCTGTGAAAATCATTTGGATGAGGAGGAGTGGTGACATTTTACACTTCCATTCACGTGATGGGTATCGAGTGAAGAACTCTATTGGTATCGGTATCACTTTAAGGGTACTGGTATCGATACTGGTATTGTAATCTTTTAAAGGACTCCCAGCTCTACCCATCAGTGCCAGCTGAATTTAACCTGAAACGTGTTCTTGTGTTCTTGTGTTTCAGATTAACAGGTATGCCAAAGGAAAAATATGATCCTCCAGATCCCCGCAGATGTTACACCATCATGTCAACCGAGGAGGCGGCCAATGGGAAGAAGTCTCACTGGGCTGAGCTCGAGATATCTGGTCAGTTTAACTAACTCTCTCTCTCTTTCTCTCTCTCTCTCTCTCTCTGTGTGGGTCTGCCTCCATATAAAAACATCCCAGCTGAGGCCTCGTAGCTCAGGTGTAAATCTGGATTCGATCATTAAAAGTGAAAACCAGCAGAGCTCCGAGTCCCAGGACTGAACTAAATTAAAGAAAAAAGATTGAAAATGGCAGAAATATGAACATAAAGACAAATCTGACATGACAGCCTTATTACTGAAGGGAAGACATTTCATTTAAAAGTGAATTGTGAAGGATTTAATGAAGCAGAGATGAAGCAGAATATGAAAATAATCTTATGTTTTTCCTCTCTGTGTGTGAGCTTGTTTTGTTTTTATTATCTCAATGAGCTCCTTGACATATTTTCATCTCACTCACACACACACTGTGTTCAGGGATAAATGTTTTTCACAGTTTGGACGTTACACGAGCTAAAGTTTCACTTTTTTTATAACTTCTGGTGTTGCAGAAACTCGAACTAGAAAGGTCACTTTTCCCGCAAATATGAAGAAAAGAAAGAGCAACATCTGGAAACCACATAATTAAAATATTCTTGACTGAAAAACCCAGATGTGAATTGACAACTTCAGACAGTGTCACAATCCCAGGCATGAATGTTTATGACTGAACCAATGTGAAAAGAGAAAAAGAAAAAGTATTAACGATCAGGTAACTTTCCACGACTAGAAGGAAAAGTTAATAATTAACATCCAAACGGGCGTCTGTCAGGTTCCTCTTTCATTTTTCTGATTTCAAACAAGCAGCTCGGACATGAGAGTTACAGGGTGGAAACTGATCTATCAGGCCAATAATGTCAATAATCTAATATTAGATATATCAACCAGTAAGTTAGACCAGTAAAATTCTTCTTTTCATGTTATTAATTGAGTAAATTCTACATTAACGAGCAGTTAAGGCTGACAGGATCTACAGGTGAATAAGTAGGTCACTCTGTGGTTAACCCTAAAATAATTTTAGCATTTCAACATCTCTTTTGTGTCACATGGTGCTCTGAGTGTGTGTGTGTGGTTTTTTTTTTTACCCTGAAAAAAATCATAAAAACTGGAATCGAGGCATGAAAATCGTCTAAATTTAGTCAGAATTTAAATGGTGGATATTTACTGCAGGATAAAAATATCAATACTGACAGAAATGTTCAATAAACATCTTGTTATGTCTAATTAATTTGATTTCAACATCTATTTAGTGTCACATGGTGCTATAAATGCTCAGTGTGTGTTTTTTTTACCCTGAAAAGAATCATAAAAACTGAATCGAGGCATGAAAAGACTTTAAAAGGTGGAGATTTGCTGCAGGATAAAAATATCAATACTGAAAGAAATTATCATTAAACATCTTCTTATGTCTAATTAATCTGATTTCAGCATCCATTTAGTGTCACATGGTGGTTTTAATGCTGAGTGTGTGGTTTTTTTACTCTGAAAATAATCATAAAAACTGAATCGTTGCATGAAAATCGTCTAAATTTAGTCAGATTTGCTGCAGGATAAAAATATCAATACTGTCATAAATTTCCATAAAACATCATGTTATGTCTAATTAATTTGATTTCAACATCTATTTAGTGTCACATGGTGCTCTAAATGCTGACTGTGTGGTTTTCTACTGAAAATAATCATAAAAACTGAATTGTTGCATGAAAATCGTCTAAATTTAGTCAGATTTGCTGCAGGATAAAAATATCAATACTGACAGAAATGTTCAATAAACGTCTTGTTATGTCTAATTAATTTGATTTCAACATCTCTTTTGTGTCACACAGTGGTCCAAATGCTGAGTGTGTGGTTTTTTACCCTGAAACAAATCATAAAAACTGAATCGTGGCATGAAAATCGTCTAAATTTAGTCAGATTTGCTGCAGAATAAAAATATCAATACTGACAGAAATGTTCAATAAATGTCTTGTTATGTCTTGAAGAGCGTGAGTCTGGTTGTCTCCCGGTTCAGTTGATCTCAAAGCTCAGATATGAAACCTGTATTTGCTTACAGTTGTGTGTTTTTCGCACAGGGCGGGTCAGGAATCTGAGCAGCTCGTTATGGACGTTAACCCACCTGACAGCACTGCACATCAACGACAACAACCTGACCCGCATCCCGCCGGACATCGCCAAGCTGCCCAACCTGGTCTACCTGAACCTGTCGTCCAATAAGCTCCGCAGCCTGCCCGCCGAACTGGGCAACATGGTCTCTCTCAGGTAGGCGAAAAAACAGTTCAACAGAATCCTGAGATACTTGAGCAACATGGCCGACATCACGGCGGCGATCAGACATCTGGAGGTGGTTCTGTTAATGACTTTGTCTGGACAAAACTTTAATTTCACACAAGGGTGTATTTTTTTTTTTTTATTTTGACTTGGAAAAATAATGAATTCATTGAGAGGAATTATGTTCCAAACCGCCTAAAGCTTAAAAGCAGAGTGATGAGAGGCACGATAAATCCAAACACACACATCAAACACTCACAGAAGAAAGACGAAGATTATGAAATCCATGGATGAGAAACAGTTACATCCTCCTGGGTCCAGAAACACAAAAAAAAAAAAAAAAATTGAAGATGACAAGTAAAGACACATTTTGACCAGATGAATAAACTGAAGTGACAACAAAGCACAATGTGGTAGAAGATGGTTTGACAAAATACACAAAGAAAATCCCCTTTTTAGATGTGAAGAAACCAAAGGACTGATGTATATTTTGTGTCGTTTCTCGCAGGGAATTGCTTTTAAACAACAATCTTTTACGAGTTCTGCCTTATGAACTTGGGAGGCTTTTCCAGTTACAAACCCTTGGGCTAAAAGGTGAGTCTTTTATTACATTATTATTACAGCTTTTCCCCCCAAAATGCTTCTTCTGAGACACGTTTGTCTGATTCAATGTGATTTTTCCTGCTTTGCATTTTTATATTTAGTATTTTTCATGTGGTTGTTTTGCAGGAAACCCTTTGTCCCAAGACATCCTCAATCTCTACCAGGAGCCGGACGGAACCAGAAAGCTTTTGAACTACATGCTCGACAATCTAGCAGGTACACGTCCTCGCGGCTTCGCCTTACAACGCGCCCCACCTCGTTCGTCGGGACTCATGCATATTTTACCGGCGGTTCATTGTTAACCTGAGCACCGCAGGTAAATCGTCTCATTGTGTTTGTCACGGACTAATGAGCACTAATCCGGATTTGCCTCTCGCCCTATCCTGTTTCCAGTGCACCCGGAGCAGCTCCCCCAAAGACCTTGGATCACTCTGAAAGAGCGAGACCAAATGATTCCCACAGGTATGTTCATCAGGAGGGGCGAGTTACACCTGCAGCGTCTTGTTGGACTCATTCACAATTTAATAAACACTTTTTTAAGCAGTAGGATTAATGTTAATGTAAGAATCTCCTATCAGCTTAAAGGACCAGTGTGCAGGATTTAGGATCTATTGGCAGAAATGGATTAGAAGATTCATCAGTATGTTTTAATTAGTGTATAATCACCTGAAAATAAGAATCATTGTGTTTTTGTGACCTGACCCTGGGATTCCACCGGGCGCCTGTGCACCGCGTTCTGGCTCCGACGCGGTTTCGCTCCGTCCTCTGCGCAGCGCCCTGTTCCACCGGGAGCGTGTCAGAAGCGGAGCGTCTTCACTGCGGGGAAGCCTTCCGCCGTTTAAAGTCAGTTGCACTCCTACTACAGTAATTACAGCAGCCTAGTCAAAGTCCCTTAAGGCTACCGTAATTACTGCAGTAGCAGGGCAACTAAACTGCCCAATTTTGTTAACTTGCTCAGCTTTCGTTGATTTGGTCATTTTCCTTGATTATTGTGCTTCTGCTACGGTTAAGTAGGCTACGTAGTTAAATGGTTTCTTTATTCGTTTGTTTTAGTTGCGTTTATTGTTGATATACGACCAGGAGTCTGCACGGGGTGTTTTATTTTGGAAATTGACCAGATGCTCAATGCTGTTTCTGTGTCTGACTTCCTGCCCAGCTCGATCTGCTCGGTGCTGCTTGAAGCGACCTCCGTAAAAAATAGACGAGGCGCCTATCTTTAGCGCAGCGGAGCGGAGAGCCGCTTCTGAAATGCGAAATGAGCCCTTTATATCTACATAAGGAGCAGGTCCTCTTCCACGGAGCCCGCCATGTTGCACCGCCATGTTTCTACAGTAGCCCAGAATGGACAAAGCAAACACCGCCTCTAGAGAGGGTGTTTTGCATTTTTTGGGAGTTTTGCAGCCATCGTAGGTTCTCCTGCCCACTTAAAGGAAGGAAAGGAAGGGGACCGGGGAAGGGGAGGGTTATTCAGTTGGTTGCAATCTGCAACCTCACCACTAGATGCCACTAAATCCTGCACACTGGTCCTTTAAATCACATACATACGATATATTATCCTCGCTAACTGACAAACTATTCATTTTCCTTTTTTTGTCCAATTTAAATTGTGATAGTTGTTGGAGTTTCTGATAGAACATTTAAATATAAAAACACAAGTTCTCATGAGATGAAAGGGTAAGAAAGGAAAACATTTTTTTATTTTTATATTTTTCCTTCTGAAATACGGGATACTTTTTAACTCCTCAGGCCCCTAAAAACACTTCAATGAAAGAATCTTGGAAGGAAACATTATTATTTGGTTGAACTGCTGACAACTAATAGACTCCAACTTGTCGGGTTGTTTAATTTTCAGGGTCGTAAGCATAACAGGTTTTGGGAACCGCTTCCTTAAAGTCCCCGTTTACTCATCAACATTCTCAACATTTCTTTTTATGTATTTTTAAGGATTTTTAGGTAATTGAACTTTTTGTGGAAAAAAAGACACAAACTGCAGAATATTTTTATATGTCTTATATGGCTTCCCTCAGTAGTGTTCAATCTTTTTATTCTCATTCTTTTGATTTCCTTGGATGTAAATCACAAACCCGACTGGCTCGGTGAACACGAGCGTGCTGTGTTTAGTTCACTGACATCACCTTACTGGATTTTTTGGTTTGGAAGTATTTTACTGTCACTTGCCAAGATGTAAAGCTGCCCGGAGCATCGCAGCTGTGATGTCGGGCGTCAGTTTGGTCTGAAAACAAAAACGTGGAAAGAAAAAAAAAACTGTCAAAACATTAAAGGCTGCAGGCTTATTGGAGCAGTGATCCGAGGGGGGGGGGCGGGGGGCGGTGGGGGTGTGAAGTTTCATTTAGTTGTTGTAGGCAGTTGCCAAGTACGATGAAACTCAGGCCACAAACTCATTCTTTATTTATGAAACACATTCACAAGTTGACCAAAAAAAAACTGTTTAGAGGTCCAAAAAGATAACAAAGAGCCTCGGCGTAAGTTTCAGTCGCAGGTTTGAACAGACTGGAGCCTAAAAAACAAGAAGAAGAAGCTGCTGACATGATAAAGGAAAAAGGCACAGCGCTCTGACTCAAGGTCAATAAAATCTGTGGATTATTTTATCAATAAATAATGTTTAGTCTATGAATGACAGTCTGAAAATAGTGAAAAATTCTCGTTATAATTGCCTCCAGCTCAGGAACTTGTATTTAGACCAAAAATCCAAATATATTCACTTTATTGTTGTATATGACAAAGAAAAGCAGCAAATCTTCCCATTTTAGAAGCTGGAACTAGACTGGTTTGAGCATTTTTGCTTGAAAACTGACCAAGAAGATCAATATATTGAAATAAATTCTGTTGTTGCAGCTTTAAAACTAAGTCTTCTGTCCTTTTGAGATGAAATCAGTTCATGAAGTTTGAAGGTTTGTGGATCAAGATTCATGTCTAGTTTCATCTAAAGTACAAAAAGTGCATTAAATGTCTCAGTCGAATATCTTTCTAAAAGTAAAATCAGCATCATTTGCATAATAATAAATGTTTGCTTTGCTCTCTTTGGCTGCTTTACTCAGTAAATTAACACTTTTAGATTTGCTTTTCTAAAGCAAACACTAGAAGAATAAAATAAAACCAACACAGATCTGGAGGATAATTTTACCGACACTCTGCTCCATCTATCTGTCGGTCGGTGGGTCGGGGCTGTTTGGTCATCGTCTTTTCTCCTTTTTTCCTTCCTCTCTTGCAGCCACGTTCACAGTCATGTGCTACAACGTGCTGTGTGACAAATACGCCACGCGACAGCTGTATGGCTACTGCCCATCCTGGGCTCTCAACTGGGAATACCGGAAGAAAGGCATCATGGAGGAGATCACCAGCTGTGACGCTGACATCATCAGCCTGCAGGTAGAAGGCATTTCACTTTCCCTCGTTACATTTTCCACTTTAACAAAGCAGACAGTAATCAGAGCATGAAAGAGGAAGATTTTTCTTTGTAGGCTGCTCTAATAAAGTTCTGTCTCAAAAGATTTCCAACACCATTAAATGCTTCTATTATAATTTCTTTATTACATTCCGTCTTTACCTGAAAAAAAACAGCCAGAATCAGCATCTGGACAAAATAAGTTTCTGACACTTTACTGATGAAGAGACATTTCAATCCTTTATTATAATATTTTATTTGCAGGTCTTAACTGTAAGTAAACTTCTAAACCTCATATCTGTTGTTTGTAACGTCTTTGCTGCAAGTTTTTTTGAGATTATTTCCTCATTTCACATCGATCTTCTGACAGTCAGGACTTACTGTGATCTTTTTTTTTTTTTTCTCGGGATTCTTGAAAAACTTTTATTTTGAAAATTTTTGAAGAAAAGTTCACAACCTTGTCTCTCGTCATGTTTTATTTTGAAGTAACACTTAGCAAGACAGAGTGTAAAAGATAAAGTGCTATTAGTTAGACCTGCATCAATTAATCAATTAGTTGATTGTCTGAAAATTAAATTGGCAATTATGTAGATTTTTTTTATTTTTGCAGCTTCTTAAATGTTAGAATTTGAAGCTTTTAAGTCTTTTTATCACTATTTTCTGACATTTTATAGCCGAAATGATTAATCGATTTACCAATAATGAAAATAAGTGTTAATTGCAACCCTCCTGTTGAGCCACACAGGATCAATACTCGTTAATAACTTCTTAGACTAGAAGAGAGACTGTCTGACTTCATCAGTATCTGATAGAAAAGGGAAACCTGCTTTTGACCGGCTATAATTTCACATGATTGTATCATTTCACCGCTCACTTTCCGTGACCTTTAACAAGATGGACGTCTCTTCCCGCCGTCCGCTCGTCCGCTGACATGTAACGAACCAATCATAGTGCGTCCGTCGTAGCAGAGCGCGAGGCCCAACGATCGAGCTGTTCAGTCTCTTCAGCGCTGTGATTATCAGACTGTTCTCTGCAACGGCTGCTATCAACTGCTCACATGGATCCGGCGTATCCGACTGTTCACCCCGGCCGACACAACCGAGTTATTGTCTACAGAAGAAGACGAAGAGTTAGACAATACCGACTAACTGTCCTCAGTTTAGTTTCCCTCCCTCAGGACAGGAAACTAAGTTTATTTTAGCTTGAAAGCATAAAAATTCTAGTGGAGAAATAGCTGAATTGTTTTTAGTTATTTATTAGTTTGTCTAAAAGTACACTCACAATTCATTGAGTGTTTTTAGCTGATGTTTCTTGCTGTGTGTGTGTTTGTGTTTGTGTGTGCAGGAGGTCGAGACGGAGCAGTACTACACCATGTTTCTGGAAACACTAAAGGAACGCGGCTACGACGGCTACTTCTGTCCAAAGTCTCGTGCCAAACTGGTGTCGGAACAGGAGAGGAAACACGTGGACGGCTGCGCTGTGTTCTTCAAGACCGAGAAGTGAGTTTATACTTTACAGAGCGTACTGTATGGAATATTAATATATATTTGTTGTTTGGATTTATGAGTTGAGTGTTTGTGGTGAAGGCAGGTGTTGCATATAAGAAAAATTATTTATATGTTCTCAAAGTCCTTCAGTGGATGTTTACGTTTGGATTTCTTGTGTTTCTGCAGGTTTACGTTGGTCCAGAAACACACTGTGGAGTTCAACCAGGTGGCCATGGCCAACTCTGAGGGGTCAGAGGTCATGCTGAACAGAGTGATGACCAAAGACAACATCGGAGTGGCCGTTCTGCTCGAGGTCAACAAGGACATGTTCTCCGGCGGTAAGAACGGTTTGATATTACTCAGTGAAATATCTTCAGAATATTACAATATTATCGACTACCTGTGGAGACTCAACCGTGTATTCCAGCATCCCAGAAAGCATCCAGGGTTGTTAATAACAATATGGGACGGCAACATTTAGCTATTAATCTGTCAGTTATTGTTTTCAGTTAATCATTTAGTTTATAAAATGTCAGAAATATCAAGTTCCCAGAGTCTAAGGTGATGTCTTCATTGATTTTACAAACATATAGAACAGAATAAAAGTAGCAAATCTTCACATTTTAGAAGCTCGGACCAAAGAATACTTTCCGTTTTGTTCTTGGAAAAATGAATTAAATATGAACATTTAGCGAATAATCTGTCAGTTATTGTTTTCAGTTAATCATTTAGCTTATAAAATGTCAGAAATATCAAGTTCCCAGACCCTAAGGTGCTGTCTTCATTGATTTTGTTCAATAGCTCCATGGACATTCAAATTCAAAAACAGAGAAAACCAGCAATTTTTCACATTTTAAAACTGGAGCCAAAGAATTTTTGCCATTTGTTCTTGGAAAAATGAATTAAATCGATTATTAAAAAATAGTTGTAAAGTAGTTGTTTCAGCTCTGCTACCCACTAAATAACTTCACGGTTTTATTGATCTAGATGTGAATCGATCTCCAAACATCTGTTTCTCCAGATGAACGAATTTTAAAACCACACATGGTCGTATTGTTAATGTATAATAACATACTTGGACCGATGTTTACACAGTAGGAAAACTGTGCAGCCAAAAATAGAGAAAAAGTTTGTCTACAGTAATGATTTTTTGCCACAAGGTGTCACTAGTTGACTTGATTTTATAAATCAACAAACTCTCTGAGCATTAAAGGACGGGTTCACAGTTTTTCAAGTCGGTCTTAAATCAACAGTCAGGAGCCCAAATGAACATTGAAACATGTTTTTCTTGCTGTAATCATTCCTCCTGTTCATACTGACCATTAGAAGATCCCTTCATAATGTACTTACAATGGAAGTGATGGGGGACAAAATCCACAGTCCTCCCTCTGTGCAAAAAATGTATTTAAAGTTTATCTGAAGCTAATATGAAGCTTCAGCGTCCAAATGAGTCAAATCAAGTAGATATCTTTCAACGTTACAGTGTTTTTAGTGCCAAAGTTCCTCTTTTTGTTACTATATTTCCACTGCAGCTCAACAGGGAAACACTGTCTGAGGAAACACAAAGAGGGAATTTGATGCTAAAAAGACTGTAAATGTGTCAGATATCCACTTGATATGACTAACTCAGACTGCTGAAGCTGAATATAAGCTTCACGTCAACTTTTAAATGACTGTGTGGACACACTGTGGATTTTGGCCTCCATCACTTACATTGAAAGCACATTTGAAGGATCTTTTAATATCCAGTATGAACAGGAGGAATGATTACAGCGAGGAAAACCTCTTTCACTGTTCATATGGACACCTGTCTGTTGCATGTCATACCCACTGCTCACTATCCAATAAAATGCCAAAAGAATAATCTTAAAAAAAAAAGAAGAAATGTGAACCTATACTTTAAATAATATATCACAAAAGAGTGGTTTGTCATTTATAAATAAAGCTGCAGAATATTTCTTTCGGTAAGTTTCAGGACATCCCTTTTTGAAGGACGATGTATGAAAATAGTTTAATTTCCCACCAAGATCAGTTTGATACCGTAAATCCGTTCTGTTGTGGTTTGATCACATGATCACTATTTATAAGTTAATCAGTTTTGCAGTGCGAGACATGCAGTAACCACGTTTTGTAAATCCCATTCTTCCCTTTTAATTATTAAATTTCACTGTCTCAGCACTTCTGGGTTTCTAAAGTTGCATCAGAGCTACGGAACCAAAACAAGACCATGTTTAGGTTTTATTTGGGATGTTTGGGGGATTTTACAAACTGTTTTTCAGGTTTTGACATTTTTATTATTTTCTTAACTCGCCTACAAACAGTTTATTTTTTTTCTTAAATATTTGACGTCTTTTATAAATGTGCAGTTATATATATTGGTACTGATTTTTATTCAGTTCCGCTTCATTTTTTCTTTTTTTCATTGCCTGCATATTTGTTGCATTCAAAATTAAATCCAGTTTCTTCTTCTTCTTCTTGTGTTTTCAGGCATGAAGCCGCCGTTGGAGAGGCAGCTGGTCCTGGTGGCCAACGCCCACATGCACTGGGACCCCGAGTACTCGGACGTCAAGTTGATCCAAACCATGATGTTCCTGTCGGAGCTGAAGAGCATCGCCGAGAGGGCCTCGGGCTCCGTGGCGACCGGCTCGCCGACCTCCGACCCATCCTCCATCCCCATCGTCCTGTGTGCTGACCTCAACTCGCTGCCCGACTCCGGTGAGACCGTCTCACTTTACATCTCACTGTCTAATATCTTCATGCTGGTTGTGGTTGTAAATAAGACAAGAAACACTTATATTTTCTCTTAATTTATTAATCTCACGTGGTTTAGTTCACACAGAATCCGCAGTACAAGTTCAACAATAACTTAAATAGTGAGTTTTCATTTTATAGTCTTAAAGCCCCTGGAAAGGCAAATCCATGATTTGCTATTAATCATGTAATTTTGGATCTAATGTGCATATAGTAAACACCTAAAAAGTATGAGAACATAGCCTTTGACATAGTCTATGTAATTCTTTAGAAAGTTTCTCTCCCTTCCCTTGTTACTGGGTTGCAGGTGGGCGGGGCTAAACCAGGGAATTTATTACGTAATAAATACCTGCCCAATCATATTTAAGAGAAAGACGATTGACGTGGCTATCCGGCCAAGCTGACTTCACAACACTTACTCTCATCTCCCTCATGAGAAAACAATGCAATCAATCAATCAATCAATCAATCTTTATTTATATAGCGCCATATCACAACAGAAGTCATCTCAAGGCACTTTTCACATAGAGCAGGTCAAGACCGTACTCTTTAATTTACAGAGTACGGTCTTGACCTGCTCTATGTGAAAAGTTCTGTTGTGGTGCATTGTGGTGCAATGCAGTGCACTTTTCTTTGCTTTTAGCTAGAATGAGAATTCAAATGAGCCTGATATGGTTTAAAAGTTACTGTGTTAAGCTAACTAGCAGACTTGGCTACACCATCTAAATCTGTATTAATCACGGAGTGGATAAGTAGCTCAAAAGTGTAGCATAGCAATGCTAATGCTAACCGTTTCATGTAAATGAATGGAAGATGCTAAAACGTTTAGCGCTATACTCCGTGGGGTATAGTTAAATAAAACACAGTTTCAGGTGGTCTAACCTAGTTTGTTAGTTAGTGAATTATTCAAGCTTTCAACCAAGTAGGGTCCATTTGATAGATTTGGTAGTTAATAGCAAAATGTTTAAGCTAATGCTAACCGTTTCATGTAAGTGAATGGAAGATGCTAAAACGATTAGCATCATACTCCGGGAGGTATAGTTAAATAAAAACACAGTTTCAGGTGGTCTAACCTAGTTTGTTAGTTAGTGGATTATTCAAGCTTTCAACCAAGTAGGGTCCATTTGATAGATTTTGTATTTTATTCCATATCAGTAAAACGTTTTAGTGAATGAATAGAAAATAAAACGGTACTTGAGCTGAAAGTGAGCTGTCAATCAAACATGATCTGGACACGCCCACACAGTCCTGAGAAATGGTTTGAGCAGCCAAATGAGCTGTTTTTGAGCTCAGTTTTCTAATAGTTATGAAAGTTTATTTTCATTTAGATGGATGCTTAATGACACATGCAACTTTGATATCATATATGCATTTTTATGATTTCAAGCCACGTTTCCAGAAGCCATAAGTCTAACAACTTATTTGTCACATTAAGTGTAATGAAGGAGTTGTGACGACGTCATGCCAGCGTAGCACCGAGCTGCCACAGTGTGAGGGCCAGAGCTGCAACCATTACTCGATTAACTAGAAAATGAATCGTCATCTATTTTGATAATACATTAATTGTTTTCAGTCCTCTGTGACAGTAATCTGAAGATCTTTGGGTTGTGGACAAGACATTTGAGGAAGTCATCTTGAGCTTTGAGAAACAGTGTTTTTCACCATTTTCTAGTATTTTGTAGACCAAATGACTCATCAATTAACTGAGAAAGTAATCTACAGATTAATTGATAATAAAGATAATTGTTAGTTTCAACCGTGGTTGTGGGTTGACTCACATGAACACATAATGAAATGACACAGATATGTGGTTTCTGTTTATACAGACGCCATTAAATCAATTTTAATGTGTTTGTGTTGTCAAATACAGTTTAATGTATTTATTAAAAGCTAATGAAGAATAACATGAAGTGCAGGGTGAAGCTGCATGAAGTCACTATGGCTTAAATAATGTGAGGTAATGTTTTATGTTGGTATTTTGACTTAAATGTTTCTTAAATTTGTATGAATTCATTTTCTTGCCCATCATTGGTTGCAGTTTTCCTTTTTGCCAACAGATGGCGGCACTGTTTGACACCTTTTTTTTGACTTAACTTTTTTTTGTTTATGAATGTTTATTAATATGATCCACGTTACTTCTTGTGTCATCCAGGTGTGGTAGAATACCTGAGCAACGGAGGAGTGGCCGAGAACCACAAGGACTTCAAGGAGCTGCGCTACAATGAATGTCTGACCAACTTCAGCTGCAACGGCAAGAACGGCAACTCAGACGGAAGCATCACACACAGTTTCCAGCTGAAGAGCGCCTACGACAGCAATCTGATGCCTTACACCAACTACACATATGACTTCAAGGTAGAAACAGCCTCCACGCGTTGCACCGTACAGCTGCGACGATTCATCGATCAGATTCCAACTGTTAAATTAATCGCCAGCTGTTTTGATAATCGATTAATCGTCCAAATTCCCTGATTCCAGCCTCTTCCAGCTTCCAGCTGCAAGTTTTTAATGACCAAATTTATGTCAAAGTTACATTACAGTAGCGTAGTAATGCACTGCATCACCGTCAGTGATGTAACTTTTCTGCAACAATTTCTCAATTAACCGTTTAGTCAATCAACACAAAATTAATTAGCAACTATTCTGATAATCGATTATTTTGAGGCCTTTTTTTAAAGAAAAATGTCCAAATTCTCAGATTCCAGCTTCTCAAATGTGAATATTTTCTGGTTTCTTTAGTCTGTGACAGTAAACTGAACATCTTCGGGTTGTGAACTGTTGGTCGAGACAAAAGTGAGAAACAGTGATCGACATTTTTCACAATTTTCTGACATTTTATAGACCAAACGCTGAATCGAGACAATAAACGATAGATTAATTGATAATAAAAATAAGCATTAGTTGCAGCTCCTGTTAAGTGCGCAAAAATAAACCAATGGAACAAATTTGTTTTTGCAGAATGATTAGCGATAATGAAAATAATGTGATTAGCAGTAATTTGTGTAAAACATGTGAAACCACTGGTACGATTCTTCAGCCTGATTTACAGGCAGGAAATTAAATTTTTGCTAATATCTGATATGCCGATATTTCCAACTCATTGTGGCTGATTGCTGATACCGATATATGCACATATTTTTTTCCAGCTGGCATGCAAGCAGAGATGCATAGATTGCACTAAATATGATCAAGAAAGACAGTTTATGAAGGAAGCATTAAAACTCTGATGAACCTGCCAAGTGGGCTGCAGCAGTAGAGTTTTTAATGTTCAGGATTAAATCTCTGGTCCTCACTCCGGAGCAGAAGGTGGCGGTGATGCGTCTAATACGCCGGTTGCCGACCTCCGTTGTAAACCAAACCCCCCCCTTCTCCCCCCCAAACAGAGTGGTACATCCTGTCAGCCAACATGTTTCCTATCTGTGCAGCCGAACATCGCAGCTCTAACAGTCCGTGGAGGGAAGCACAGTCAGGCGGCGGCGGAGGAGACGTCAACAGAATCGGCCTCTCATAATCGGCAGAGATGTTCGTTTCAAGGCCAATGCAGATATTTGATTTTAGAGCTTTTATCGGCCGATACTGATAGCGTGCGTCCCTAATAAATACACTGCAACTTATTTGCTTTGGTGCCAAGAATCAGTTAAGTTGCCATAAACTTCAATAAAGACAGAGTGGGTGTTCAGGATCTTAATCTCTGCATTTGACAGTTAGAGGCTGTTGGAGGACTCGCAGTGTAACGGTGGGTGGTAGAAACTCGTGTTGAGATGGCGTGATAGTTTTATTTTCCATTTGATTAATTAATACACTAGTATGTGAAATATTTGCTGTCATTATGAGAGTGTCTTGCTTTGCGTTATCCAACTGGAAATGGAAAAAACTTGCAGCGTCTCCAACGCAGCAGCACAACTTTCTTTTTTACACTTTTTAGATGCGTTGGTGGCAAAAGCGTGGTCGATTGTGTTTAGATTTGCACTTCTCACACAGTTATTGTGGTTTCTGCTCTGGTTTGTAATGAGTCATGCAGCCAAGTTGCCACATAAGCCGTTGCTCCGTCTTTACCCAAACCTGTAACATGCAGACGCACTTACAGAAACATTGACCACATTTCTACTGTTGTTTCTTGGCTCCTTTGTGGAACTTCAGGAACCCACAAAGAGTTTCTGTTTCGTAAAGAAGTTCGGTTTTTCTCTGTATGTCGGTATTTCACAATGTTTTAGTACATGTGTACTTCTTGGTATAAACAAATTAATTCCTTGGAGAACTGAATGAAATGAATCAAGCTAATTGGTGTCATCCAACCTGATTTGAGCTGCAAATCTTGGTCAGAGAAGGTTTTTTTTTTGCTCGTTTTGGTCTGGAAAGACTCTACGGGCTTTTTACTGGTGACGTTACCAGTGATCGTAGACCAACATTGGATCGCTGGCAAGTGAACAAGACTCTTAAGACTGACGAGTGTGTCCCTTTATGCAAACATCAACATGTATCTCTTTTTATATCTGCTGAAAAACACACCGCAGGCTGAGCTGTCTTTGATATTTGCCTCCAGTTGTCTGCTGTCACATGATCTGTTTCTGAGTTCACGTTAACCATAAAGTTGCAGAATATTGCTTCATCTTAAGTTTACAACTCTCAAGTTTGAATTGTTTTGTGATTTGATTCGGCTCATGTTTTCCACACCAAAAAAACTGATAGATACAGATAAACATTTTAATTGGACAAGGTTCTTCTTCAGGTCTCCCTACTTACTAGAGATATAACAATACTGATGTCGGATATCGGTCAGATAATGACTCAAATAGCTGGATCAGGTATTGGTGACAATGGGCTGATCTGGTATCAGATACCATTATTTTAATATATAACAATTCAGTAATTTATATCCATGTATTTATTTGTTACGTTAGGAAAACAGTGTTTAAGTCAAGCCTCACACATAAAACAATGATCCCAGTCTCTTCCACACAGTTAGTTATACAGCCTGTTAATTAAACATTACTATCGGATCAGTACTCGGTATCAGCCGGTACCCAAAGGTCAGGTATCGGTATTAGTATCGGCAGTGTTTCCCCTACAATTTTTCTCAGGCCTGGTGTTACGCACCAAAAACCCCCAAAGAGACGAGGCGTGTTGGATTGTATATTTGCGTGGTCGGCTTCGGTCAGCAATTTGTATTTGTGTTCAAGGTTTTTTTTTGCTCGGTATATTTAAGACTTAAAACAAAAGTGATGTCAAGGAGAGGATGACATAATAAGCTGCATTTGGCCTATTGCATAAAAGTAAGCTGCCCCGCTCCCCTTCTTCCACTTCTGTATTTTTGCTCGGCTCCAGAGTTTTGGAGTAAAACGATGATGTATTTGTTTGTCCGTCACCCGCGTTACAGCTTCTTCTCTTCTCATGTTAGCTAACCTGCATTCATCCCATACGCTCATGCTCTCGCTCTGCGGTGAGTGAGTGAGTGGCACTCGCATCACATCAAGAGTTTCCCAGGCAACGACACAAAGGCTGACTCAGGTTTCAGAACAGCGCTGCACAAAAGCTCCCAAACACAAACGATTATTAGTGGGGAAACACTGGGTATCGGGACTTGTTCTGGTTTGTCAGCCTTAAACATTTTGATGAATCTTCATTATTTGTCCTGTGGTGGTTTTTTAGGTAAAACAAAAAGTTTCTGTGCCTTCTGAAGTCTCTTGTTTTGGAATTAATGTTCATCAGTCATATCAAATGATACAAAGAGTTTCCCTACAGGCATCAAATCATCAGTTCAGCGTTTTATTTGAAGGATTTAAATAATGATGTAAAGACAGTTCCCCTAACGAGGCATCAATACCGAAATTATACTTTGGTACTTAACATTAACATGTGTTCCTATAACTTTGTTTGAAAAGGGACATATCAGATCAGATTCAGTTAAGTATTACACCCAAAAAGTATTTAAGTTTGACACGCGGCCCTGAACGCTACATTGTGATGACATGATGTCTTCCTGTCTGCAGGGCGTGATCGACTACATCTTCTTCTCCAAAACCCACATGAGTGTCCTGGGCCTGCTGGGACCGCTGGACAGCCAGTGGCTCATCGACAACAACATCACCGGCTGCCCCCACCCCCACATCCCCTCGGACCACTTCTCCCTGCTGGCCCAGCTGGAGCTGCACCCCCCTCTGCCCCACCCGCTCAACCCCCTCAACGGGCTGCACCTGCCGGTCCACAGGTAGTGCAGCCCGATAGAGCCCCGCCCACCCTTTTTACCGCCCTCCTCTTCGCCTTTTTAAACACTCTCCTCCCTCCTCCCCCTCCCCCCTCCTCCTCCTCCTCCTCCTCCTCCTTCTCCAGCTTTATACAGGACCCTGTACAGTTTACCGATCATGTTAAAACTCAGACACCATCCGACCCCCCCCCCCAGCCCCCGCCCCCCCACCCACCACCACCACCACCCTCCACCCTCAGACACACCTTCCCAAAAGGAGTGAAGTATTCGCCTGTTGTTGCTCCTTTTTGTGTTTTTTGCACACTGTAAATGTTTTATTTTATTTTATTTTTTTTCTCCCCTTTAAAAGGCTTGATACCAAATGTTGGGCTTGGGATGACGTTGCCATGGTAACCCCCAATGTCACATGTTTCTTTTTTGTTGGGTTTTTTTTTTTTTTTTTTTTTGCCTTAGATATATATGATCATGACAGCTTGTAGATTCTGCTCCTACAACAACAAAACCTAAACTAAAACCTTTTTTTTTTTTTTTTTTTTTTTTTCTTTTTTTTAAAAGATAAATTTACAACAACAGATTCCAGCTGATTGGCTGGCATCTCATTTTGGTTTCTTTTTCTCATTTCACGTAGCTGTGAAATCATATTTTTAAAAAGAGTGAACACATATAACATATTATTAATGCTGCAGTCACAGTATGACTCCCAAATTAACTGACAGGTTTTTTTTTTTTTTTATTAAGGAGGAGTAACACTACAAACAACTGGATCATATGTTATGAATGTTGCTAATGCGAAAGGTTTGTTTACATCAGTACATTTTTGTAAACACAGGTCTATATTTTCAAATTCCGATCAGCCAAGAAACACCAAAATACACTTAAAATTTTATAATTTGGAAGTCAAACTGAATGACGTGAGAAATTACCTGCCATTTTTAAGCTTAAAAAAAGAATTAATTGGTCCTTTACAAGTAAGGTAACGTCATGAAAACACTAAATTTGGTATATTTCATATGGAAAATAGAATATGAAATCATCTCATGTCACAGCTGTGAGTCTTATGAATGT
This sequence comes from Thunnus thynnus, assembly GCF_963924715.1. Lineage (NCBI taxonomy): Eukaryota > Metazoa > Chordata > Actinopteri > Scombriformes > Scombridae > Thunnus > Thunnus thynnus. Next base: position 36,366,301 of record NC_089518.1, read on the forward strand.
TTGGTCACACAACAGCACTGATAATATTGATGATGTATTGTTTTTAGGGGCTTTCAGATTGACACTTGCCTTGTGGAAAATAATGGATCGTATCTCATGTACGTGTCTGTCGATTTACTTTTTTTTTCTGGATCATATTTCCTGATCGTTTGGGATTATGTTGCCCGATCTACTGTTGTTTTTTTTTTTAAAACAACAACTTGAAAAGTATTTCATCCGTTATCTTGAGTAGCAAATTTCAACCTGAAAGCCGCCTCACCGTGCTGCGTGGATGTTACTGGGCTACTGCATTCACGTCTTATCTGTTTTCCTCTATAATACGGGTCTTGCACCTTGCAGTAACTTTCTCTTTTATCATTGCTGAATATTTTTACTTGCAGTACGTATCAGTGTTCCTCTCGGCCGTCTCACGCTCACTGTAGTTTAAAAAGATGCAACTCGTGAGTTTTCTGCAGCATCGTTGAAGTAATCAAACAGGAAATTAAGACCAAATTAGCGCTCAAATCTCAAATTTTTTTTATAAGCATCGGAACTAAATTAGCCCCTTACTTATTGACCTGCTTTGAAAAAAAATATTTTAATACATATTAATATATTTGTAACACAATCCTGACATCGACCGACAATTTAGACGCTTTAGATTTTTATCTTTTGAAGTCGTGCTTTTTTGAACACCTACAGTCTTAAAACAGTATCGTCCTGTTTCCCAACTTTTCACCCAACTGGCCAAAGAAATCTTCCCAGAATGAGTAACTTATGCTCTGTCGATAAAGAAGACAATATTTATTTATTGGTGGCAGAAAATGTTTAAAGAAAAAAAAAAAAAAAAAAAAACTTCCTGAGAAGAATCTGCTCATGATTTGTGACCAGGAGTCGAATGTATTTACCGAAGGCTCACTATAAAATTGGTTGTTGCAGCCTCTTAATGCTAGATTCCTGTGGACTAAACTTTGTATATTTGTGTCAGATGATTAGAACTAATAGCCCTTTATGTAAGTTGTAACTCAGGGCTATGCTATGCATTCAGCAGTACCTCTCAGATGAAATACTCTCACATCGTACAAGCAAAACCAAACAGGAAGCTATTATTCAGAAAATCCTTTATAAGCACAGGTAATGTATGTACTGACAGACAGTATGTTGTTATTGTTGTTGTTGCAAAAGTCCCACGTCTGAGTGCGTTTTTGATAAAAAAAAACTACTACTGCTGCACTTCACTTTTGCTCCATTCTCAAAAAAAAAAAAAAAAAAAAAAAACTTGGGTAAAACAACTCTGTCCAAGTTTTGAGCCGTCAGAAGTTGCAAAAAAAACAAAAAACGTTCAGATAAACTTTAAAATGTAGTTATTTGGTTTTGCTGTACGACTCGTGGAGAAAAAACTCAAGTATCAATGTGGGATGGACGAGATAAATGAATGCAGTTGTAGGGCTGGGTTTGAAATTTTTCAGTACTACTGCCGGTATGACAGAAGTTTTTTGGTTCAGATACTAAAACGATACCTTCTTTTCAATAATATAAAAGTTTTTCTTCAAAACTTTTCCCCCATTTAACAAAAATTCTCAAATGTGAAATGTCTGAAGACAAACAGCCATACAAGTCTAAAAAAATATCAGTTAAAATCAGTAAATATCCAACAAATAAAACACAGATTTGACCGGACATTCGATACCAGCTTTCAGCAATGGCAGTCTTTGATATTTGGTGCTATGACGACACATTCTGGTCAGTGCCAAAAAAAACAGTATTGAGGTTCGACACCCAGCCCTAACTATGCAGGGGGGGGGGGGGGACTCTCCAATAGCTGCCTACAGCTGTACACACACACACACACACACACACACACTCACAGTGCTTAACATATCTGACACGCTTCACACTGTAGTGTCTAGGAAGCCCTGATTCTTTGAGATTGAATTAGTGTATCATAAAAACTTTTACATTTTCTCTGTTCAGTATTTGAACAAACAAACAAAAAAAAAGCCATAATTTTTGGGATGAAAGGTGTCAGCACAACACGGCACCCTGTAACCTCAGCTTTAAACCGCAGTCGGATCAGTTTAACCGGCCTGGACGGGCAGTATCGGCTTTGCTTCATTTGCACATGATTTGACGCTTTGACGGATACACCTCCCTCCGGTTTTTGGTGGAGTTGATCTTTGTGAGCAGTTTGAGGCCTATACTTCACTCCTAAACTCACCTCACAGGGTTTTTTTTTTCTTCTGATTTTGTACAACAGTGTACATAAAAAAAAAATTAAATTGTCTTTGATGACGGGGCGTCTTTTCACATCTGTGAGGGGAATGTACCACCTCCGATAAAAAAAAGGGGTGTATTTTTTCTCACAAATCAAAGATATACTTGGTGTTGTACTTTTTTTTTTTTTTTTTTTTTCTTTGCCCGGTGCACTAAGAGCTCATATGTGAATACCACCTCCACCTGTCTCTGTCACTCCTGTAGAGACAAAAAAAACATCTCTGTCCAACTTTGTTTTTGAACGACGGGCATTTTGTGTCTCTCTCACTAACATACAGTCTTTCAATTGGTACTTTGTACGAATCAGTATTACCAAGTTTTTGAGAAAAAAAAGAAAAAAAGATAAATGTTCTAGGTTTGAAAGCAGTTTGTCTTGATGGCTTTTATTTCTCCATTCATTTTTAAGTGTCATCTCAAAGCTTTTAACGCTCTGAGATGACGCTTAATCTAAACTGTTTTGGTTTCTTCTTCTGTCTGCTTAATGTTTCCCAAAAAAAAAAAAAAAGGTTTTTCCACATTCACACACATCATCCAACATCTACAGCCACTTATTTTACTGTTTTCCAACAATATCCAACCATCATTACCTGTAAGCATTTTGACCTGTTAATTTTGTCTCTTTTAGAGCACACCTCACTTACTTTTTCTACAAACAACGTGCCTAGTTTGTACAATTTCTCTGACAGCAGCACTGCCCATGAGACCAAGACGCTCAGAGATTAACCCAGCGCCATCATCCAGCCATCCATCATCTATCTATCTATCCCTTTCATCCATCCTTCCCATTCGTCCCTCCAATCCTTTCTGAAACCTTTCGGGATGAGATCATGAAGAATTGAAACAGGAAAATCATTGCTCACTTCCATTTAAAAAAAAAAAGAAGAATCGAAGTGCTTTTTTGTATCCATAACATTAAGGACAAATCCTCCTCATTTTCTATCAGTAATTTCTACCAGATGTCCAAAATGCACACTCTTACTTGTTAGTGGTTTCCCCCCCGCCCCCTGGCGAGAGCTCGCTGTATCTTCCACAGGATTATCACAGCCATCATCGCATGCAATTTCTGAATGTAAAAAAAAAAAAAAAAAAAAAAAAAAAATCCTGTTGTTCAATATCTGGCCCTGTTTGTTTCTTTTTTTAATTTTTGTTATTTTCTGAACACTGTTAAGTTGTGCATTCAGGTGTAGTCTAGATTTTACAGCAAGCTGGTTGTTTTAAAAAGTCTTTTGGTGGCCGATGAGACACCAACGATTCTGGAGAAAATGAGGATTCTCTGATAAAAAAACATTTAGCGTTTGCACGAAGGGTTTGTCGTCTCTAATCTGCTCCAATAAGTTGAATTTGACGGCCATCAACCAGGCCAAGGTTGCTGCATCTGAACTAAGAAAGTTTTCAGGGTAAATGTTTTATTCCCAGTGTATTAACCTGTTAAAATACACAACAAACACCAAATATCTCTGATTAAAAATGAGATTATGCACATGTGAATCTGAGTCGAATCCGTTGTGTTGTCTAGAATATTTTCAGTAAGTTCTGGCGGTATTTACAATATCGACCACAGGTTAATACACTGCTTACATTTCTGGGAAAAGGACTTTGATGAAATAAAGTGACACCAAAAGAGGAGGAGAAAGGCAGCAACGTCAGCATCAAAACCAACAATGTCAATGACCAAAATTTCAAAGAGCTCAACCAATCAGTTGAAGTTGGAAAAATAATGTTTTAGTTTCTTGTCTTTTCTTTACAATTGAAATCTGGTGAGAAAAAAAAGGCATCTGTCAGCTCAAAAGAGCGACAAGAACAAGGAATAAAAGGCTGTTATTTCTAGAAATTTCCTCAAAGATTTGCTAGAAAAACAGTTAAAGTTGCTGCCTTTCGTCACTGTGCAGCAAGTTTGTTTTATTCATGTGTGCTAATGGTGGTGAAGTGAAACTGGGCGAGGATCCTCAGCCACCAGCAGTCACCAACCAAGGTGCTACATTATTTCTCAAAGAGGATTTGAAAGACTTAACACCTGTAATATGTCAGAACCATTTTTGTGTTGGTTTCAGATTCCAGACCGGCAGCTCTTCACCACCTTTGTTTCCAATCCAACCTTTAGCCTCCAGCGCAGACAGCAGCAAGCAGCCAGTGAGTGTTTGGTTGGAATGAAAACCAGCAGCTGTGTGTGGTGTGGAGCTGCCAGAGCAGAGTTTGTACTATGGAAGCCAAAGTGTGCTTCATGTTTTGACAGTTAAATGTCAAAAAAAAAAAAAAAAAAAAAAGGTGCGAAACTGCGGTGACATTAAGTTACTGTTGGCCTGCGAGGATGAGTGAAAGTTTGTCAGTCGTAGATGGCGGTGCTGACGAAACAAATGCAGATACAGATACAGATATAGCCTTTATAGAGGTCCTGTAGGCTTGTGTTGTGCCTGCAGGGTTACTACTGCACGGTAGTCAATATAGTAAAAATCAAAGTCTGCTCTCTGAAGTCATGAGGGCTGGATGAAACATATTTGGGTCCCCAAGTGTAATTTCACACCTCCACACTCTCCCAAAAAATAAGAAAAACTGCATGAAGTACTAAATAAAAAGGTTTAAAATTGGTCAAATAGGCAAAATTACCCTATTTTTATAACTATACAAAAACAGGATGAGATAACTCCACTTAAAATATAAATAAACAATTTAACCACCGACCAATGAGGAACCCCCTATGTTTGCATTCACTTTCAATTTTAAGGATTACATCTCCCTCTATGAATTGACTTGTGCTATCTTCTTTATAATAAATATAAAGACACGAAAATAATTAACTTTATTTGTATAGCACTTTTCTTGAAGTTATTAAGTGCTATACTGGGGGGGGGGGGATGACATAAAAGCAAATGCAAATAAAAAGAAGATCATAAAAACCAATGTTTTCATGCAAAACTGAAATCTTGGAGACAAAAGTGATGTGATAGTAGCTGTTCTGGGGGCCACAGTGGCTCCCGGGGATCCAGCTCTGACACAAACTACAGTTACGACACTGTTATATGTAGACGTTTCCCCACCGTATCGATGCAGTGATATTTACATGAATGAATGATGGACTTCTACAAAGGCTACAGCTGTGTTTTCATATGTGAGCTGTTACACCTCAGTTAAAAACCAAACATGCTCAGCAGCACTTGTATCATGTGTCCTCACCCCCTGACTCTCCCCACCTCCTGTAGGCAATAAAAATGTCATTTTTTTGAAGAGTCTTTTTGTCTGCACATTTATTTCTTCATAAGAGAACAAAGCTTGATTACAACAGAAGCATGTCAGACGTTACAGCACCATTCAAAATGTATTTAATGCACATTATGTTGTCAGTTTTACTGGAAAGAATTCTGTACTTTGTTTTTATTCTGTTATTGGTAACTTTTTTACAGTACAGATAATTGAATTGCAACATAAACACTTTTATTCCAGAGTGGAATCAGCATATGAAGACTGAAAATAAAGCTTTTTTGCTTACTTAATGAATAGGTAGAAATAGGTAAAGGGTCTGTACCAAAGGATTAATACTAGAGAAGTCAATCAACTGAAGAAGACAACTTAAGGTGGTAAACAGCAAGTAATTTGAATAAGAGAAGTATTGACAGCTGCCCAGCCTTCCTAAAAGGAAGTCAAATGTGATGTGAACTGATCTAACTGCTGGTCTGGTCGTGGCCAACAGTGGAAGTGCGTGGCATAGCAGTTGAGTTGTTGGGCATACTTTTCCTGTTAATAAAACAAAAAGACAAGAAGAAATTATTAAAAACTGGAGTGAATAATATTAATACAAGCAGTAGTAACAAATTCATTAGTTTAGTGCCGTATGGTGATCAGGGATGTGATGCTAACCAAGATGAAAATTCTACTTTAGTGCTATTTTTTTTATTACCGTTATCCAAATAACCGGTAGTGAACACAAGAGGGAGCCTTCCTTTTGCCACAGCCCTTCCTTTGGACACAACAACATTTCGGTCAATACACATTTTGTCATGCCAGGAAGTGGAGAAAATAATCTTCAATTAAAATTACACTGCCTGTTTTTACTATAGTTCCTCAAAATCAATTATAGTATCTCCAAAAACTGCTAGCTCACTGTTGATGTTTCACATTTCAGTTTCAAAACATCCACAGTAAGCTGGAGGGTAATTAGAGGACATTTGGGGGCTGCTATAATAAAACTGGAGAATGAATCAGAGCAAGTTTTTTTTTTTTTTTTTAAATTTAAGGTACCATCAAAAAGCTGTTGAACGTTTTCCAAAACATGGCGACCAAAGGCAACAAACTTAATCTCACATCTCCATGATCACCACCATACATTGCACATTTGAGTTTTTGTTTATCCATTATTAATAGATTCAAATCCCCTGCTTTGTGAGTCCAGCAGTGCAAAACCCAAAGATTTTCAATTCACAATGTTATACAGAGCAAAGCATCAGAATATTTGGTGTATAAGCTTGATTAATGATTTGACACTAGCCTACTATTTTTTTTATTGTTGTTGTTTTGGCACAATCGTCTAATCAAGAAATCTGTTCAAGATATTGTAAGCTGAATCTTGCCAGATCAAGGTCTGAGGATGGAAAAAGTGAGTACAAGTGATTGACAGTGTGCAGGATTTTTTGATCCTTTCACTGAGGTTAGAAAAATTAATATTCTGTGACAAACAACGATACAATCACTGATAAAAAAAAATAAATAAATAAAAGAAAAAACATACTTTTTCAAATTGTCCAACAGGCTGTTCAGCCACTCCACATTTGGATCAATACAAAATTTGACGTTGTCCCTCCTGGTGACTCTGTGGAGAAAAAGATGGATTATATTTAACAGTGGAGCTATTCCAACATTATAATCATGGAAAAAAACTAGTGAGTGATAGTGAAGTTCAAATCTTCACAGATGGTTCTCAGCTGCGGTTCCCATCCGGAGCCACAGTATGTTTCAGTTCAACAGAAGTTCTACTGAAATACTGTATTGCAAATATTTATTATGACGCACATTGTTAATCATTTATTGACTATTTTCATGTTGTGCAATTTTGTACTTTTTCTCTGCTACTTCCATTTCTATGATGCAGTGCAGAGGTGAGTTTCTGTTTAAAAGGATATGTGTGTATTCAAATGGGACACTTCCATGTTTCATCATCACTGTAATGTTACACCACAACAGTTGTGAAAAGAATATGAGTTTATGTAATTTAAAGAGTGGACTTTGGGAAATAAACTTGCTTTCTTTCCAAGAGTAGAGCCTTAAGTGCAGAGCAATTAGCTTAGCTTAGCATAAACACTGGAAGCAGAGGGAAACAGCTAGCCTTACTCTCTCCAAAGTTGAAAAATACAAAAAAAAACAAAAAAAAACGAGATACAACATGTTAATACGTGAGCTTTAGAGATGTTGGTGGGCATATTTTTGAATGTTGGACAGAGCCAGGTGAACTATTTCCCACTGCATCCAGTCTTAATGCTAAGCTAAGCTAACTACCTCCAGGCTTTAGCTCTATAATTACAGCACAGATATGAGAGTGGTATCATCTTCACATGTAACTCTCATCAAGAGAACGAATAAGCGTATTTCCCACTTATAATAACAAAATAATCATATGAATATTTCTATTTTCTGCTACTTCATTCTTTTACTCCACTACATTTCAGAGAGAAATATTGTATTGGTTATTTCACTACATGGCTACAGTTAGAGTGTCTTTGAACAATAGGATTTTACAAATAAAACATGATTGTCTCATAATATACGATAAATTACTATAAACAAAATACCCAACAGTTTATAAAATAGTGGTAAATTAATAACAAAAATCCAATATAATAATATAATGATATTAAGGGTCATTCGGCTGCGTAATGAGTACTTTTCTTTTTGATACTTAAAGTACATTTGGATAATAAAACTTCTGTACTTCTGAAATAGGTTGTACTTTTAATTGTAATGGAGTATTCCTACATTGCATTATTGCTACTTTTACTTACTTTGACCACTACAATAGATGGGTTAACTGAAGTTAAGTCATAACAAGCAACTTTCACTTTGTACATTTTGCAGGTAAAACCTTGAAAGTAATGGAGTATTTTTTACATATAGTTACATTTACATAAGAAAACAATCTCAATACTTCTTCCACCACTGTGGCAAAATATATCTCACTCACATGAGGTTAAGGTGAGAACTACAGCGTCCTGACAGAGACCATAACAAGACATTCCTGCAATCTTTGATGGATCATGAATACTCACATGATTTCAGTGTGGCGACAGCGTCCTTGAATAGGAATGACCTCAACTTTCTTGATGAACTGAGTACGGATTCTGGTAGTGGTGGTCCGTATGCATTTACATCCCTGTGGCCCAGCTGTGAATGCAAGATGAAGTTTAATGTGTATCTCAATTTATGGTAGGCAACAACAGTCTGACTGTCATAAGCCACAAAATGACAACACATTTCAAATCATTTTAAAACCTGAAAATCAGAATGAAAAAAACCCTTCGAGGTTCACTTACTAGCTTTTTCAGTAGCTTTCAACCAAAGTATGAAACCTCGTGAAAATATGTGGTCTTACCTCAGCAAACTCACGTCACTGAGAAAGACTGTACGCTTGAAAGCTCTAGAAAAAGCTTCTAAGTGAACCCTGAGTTAAGTTGTTTTGTTTTGTTTGTTTGTTTGTTTGTTTGTTTTGTCAAACTACTGTTTCCAAACTCAAGAATCAACTTTGAACACAAGGTAACTGTACTTTCAACCATAATACTAAAAGTTTAACAAGGTTTTGTGCTTTTTAATATAGATGTAGAATCCTTATTTATAGAGTAGTGTAGTTAAATGTACCACGGAATGACAAAAAGTATAAAACCAGGTCAAATAAAATAAAAATAAAAATTAGACATTAAAGGTTAACACAAAAAACAGGAACAATACATTTGAACAAAGTAAATATTAATAATATGAGATCATTAATACAGAAAATAAAAAGATATGTCTTGAGCCTACTGCAAGATATTAAAATTAATGTATAAAGTATCTGGCATTTTGCTGATCAATTAGAGCAACTTAAAAGGCGTAACTTAAGTTGTCCTGCTTGAAGGTTAGTAAAAATATCACTATATGCAGATGACATCTTACTGTTTCATTAACTTTAGTTGCACAACTTACAAAAATATTAAACTGAAAGAATAAATCCTGTTGACTGGATAATGGAGTTAAGTAAAAGTAAGAGATGATGATAAAAAATTATATAATATAAAAGAAAAATCTCTCACCATGCAGAGAGGCAAAGCAACAGCAGAGAATCAGTGCAGCCAGGAGGAGCAGTGGTTTAGTTGTCATCTTGGTGGTTGTTTTGATCTTTCAGCACCAATGAGGATGTGAGAGTCTTTGAGAGTGAATGTAGTAGAGTCTGGGTTTATAAAGCAGCAAATAAGGAAGTCCTTTTTTTAGGATGTGGAGGAGGAGGGGGTTGTTTACTGCTGAGTGAGCAAAATGTGATTTTCCTCTAGGGGGCCATTTTCACTGATCTATAGTCACTGATCATGTTTTTCTTTTCTTTTATAATCCAAATAAAATAATTTCACAAATTATTTTGTTTGTTCATCTACTGAGCATATTACCTGCATGTCATGTGGGCATGAAGGTAGTAATAGGAAAGCTTGTCATAGTTATCACTTGCAAAACATGTGCAAGCATGCCATCAGACAACTCATGACAGACATTACAATGAGTACTATTTTGATTTTACCAATGATGAGGTAAAAAAAAAAACTGGCATTAAATACGGTTTATTAAGCCTTGAATGATTGACACTGGCATCAGTGTTTGTTTGCTTTTCAGACAATATTCCCCACCATGTCATATGTCTAAACTTTCAGAAAGACAAATTCCTGTTATGAATTACCAATTGGTTGTTGACATTACATTACAGTTCACAACTCAAAAATTTTAAGTTTTATTGATGTTTGTTTATATTAATGTTAACTATTATAATTATTATTTTGTCATTGCCTTCCAAAACAACCCATAGGATCGTTGGCAGGACGACATTGTCTGTCAGTGTCTTACAAAACAACTGATTATCGTAAGTAAAAGATTCATTAGTGTTTGATGTGAAAGCTCTGTGGCTAACGTCTGGTTAGGTTTAGGCACAAAAATTAGATAGGTAAGGAAAAGATTGTGGTCGGGTAACAAAAACACTGCTGATAGGAGACAGGATGTGAAGAGAATGATTTGGTGTCAAAGTTAACCATCTACGTAAACCTCCTCCATATGAGGTTTTTTGCAGCCTACATATGAAAGTCACATTATGACTGTATTTACATCTCAAAAATTAGAGTCATTATCTGGTCAGCCACAAGAGGTTATCTGTCTTGAAAATGTAAACAGGACGTGTTAAGTGTTTCAGCAAACAACCAATGCTGATGTTTTTTTTAGTGAGAATAGTTGCAACATTCTCAGCTAACTTTCATTGGAACTGAGAAACTATTGGGTAAGGTGTTGGCACACTAGACAAAGGAACTCGACCCATGCGAATCATGGTGTATTATAGGAACTGGATACCGGACTCAAAGATGGCACCTGTTCACTCAAATGAAAATTGCTTGCCTGGCGCATAAGCTTAAAAAGTTTTCTAGCTTCCAGGTTTGCTACCGCGTTGTGTGGCCCACTGAATATGCACAGTAGTGTATCTGGCCCCACCTGCGAGTTCCCGCTCGGCCCACAGACTTTACATTGGGATTAAATTTTAAAATCTCTTTTCCAGGCCTGAGGAAAGTTTTACAAATATAAAACCTTCATGAATTAAAAATTCATACTACAAAGATTAATAATTGACCTTATTTGCAGTTTAAAGTGTCTTGTCAACTGCCGAAACGTGTGGATGCTGTTGTTGCAATGCATCCTGAGTGGTAAAGCCATGGATTAGAGCTGGATACAGCGTTGGAGGCAGGGCCCCATTCATTCCTATGAAACTTCCTCAGTGGCGCATGAAGCCAAAAAAGTTCAACTTCCTCCGTGTTGCTTCTGCATCTGTGGGACCCATAGAGCAAGTGCACTAGTGACTTTCACTGGCCAAGCTGGCTACTTCCAGTTTAGTCCTCCGGTTAACTTGAATTGGGATAAAACAATTCAATCATGCGGCTCTTCTAGGCTTTCAAAATGTGATCAGACCAAACGGATCAAATTATGACAGTGAAACGAGTCGTTTCACTTGGGTTGTGACAGTCAAAAAAATGTATCTGCTGATTTACAGACATCTCTTTCACAATGTAAGTCTATAGGAAGAAGTCTTTTTGGGCCAGTGTGCATCATGTGATGTTGTACTTACACGGTTTGACCATTATGTCAAATTTGCTTCTCTCTTCCTGTATCCAGTTCTCTTTATACATCTATGGGTAAAGCACAGAGGGTTTACTCGTCATTTCCGGTGGAAGACAGTCTTGATTTTGACAAAATAAAAGCTGCTGTGCTTACATACAAGCTGGTGCCTGAAGCATACCGTCAAAAGTTTCGGAGGTTGAAAAAACAAAGACTTTGCTCATGAGAAAGAGGCTCTTTTTGATCTCTGGTGCACATCTAATGAAGTTAAAATTACAACTAATTATAATTAATTATTTTTATATATTTAAGTTATTAATTGAAGTTATAATGCCTGATAGGACAAAGCTAATTATCTATAGCCATGCTAGCAGCTCTGTGAGGCTCTACTAAAGCTGGGCAGACATTGTGCATTTTTATTAATCTATACTGTATATATTGTATATTGTGTTAACTTACACTACACATTTTAATCTTACCATCTGCATGGCCTGAACCTGTGACTTTTATGCTCACACTGTATGGATGAATTGACTGGCTGGTTGGTTTTGTTGATTCAAACAAGACAACTGCATCCCCAAAAATGTTGACAAAAAGAGAAAAAGGCGGCGTTACTTTGTGTAATCCTACTATGAATAAAAAGTGAACGCAAAAAAAGGAGCTGCAGATGTATCAACTGCAGCCATGCGGGAAATCAGTATTTCTGACCTCCCAGAAATCCAACCAGTCATCCGGCAGCTAGGTAATTGATCATTGTTCAGGTGATTTACCTCTTAACATCCACCGGGTCGCTGGCGACCAGCTTAAGTCAGTTGTAAGCGGTAGCATCACACAGTAATGAATAAAAGAAATCGGCACAATTTGGCCAATTGGAGATGATTGGAGAGGTTCAGGGACACCAGTGACACCACAAACTAAAAACTCCCAAGCTCCCATAAGGTTTGGCCTAGAGGTCTGGAATTTTATACAGGTTGACAAGATGTAGAAGGTATAAGGTGTTCTGCATAGTTGTGGCATAAAGCATGTCCTAATTATTGTTATTCAAATATGACTCATTATAGATGAGGACCAAAAACACTTTTTTGAGCCTTATTTGAACTGATGTAATTTTGTTTGTGTTTTAGCCACATGCTAAACAAACACATTTCCAGAAACTAGAAGATATCACTTGTCGAATGAAGCCTAATACATGCATCGTGGCCTTACAGTTCTTCTGTTATAAGCTTTTCCATTTGGGTATGCCAAGTAGGTGAAAATTCTATAAAAAGGGTGGATGTTAAAGGGTTAATTAAACCTCATGACCTCAAACTGAATGTCAAATAACAACCAATGTGGCAGAAATTTGTCCCAATTCTAAAATTGGTCTGGTATGATCTACTTGTGGTTAAAATCCAGCTAATCTGTACATTGTCTGCACAGCTTTAGGCACAGCAGTTCTTTCAGCTATTTGCCAATGCTAGAACAGCGACATTCTCACATTCACAAACATTCAGATGTTTAGCAGGTATAATGTTTACCATATTCACCATCTTAATTTACCGTGTTAGCATGCTAACATTTGCTAATTGTCACAAAACACAAAGTACAGCTGAGGCTCATGGAAATGTAGTTTTACAAGTATTTTGCCATAAATTTAAGTGTTGTGAAAAACTGAGATTTTGACCTGATTATGGTGCTTGAAGAAAAGTTAAGGAAGGGATCACCAAAGTTATTGCATTTCATCCTGAGTGGGACATAAATGTCTGTACAAAGTTTCCATAAACAGACCAGAAAGCAATGCAGCCAATAGATGGTGTTTTGTTGTGGTTAGGGTTAGGGTTAGGGGTTAGGGTTAGGGTTAGGGGTTAGGAGTTAGGGTTAGGGTTAGGGGTTAGGGTTAGGGCTTGGGTTAGGGTTAGGGGTTAGGGTTAGGGGTTAGGGGTTAGGGGTTAGGGGTTAGGGGTTAGGGTTAGGGGTTAGGGGTTAGGGTTAGGGTTAGGGGTTAGGGTTAGGGCTTGGGTTAGGGTTAGGGGTTAGGGTTAGGGGTTAGGGGTTAGGGGTTAGGGTTAGGGGTTAGGAGTTAGGGTTAGGGGTTAGGGGTTAGGGTTAGGGTTAGGGGTTAGGGGTTAGGGGTTAGGGTTAGGGGTTAGGGTTAGGGGTTAGGGGTTAGGGTTAGGGTCTTTCATAGCACGTTTTGATTGCATCCAAAATTATTTTAAGTTTTTCCGTCTGAATCCAGTATTGCTTTCAGATGCAGTTACAGAAAAATTCACTCATATAGCACTTTACGCACAACACAGTTTATCCAAAGTGCTTCAAAGAACACAGAGAAGAAGACAAAAACAAAACAACAGAAAAGAAAAATAAATTAAATAAGAATAATAACAACAACAGCAACAACAACAACAACAACAATAGTAATAATAATAATACAAGTAAATGCATATGGTCACACAGAGCCCATAGTGGCAACACAGACCTACAGAGGCCTCAAGAGAAATATCTGAGCTGGATAAAGTTAGTCACAGTTAAAAGCTAATGAGTAGAAGTATGTTTTGAGATGACTCTTGAAAATCTCAATAGTGGGGGAGAATCGGATGGTGGAAGGAAGAGAACTCCATAGTTTTGGAGCAGCAATAGAGAAAGCCCTGTGCCCATAACACTTTGCCCTGGATCTCAGGACAGACAGAGGTCTTTGGTCAGATAATCTCAGTTCTCCGACAGTGTTATATGGGACCAGGAGTTCTGTAATGTAAGAGGGGGGCAAAGACATTTAACACTTTTTAAACAAACATCAGGATTTTAAAGGGGGTGTTTGGAGGTAAGAGTGGGAGTGACATGTTCCCTCTTTTTTGACCTTATCAAAACTCTTGCTGCTGCATTTTGAACTAGTTGGAGGTGTGATAAACAAGATTGAGTGATAACAAAATATAACGAATTGCAATAATCATGGCAGGAAGATATGAAGGCATGGATGACTTTTGCCAGGTAGAGAGGTACAGAGAATTGATCTGAGTTTGGAGATGATATGGAGATGCATGAAACTTATTTTTACAACCTGATTGATTTGCTTGTCAAACTTCAATTCTGAATTGAAAATGACTCCCGAGATTTTTTGCAATGTGATTTAACAGATGGAGTCAATGGGCCAAGATGAGGAGAAAATAATGTTGGTCAAATGCTGCGATTTTATTCTCATTAAGCTGAAGAGAGTTTTCATCCATCCAGGATGTTATTGAGGTCATTTAGTTTGTTGCAGTTATTAGGCTGTAGGGGAGGTAGATTTGTGTGTCATCTGCATAACAGTGAAAAGAAATGTTGTGTTTTTGAATAACGTGACCTAGCGGAAGCAAATAGATGGAGAACTGGATTGGACCAAGTATGGAGCCTTGGGGGACACCACGGGACATGGGGGCAGAGGAAGAAGATGAGTTGCTAATAGAGACACTGAAGGATCTGTTGGATAAATATGAAGAAAACCAGTTTAAGGCAGAACCAGAGACCCCCACCCACTGGTTTAACCTGTGAATGAGAATGGAATAATCTGCAAAGGCTGCAGTTATGTCTAAGAGCAAAAGGACAGAGCAGTTATCTTAGTCAGCAGCTAGAAGGAAGTCATTGGTTATTTTCAATAATGCAGATTCAGTACTGTGAAGAGCTCAAGTTGCTGTTTGCAAAGCGCTGAATCAAATGTTAAGGGTTTAAAAAGAAAAAAGAAAAAGAAATCTGGACAAATTAAGTATGATTTTACCAAGTTGGGTTCAAAGAAGCTTGAATCAGGAACAGAAAATACTTGGCAAGACATTGGAGAGTACCAAAAATGAGGCTGCAGGCAGAGTTGTACTTCTGTATTAACGAGGTCCCTCACCAATAACCACATCCTTTTCTTATAATTAAATGGGGGGCTGTTATCCCCACCAAATTAGACTGAAGTTCCCCTTAACAAAAATAAGATGTATATTCCAAGATTATGTTTAGATAGTTCTGTCATGTACAGTAATACTGAACTCTGCTGGCATTAGGTTGGAGACCCCAGAATTATCATGACATGGTTTCGGAGGGTCTAAAGAGGAAAGTCTGTGGTTGAATTTTACATACAATCTTTTTTCTTTTTTTTGACAAATTAATTATATTTCCATATTTATATATCAAGTTCATCATGCTTAAAAAAAGATTACTAGATAACTTTGAGACCTAAAAGCAGAGTTCTGACCTGACTTCACCTACATCCTAGATGCATGGAGAAGGAAAAAAGTCTAAAAAGGTAAAAACTCCAGCAACACTTGTAATATAAAGACCAACTTTAAAAATTTAAACCTACCTGATATATTTTAAATACTTTTTAAGGGAACATTTCATCACACATCATGCATTTTGTGCATATAATACACCGATTTACATTTTACACTGTGTGTAATGTGGTTTTATGAGTCAATTCTCCAAATGTGTCTAAAGCCTGATCGGTGCTGAAATGAGTAACTTATTTTTGTTCCCTCTATCAAACTACCTTTGACTTCCATTTGTTCTTGACACGCTCACTGCAGCACGCGTGGATTTAATAATATTTTATTTTCTTCTTAGACTGAGATATATGGATATACTTTGTGTTTTGGCTGTTCAGCACAACAGTGTTATCTTGGATTTCCCTTGGTGAAAGTCTATCACTCCTAAGTAGAGAGAGCAAACTACATCAGTTGAGAGCACAATTCAGTAATTTAAGAGCACAAATGATTAATTTGAGGGAACAGAAGTAAGTAATTTGAAGGTAATTGAGGTGTAGCTGAGCACACAACGTATTACTTTGAGGGAATTATTTATCAAAAAATGTTGGATCTGTAAGATCACAATGTCATCTCCTTAAAGCTGCTGCCAGTCAGAGGTCAATTAAGTTCACAATTTTGTTGTACTAGTTTTACTACTTTTTGAAAACATTATCAATGTATTGTAGTTTGTATCACCACATTGTCTCGCACCGCGAAAGCAATAAAATCAAATGAAAGCACTTTGGTAACAGGATTTGAAGATAAACCAGATCAACAACAACAAAATAAGATAGGGCGATCCTGATTTTTAGTTTCATATTGTGAGTTTTAATTTCATATTTTGTGTCATCAGCTAACTTTTAACTGAAACACAATCCTCACATTTTGATATAAAGTCCTATATCAACATTATAATAAGCAACCAATAATGATGAGGTAAAAAGTCACTGAAAGGAAAAAGGGTTCATGCACACAGAAATGTTATCACACATCAAACGAGCATATACCAGGAAATCTGATAAAGCCTAGATACGGTAACGGAACTGATGCAGCAAAATTAACGGTGCATGAAGGAACAACACTAACACATCTAACTGTGTCTTATTGCAGTGTGAAAAACTTTTTCTTTTGATGTATGATACAGGCTCATAAAAGAGAGGTTAGAGGAACTGCATGTGGAAGAGGAGATTTCCAATAAGAACTGTGTGGTCCTGACTAGAAAAAGTCATGTCAACACTAAGATCGAGACTAAAGTTCCTTTGGCCTTTAAGCAAAATAGACAGACTTTGTTTTGTTTTCTTTGAATTTTCAAGATAAGGCGAAACTGTAAGGACCTCTGCTGAGACTGCTGCAGAAGCAAAAGTAATGCCTACAGCAGAAAAAAAGAAAGACTGCAGATGCTTCCTCATTACAGGCAGTGCATGAACCCATCCGCATTCTATTATTGACACATTTAGGCTTTCTTATCAGCCTCTCAAGTGAAACCTATCTGTCAACCACTGAATCTAAATTTCCTGACTTCCTACATCAGAAAAGAAAGGTCACCCCTCCTACAGACACTGATAAGTAAAGTAAATAACTGGAGATACTGAAGTCTGTTTAGTGTTTGGATTCAAAATTGTGTTTAATCATCAGTTTTTTTCCCCTTTAGCGCAGTGATATAATTCATTAGCTGTTGAGATAATGCAGATATTCTCTAAAAAACAAGGAAGTGCCATCAACCTTCATGAAACCTGCACAGTGTTCCTCAAGGAACCAGTTGAGGGCCTTAGGAGCTTAAATGGTTCCTTGATAAACTTGATAACTTGTTAATTAACTTGTTTAAGAGTGTGCTTTTTAAAAAAACTGTGTTCATGTCTATGAAGAAAATAACATTTGTATCCACATAATCAATGACCCATTCAAATTTTCAACAAGTTAAGAGCTCATCTCAGCTAGATTTTACAACATTTCTCAGACCTAAACAACAAAATAATTTGTAACCTATATGGGCATTTTTAACTGCCAGCAGGTCAGTGATAAACCTTATCAGTGACTCTGCAGCTCCCCTCGGTTTTACGGAGCTTTATAGCAAGTTTCAGCTCATTGTTTAGCTGTCCCGCTGAAACTTTACTGTTTTGCCGCAGCAGACAGCTGTTTTCAGAGAAAAAGCTCTAAAAAGCCACTGTACACTACCTGCTCTGCACCAAACTAGCTGGTGAACATCAACAACACCAACTGCATAAGTTAATTGATGTCACATTGAACAAGACGCCTATGATAAAATCTAGGTCAAAATCTGTGTCAGACCACAGTGTCAGATTAAGGCCATCAGACAATGAAAGCGCCACAATGTAAAGAGAAAAAGGCATATGAAACCAGACATGGACCACACAGCTCATGTCTGCGGCTCTTATATTTTGAAAATGCAATCACAAACACTTTTATTTCACCATCATTTTGGTTTGTGTTTTACAGAATGAGTGTGTTTTCCCCCTAAATCCAAATCAGTCGTCTGTAAATGAGTCTCACAGTGAGGTTTCGGTGCACCATTTTGGATTGACGACCAAAGATTTCACCACAATCCTCTCATGATCATTAATTTTTGTCTCAGACAGTCCAAAATCACACAGTGTGAAGGGGCCTTTACATCCACGAGGTGGACAGAAACACAACTCCAAATGAATGATAATGTTACTCCGTAACTGCTGGATGTAGAAATAAGCAACTATTTGTTAAAAAGTTTAACATATCATATCATAAAAGGTTTGTGATATGTCAGTGTTGTGTTCACTACTTGTTGTAATAAGTTATTGCAGATTTAAATCTGAGCTAAAGTTTTAAAAGTGAAAGTTTGCATCTAGATGACATGTATCTGTTGCTTCAACAACATTAAAATGACTATTGTAAAGTTTAATGTAAAGCAGATCCTCACATTTTTCAACAAAATTTATTCCTGGGTCAACCTGGATGTCTTTTGACCTGCAAATAAGGTTTAGTTAGGACCGTCTGAAGACAGTCAGAGATTTTTATCGCAAAAAGAATCTCTAAAGGAACAAACATACAAAAATCATTCATACAAAGTTTTAAAACACAAGGTTTTCGAAATGCATACATATAACAATTCTCTCCTCATTTTCTTTGTTATCTAAAACGTATTTAAGGAACTCCTGTCGCTGCAAGGCATTGGAGAGTACCCAGAATTAAGCTGCAAGCAGAGTTGTACTTCTGTATTAACGAGGTCCCTGACCAATGACCACATCCTTTTCTTGTTATTAATGGGGGGCTGTTATCCTCACCAAATTAGACTGAGGTTCCTGTTAACAAAAAATAGATTCCAGGATTATGTTTAGATAGCTCTGTCATGTTCAGTAATACTGAACTCTGCTTGCATCAGGTTGGAGGCCCCAGAATTATCATGACACGGTTTCGGAGGGTCAAAAGAGGAAAGTCTGTGTCTTAAAAAAACATTACAAAGATTACTTTGAGACCTAAAAGCAGAGTTTCCTAAAAGGAAAAAAATTCTAAGAAGTCAACTGTACTCATGTGATGTGATGGACAGTTTCTCCTTCACGTGCCCACACTTCCCTGGTTATTCCATCCCCTGCTCTTTCCACTTTTCATTTTAATGTGCTTTAAGTGTTTCTGTACATATTCTGTACAGTGTCAACAGCCTCGCTACATGAAAAATATTCCATCTTGGACAGTTAAGTCTTATAGTTGTTTCGTTTCCATCAACAAAAGGATGTCTTCAGTTTGCGTCTTCATTCGAGGAAACTTTCCACTGCCGACTGTGCGCTCCATTAACTGCTCCTTAAAAGGTCACAGGTCTTATTTGACTGTAACTGTCAGTCAAAGTTGCCATCTGATGTTTGCAAGAAGTATTTTTGACGCAATAGAAGCAGGAAAACATACAATCTTAAATGCTATATTTACCAGAGCTGTCAAGTTTCAGGAGATAAGAGTCACAACTGATACCTTGATCATTTTAAGGTGTCAACCACAAGCCTGCTCTGCAGCAACAGCAGGAGGAAAATATGAAATATGATATTTCCTTTTGTCTTCACCGAAACAAAAGCAAAACTTTTGAGTCCTCGTTTTGCTGACTGTTATGCCAGGAACCAACTGAACAGTGCCAGTAACATGGTTAGAAATTACAGATTTCGTACTGGAGTAGATGGAAGGAACCATTAACAATGGGGAGCAAAGCAGCTTGATGTAGGTCAAGTATTGCAGTAAAAGTACAAAAGTATTATGAGCTTGATGTGGTTCAAGTATTGCAGTAAAAGTACATAAGTATTATGAGCTTGATGTAGTTCAAGTATTGCTTTAAAAGTACATAAGTATTATGAGCTTGATGTAGTTCAAGTTTTGCAGTAAAAGTACATAAGTATTATGAGCTTGATGTAGTTCAAGTATTGCAGTAAAAGTACATAAGTATTATGAGCTTGATGTAGTTCAAGTATTGCAGTAAAAGTACAAAAGTATTATGGGCTTGATGTAGTTCAAGTATTGCAGTAAAAGCACAAAAGTATTATGAGCTTGATGTAGTTCAAGTTTTGCAGTAAAAGTACAAAGGTATTATGAGCTTGATGTAGTTCAAGTATTGCAGTAAAAGTACATAAGTATTATGAGCTTGATGTAGTTCAAGTATTGCAGTAAAAGTACAAAAGTATTATGGGCTTGATGTAGTTCAAGTATTGCAGTAAAAGTACAAAAGTATTATGAGCTTGATGTAGTTCAAGTATTGCATTAAAAGTACATAAGTATTATGAGCTTGATGTAGTTCAAGTTTTGCAGTAAAAGTACATAAGTATTATGAGCTTGATGTAGTTCAAGTATTGCAGTAAAAGTACAAAAGTATTATGGGCTTGATGTAGTTCAAGTATTGCAGTAAAAGTACAAAGGTATTATGAGCTTGATGTAGTTCAAGTATTGCAGTAAAAGTACATAAGTATTATGAGCTTGATGTAGTTCAAGTATTGCAGTAAAAGTACAAAAGTATTATGGGCTTGATGTAGTTCAAGTATTGCAGTAAAAGTACAAAAGTATTATGAGCTTGATGTAGTTCAAGTATTGCATTAAAAGTACATAAGTATTATGAGCTTGATGTAGTTCAAGTTTTGCAGTAAAAGTACATAAGTATTATGAGCTTGATGTAGTTCAAGTATTGCAGTAAAAGTACATAAGTATTATGAGCTTGATGTAGTTCAAGTATTGCAGTAAAAGTACATAAGTATTATGAGCTTGATGTAGTTCAAGTATTGCAGTAAAAGTACATAAGTATTATCAGCTTGATGTAGTTAAAGTATTGCAGTAAAAGTACATAAGTATTATGAGCTTGATGTAGTTCAAGTATGCTCAAGTGCCTAACACTTAACAGAATATAAACACAGTTAGTGACTTGCTGGTGAACATAGTGGTGCATTTAGCAGCTCAGAGAGCCAGATATTTCCCTGAGGAGTTAGTGGAGATCAAGAAAGGGAGCTAGAAGGAGAGCACATATTAAACTTAAATTTGCCACTTGAGGGCAAATAGTTTTGTACATCCAGCAGACACAAATCAAGCTACTCAGTTGAATTTATTTGTTTCTGTTTTGGCCAATTTAAGTCCTGGTCTCCACCAAATCTTGAGGATAAAATATCCAGCATGTCCACAAACTAGCCACTCACTTTGGTAAAATGGTAAAAAAAAAAATGTGGGCAGTAAAAACCAAATCAGTGAGCTGAAAGACACTAAAGCACCTTTTAAAGCTCATTTTAGGGGCCCAGGGCGTCCCAGCTCAATCCAGCCATGTTGCTACATAGTAACTGTAACATTAAAGATATATTCAGTAGTTTCTGAGATTAAAACACTAAGAATAATGTGTTTAATCAGTTATCTATAAATTAAACCCAACATTTATAGACAATAACCAGTTGGTTAAACTACAGCTGAACATTAGCAGCTAATTAAACCTCCACACGTTTCACCAACAAGGCTTTTGCATAAATAACATCCAACAAAAACAGCTCAGTATGGATGTTATTATCCACAAGTAAGCAAGTAGCTCAAATACAGAAGAAAAAACTCACACTGACTTCTGTAAAACCAACCACCCTCCTAATTAATCAATTAAGGGATTAAAAGACAGCCATCATGGAAGACCTAGATGAATAACAAACATAATGATGAAGCTTGTAATTATATGCTGTGATGGGAAGAATTTACAACGATGACGTGTAATCAGGTGGTGAAAACACCTGTATGGTTAATTTGATCTGATCTTAGAGGCAGCCAAAGGTTTCATCATTTTAATAAATACTTGAGTAGTTTTAATATTTTGTAAAGAAAACCCACTTTTTGGTGATTATATTTTTAATACATGGCCAGTGGTGGAAAGTAACCAAGTACATTCAGTCAAGTACTGTACTTTAATACAATTTTGAGGTACTTTACTTGAATATTTCCATTTTATACTTCCACTCCACTACATTTCAGAAGGAAATATTGTACTTTCTACTCCACTACATTTATTTGACAGCTTTAGTTACTTTTCAGGTGAAGATTTGACACAATGGATAATATAACAAGCTTTTAAAATACAACACATTGTTAAAGATGAAACCAGTGGTTTCCAACCTTTTTGGCTTTTGACGTCTTACAAAAAGCAGTGTGTAGTCAGGGTCACATTTCACATGTCTATGAGTTGTTAACAGCTCCACCAAATAGTGATTTTTCCCTCTAAACTTCTCACATGGTTTCATTTCAATAAATGTTCAAATGATCCAATATTTCAGCAAAAATCAAAGATTAGAGAAAAAGTCCAAAAAAACTGAAAACAGATTTGTGTATCAGAACTTTGTTTTTTCTTCTTTCCTCTCCCATTAATCATCTCACGACCCCTCAGATTTATCTGCTGACCCTTTGGAGGGGCCCCGACCCCTAGGTTGGGAACCACTGGACTAAACTAGCTAACTGTATATAAAGTAGTTGAAACTAGCTCCACCTCCAGCAGCTACAACAGTAACATGCTGCTCTAACACTGATGCTTCACTATTAATAATCTAATGATGTCATATATAATAATATATCAGTCAGAGGGACCAAACCACTACTTTTACTGCAATACTTGAACTACATCAAGCTCATAATACTTATGTACTTTTACTGTAGTAGGACTTTTCATGCAGGACTTTAACTTGTAACAGAGTATTTTTACGTTGCTGTATTGATATTTTTACTTAAGTAAATGATCTTAATACTTCTTCCACCGCTGTGTATGGCATAGAGACGTAGCGTGAGAATCTACTTTCTGCCAGAGATGATGATTAAACCTGGGATGTGAAAGGGTTTGTCAGAACACAACAGCACCATCTTTAGATCATTCAGTTTTGGATTCAGTTTTTTTTCTAAATCTGGCTTTTGATGTCTTTTTAGGTTCCAACGTCATCAAAAACCAAGCCATCAATTTAAACTACTACACTGTATGTATCTTGTTGATTCATGTATTGCAAAATATGTGGACATTGCAGATCTCTGTACTTTTTTGTAAATCACCAGAAACACTCTATTCCTCATCTTTTTTTTTTCTTTTTTTGTCATGCTGTGGCAAAGACGTTCTGGCAGTTTCATAATGAGCCTTATACTTATATAAAACCATTTCTCAGGCACGAGGATGAGTCATTCTCTGTGAGCCATGTGAAGAACCAAGAAAAGGGCCTTCTTATCTTATCTTATCTTATCTTTTTACTTTATGTATTTATTTACTTGTGTATTTTCCCATAGACACTTCTTCTTTACATTAAATTTAATACATTTAATTTTAAACATTTTTAACTGTATGTCGTTGTTCCTGTGTGTCCTTGTTGATATTCAACTGTATGTTCTTTGATGGTTTTCTGTACCGCTCTTCATGTTGTAGTTATTGTACTTGTTGCATTCATTTCCAATCTACTAGTATGGTGTTAAGCTGCCATACTGTATAACTTTAAAGGACCACTGTGTAGGATTCAGATTAGATTCAGGTGATTATACACTAATTAAAACATACTTAGGAATATTATATTTCATTTCTGCTGAGCCAGTTCCACTAAATTCTACACACTGCACTTTTAAACTGGGTATCCTCCTTGTTACCTGCAGGTTTTATACAGATGCAGTGTCTGTTATATGAAGTAAGTGTAGAGCGCCCTCTGCTGTTGGATCAAATGAACAGACGAAAATAGAAATAACACTTCATCAACAGAGAATCTAAAGGGAAGATTTAAATATTTAAAAATGTTTGGCTGTGAATTCATGGGGAAACAAGGGATCTTTTTTTTTAGAGCTGCACCTCATAATTTTTATCCTTTAATTAAAAACGAGTCAAATCCTTCCAGCTTTAAGTCAAGTTAAACTAGTAGACAAGAGTTCCTGAATACAATTATGGTACCTTGATTTGATTTTGTTCTCTTTTTTTTATAAATTACTGCACTTTGAACTAGTGTTACACAACTATTGTCTCTTATGACGTGATGTTATATGAGTCTGTTGCCTTTTCTTGGGATTCAACTGTCTGTTCAACTATGTTCTGTGTTTGTCTTGTGATATCTCACATTATGTCAAACAGTGAACTCCGGTGGTTGAAAGTCTGTGAAAACACCAGAGAGTCTATTGTCAATAAACCTTAGAAGACTCTTAAAACTGGTCCTGAATGAACACACAAACACACAAACAACACTGTGGATTAAAAAACAAAACATGACAGATAAAAACTCTGATTAGCTTTTTATTATTTAGAAGTCATTTCTGCTGAAATGCCAGAAAAAAATAAATTGTAGTAACTACGTGTTGATTGGAAGAACAGTTCCAACTCGTTTTTCTATAAATTTAGATTATACTAGCTTTGTTACAATAGAATAATCTGTTAGAATTACTAATAGAAAAAAAAGCACAGGGAGGCAAGTTGTGTGCATAGCTTATGACTAACCTCCAGACAAAAAAAAACAAAGAAAAAAAAGGAACAAAAATATATAAATAAATGCTTTAAAAGAATACTAAGGGCTGCGGGGACGTAAACCCAAAATGCAGACTCTACGATCAGTGGTTCATCCCCAAAATGTGAGAATAACTAACCCGACGCCATGTGATTAATAAACATACAGCTGAAAAAATACAAACACGGTAGTGTAAAGAAAAGTGATTCAACTTAATACATTTTTTCCTGGATTCAACCAAGAGTAGTGTGATGAAGAGGAGAAGCAAGAAAACTGCAGCTTCACTTTAAAACTAAACTCCACAAAAACAAATTTACCGACAAAAGAACTGAGTCTTAAAATCTGATTTTTCTTGCGAATAAAAATCTGCCAAAAAGATGATTTTTACTTGTTTCTGATGCGAATACACTTGGGCTGAAAAGATAAAAATGAAAAATTAATTGCTAATTATTTAGATAAATGATTAATCAGTTATTTATCAGGCACTTGTCAAACATTTGCTGGTTCCAGACTCTCAAATGTGCAGATTTACTGCCTTCCTCAATTTTATTTAATTGTAAATCAAATATCTTGTTGGCCAAACAAAACCAGCAATTTGAAGATGTCATCTCAGACTTAACATCCTTGTTCATTTAACTTAACTTGAGAGGTTTGTGAAATTATCTGAATTTGAAAAAAAATTAGTTTTTTTTAACTTGTTTTACAAACAGAAATCTAAGATTTTAAGACTCTATAAAAGATAAAAATCTTTCCTGTTCTATCTTGAGGTGGACGTGTTTTCAGAGTTTAAACTCCAAACAGAAAACTTTCTTATAAAAGTAACAAAAACAGCATCAACCAGCCAGCTGGTTGCCAACATTTCAGTTCTTCTTCTTCTTCTGTTTTTTGGGTCCGTCAGAGCAACAGAAACTCAAAAAAACAACAAAATTCATCCTCTTTCTGACGCTGGTGTTTGTTCATCTTGAGACGGCAGTAAACAAACCAGCCTGACCTCGATGTAAACATCCTTGTAAACACCCAAAAAAAGGGGGCCTGTGAGAAACCTGACGGTAGGCTGTTGCTCCACCAGGGGGCAACAAAGACTTTCAAATCCCTCCTCATGGAGTTAACTCTTTCCTCAAGAGTAAAACCAGAACAGTTTGTACCGCAGAACTAACGCCGTTCAGCTGACCACATGTTTTGTTTTTACTTCTAATAGCTGAGGAGAAAGAACTACATGTTTACAACGAATCCTTCATGGAGATGGAGCGCAGCAGTAGTTTTAAGCGTGCTCTATGAATACGGTGGGATTTCCAAAATGGCTACACCTGCAAGTGATAAAAGAAATCAGAATAAACAAAAAAGAAAGAACAATAATTTCTCTCCTCACCATCACTAGCACTCTGTTTATCACAGTTTTCATGGTGCTTTCAGGTCATTCAAGAGAAACTTTAACACGTCACAGGCACAAAAGTGGTTCGACTGTGGTTCCCTGATCAACAGGGAACAGAGACAAAGAAACTAAAGCGATTCAGAGTTTCTGCACTTTCACAGCTGCTCAGTGGTTTTTTCTAAACCCGTGATCACATTCAGTGTTGGCTGTGCTGCCCTTCAGTGGATGATAACACACTTCAGATTCAGAGATTTTTAGGTGCGGATTATGTGTCTGTAAACTGCACGTACAGTTATTCTATCCTGTTTCTGTTGTTGTGTCTCAGTTGTTGAGTTTTAAGAATTTAAATGTTTCCCTCCTGAATCAAAATCATGATGAAATTTTGTTCTGTTCGACATTACACAGGAACTAAATTCCTTCAGGTTTATCTCAGCACATAAAAGCCAGCTGGAGCCTTGCTTGTATTATGGAATTTGCAGCAACCAAAAAAAAAAAAAAAAAGCATCACAGATTAATTGTGATCAAAGACATGAGGCCGAATTTAAGTGTTACTATAACGTGCCAACAATGACTGTTGGTACAGGAGAGTATATCATACTGCAGAAGTTACGGGTATAATGTTATTATGACATGAGATGAAGAAATCAATCTTATTCTAAAGTGGCCTGTTTGTTTGAAGGATACGTCTGCTGATTTTCTATATTTTTCTTCTTGTCAATAAATCTCATGCACAGAGTCAAACCAACAATGAACTGATCTACTAGCAAGTATTGTGTGTGTGTGTATATTTAAAGCCTGAAATATCTTATTCCTCTGTGCCGTAGAGCTCCGTTGTTGTCCAAAAACTATTAAAAACTAGTCAGTTAGCCACATCGCTGCACTGGGTGACATGTTCCTTCATCATGAAGAGTTTGATCATGTTAGTTTGTTTAGAAACGGCTCCAAAGATAATAACAGCGATAACGTTTTCAGTCTCAGGAGAGTAGTTCTGTGTACGGCGGACGCTACTGAGCATGTGCAGGAACGCGGTTCTGCTTACAGCTTCAATAGCTTGTTTTGCTACATAACATAACCTCTTGACTTTGCACTACATTGTAAATGACTTCAGTATAAAAGTCGTTTCTAAACAAACTAAAGTGACCAAACTCTTCGTAATGAAGGAACGTGTCACCCAGTGCAGCGGTGTGACTCACTGACGTGTTTTTAATAGTTTCCGGACAACAACGGAGGTCTACGGCACAGAGGAATAAGATATATCAGGCTTTAAATATACACACAATACCTGTAAATACATGAGATTTGCTGACAATAAGAAAAATATAAAAAATCACCAGATTTATCCTTTAGCAGAAGTTCACATATAACTATAAACATCATCCATACGTCCCTGGTGCATCATTGAGTAGCCTCAGTCACTTCCTCTAACTGACTTTATAGCAGTTAGAGTCTAACTGGCTTTAATATAGTTTCATTACACATCAACGTAAAGACTGTCCACACATTTCGTCTATTAATCAACCTAAAAAGATCACTTTAGCCCAAATTGTACCATAATCAGTTTCTGACTCTTCACTCATTTCTTCTCAAAGACACTTTTTCTAAATCGTTCATTCAGTTGGTGAAGTGATGGTTCATGTGCACGTTAGCTGCTGAGAAATGTCAAGTAGCTTAATTAAGATTGATATATAAAGTGTCTGAGAAGAAGTAAAGACGAGTAAGTGTAGAATGAACTGTACTGACAATAAAACAGTCAGGCTAAAGTGTGCTTTTTAAGACTGAAGCCTGAATATATAACCAGCTTCTTTATTTCAGTGAGTAAGACTGTATATTAAAGACAGTCACTGAAGTATAAAACCCCTAAAAATGGGCATCAATTAACACTTATCTAATATAAATTCATAAATGGCTCCTTGCACCAGTTTGTGCCGATATAACCATCAGTTTCTCTAAAAGAAGAGAATAACTGGGTTAAGTTTGGAAAAACCCAGAAGGTCTTAAAGTTGTTTTGGCAAAGACTCCTCCAAACATCTGGATGACAAAAAATTTTCTGTTCACTGCACAACAAAAAAGATTTTATCCTGTTGTGTCTCTGTTTTCTATTCAGGTAACCAGCAGGCTGCCAGCTTTGTTTTGGTTCTGAAACAGAGGTACCACTTGGGAAACAGGTTAAAAAATCTTTTATTATTATTATTTTTTCATCCAGATGGTTAGAAGAGTCTTTGAGGATTCTGGAAATAGTGTTTAAACATCTCCAGTTAATTATCCTTTAGAGGAACTGATGGTTTATTATCACCACAAGCATGTTGCATCAGTTACAAAGATCAACTAGGGACACATGGATGATTTTAGTATCTGTATCTCTAAACAGATAAATTGGCTGTATAATCTCTGGACTTAGATCCAAAAAATGAGTTACTGCACCACAGCAGCAGGTAAACACACCACAAGTCTGAGAAGACGCCCTCAACATAACAAACACAGCTGAACGGAGTGCAGACGAGGACCGTCACACATTTCACATAAAGTGCAAACTGACAAGGTTTTCCCTTTCATGGCTTCAGACCAGCCGAAGCTCCTGGAAAACCGGCGAGACAGAAGACGAGACGAGACGATCGGCGGGTCACAAGTCGCCTCTGCTGCCGTCCGATTTAATGGCTCTCTATCACCACAGGCTCGTACCCGCCTGCAGACACCCTGCAAAGATCCAAACAAACAGAGTCAGACTGTGTGTTTACACCTCGCTAACGCTCACTTTCATCATTACAATGTATGTTTATCTACACTATATTTACACTAGATTTATGTATTTTTGTTTCAATGTATTTTGTATGTATGTAGATTGATGCTTATGAGTTTTGTAAGAAGGAGAATTTAATGCTTAAATCTGGATATTGGTTTTGTTGAAGTCTGATCATTTCACAATGAGTAACGTCCTACAAGGCATTAACAACATTATGAGATGGTTTATAGATCATCGTCACAGTTTCCTCAACTTTTTAATAGGGATGTGCAGAAAGCTCAGTATTTGTATTTGTATTTGTATTTGTTAAGGCAGCAAAATTATTTGTATTTGTATTCGAATAAAAGTGGAAAGAGGCTTAAAAACAAAACATTATTTGTGCTTTGCTGAATAATCTATTTGTATTCGGGCACACCCCTAGTTTTTAAGTAACTTATTTGTGGGATCTGACACTACAATATGGTAGACGGACTAAATATTCCACTAAATATGAGGTCGACAGATGTTTAAAGACTCCTTTACACTGTGCGATTGTGGGCTTTCTGTGGCAGCCTGCCACAGTTTAATGTGAAACCCTGCATGTCTTAATTGGGGGGACAAAAAAAAAATTGAATTTGGATTTTATCTACGTGGGTGGGCTGCAGAAGTAGAGCCTATGTATGAGAAACTAAAGCTCCCATGACTCTTAACTGTGAGTGAGCTACTAAAAGCCTCATGGAAGTTGTAGTTCTTAGCTGCTAATAAGATAATCTGTTTTAGTTTGGTTAAACTATCAAGGTCATAATTAAAAACTGGTATTTCTGCCTCCAGAGCAGGATTGTTTCCATCAGTAAAACTTAAATCTGGTGTCAGTTAAGTGAAAACGACATCAGGGGAGGAAAAGAGGAAGAGAGAGGAGGACACAGACGCAGACTGGAGGAACAACGGGAGGAGGAAGTGACAGATAAACAGAAAATAAAAAAAGGAGAATCACCTGTTTCCGAGCCTGATGCCGCTGAGCGCGGTGGTTCCGTCTCTGTTGACGAACAGTCGCAGGTTGCTGTCTGAAAACGAGAACACACAGAAAACCGACTTAACGAGCGCTGAGTGAAACCAGAGGGCATCAACACACCTGACAATAAAAAAGTGACAAAACACAGAGCTGGAAAACTGAAGGGAGAGCTCAGTCCAAACATGGTGTAGTGGTTACAGGCGCTGCTGCGTCTAATACTTTTATTCATCAATAAGCTTCTGTCAAACTAACTGTAAAATTAATGGATTCACTGTAAACAAATGAGACCGTGTTGGGAAAGCGAAAGCCTCCGCTTCTCACCAGTGATATCATCAGCGCTGATGTTTCTCAAAATCAAGACCACGTTTCCCATAAACCACTCCTACGTCCATCTCCCAGTGCCAGAAATCTCGAAGCTGCAGCCAAACTAGCCTTAATGGGACACAAGAGACTCTTGTCTTCTTTTGTCTTGCAGGGTGTTTCCACTGCTGGAACTTTCCCAGTAGACCGAGAACCTTTTAAGGAACTCGGGAATAAACCTGTGTGTCAACGGGAAGAACCAGGGACTACGTGTAGTTCCTGTAGGACAGTCCCGGGGGCTCCGGGGGGGGTTTGCTGGACTTACTGTCGCTCATTGACGACGCTGCGGCTGCTTCGACTTGCTTCATTCATAAAACAATGAAGTACTCTGGTATTGATATTTAGAGGATGGGAGGGCATTTCATGTTGTTTGTTGACTTTAAAGCAAAGTTTGGCTTTGTTGTCGATCTCCTGAATCGTTTTAAAAAGGAGCGAGATGATGAAGAGGGAGAGAGAGAGAGAGAGGCAGAGAGAAGCTGAGAGGAGGAGCGAGCGAGAGTGAGTGAAAGAGAGGAAACGGCAAATCAGTGTTTTCTGATTGTTTTATGATGGTTTGGTTCTAAAACAGAAATAAAAAACCCATCAAACCCTCAGCAGATTATTTACTGTAGAGGGAGGCAATCTGAGTTTTCATTCTCCTTTTCCTCCAGCAATAATTTTCCTTTTTTTGGGGGGGGGGGGGGGGTGTCAGCTGTTCTGTTCTTATAAATCACTACATATAATCTACTAGCTATTATTCAGCAGCAGTGTTCCTACTGTACCTTCAGTGTTGTTGATGTCTGCAAAATTTTGGCTCTGGACGATTTTCTCCACAATATCGTCGGCATCTATCCGAGTATCGTTTACCCAGGAGGGGTGACTCTCCACGGAGTCCTGCTTCCTCCTGACGTACAAGAAAAAAGAAGAAAGTCAGAACAGGTCTAAACTAGTTTACATGTTGTGCTTTTATGTAAGGAGTGTAAAACCCTAGGACTCCCATCACCAGAGCAGTGATAGAAGAGGTTTATGTCTGTACCTGGGAGGCCTGTTGGGGGGTAAAACAGGCCGCGGGGGCCGTGGTGGTCTTTCTGGGCGTCCGGCGTCCTTGTCTCCCTCTGTAGGCGTATCTGCGATGAAGCCAAGGCCCCCGGAGGTGCTGCTTCCTGTCGAGGTGTTCCTGCGATGCGTGAGGTCGGACAGGCTGGAGGAGCAGGAGTGCTCGGTGCTGTAGCCTGCGGGACGACACAGACACAAGAAGAAGAACATCAAAGATCAGAGGAGACGTCAGAGGAGGCTCAGCTGTGAGCTCCGAGTTAAATTTAAGACTTTTTGATGAGATGATGAGCTTCTTGTAGCTACTGTTGCTGCAGTCTCCCGACAGCCTGCTGTCAGATACAAAAACATTTTATAACTTAGTGCCTACATCAAGAAATTAGACTATAATATCTAAATAAACTGAATTCAAGGCCTTTCAGGACTTGAATAAAGTACATTTACTCAATTAAAACACCTAACATAAGTGCCTACAAGCTGTTTATAACCTGGTTTCTCTCTTTCTGCAGTCATTCCTTCACAAACAGGCTAATTCACGGAGGAGAAATAATGCAGCTCTCTCATTTCTTTGAACGGGGTCAGTGAGTCGATGCACTGTTGTTTATGTCGCAATAGAAAGATGAAACAGTTAAGTTCAGATAACTTTCCAGAGTTGTTAAATTCTGCCTGTGAGTTTTACAAACCGCTGTGCAGCATTTTTGATGTCTGATAAAAGCTTTAAAAAACATAATTCTGTTAGTCAAACCGAACCTTCCTGGATCGCATTTCATTTTCTCACAGCTTTTGATTTGTTCAGCAGGCAAAAAGTACTTGGAGTCACTGTTGTTTGAGTGATGCACATCTCAAAACACAACTTTCGATTCCTTGGGAAACCATCAGTTTCCCTTAGAAGCTGCTGCCACCATCAACACAACCTGCAGGGTTCTGGCCTGCGAGCCCACTTCACCACGATAAGAGAGTCACTGGAGTTTTTTCACTGACAGAGTTTCCTGTCCTGGAAAGAAACTGAGAGACATGTCTGAATATTTAAAAGGGGAAAAACACAGGTGAGGCTGGAGGGGGAACAAACCTGAGATTTTGCTGTGCTGGCTGGCGTAGCTGGAGTTACGAGAGTGACCAGACTGGAAGATTTCTCCAGGAATGGACTGGTTCGCTTCGGATTCTTCCAGGAGACCTGAAGGGAGAAATCAAAAGTAAAAACTCTTCTCAGAACATTTCCTCTTCCCCCCCCGTCACGTCTTCTGCAAGACCACACATCAAGAAGAGTCTTTGTTTACTTTCAGAGAAGAGAGGTAGCGTTCAGAGATCATTTCAAAATTATATGGGCTGTAATTTTACTTTATGGTCCTGTAAAGTCAAAGAGTTGGCAGCTTTTCATTCAAACAAATCAAACCAGCTGCTTTTGTAAACAGACTTTAGTTCATAATGAAACTTTGGACTTTCTTGGACATCGATGACTCATAGCTGAGAACTTGAACAAGATCAAACTTTTACTTTTTCATGGAAAAAAAAAAGGTGTTTTGCACTGATTTCCAAGTGGGAACGAAACAGGTTTTCTTTTTTTTTTTTCATTTCGTTTCAAAATGAACACATTTAAACTTAAACATCGCCAACTAGTTTTCCATGCAAGGAAAATCTTCTCAAAAAAGAAAAACTTCTGGTGTTGGCTCTTGTTTTGAAAGACATCTGGCTGAGTCAGAGGGGGTGGGAGGGGGGGGGTGGGGGGAGCAGGTCAGGCCAAGTTTTAAAACACTGGATGAGTTCAGTCTCCAGATGACTTTTTCTGATGTTTTAGATACTTGGAGATAATTTTATTGATTTTTAAAAAAAATTTTCACATCTGTTCTAAAAATAAGAAAAATGAGGTCAACAGTCTTCAAACTTGTCTTCAGACAGTCAATCGGTCTTCAAAATAATTAAAAATACTTTTTATAATTGTTTTGACATTTCAAGTGTTGCCTTCTGGTCTCTGTATGGGACAAAAATATAGTTTGAACAGGAAAAACAAGACATTTGTTCTGGTCTCAGTCTTAATTCTATCACCAGTCACTTTTCAGGTTTAGCTTTCAACAACTTTAGGCAACAAAAATCATAATAACTTCATATTTAAGAGCTAAAAATCGATAATTGACATTCAAATACTCAGTACGATTATTATTATTATTGATTAATCTGTCTGGTTTGTCTATAAAATGTCAGAACATGTTGAAAAAAGCTCAAGATGACGTCCTCAAATGTCTTGTTTTGTCCTCACCAACAGTCCTCCACTCAAAGATGTTCAGTTTACTGTCATAGAGGACTAAAGAAACCAGCAAATATTCACATTTGAGAAGCTGGAACCAGAGAATTTCAGCATTTTTCCTTTTGATTTTATTTTTCCATTGACTATCGCTGCAGCTTTCATTTCCAATTCTAATTTCTTGCACCATGACCTTAAAAACATCAGGTTTTTTTTACCAGCTTGAAACTGGATCCAGAATGTAACTGCCTACCAGGAGCCAGCTCTACCTAGAAGACTCCTTTCTGCTCATGACTGAAGTACTAATCAATCCGTCCAGACGTGTTTCGTACCTGAGCTGATGATGGAGGGTCGAGGTTTGGCGGATCGGCCCAGAGAAACCCCTCCGGCCGGCCCCTGCTCGGCCGTTCCCTCCCCCTTACAGTCCAGCTGCAGGGTGTGCTCTCGTCCAGGGATGGAGATGGACTTTGCTGTGCTGGGAGGACTGCAGGGGAAAAAAATAGACACAACTTATCAGTCTGGAAAATTAAATTAGCTCAGAGCTGCAGCTTGCAGCTTAGTTTGGCAGGCTTAGGTAAGATTTACTTTATTGACTGCGGGGAAACTGAGTCATCACAGAAACAAAGGGCAGAGGAAAGAGTCAAAGTGTTTATTGGGTGAAAAGGTTAAAAACGTTCACTTAATGTCTGCGGACTCTATGAAGAACTCCTCTAACAAACAGCAGCCAACTGGGGATAAACAACACCATTTATAAAACTGTGGAACATTGATGAGATGCATCATGTTCCTGAAGTTTGAGCACAAAAGTGTTGAGTGTATTTGTTGAGTGTACAATTTTGAAAATGCTGTAAAACAGAAATAAAATGCATTTTTCTATCAGGTTTTGTTAGAATCATTCCATCGGCACAAAAACTATCCAAGATAATTTGTCTTTTTTGTAATTAGTTTTACAGAATAAAAGAAAAACTGCCTGCTGACAGTTTTACAGATGTACAAAACATCTGTACTTTACCGACTTGTAAATGTACAGTTCAGTAAAGATTAAGAGAGATTAAGTGTGTTTAACTGACAGAGGCTGGGTACTTAAATTAAAGCCAATGGATCAGCTGATATTATTGGCCTTTCACAGATATATTGGTATGGGTGTATATGTCGTCCAATATGCGCTGATTTAAAAAAAAAAAAAAAGTTATATAGGCAGCATTTTATGTATATTTGATCCTTTTTCTTAATTCAAGTCTAATATATATACATATTTTTTCATTTATAGTTATTTATAATCATTAAATTCCCAGTGAAGTTTGCTGTTTCAGTGCACTGATGTCATTTTATACAATACAGTTTATTGTTAAACTGTAAAATATTATGCCTCCATTACATGTTTGATTTGAGAGATAATTGCAAAAAATGTGTGTTTATGTATATATTCTGTATATATAAGATTATCGGCCGATATCAGTATCGACCCCAAAGATCCAGTATCAGTTAAGCCCCAAACTTAAATATCAAATGGGAAAGGAAACACAAAAAAAAAAGACTCCAAAATGTCAAACAACATGCATCAAACACAATATTAAATAAAGAAACAATCACTTTTAATCACTTTTAAGAAGATGAGGCTGAAATAAAAACATCTGTTAACAATGAAACTGTAGAAATCACTGTGATATAAAGAAATGTGAACTACTCACGTTTTAAAACACGGATCTCCAGACAAAAGGGTCATCCCGATGATCACCTTTAAAAATAAAACAACAAAACAAAACAATATTTTTACAGTTTTTCTTTTAGATATTTCTTTTACCTCCAAAGACAAACAGCAGCAACTACTTAAGAGTTTAATCACCTTTCACACTCTGAGCTAACACTACAGAAACGAAAAAATCTCTGACATCTATTTTCCATAGTTGTGGAACGTTTTTCCTCTGTCGTGCGGCATCGTATTCCTTCCCTTTCCTGTTTCCTTTCCTGTGCACCTGATTACATTCCTGCACAGCGGTTAATCAACATACTGCATATCAGAACTGTTTCTGCCTTCATCAGGACCTGAAACATTATCAACACTCAGACCAGAACCTGTAAAAACCTAAAACAGTAGCTGAACATATTTCATCTGGACAGCATGTTGGCTACTTGAGAAATAATAAAATAAATAAATAAATAACTGTGAAAGCTTAAGAGTAAATTCCCGGTAAGCTTACTGACGCATGAATTACGTACAAGTCCATGAGAGGAATGAGATGACAGAACCACTCATGACTGTTTTGGCTCTCGTTTATTTCATATACAGAGCAGTTAGTGTTGATGATCTCTGGGTGGCGCTACAGAGAGCTTCAACTCCTCAGTGAGTAAACCAGGATCTCCTTCATCCACAGAGACCCAGAGTGACATTAAAAGGAGTCTCTTTCTTTTCTGGTAACTTCACACTCAGCTCTGATGAGTGATTTATATCGAAATACCAAGTGGTCTTTGTCTATATTGTACATATTAATGAAGTTTAAGTCCTCAAGAAATAGTGAAGTCAGAAGAGGATGATCTCAGTTTCTCATAGAAATATAGTTTATTATGTCAAATGAAAAGTTTTGCAGGCATCAACTGGAGATATCAGATTAGATAATTAGAGTTTTCTATCTGTTTTCATTGTAAATAGAGTTTACAAACTCAAATTTTCATTACATGACAACAAAGTTGAACTAACTAAACTCAATATTTCTTCTTCTTCTGCTGCTTCGAAGGAAAAACCAAAACTGTTGCTACCTTGTTGTTTTAAATTAAGATGCATTAAAGATAAAAACCGAAGCATTTCAACGAGTCCCTCGCCGGTTTCGCATGACAAAAAGAGGACAGAGTGAAGAGTAAAGGAAGCAATCAATAAAAAGGTCAAAGGTCAAAGGTTGAACTCTCAGAGTTAATAATCAAGCTTGCTTTAGGCGTTGGAAGCTATAAACTTTATGGCACATTAAAATTCTTGTTTAAACCAGGAGAGATAAAAATACATCTCTCATTATCTTTATGATGTTAATATCATTCTGTCTTTGGCCGAGACAAATACTACGGTGGCCCTGAGAGAAGAGCTGTGACGATTAATTGATTAATTGATTAGTCAATCGACATAAAAATGAATCATTTTGCTAATTAAATAATCGTTTTGAGTCATTTGTTAAGAAAAAAAAATGTCCAAATTCTCTGATTCAAGCTCCTAAAATGTGAATATTTTCTGGCTTCTTCAGTCTTGAGTGACAGTGATCCACATTTTTCCACAGTTGAGACATTTTATAGACCAAACAGCTGATCTATTTATCAAGAAAACAGTCTTCAGATTAATCAATAAATGAAAATAATCGTTGGTTGAAGCTCTACCTGAGAGCTTAACGAACCGCAGCTTATAAAAACACATGCAAACAACAAATATCTTCATCAATTTGACAACACATGTAGCATTTAGAAAAAAACAGTACAAAACAGAAAACACAACACAATACAGGAATACTGCAATGGAAATTTGTTAAAAAATGGCACAATTTCAATTGCATCTCTGTATTTAATTGTGTTTTCTCACTTTGCAGCAGTTTTCTAAACACTTGTTTTATCTAATTTCTTGATTTGCTTTTGTTTTGCATGTGTTGAGCTTGCAGAATCACCTTATAATATACCCAATAAAGACATTTTTCAAAGAGCGGCTTGCTTTCTTCTTCTTTATTTCTCTTTTTTTTCCAGTTATTTACTATCACCGGATACACGTTTCCTTGCCTTCAGTATGGAGTTGTCCTGCCGTGTGTTCTTGGTGTCGTATCCCTCCAGCAGACAGCAGCGCACAGTGGAGCCAGATCCCGCAAACTCCGCCATGTTCAGGTCTGTGAAGCCCAGCTGAGGGGTGAAGAAGAGAGAAGAGTAATTCTAGACTCACTAATGGAGGGTTTTCACTGGCTGCCCCCCCCCCCCTTTTTTTTTTTGGCACATGTTTAGAAAGATGAGATTTCTGCAACACCCATCATTTATCAAGAGGAGCACTTTTACATCTTTAACGTCACAAGCGTTTGAAGTTTAGTGGATGACAGAGTGCAAAAAACACACTTCAGAAGGGAAACCTGTATTTTTAAAATGGCTTTGATGAAGGAAAACATATTTAAAAAGGGGCAGTTCACCCAAATCAAAGACACACACACACAAAATATATATATATATATATATATATGATTGTTGGTATCTAATCAGGTGGTTTTGGGGTTTTCTGGATAATCCTCAGACCTCAATGTCAGTTTTCACTCAAAGTGCTTTTAATGATTTCAGGTGAGACGATGTGCTCTACAGTTTGACAGGTCACAAGGTCATGATTTCCCATCGAGATGTAACGTAATGTCTAACATGGCATCTTGGAATGAAATACTTTACATAATATAAGTGTAAAATAGCTTGAATGACACTTTAGAAAGAACAGATACAGAAAATATCTGTGATATTAACAAACAGTGGGGAAAAAAAGAGATTTCAGGAGAGTACTGACAAAAAACAGACTGAAATATACCTTAAAAAGGGGAAACTCCACCGGTGTTACACATTAAAATCTCTTTACGAGTCTTGGGGAGACTTTCAGCTGGAAGGAAGCATTGTTCATGGTGTCTCTAAAACTTGTAAATGGGATTTGTATACAGCACCAGATTTTGCAGATAAGGAAGCTGTTATCTCTAAAAACAACCCTCGCAGCTTCTTTCAATGTGGAAACTGTCTTTGTCTGTACTACAGTTGCGATGTTATTTTAAATTAACTCTGCAGGTCTCGCAAGCGAAAGGTTCCCCATTCTTCCTCCTCCAGGTTTCCCTTTCTTTAAGAGGCTTCTGTTTTCATAGGTGTGTATTTAAGGAAGCCGACTTCTAAGGAGGGAAACGAGGTATATTTAGCTAAAAGGAAATCTAAATGGAGAATGGGCGAAAACAGAGGAAACGGTTCCTGTCATGCAACAACGGTCCACGGATCGACAAGACTCTTGTCTTCATTGGAAGGGGGGTGGGGGGTGGGGGTTTGACCTTGTATTTTCACTCACGAGACGTGACTCATCTGTCAGGGATTCCCACCGTTACGGTAAGAGAGAGGTATTGGCTGGCAGGATGTTTTGCAGATTCCGGGCAAATGTGAGGAAGAAGACAAGTTTCTGATTGATGTTCACGCTCTGCTCAGTTGTACGCTTGTTGGAAAATCCTAATATTTACATGATGTGGTATTAAGCTTCGCAGAAGGCCAACTTAGACTCATCTGTAACTGTTTCTATGTGTTTATGAACGTGAGAGGTGAGGCAGACACCGGCTCTTACCTTCGTATATGCTTTTCCTCCTTTCAGTTCCTGCAGGGGAAAACAGGAAGAGAGTAATGAACCCTGTGATCCAACTGATCCAAATTTACATTACACCAGCCTCCAATTACAGGGCTCCACCAAGAGAACTGAAATTACAGGCCGAGACCACTCACATGCTTCGGTGTAGCTCACTGAGCGAGCAGCAGAACACGGCACTGAGGCGGCGTTCGCATGGCATACATGTATTTAGCATCAATCAAATTCATGATGACACCCTGCGGGCATTCCTGTGGGTGTCTCAAGACTCTTTGAACGAGTTTGGCGAGTTTTTGTGTACCTGTGCTCTGTAGCAGCATTACAAAGAAGCTTTTACCTTCAAAGAATACTCTAAAATATGATTTAAATGAGCAAATATCTGATCAAAGAATAATAAAAACTGACCAAACAGCTCTAACAACAACATAACTGAATGTTCTATCTCAACAAGAGTTTACTTTTCTTTACTTTTGGTGAAAATCCCCCAAATTTTCAAGACATTGGGCCTCATGCAAGAACATTTTCATATTCCTAAAACTCCTTCCTAAAATTTTGTCTGTGAGGTTTGTTCGTATGAGTGTTGCAAAGTCGGATATAACTGTCCAGAACTTGTGGTAAATTGCTCGTTTCAGCCTGATGAATGTCACCTGCTCATGAGGAGATGAGCCTTGGTGAGATTTTATAAAAATGTCCATATAAGGCGACCTGTTCTGCTCAGTTTGTGGGTGAGTTTCATTCACAAACATGTCACCAAACACCGGAGAGCTTCAGGTCTTGCTGTCAGAGATCAGCGGATAAGAAACAGTTAGAAAATATGAATCCAGCTGCCAACTATGTGTCATCAGAGCAGCTCTGTACCGTGACAGAAATAAATGAAGAGGGAACGCTTTGACGAGAAGTTAGACGCTAAAAACATCTTTCTAAAGCGAATCGCTCCGTGACTAATATGACATGTCATGTGACAGAATATCATAGTCTACAGTAGGTGATGTTACACTGTCAGCTGCAACACACACACACACACACACACACACACACAACACGATCCTGGACGGAGAGCTGCAGAAACACTCTGAGGCAGCTGTTTACTGCTACTGACATGTAGAAGCTGCTGCGCCGATATATGCCAATAAAAATCATAAAATCTAAAAGTAAACTGGCAGCCATGATGATGATGATGATATGGTGCAGAGAATGTCAATTTTGCCGTAAGT
The DNA here is from genome assembly GCF_963924715.1 of Thunnus thynnus. Classification (NCBI taxonomy): domain Eukaryota; kingdom Metazoa; phylum Chordata; class Actinopteri; order Scombriformes; family Scombridae; genus Thunnus; species Thunnus thynnus. The sequence continues at coordinate 36,406,320 of NC_089518.1, forward strand.
TTTAGTTGATTGATTGGGACAGAATGCACAGTAAACACATTTCTCTGTTTTGTGTCTTCAGGTTATGCTAACCCATTGTTGCTAACTTTGGAGCTAACCCCCTTTACTTTTCCAGCATTTGGGGAAACAACAGACGTGACTTTTTCGCATTTATTAACTGACACACTGTAGTTTATACTGTACTGACAACTTACTAATGACCTTTTCCTCTGCTCCGCTCGCATCCACCGTCACTTCTCTGCCCTCGCTCTTTCCCCACTAGCTACGCAAACATACTCCTTAACGGAGCCACGCGACCAGTGGTTTCCCAGGCAACAACAGACGTTGACTCACGTACCGGAACAGCGCTGCACAGAGACTCCCAAACGCTATCGATTTCCGAATTAATTGATGTTCATTCGCGTATCAACTATTAAAAAAATATTTTCTTAGCCTGGCGGGGGTTCTCGTTGTGTCATTATGGAGAAACACAGATTCAGTAAACGTTCAGTAAACGTTGAGTACAGTTAGTCCCAGCAGTCTCCATTAGGTTGGGCGAGTTCAAAGTTGTGAAAACAACGGGGGTGTATTCAAAACACCCCCGTTGTTTTTACAGGTAATTTGTTAGTCTGTCCCTCCCGCCGCAGGAAATAATGGATTAATCCTGGAAAGCTATTGATGTAGCACTTTTCTCCTTATAAAAATAACACGGAGATTATTCGACCAATGAGAATTTAGTCGGACGAGATCATATCGACCAATTAGTCGACCAGTCGACCAGCAGACTACAGCCCTAGTTTTTAGTATCATAATTAAACTCCAAATGTATTCAGATTCAGACATTATAATCCAGTCAAACAAGTGTTTCTCTGACTCGTGCGACAGGTCTGGACCACTTGTAAATTTCAAGAAAATTTTAAGTACAAGAAAATTATCAAAGCCACAAATTTTGCCCCTTAAGAACGAATCTGTTGGATGAGTGTTTCCTGCATGAAGCCCATTGTATAATCTAGTTAAGCTCCAGTCTTAAGCAGGTCACTTTGACATTCATACCTTCCTGACTGACACCCTGCAGACAGAAGGATCCAGGACTCCGGTGTGGGGGTTGGCACTCATTTTGGAAACAAACGTAAACCTCTTCCTCCAGCGAACACAGTTCTCTTGAACCTCCTCTCTGTAAGCAGAAAAAAAAACCAAAAAAAAAACAGTTTGTTATCCTCCATTCACGTACTTCCAATGAATTATTAACTTGCTTTGTGGGTTGCAGAATTCAGTTAATGATGAATATGATTCATCTTGCTGAGGGAATAATACTGGAAATGATGGTGCAGTTGAGACATATCACGTAGAATGACGGTTGATTTACAAGAAAAAAAAAAAACATAAAGGAAGAGTGTATTTATAAACAGATAAACAAGAACTTATTCCCAAACATTTCCTGACATTTAGGTCAAATCCAAACATTCTTAAGACTTGGCAACACATGATTTTCTACACGCCATGTTCTCCGACATCAGTTTTTCCCCCACTCTGTCTCACAGCCTCATGACCAGTCTGTCCACTGAGGATCAGATTCATCAGAACAACACTAAGAAAACATGTTGTGAGCAAGTTTTTCCAAAACTAACTGGATTACTGAGCTAATTCCCATGGCTTCTGACACTGATGACAGCTTTTTATTTTAGATGATTTATTCAGTGCTTTGGTGGGTAGATATTCAGCATTTGTCACACAACTGGTGACAATTTGGTTTACAGGACCTCACAGCCGACATGTAATCTAGTTTGACACTTTTTCCTCTGACAGCAAATTTGTCGAGGAAACTTCTGTGAAAACACAGTTTGTCTTTGTTTAAAAAGCCTTTAAGTGTCCGTGCATCCTGGTGAAGTGGTGGGAAAAATAGCAAGAGGTGTAAAAACAAACTGGATCGCTGATCTGTTTGTTCCTGAAAACAAAAAGCTGACGTGACTGGCAGTTCAAGAAATTCCAAAGTAATGTCATTAGAAACATTGCAGTGTGCAGCAGCAGCAGCAGCAACAGGAGGAGGAGGAGGAGGAGGAATGTGTGTCTCTAGATTTGTGTGGTATGTTCTGAAAAAGAAGGCAACCTAATTTGCTTAATAAAGCACTGTGTGGCATGCATTGTGTTTCCAAGTCAAGATTCTTGTCAAAAAAATCTGTTTTTCTGAAGCCCTACATTTATTTTGTAAAATTAGGCACCAAAATGTTTGCTTGTCTTTGAGGGTAATGTGTATTTTTAGTGACCGTTTCCATTTTTATCCCAAACTTTCAAAGCCAACAATTAGACCTTTAGTTTAGAGTAATACACCCTTGATAACAGTCATTACAGAGCTAAGCTACAGAGTCTTCAAATCTAGTCAACAAATTAAGTAAAGTAGAAGACTTTAAAATAGAACAAGACTAAGAGTCTACAGCCATGCTAGCAGCTCTGTGAGTCTATGCTTAAGGTGGCGTTCAGACCGACATTAGCTCTGCGCTGCTACACAACATCATCCAACAGGTTTAGCTCGCCATCTGCGCGACAAACGATACATCAGTTGCCTCTGCAATAAGTTTCCAGAGCTGTAAAATTCTGCCTGTGAGTGTTATAAACTGCTGTGTGCTGGTTTGGCGTCCGATGAGCCTTTAAACGCATTAATCTTTAGCTCCAACTCGACTTCCTGAATCATATTTCTTGCATTGTTTTAACGCAGAGCCTAAATACCAAATTCAGCATGCTAGCATGCTAAAAATGACCATGCTAACATGTTGATATTTAGCAGATATGATGTTTATCATGTTCACTGTCTTAGTTTAGAGTTTTAGTATGTTAACATTTGCTTATTAGCACTAAACATGAAGTTCAACTGAGCCTGATGGGAATGTTTTTAGTTTTTGCAGGTATTTGGTCATAAAAAAATGAATCTGTGAACCAAACTTCATCTCACTCCAAACCTCAAAACTCAACCTCATGGTGGCGCTAGAGGAAAAGTCAGGGGAAAGTAGGTTTCATCCTCTGGGGAACATGAACGTCTGTACAAAATTCCACAGAAATTTATCAAATTATTGCGATATGAACCAAAGTGGTAGAAAAAACTGTTAGCGTGCCTAAAAATGACTTGTTCACTGTGTGCAGAAATAATCCAACTGTTATTTGTAGCTAATTATGAACATCTCTGGTGCTAAAACAGGGAAACATCCAAGAAACCAAAGCCAGCAAGTTGTAAGTTTCCCTCTAAAATACAACATACTATGAGAAAGAGAAATCACTACAAAATCCTTACATGACTGTTAATGCCAAGTTATAAGACTCCACTTTTCTGTTTTTGAATGACCGTCATTTTGTTAACCAGACAGTTCAAGTTAAATACCATCCTGTTAAAGAGCACTATAATTTGTTTAAATATACTGTCAATCACACAGTAAAAGCCAAGCAACAGAGTTTTTTTCTTCTCCTAAATGACAAAACGGCTCATTTAGGAACTTTTATTGGATTCTGTCCAACAGCGAGCTGAGGAGAAACACATCAGCTGAACAATTTCACCTAAACTGCATGACGTCTCTTTAATTCTAACATATAAATCACAGACAGAGTACTTCACAGTGAGGCGTGACTGACTGTTAATACTGAAGGTGGAAGGTTGTGATGAGCAGTTTGTTTCCATTGTAGCTACTTTGGAACAAGAAGTTAAGTACAAGTTCAGCTTCGCTACTCAACCAAACATCCAACAATGTAATCTCCCAACCTGACACCAGATGTAAATTGTATATTTTTTGGTAAATGTAGTATTTATTTGCAGATAAGGACCTCTAGAGATTATGAATATGTTTGTACATTTGATGTCAATCTGACCCTTAGATTTGATGTTTATTCTTCAGAACAAATGGACATTTTTAGGGCTGCAACTGACGATTATTTTAAATATTTTGTCCATAAAATGTCAGAGAATAGTGAAAATGCCAGTTATAATGAAGGTTATAATGACCGTCAAACATGACATTTAAATGTCATTTAAATGACAAAGAAAACATTAAATCATCACATCTGAGAGGCTAAAAACAGCACATTTTGTGGCATATTTGCTTTAAAAAAATGACTAAAAACAATTATTTGATTATGAAAATAGTTGTAAATTAATTTTCTGTCGATCAACTTATTGATTAATTGAAAGCTTGACTAGAGGAAAAGTCATTGGAGCAGCAAAAACAAAGATTCATCCTCTGGGGGCCGAGAACTCCAACTGAAACAACTAAAGGATGAAGAAAAAATGATTAATTGGCAACTATTTTAATAACAAATTAATCATTTCAAGTGGTTTCTTCTGGCAAAAATGCCAAACATGAATTCATTCACATTGTTATCAGTTTCTTGTTGCTTTTCTTTGACATGTTTAACGGTGACCTGAATATATTTGGGTTTTATGCTGTTAGTTGGACAAAGACAGTAATTTGACATCACTGCGGTCTTCAGGACATTCTGAAGGATATTTTCTGACATAAACGCCAACTATTCCCAAAGTCTTTTTTTATATTTAAGAGAAAACGCCTAAATTCTCTGGTTCCAGCTTGTTAAATGTGAATATTTTTTGGTTTCTTTGGTCCTCTTTGACAGTAAACTGAGTATTTTTGATTTATGGACTGTCGGTCAGGAGAAAACATGAAATTTTAGGCTGCGTTTCGAGCTCTGGGGAAACATTTTTCACCATTTTCTGACATTTAAAAGATCAAATGGATTGATTGATTGTTGCGATCGACTCATCGATCAACTAATCAAGCCAGCTACTGTCATTAAACCGTAATTCAATTCATATTTAACTTTTATTTCTATTGCAGTTGCTCTGTTTAGTTTCAGAGTACATGAGGCAGTTTGTGGGTTAACGTCAGAACGACAGAAGGTGCAAATGACACACGAACAACAACAACAACAACACACACACACACACACACACACAATCTATAGTGCAAACTAGCAGCAGCTGCTCCTCACACTCCCCCTCCCCCCCTTGTTCACCACTATCCACCATCCTCCACAGTGTGCTGTGTGATTTCTACCACTTTACTTCTTCCCTTCAAACACTTTTATCACGTTTTAGAAAACATTTAAATACAAAATATCAGTCAAAGCTGAGCTTCTTCCAGCTTTGTTTTGGTTTTTAAAATGAGTTGATGTGCATCCTTATTGTGTGTGTGTAATGGTTTTACTGCTATTACTGTATATTTATGATTTTGACAATATTTTATTGTATTGTTATTTATTGTCAGGTGTTATATTAAAGAGAAGGGCAGCCTGTTACAGAGGATGGTTCATAGTGTTGATAAGGTACACGGTTATTTTCTAGTTTAGTCTCTTTTCTCTTTTATTAAATGTTAGTTTTTAATTAGTAAATTAATCTGCTGGGTGACTTCTCACATATGATACTTATAAAGTACACATTTAAACCTTTGCTGGTTATAGCTTATAATTATTATTGCTGCTGGTCAGACAAAATTTTTAAGTTTTTAAAATGATTTTCAGCTCCAGAAATGTAAGAGTGACATTTATTATTCGTATGTTTATATTAAATTATTCATTAATAAAAAAAGGAATAACTGATATTAATCCCTGTTTCCTAACCCTTCTCCTTCTACCTTTAATTTCTTAAAATAAAATCATAAATTAATTGACTTTGTTCTTTTATTCCCTGTTTTTAAGTAGTAACGTCTCCTGATAAGAATCCATCCAAATGATCTAAATGTCTCCGGTTTCTTACCCAGAATTCATGGATGTAAAACACTGGAGATTCATAACAAAACGATTAAAAACATCACAATTAAAATACTCCAAAAACAAGCTGTGAATCTTTATTACACTTAAACCAAAGTCCTAACCTTAAATAAAGTGAAGAAAGGTAAGAATGTCACGTTGGAGGATTTATCCTTCTGTCCTTTTATCAATGGAAACATGTGACGTTCTCACAAGTGTACAAAGACACGAGCTCACACACACACACACACACACACACACACACACACACACACACACACACACACACACACACTCTCAGCTCTTATCAGGACCCCCACACTATTGGTCCTCCAGTGTGCATAACGGCGAACGTTCCCAAACCACATTCCTCAGTCCAGATGGCTTTGTTCAGGCTCCATGGAAACCTCACACTCCTAAAAATCCACCGACGCTCCGCCAGCAGCTCAGAGGAGGAGGAGGAGGAGGAGGAGGAGGAGGAGGAGGAGGAGGAGGAGGAGACGCTCACACACCAACACTTTCTCTTTCAGCCTCAAGACGTTTTTATAAGCCCTCCGACGTTTGTTTTTAATCTCACCTGCAACTTTTGTATCACAGTGTTTTCACTTTTTCGTACAGGACGAAGCTGAGCTGTTAACATTTAACAAACATTCTTCAGCAGAGAGTCACTGGCTCTGTTCACACTGCAGCCGCTCGTCCAAACTCTGACTTCACTGTGTATTTTGATGCAGATCAGCATCCACATGCAGATTTTACAAACCTTTTTTAAGAATCGCACATGCTATCAGTCACTTAAAAATGATGTTTCAGTCCTTAGAGGCTTATCAAGTGAAATTAATAATTTAATTTCTACTCAATCAAGACCTTTTGATCCTACGTACCTATCAGTAAGACTTCATGGTGTACAAGATCTTAGTAGAAATTGTTACCTTTTGCTAAAATCACAAATTTAAAAGACTGCTGCAACTTTAGTAGTGAGCTACACTTTCTAGTTTGCATAATTCGGATGTTCTTGACACCTTTTGAGGGTTTTACATGTTATGAAGACATTATATAGACCAAACATTAATCAATTAATCAAGAAAATAATACATAGTTGCAACCCTACTAAGAACTGATGGTTTAAAATTAGTGTCAACAACAAAAAGCTGTACGAGGTAAAACTGTTTCAGTTCTAACAATCGTATTTTAAGGCATGAAGCCGACATATGATTTGTACATCGGCACTTAAATCATTATTTTTTACCCAAAGTCACAGAGAAGTTGTTAAACTTTTATGAAATGCAACATAAACCCTTAAGGGGAAAAGCAAAAGGCACATATTTAAAGAGTGAGGCAACTGTTTACGCCGTTATCGCAACTAAAATCAATCACAGGATGAGATGTCAGGTTCTGGTTCAGGTCAGGAGACAACGGAGAGAATATTTACTCAACGGTGATTAATCAGAGCAGCGTGTTGCAATGAATGTAAGAAAAAAAAGAAAAGTTTCTAAAAGTTTGGGAAAAGTAGAGAGAAATGGCTGAATCTGTCACAATCAGTTGAGGATGTTTGAGCAACACAAGCAGAGCTGCATGTAGTTTGAAGTTTAACACGAGCTGGATACACGTTTCACCCTGTAGAGACTTACCGTATTTCCTTTAATAGTGGCCGGAGCCTTTATAGGGTACCAGGCCTTTATAGGAAGCAGACTTATATTAGAGACGGGCCTTTATTTTTAATTCAGTCTGTTTGATAAGTACATTTGCTCATATTCTAGTTCGAAGCCTTGTTTTCTGATCTGCTTCCATTTGTTAAATTTGTGTTACTGCTTACCAGTAATTACGGTAATCTGAACCAGAGACTTCCACCAGCCGAGCCGGCTACCAATGGTTTATCCACCCTTGGGTGTGTTCTGATACAACCGTACTATTAAGTACGCCAGAAAAAGATTTACTATGTCCCAACACATAGTGCACCAAAAATACCAGGATGTCCTACTACATCCTGTCACATTGTGTAATATGTAAACCAGCATGCTTTTCAGGCTATTCTGACCCACAATCCTTTGAGCAGCGGAAGATCAGTCACGTCGACTGACAGATGACATTGATGGGGCAACGACAGATGAAGCAGTACGTCCCAGTTGTTTGCACACTGCACGCAACAATATGTGCTTTATAAAGGCAGTTGAAGTTCATACTGTCAACCATGCCCCCGGACATTAACAGAGACCTGGATTTTAACTGACTACCTGCCGCTATTAGAGGAAATACGGTAATCTAGTTGAAGTTAGTTTAAAGTAAAATACTGATCAGCAGATGCTTGTTCAATCTGGGGTTGTTGTTTACTAGCAAAGCTCCAACATTCAACACAAATGACTCAGTCTGGCCTCAAAAGCCTGATCAGAGCAGAACTATGTGTTCAATATTTTGTTACCTAACAATTTTTATTTGTTAGCAGGATCTCTCAAAACCTTGACAGATTTCATGAGCCAAGGAACAAGTGACAGGTATTTGGTGCAGATTAGAGCTATCTAACAGTGAGATTTTTGAGTTTTAGAAGTGTTTGCCTATTTTTGTCTCTGTGTATTTCAATAAAGATCTTTTCTATTTTACTAAATAATCTCACATGCTGTCTGATATTTGTACTCTTTAATAATGTTTTTATTCTTAGACCTGCTCAGTCAGGAGTTTGTTTTTTATTTACTGTACTAATCAGTAAAGCTTCATAATGTGCAAGAATCTAATAGAAGTTGTTACCTTTTTCTAAAATGACACATTTTTCAGACTGAGCAGCAGCCTTAGTGGAAGTAATTTGGATGTTTTTGACACATATTGAGGCTTTAACACTGTCTGAAGACCTCAGAAAGAAACTCTCCTCATCCAAAAATAGAAGACTAGATATGAGCGGCTCTACAGCACCGAGCTGTGAAAGCAGCCAAGCAGCAAACTTTAACCAGGCCACAGTGACAGTAGACAGACACTGGAGCTGCTCCCACCACAGCTGAACAGAGCTCACATAAACAGAACGACTGAAGGCCGACACATGAAAACGCCTGCAAAGAGATACAAAGGCCGTCATTGTGCGTGTTCTTCTTCTTCCACGCATTCGTCCTGCGGGGCCCATCCTTTCATCTTGTTGTCCAGTTGAAGCAAATTAGTGTATTTAAAAAAAAAAAAAAAAAAAAACAGAAAACCGCCGTGCCCCTCCACCAAACATAATTCCCGACAGCTGAACTGAAAGTAGAGCAAAAAACTTGATGTTTCCCACACACGTCATCCTGAAGACGGAGCAGCAGCAGCAGCAGCAGCAGCAGCAGCAGCAACTAAAAGGGGAAAAAGCGCGACTTCGACGACAGCAACACAATCTGTATTTAATTCACTGTCACTACTGTTAAACGTTCACCGAAAAGAACATCAGGACAGATGTTGTCCAGTGTTGACGGCACGCAATAATCATCTCTGTCCCAGAACCAAACCAAAAAAAACACACAGATCATAAAAACAGCAAGAAGAGAGGGAAAAAAGTCGTCACGCAGGCTGATTTTTCCCCCTTTAGCTTGATTAATAATCCATTTACATTTACTGCCTTTGACTGAAAGTAGAGCAAAAAAGTAGAAGTATTGCTACATGATCGACAATTACACGCAAATTAAAAGTAACGAGGCCAAGAGTCAAATTAGGCAAATTAGGCCGACAAGATATGGAACATAATACTCCTGCGACTACGTAACATCCAGTAGATAGATTAGGAAGTGGTAGGAAAGCAAATAAAAGCTGAAGGACTGAGGAAGAAAGTAAAAAAACCTCAGAGAATCCAAGACTGGAGCCAACAGAGACAAAAAAAAAAAAAATGGGAGACAAGGTTTTAATTGGAGAGAGAAAGAGAGGATGTGAGGTACTTCTTAAGATTATTTTTGTGGAGATACAGTGGAAACACAGACAGGAAACAACAACAACAAAAAAACAGTTGCGTTGGTTTTTTTTACGGTATGCGACGTAACCGCAAGGCCACCGGGACACCCCAAATATACAGTAATTATGGAAGAAACCCATTTTCAGCTTACAAAACAAAGAAACTTCATCACATATATATTTAAAACCATAAAAATTGGGTTTCTTCTGTGCATTTAAATCATTGCTTCAGAAACATTTATTTTTATTTACCTTATTTCTGTCTGCAAGTGTTTTAAGCAGCATCAATTTGAAGCTTTTTTGTTGTTTTTATGTTGTGATCTTTTATATGAGTCTTATTGGCAACTGTGTTCATGATTTTACAATTGCATATTGTTTAAAAGATAAGGCTGGAGATTTTCTTTCTGTCAATAAATCTCATGTTTGGATCCAAACCAACAATGAACTGATCTACTAACAAGTATTGTGTGTGTATCCAAAGCCTGATTCATCTTATTCCCCTGTGCCGTAAACCTCCAAATGATTAAAAACATGTCAATGAGTCACACCGCTGCACTGGGTGACTTCATTATGAAGAGTTTTGGTCAGGTTTGTTTAGTCATGGCCTCTTGAAAAAAAAAGATGTTTTTAATCTCAGTAAGACTTTCCTTCTTAAATAAAAAGGTTTAAAAACAGAAGATTGAGGATTGACTGTTTTTTTCCGAGCAGACAGGGAATCTAATGTGAAATAGTGATTAGTTTATGACAACCGTGCATAAAGCAGTTTTTCTTGAAATTTGGAGTGTTTACTTCCTTAGTTAAGAGCAGCTTCTTCAGCCAGATTTAGGTGATTAGATTTAGGTGGAACCGAATCACAGCCTGAGAGAACAAAAGCTCCTTTTCCACCACATGGAAACTCGACTCTACTCGTCTCCTTTTTGGTTTTCCTTCAGGCAAAAGTAGTGGATAGCACCTGGCATCTGGTACTTTTTTTGGCATCACCTGCATCGAGGTTCCAAGCGAGCTGACCTGATACTAAAAGGTGACGACAAAGCCTTTACTTTTAACGTTATGAAACGTCCTAAACTGGTCCGAAATCAATACTAGACTACTTCCTTGCTTTATGAATGAAGTGGTACACAAACACACGAATAAGCTGCGCGTTGTGTCTTGACCAATCAACGACAGCCATCAAACCTGCAGTCCTGCAAACCCCGCCCTACATTGAGGGGGTTGCTATCTGCGATGGAAAACCAAATCCAGAAAAGTAAAGTGAGCAGAGCCGGTATCATGTAGTGGAAACACGGCTGAAGCTTTGAGGTTTTCAGTGGTTTCTGGGGCTCCGGTTGACTCGTACTGACGTCTACTAATCAGCTGCTCCCGCTTGCTTGGAAAACCTTTCATTATAAAATAAAGTCTGTCATGCTGAGCTCAAGTTACAGGAACTAGAAGCAGGAAATTCTGCATTCTGGCAAGACGACAGGTTATTAAAACTCTGTCTAGTAATGGAGCTGTTACTGCGTCCATGTGACTTCTGTTTAGAAGTCATGGTTGGTTTGTTATTTGGGAAAACTGAGACTAAATGAAGGAAACACAACAAATGCAACAACAAGGTAAACTTCTCTGCTCCAGTTCAGGCTGAAGAAGACAAAGTGCTGTTGTGATTGTATCCTTAAAGTCAGCTGAAAGCCTGAAATGTAAACATGAAGTCCCTGATTTGAGTTGCCCCCCCCCTGCAGGACCCCCAGCATGTGATGACTCAACATGTAAGCAGTGCAAGCAGTATAGGATCCTTATCTCCCATCCTGGCTGCGTGGCTCCTGGGGGCCCCGGCTGCAGCAGAAACACAAACAGCAGCCGCGGGGCCGGGTCGGGTCACATCGAGGGCTCAGATAAACAGCTCGGCAGCAGAGTGCTGAGGAAGCAGACGGATCCTGCGGCGGAACGGTGACGTCAGGACAGACCGGCGGGCGGCAGCAAGAGGCCGCTAAGAGTCAGAGGGGATGTTCCTGTACGCAGAACGTCAGGGGCTCGACCCCAACCAACCACGTGAAGAAGTCAAAGAGGGAAAAGACACTAAAATCCTTTTGCCTGTTCACGGAGTAGAAGCTTTATGAAATAAACTGAATAAATGTCATTTAAAGGGGAAGTCCACCAAGTCCATTTTTTTGTATAAAGTCGAGGCTTAAATCTAAAGGTGACCATGCTTTTGCCGTCAGGGCCCCTCAGCTTTGGAACGACCTGCCTGAGGAGATAAGGCTCGCAGAATCAGTGACTTCTTTTAAAATCACTTCTTAAAAACACATTTTTACAGACTTGCTTTTATTTAATGTTGTCTTTTGAGCATCTTTGTATTGTCTTTTAATCTTTTTATCATCTCTCTATCTCTGTGTTTTTAAAGATGCTACAGAAATAAAGATTATTATTATTATTATTATTATTATAATAAAGCAAAGCCTGAAATACAAATTGGAGGCGTGTAGTTTGGAAGAGATTGGTTTTCACCAGGCAGGGAGGGTCAAACAGAGGAAAGACCATAGACTGTATAAAAATATGGACGTAGTTACCGTGACGTCACCCGTTGGTTTCCGAAGAGCGGTTTTGAAGCTCAAAGTGAGCCGCTCCGGCCGTCGCCATCTTGGCAATGACTGAGTCCGCCTAACTCCCAGCCAATCAAAAATGGGCAAAGAGGCGGGCCGAATGGCTGAAACAAGCCACCTAGCGGCTGGCGGACCTGTCACTCAAAGCAGCCATGTCCTTCATTATGCATAACTTTACGACTTAATAAAATTTTAATGGCGTTTAATTTAAACGGCGTTTAATTTCCGTTTTTTTGTACCAGGCTGTAAACATGTTTATTTCTGTTGTAAAGTTGGGCATTTTAACATGGGGGTTTATGGGGATTGACCCGCTTATGGAGCCTCAAGTGGCCATTCAAGGAACTGCAGTTTTTGGCACTTTTGCCACATTAGCTTCATTTTTCAGCCCCGGAGGTTGCCGCTTGGGAAAGACGTTATCGAGTTGCATTATGGGAAATGTATGATCGAGTATTTTTGAGCTTGACCCATACTAGGGACTTAAAAGTCAGGAAATCTTGGCCTCTGCTGCATCGATTCTGACCGTTCTGTCTCTTGCAAGTCTCCATCTTTAACAAAACACTAAAATTACTGATCTGTTCTTTTGCTATTGGTAATATTTGACTGTCTCTCCATAAAGGGCATAGTTCTTTATTTATTCTTTATTTAGATCCTCAAACGCTTCCACAAAGTTCATCGTTGGCCTATTGAACCTCCTACTGTGCAATATGTGCATAGTTTTGTTTTTTTCATTTGACAACATCAATGCAGCACAAGATAGAGGGAGATGCTGACCCCCTGAGTTGGTGTAAGTTAGCATGTTAGCATGTAGCATTGCATGTTGTTTTAGTGACACTGTCATTGGTCCTTGTCAAGTGGGGATACAACGAACGTTACTAACTCTCATTTTCATTAATAATTAGTCTCTCAATTATTATTTTCAATGAATCATTTAGTTGTTAATTTCACACAGAGCCCATGGTGACATATTTCAGTGTCAATTTACAATTAAAACTGAGAAAACCAGTAATTTCTCTTATTTATGAAGCTGAAACTAGTGAATGTTTGGAAATTCTGCTTCTGCTTACTTACCAAGTCATTTCTATTTGTCAATTTAGGAATAAAATACCTAAATGAAACTTTGAAGGTGCTTAAAGCTTGTACCGACGCCTCAAGCAGTACGTCAACACCTCACTTGTATTTATTTCCTGTTCATTGAGCGTATGGGTTTGGACAAAATCAGCTAAAATACATGAATGTCTTCCTTCCTCTGAAGTTTAAGTGCTGCGATCTAAGTTACTCTTTTATGGAGATATACTACGGTACCCCCCGGGTCAGTTATCAGCAGTTAACTCCACATCTGTGATGACTAAGAAGAGGAAAACAACGGGAGCGGTGCCATTTCAGCTGGAACTCGACCAAACATGAGGCATAGATCATGTGTATGGTTGTAAATCTTGTTTGAAATTAACTTTTTTTTTTTTTTTTAAACACAATTAAATGACGTCACAATGTTGCATTTTATTCATTTAGAGGCAACTAAAACCTCACAAGAAAAAGGTCAATAAAAAGGTCAATAATAATCAATTCAACAGGAATTTCCTTCTATGGAGGAAGTTCATTTTGATTACCTGTTCAGATACCAGAGGAATAATGTCCAGACCCCCCACCCCCCTAAACACACACACACACACACTCACACCCCTACCAAAACGCTAGCGGCTGGAAAAGTGAGAGGAAAACAGGAAACAGCTGTTGAAAAGCTGCTCGTCCCGGTCAATCTCTCACTCTCCTCTCGCAAACTCTCCGGACTTCTTCCTTCCTTTTTACTCATCTCTTCCCTTCACCTACACAGCAGAGGTTGAATGTTCACGCTCACGTTTTAAAGAGTTTCAACCAGGTGGGAAAAAAAAAAAATTAGCAGGAAACTTCATAAGTCGGTTGACAAAAACTTATAGAGATGGTTTCCTTTGTTAAATGAAGCTCTTTTAAACCACAATAAAAAAAACCCCAATTGGCCATCCATTGGGGTGACGGACCACAAGAACAGCAGTCACATAAAGGTAACGACTACTAATTTTCATTATTGATTAACAAAACTGTTTAATTTTTAATCTACAGATGTCAAAAAAATGAAAAAAAATAGTTCCACGTCCAACATGTTTTGTCTGACAAACAGTCCAAAACATAAACATTCTCAGTTTATAATATATAATATTTATATAAAACTGCAGATAAGCAGCAAATTCTCACATTTGAGAAGCTGAAAACAGATATTTTTTTTGTCATTTTGCTTGTTAAATGTACAGAATATTGACATTAATTATGCAATTTGCTCATTTTGTATGACTAACAGTCCAAAATGTTAATTTTTAATGTACAGATCAGTCATTTTGCTTGATGAATATAGGGCTGCAACTAAAGATTATTGCCAATATTGATACGACTAACAGTCCTAAATGTTGAGATATCATATTTACTGTCATATATGACTGCTGGAACCATAAACATTTAGCATTTTTGCTTGAAAATATCAAAATAGTTGCCAATTAATTGTTATTTCAATCAACTAATTGATCTACTAATCGTTGCAGCTCTATAAATGTCTGAAATGACTAATTATGAAAATTGCTGTTCAATCTCCTGTTGACTAATCGATTAATATTAGCTGAAAAATGTTTCTGTGTTTTCTTTTTAAGCAATCAGTATTAAAACACGTCTCTTTTGTCCAGGTGCCAAGTCAAAAATAAATAAATATTTTATTACATTTAGAAAAAGTAGAATGTTTCAAACTCAAACTGGTTCTTCATCAGGCTGCAGAGGCATCAACCGCAGCTTCTCTTAATGTAATAAAGAAAAAACAATCTAAAGGGACTATTCTTCAGTGTTGTGAGTGCTTGAGAGGCACTTTTAACAGGCTTGTTTGTACATAACAGAGCATTAAAGTCAACGGCTTTGACATCACCATCAATACCTGATGGTGCACTGTCCACACAGACAGCCTACAGCCAATGAAGTAACGACTACGGTTCCTCTGTGGCGTCACGCCAAGGGAACCATGATTCTTCCACAGAGCTGAAACTGAAACTATCTGTAGTCAGGCTGGTTCAAAGTAGATCCCAGAAGGCGACGGTCAAACCAGGTCAGGTCCCGTGAGATTAAAACAACCACACACACACAGACTCACACAGACTCAAGAGAGCAGGCGACAACGACAGCTTGTTTGTGTTATCGGTCTCTAGGATGTGGAGACTATAAATCACACTTTATCAGAAACACACGACGGCGGCGTACGACACGTGAAAACACATCTCATTGTTTTCTACAAGGAGATGTGAGTGTCTGGGAAATTGTTCATCATCTTTCACATTACTGTTGTTGAATCCAAGATTAATGACAACTTGGACAAGAAGCATTTAAAAAATTTAGACTATTCAAGACAATTCACTCCGGTCAAGTGTCGGTGACGCCTGAAGACAGACAGTCAGGAAGCCGAACGTCAACTCCGCCCACACGTTCCCGGTATTCTTGAGGGTTCCAAGTACTACATCCTGAACCGTCCTGCTGGGAAACCTGTGAACACAGTCTGACAACGCAGCGCACTACTGGTCCGTTTCTCCTTCAGTTACATCAGGTACAAGCGGTAGTCATAAGGGAAATTCAACTGTTTCATAACCTGGTATGTGATCATAGTCGTTCTGGCTGTTGTTCATGTCAGTTACAAGAAGATTTTACTCATTAATATCACTGCAGACACTCAGAGAAAAGGTGGAAGTGACCCAACTTGAAGTAGCTTCTGCTTCTAGATAACTTTAACCAAAGACTGAGTCATTGCACCAGATTAACCTAATTATATAAAACCCTAATTTAGAAGGGAAATCATAATTTTGTGTGTAGATATACTGTATATGCTCATCTTTTTAATATGGACTCCTGAAAGACTAAACTTAGGGCAAAAAAAGAGGGAAAAAATACAAAAATACTGAGTTTTTAGCAGTTGGATGAATTTCTAGCGCACAGTTTCGCTCCTTGTTAGCTCCTGATTGGACGGTTCACATATCTGATAGTTTTAAAGCACATGGCTCTTCGTGCAGGAATCTGTTGACAAAACAATCTCACGACGAGGCGTTTTAGCAGCTGCTCTCAAGCTTTCAAGCAAGTCACATGATCTTCAGGTGCAGACGGATTTTGCCGAGTTGACACGAGACTGAGGATGTTCAAATTCTCATTTTTCAGAGCACCTTAAAGACGTCTTGTCCGTGTTGAAGAGCTGCAGCGATTAGTTGATCAACAGAAAATTAATCGCCAACTATTTTCATAATCAGTTTAATATTTTGGTTATTTTTTTCAAGCAAAAATGTCAAATATTCTCCAGTTCCAGCTGCTTAGATGGTTTTTTTGGAACATGCATTATAAAACGTTTGAAAATCTTTATTTTCTGGACTGTTTGTCGAACAAAACAAGCAAATTGAAGGCATCACAGAGGGAATCGGAAATTTAAAAGACCAAACAATGAATTGATTGATCTAGAAAATAAAAAACAGATTAATTGATCATGAAAATAATCATTAATTGCAGCGTTAAAGAGGACTGTGAGGAAGATCATGTCAACTTTGCGCTGAGATCGTTCTGTCGACTAGTTTCGATTATTTTCTCGATTAATCGATTGGTCGTTTGGGCTGTGAAATGTCAGAAAATGGTGAAAAATGTCTATCACTGATTCTCAAAGCACAAGGTGATGTCCTCAAATGTCTTGTTTTGTCCCAACTGACAGACCACAACCCAAAGATATTCAGTTATCAAAATATTTGGCGATTAATTTACTAGTTGGCAAATAATCGATTAATCGGTTGAAATACTGTACATGGTGTGACAAGTATTTCTATTTGTTTGTATCGGTTATAAATGTGTCCTAAAATAAAAATCATCATCTGAGTAAATTAGATTTTAATTGTGGAAAAAAAAATCAAACAAAACTGATTTTGGCAGCAAATTCCAGCTTTTGACTCCATTCTGCGATACCCACAGCAGTATTTATATGTATATGTGTGAGTGTGTTTCTTAGTGAAAATGTGAAAACGCCATATGCGTGTTCCTGTCCAATGGAATCAGTATCTGAACAGGAAATGGTCACAATGTGTCCACATCAGAAACACTCGCACTGCAGCTTCTCCGAACTCGATGTCGCTCATATTTCTCTGAACTCGGTCACACTCTCCTCTTTCTCTGGTGTCTTTAGCCTCTCTAACTGCTCCCACATTCCTGTTTTTTTCTTGACCTTTAGATACAAAAATCCTCTTTATCTTCTTCCCTTGGCTCTTATTTCCTCTCCTATTGCTTCTCTATCAGACATGATCACTGCAGGACGAGAGGAACATTTCATTACACCCAGTTGCTGTCGTCACTCTGAACCCTAACAGCTTTGTTGCGATGTTTGGGATCCAGAAATGTCATGAAAAGTGTCCAAAAACTGTCCAAAATGCACATCGTCAACATCAAAACAAAAACAAAGACATAAGCCTAAGTCTGGACTCGTGCGGCGGCGAAAAGTCTTGTTTTCTCTGCCAAAAACATGATGGAGACCATATGGTTTCTAAAGCTGCAGAGGGTGAAAACACATGATCCATCAGCACATCTGACTGGGTGGATATACTGTAAATCTGGCTGGATATACTGCACACTTTCCAATGCTGATACCGCTCCTGATACTGAAAATGCAATATCAGGTCTCAAATATTACTTTTTGAAAATATATATTGCAGCATTGGGAAAGATTTTGAAAGAAAGTGGTGGAGAAAAAAAAAGGGATTTGGCAGATTCCAGGTTTTTTGAAGCTAATATTTTTGATTTTGTGCTACATGAAGGCAGGACAGGCACTAATTTGAGTAACGTTTACACTTAATTAACAATGGATATGACTATTCAAGTATTTTTTCTTCTTTAAATTAGATCAGCTTACGTAATGTCTTCCCAGTATTCCAGTGTTAAACTTCTTGCAGCTGCAATTCTGAGAAGTGAAAACTACATGCACTGAGGATTTTATGTAACTCTTCCTTTTGCCTTTGGCTATTCTTTGTGTTTACCGTGTCCAACTGTTATAAATGCACAGCACTGTTTCACGTTATATCACTAACACTGTAAACCCACGAGTTGAACCAAGGGGACAAATCACAAAAGGCCTTTCTGTCTGTCAGCTGCTCCATCAGTCAATAAATAGGTTACATCATCAAAAACAAGACAACTGCGTATTAATCAGGGATTTACTGTTTATATTTAGACTGAACAGCAGCGGGACAAATTTTGTATTGACAGCAGATATCTTTATTAAATTATCTAAATTTTCTTCTGTATTTTATTCTAATCCGGATGGAAAAACCTGAAACAACCTTTAGATCATCTCAGGACATTGATGCTCATGACATGTTTGCTCTTTACAAAAGGCTGAAATCATTTTGATAATAAATCATTTGAGTTTACAAAGGAAAAATGCTTAACATTTGCCGTTTACTGCTTCTCAAAATGTGAGGATTTGACACTTTTTCTCAGCTTTAGATCTTTGTAAATGGTTTGGGACTTTTGGTCGGACAAAACAAGCAATTTGAAGACATCACACGTCCTTTTTTCAACCAAATGATACCATAATATCTTCCTTGAGAATGTCTGATGTTGCACAACAATATGGTGACACTCAAGGAGGTTACTATATTCATAATTTTGAGATAACGCCATGCAGTTTCTCTGCCATCATTGTTGTTTATCTGCTGCTGATGGGCTTTCAAATCCTGATGTACTGCCCCGAGTATACCACCTGGTATACGAGCAAGAAAGCAAATAAGCATATTTTCCATGTCAAACTATTTAAAGTCCAACTGAAATCACATTTAGTCATCCCTATTTGCTGTCAAAAATAAAGTGAACAGGTTTTTAAATATATTAGTTTTGTACATTAAATGAAGAAAAAAGGTCTTTGGGGAAAGATTAGAAATGCTCCTTTTTGTCTCAGAGAGCTGGGGGGGTGTGTGTCGGTGTCTGCGTTTGATTGACAGCAACTGGCAGGCTACCAGTGTTACATCGTATGAACTGAGACAAAGTAAACAAACTGCTGTAGCTACAAGTCAGACAGACGTCGTGTCACTAAGAGAGATTTTGAAGAGCGACGACCAAAGCAGCATCTAACGGGTCTGAAGTGACGTTTGCAGGTATGTTTACATGCTGCATAATGTGCTACAGCTGAGCAGCTAATTAGCTATCAAGCCTGCTAACTAGCATTAGCGGCGCATTTTCCCCAGTGAATGTTTGTTTGTTCAACAAGCATGTGTTCATGTAATGCGACGCATGGACTGGATGTGCGTGATGCACAATGGATATGGCACAGCGAGTTGATGGACTATTTGGCATATCTGCATTTGAAGATAAACACAACCTCAACTTTATGCAAATGAGTCAGTTCAGTGCAATGCACCTAGCTCACGAAACTCAGATCAAACTGTCAAACTAAGCAGTGCCGATCAAATATGAATCAAGATTCTGTTATGCATCACCTCAAATGTTTTCAGAGACATAGTTTAGTGTACTGTTTAGCTGTAATTTGAGAAAGTTTTTGACCAGGCCACCATTTTTTCCTGCATGAAAACAAACAAGTCAAAACCAAGCACCCCCCAACTTGCAGTTAGTCTATCCAATCAACTGCAGTGTTTCTGTGGTAAGCTATGTCATTTCTTCAGAGAGAAAAAAGCTGTCCATCATGATCATGGAGGAAACAGCGCCACCAACCAGCCAAAGTGTTTAGTGGTCCAGTGCGTCCTCGCCTCATGAGTTAGATAAGAAGAAGGCTTTAGCAGGAGAGGCTAATGTGGGTTGTTGTTCAGACTCTGTGGCTCTTGTGTTGTGTAGCAGGATGCAATCAGGCTCAGTGTGACCGTCTGCTCTGCCTTCAATCAAACACTACCTTATGGCTTTACACAAGATGTGATTTACTGTATCAAAATAAAGTTTCCAGCTAATATATGTAGACAAAGAACTGACGGCATCCTGACAAATCAATACCAAACCAAAAAATATAAATTTCTCCTTTTGGTTTCTGATTTATTTCTCAAAGGAGAAAACAAGACAAGTGATTTACAGAGCAGATATGTTGCTGTAGCAGCAGTCGGATGATAAAAGAAAGCTCTCTAAACTCTCAGCAGCCCTGTGAGGTCATGATCCACCACATGTATTAAATGCAGGAAACACTGGGATTCATTAGTGACACTGGAGAGCCATAACTGATGAGAAATGACACGTTTTCCAGAGAGTTTTTCTTCAGCAGTTGAACTTGTGTCATATCAAAAGGTGGGACACAATGACTAGCCGATGACACATCGGTCACATTTGTTGTTCAGACTCTGTGGTTCTTGTGTTGTGTAGCAGGATGCAATCAGGCTCAGTGTGACCTTCTGCTGTGCCTACGATCGAACGCTACGTTATGGCTTTACACAAGATGTGATTTACTGTATCAAAATAAAGTTTCCAGCTAATGAATGTAGACAAAGAACTGACGGCATCCTGACAAATCAATACCAAACCAAAAAATATAAATTTCTCCTTTTGGTTTCTGATTTATTTCTCAAAGGAGAAAACAAGACAAGTGATTTACAGAGTAGATACGTTGCTGTAGCAGCAGTCGGATGATAAAAGAAAACTCTCTAAACTCTCAGCAGGCCTGTGAGGTCATGATCCACCACATGTATTAAATGCAGGAAACACTGGGATTCATTAGTGACACTGGAGAGCCATAACTGATGAGAAATGACACGTTTTCCAGAGAGTTTTTCTTCAGCAGTTGAACTTGTGTCATATCAAAAGGTGGGACACAATGACTGGCCGATATCAGACAGGCCAAACAAAACTCGCCCTGACGCATCGGTCACATTCGCAGCATGTGATCCTCTGTGCTTCCAGACTCGGAGCCAACAGGGACTCACTCCGGGAGGGTTTTCATGCCAGGCAGTGCGGTCCGCTGGATAAGCTCGCTGTTAATTCCTCCACTGTTCGCGACCCACAACAAGGCGAGGCCCCGGCCAGGCCCGCACAAAGACCCGGTTTGTCAGATCTGTGACATAACCCTAATCTCTGTCCCCCCACGGAGGGAGCCTCCCTGCGCCCTCGCCTCCTCCTCTGAGAGAGCCTTGTTTTCAGTTACAGAGATGATAACTGAGATGGGAGGGAGGGAATCTGAGCTGTTATATAACGTCCAGAGAGGAGAGTGACCTCGGACATCTCTGTCCTCACTGCAGAGGACAGGAGCTGAGAAGGAGAGGGGGGTGGGGGGTTGCAGAGCGGGGGGGAGATCTAGCGTGTTATTTCTCAGCAGATTGGAGTCTTACTTTGACAAACAAACATTTTTATGAGGCTGTGATCCTCTGGAGGCAGGAACAATAATCTCACTGGATGAGCTAAACCTCGGAGGTTGGAGCCAAAGAACCACAATGTTTGGTAACATAACAATCTGGTAAAGTTGAAAGAAGAGACTCTGATCCACATATGACTAACAATAAACTATTATAGGGCAACATTTCACATTTATTACTGAGTGTTTCTTATTAAAAATACATTAAAGTGAACAATATGATGTTCTCACAACCTCGGACACACTGAAATCTTAAACACATTCTGCGATAACATGTTGAAGCTGTTTAATCACGCTTGTGTGTGATAAACATATGATTTCGCACGTCTGCAGTGACACGTTCACGTCCTTATCAGCGGTAGAACTGAGAACTGTGTGTGTGGTCTGTCGTCTGTGCCTTCCTGTTTTTTTGACCCTTTGGTGTTGCATGTGAGTTGCGATGAGAAAAGCAAAAAGAGTGACTTGAAAAGTATTCACTTCTCAGGTTTGTTTGCATTTATATCTTTTTAAGAGCCCTGTAGAAGTAAACTATCCAGTTTTTGCAATAAGACAGCAAACATTACAGCTGGAAACAGCTGCTGTTGGACACAAGGATGATGAAAAGTGTTGAGACTGAACCGCACATAAAACCAAAACAATGAGCTAAAAGGGGTTGAAAACACTCTGTAGAGCTGCAGAGTTGGTGATTATTGTCATTTAATCCTTTAAATATGAATTATTAAGTGTGTTAAATGGTAATATTACACTACTGGTTAGAGCATCTTTAAAGAAGAGAATATGTTGTTTTTTCTTCCTACCTCACCTCAAGGTTTGGAACATTTGGAGGTTTTTTAGCTGCTATTTATACAAATAAATAACTGGAAGTCACCATTGCAGGCTCTGGGAACACGAGATGAGCATTTTCTAAGTTTTCTATGTAGAAGAAACAACAGCTATAAACTGTAGTTCTTTGGCTCCACCGGTGAGATTACATCAGCCTCTCAGAAGTTTTTGTGTAACTAAAACTCTCAATCTGCTCTTTTCTTGCTGATGAAAGGTAAGACAACGATAACAAGCGCTGATGAGAAACCCACTTGAGATTAACATGATCTGTCAGTGTGTGTTTACTTTCCTTCAGCTCGACCCTCGCACACAGACGAACTGCGCCAGGACGATGCTTACGTGAGAACAGGGAGGACAAGCGCGTACGAAGAGGATGATCTGCTTTAACTCCCACGTACTTGTCTGTCAGCTCGGGGATTTGAAGTATAATAGGTCTGTATGGACTCGAGGCACCGACTGGGTTTGAAACGCCTCGATAAAAGGAAGAAAAAAGGAGTTTATTAAGGTGTTCTGACACCAAACATGGATTCACTTTCCTCTTGTTTATCACCAGACACTCTGAGATGACTCAAGCGCTAGAAGTGGGGCATCCTTTACGTAACCGAGTCCAAATCGAAATCAGGCCCATCCTTTCATGTGAAAAATGGGTTAGTGGTGGTGCAGAGACTCTCTGCCAATAAAACACTTAGCCAGATAACAATATAATGCCTTGTGTTGTTTTACAAGTTGAGGTTAGTTTAGTGGGTCAGAGTCTCTAAGAGAGAGTAGCAGACAAGAGAAAAGAGCAAGGCTGTCTTTGTGCTTCAGTTCAGGTTTGAAAAGAAGGAGCTGAAATGATGTACGGAGGGTAAAAAGTGTCAAAATAAGCTTTGTGTGATGTTTGCCCACTTATTTAGGACACAGTGAGCATCCAGAGGTACTTTTAACACTCATAAACATGCCATGATATTAGAGAAATCTGCTAAAATAAGCTCAACTTTCACTTTACATCAGGACGACACATTCATTTGTAACACAAGTGACATTTGGGAAACTGTGTTTTCATGCTGCAACCTGGTTTTTCACATCCGTCATGAGGTTTTGAAGGTCAGACTGTCTCTCAGACTCTCCATCTCTGCTCGTTAACAAGTGTAAAACAGTGGAACAGACATCTGATGTGTGTTTAAAGGTCATATAATCTCATCTGGAGAATCAAATACAAGGAGGGGGATAAGAGATGAAAGTTGTTGATGTTATCGACGTCTGAGGAGGAAAATCTGGACATGAATGAGGAGATGAAAAGTCCAGAAACCAGTCTAGTTCATCAGATTCTAGTGTTATTTAAACAGAAACCACGACATAAAAAAACATTGAGTTTAAGGCAGTTTAAAGCTGTGAAAGTGTAAGCAGTGTGTGCTGGTTGGAGAGGTTTTGTTGTGTTTAGTCTGGTCGTCCAGCTGAGGTGCCAGTTTAGATACACAGACACTTAACACGGCAACACCCTGTGTTTAAATCTGACTCAGAGAAAAACCAAAAGTCTTTCATTATCCAGCTGGAGCTGATCTGGCTAAAAAGTTGGTGCAATGCAATCCTGAAATACTTAAAACTGCAATGTAGCAGCTTTAAAACCCTAATGATGCAATATTAATCCTACTGCAAATTCTGCAATGATGCATCAGCAAAGCATTTAGTCCTTGGAGGACTTTTATGAAACTAATGAAGTAAAAAAAAACATAAGAAATCCCATACAATCACTGCAATATTACTATATTTCGCATAAAAAACATGTTATATAGAAGTTTCAGTTTCATACAGAATATTATAGTCATAACATAGGAGATGGAAAACCTCATGAATCATAAAAAAAGGTCAATAAAACTAACTACATAGCTCCATTAATGCTCTTTAAGGTCCTATAGGCGCTTTAAAGTGACTTAAGTTGGGGGACATAATTTCCAAATTGCATTAAATTGAAAGAAAAACGCTCTAAAATGCCTCTTAAATATATTTTGCATGCATGAAGTGATGTTTGAGGGTGTTTAATTTCTTTTTTTACCTGGTAGAAGAAGCGACAAAGTCTCCATCCAGCAGCCGCAGCTTGCAGAACAAAACTCCGTTGACAAAAGGCACAGCGGTCAGCTCCTCCAGGGTCAGATGCGTCTGAAACTTGAATTTCTTCTTTTTCACGAAGAAAGCCATTGTTTTACTGTCTCCACTCGCATAAAAACACGACCAAAACTAACTAAAGAGCGAAGTAAACGCTTATTTAAAAAAAAACCCTGAATAAATGAAAAGTCCCTACGACTGTTGTTTTAATTCGTGTTTTCATGCGAACTCCGCTTCTTCAGACATGATTCAGCACAGAAATCTGGAAACAAATCAAGGAGTTCGGTTAAAAATATGCGTTGAAACGGAGAGAAAATGTTCACGTTTGTGGTTTAAAAGTGACAAAGAACCAACCTGGAGACATCTCGGGTCCTGTGAGTTTCGTCAGCAGCGGTTCAACAACATAAAATGACAGAAAAAGACACTTCACGTCTTCTTGTCTCGGTACCGAGAGGAGGAACTTTGTAGCGGCGGCATTACGTCAAGCTAGCGGAAAAAGTGTAAGATGACTTCCGGGTTTTCTCTTTACAAAATAAAGGCGAATCCACATAAATTTACAGGAAGAGGAAAGAAAAGTGTAAATACATGTCAAATATAGTAATAAAAATATTTGACTGATTTAAAGTTTGCAGGAAAAGTTAGACAAATAGAGCAGGAATAGGTACAATCTCTTTCTTAGAAATGACACTTTGAGCAAACAAAAAAAACCTTAAAAAAGTAAAATTAATTAATTGATTAGAAATGTCCTTTGTAATGGATGTTATTAACTCCTGTAAGGTACATTTAAAAGTGAAATATATGATATTCAGTCTCACTAGATGCAAACAACTATTTGCTATGTAAAGATGGAGTAATGGCAATCTGTGTCCTCCCCACAGACTGGTTTGGATATAGAAGGCTAACCTTCAGCAAAATTAAATTAAACCAAAGGCTATCTGAACATTTTGAAAGTGTATTTGAACTAGTTACACTGATTTAAAGTGTCTGATTTTCCTTTTTAGACATTTTAAGATAAATTGTAATTTTTTTTTTTTTTTTTTTAAATCATTACTTACTAGAACACCAACACAAATAGATTACAGGATGAAACGAGAACAGGTCAAAGTTCAAAGTTAGAGTTATACAGTTTAAAAATATTTTAATTTAGAAAAGTTTTTTTCTAAAATTTTCAAGATAAGTTTATGGATTTTATTTTTAAAGTCAAATAGTCTAACTTCCGGGATTTTACTAGCTAACTCTTGTTATCTTGACGTTACTCTTTGGACTTCCATTCACTGCCAGTGATCTACAGCCTCGGAGACGAGAAACAGCGCCGCCGTGTGGTGACTTTCCGAACATACTCACGTTGTCTTCATTGTCTGTAAAGTGTGAGGTTTAAGTAAACTCTCACCACCAAAAAAAGCTTTTCAAATGTGTTCTATTGATTTGAAGTGAGATCAAAATTAATGTTATTTTAGTGGAAATGGAGCAGCAGCTGACATTGAGTTTCTTTGCGCTGCAACAACAGCATGAAGAAGCGTATTACAGCTTTAGTTGAACATAAAAATCAGTCAGGTTTGCCATCAGATGTTAATAAGGCCTCAAAATTCTCCACTCAACATAAATAACATCTTAGGCATTTATCACTTTATTTGATTGTACACGTGCACCTAAATTGTAATGACAATATTTCCGACGTCCCCTGAAGGCGACAAATACACCTTGCGTTCATGTTGTTGCAAAGAGTAATCTTAAAATTTTATATTTTTTTGTTGCAACTTAAAACCACTAATAACATCAAAAACATATCAGCAAAGCAAAATAAACCGTATTACAATATTCATTTAAATGATATGGAATTAAGTGGAATTACAGTATGTCTGTAGGCTAATCAGCATAATAATACTGATATAATAATAATGTTTTTAGTTTGTGACATTCATATATTTATATGACATTCGAAGGTTTGCCATGGTCAGAAAATGTACTTTCTATAATGAGAGGAAGAAAAATGCATAACAGCACTAATGCAAACAAGGGCTTGTGTTCAGCCAACAGACAGCAGCAGAGTACTGGAGTAAAGAATCAATGAAGGCAGAGACTGTATTGATATATCTGATGTCTCCGTCTAAAGAAGATACAGACAATTACTTGTGGACGAAGACTTTGTGCTTACAACACAAATTATTATGTTTTGACAGCTTGTCAAATGAAAAGAATGAGTGTGTACATTCATCCATCTTTTTTTAAAAGCAGATCAGAAAATGTTGTTTTCTGTAGACCACACTTTGCCTGCAGAAACTTTGTTTTTTGGGTTTCCAATCAAATAACAGATGAATAGCATATTGAGCTTCAATTCAGATATTGTCATTATAACAGAGAGCATTTAGAAGACAAGAGAGAAAGAAACAAAATCAGGCAACAACAAAAAAAAAAAAAAAAAACTGGTCACCTATGAGAAATAAATAGTTGTGTAGTTACATGGAAAATATAAAAGTAAATATCTATATGTGTGCTCTCATACATTCATACATTTACACATGTGTAGTGGAGTAGTAAATCTCATTTTTTGCATCTTAAAGTATAAAATATCTGTAATCCAAGTGTAATGGGTAGGTAGAGCAGATTTCTACCTGTCAAGAATCAGGTGTCCAGTTACAAAAGCTATAAAGTTTTTCATATGATTTGATATTACAAGCGTGAAGTTGACTCCAAATAAGACAGTAACTACAGATGGTTTGATGAAGACACAGATAATTCTTGAAATTGTATTGAATACTTTCAACTAAGAGTTATGCAAAGAGGGGCATATCCAAAACATGGATATAGGAAGCTGAAGATTGACGACATCCATCACAGACAGGATCAATCTGCAGAATACGCTGGAAAAATTAAAGGACAGTTTCACAATTCAGAGTGCCAGGTGGTTCCTGGACCTGGTCTGACTAGTGGTGGCACGCCCATGGCCGGTGCTAGATCTGCTCACAGCTCTCACGCCCGATTCTGAGATGACACCTCATGGTCTGAAAGTTGAGATGGTGAGACCGAGCAGCTTGGGTCTCCAGGCCGCGGTGGTCTCTACGATTTAGAACGCCCCTGCCTGATCCACCTCTAGGGTTTACATGGCACATCTGCAGGTGTTTGCGGACTGATGCAAGGCCACAGACCTCGATCCACATTCCTGCCCCCTGCAGGGTATTTTACATTTCCTGCAGGGCTTATCCGATAATCGTCATGCTGCTTCCACTTTGTGGGTGTTTGCAGCTGCGATTATGGCAGACCACAATGGTCCAAATCAATGTGGTCTGGCCAGAAGCCATCCACTGGGATAGCAAGAGGCCTGCAGGCTGAGGCCCCCCTTGACGCTTCGTTCCTCAATCAAAGGTTCAAATGGTGCTGGACAGCTTAGTGGGTCGGCATTTTGGGCCTCTGGTTCGGATGGACCTAGAGGTAATATGTAACCCTCTTGGCATCAGCCAAGAGGGCGGGAAACCTGTGCACCTCGTCTGTGCAGCCCTCTTGTATGTGGATCAGTGACAATAGGGGGTTGGTGGAGCTACCTCCAAATCCGTCCTTCTGACCTAAGGTCATCACCTCCTCATTCAGGTTGAGGGTCGGTTGCCTGAGGGCTCCCCCCCGCCTCCTCATGCCAACAAGGATGAGGAATATCTTCACACCCTGTGCCCCATGCGTGTGATCTATGTTGAGCACATGGCGGCTTTCCAACCCATTTTCCAACCATTTTTTGTCTGCCACATTGGTCGAGCTCAGGGGGAACCTGGAATCTGTCTGAGCAGCGAGTCGTTCACTGCATCTGTGATACGATCCGCAGAAGTTATGAGGCGGCAGGTTACCCTTCCTCAGCAGGTCTGACAGTGCACTCCACCAGGGGCATCATGTCCCCTATGGCGCTTTTCAGGGGTGTTTCAGTGAGGACATCCATTTCCATCTTCCACTTCAACCTATCTCAGGGACTTGACTGCTGGTTCGGTATCTCATTCAGTGCTTGGTGCAATGTCTCGAGGGACCTCATCTGAGCTTTTTGGTAAGTGCCCAGCATATTTCCAGCTTATTGCAGTCTGGTGCGAGGCCCTCAGGCAGGCAGTGTTGGACTGCTGTATGTTTTGGTTGTGTGTGTGTTCAGGCCCAGCTGGCAGTACATCTCATCCGTAACGGCCTTCACCTTACAGGTTTTAACCAATAACGAAGCCTGTCAGAGGGCGAAACACGTACCTGGATGTAACTCCAGTTCTATGAGTACATGCTTCAGACCCAGCTGGTCCCAGTTGTTGTTGCTGAGTTTCAAAGGGGGACGAGTGGCGGGTGCGCTGGGTCTTTATGGCGGGAGGGTGCAGCGCGGTAGCTGCCTCCTGATTGGGCGGTGAGTGCAAAGCTCCAGGTGCCGAGGTGGAGCCTCACTGGGTAAACCAATAGCGAAGCTCGTTAAAAGGCTACGCCTGTACTACCTCTTCTGTTCATCCCATGGATGTGTAAAGAGAACAGACCCCTGCTGATGAGATTCAGGGCTCAAACTCCTAATACAATGCAAAAAAAGCGGAAACGGAACAAAATACTACCTCATTCCACTGACGGAACTTAACGGCGTGACACCCAGCGGAAGTAAAGGCTAGTTGCGTATCTATCGAATTAGCTGGAAGATAACGGCGTAGTCGTAGCGCAGTTAAATGTTTAACGTGTAATTAAACAAGAATGTCTTCAGTTCAGTGTTTGAGAGAGTTGATGAACCAGCGACTAACTGCTGCTGCTGAAGAAATATTCACAGTTTTTCAAAAAACTATCGTCGAGTTCGAGGAAGAGATCGACCGTCAGCGCAAACTGCTGGATATCGTTTGGAAACCAGAAATACGGTTACACAGAACAGGTCTGTAAAACCTTAATGATCTTTAAAAAACTGTTTAATTTGACTAATATGAGATCCTATTGTCTCAGATCCAGACTTGTATTTATTTGGTCAGATCTCCGTCTTTCTGTCACTACACTAGTAACACATTTGTGATGTGTTTTGTTCCTCCAGAGCTTCCACAGCAGCATGTATGTAAGGAGCAGAAGATTCTCCCTGAAATAAATGCACACAGAATAGGTTTGTAAAGGCTTATTATTCTAATACTATAAAACAAACGAGTTAGCTTTATATACCATCACAGAAGTTAAAAGATGTACAATAACAGTCAAAAGTTTGGTCACACCCACTCATTCAAAGGTTTTCTTTATTATTGCTATTTTCTACATTGTAGAACCATACTGAAGACATCAAAACTGAAATAACACATAAGAAATGATATGGTAAACAAACAAATATCTTTCATACTTAAGGCCAGATCTTAACCAGCCTCATGAAGTCGTCACCTGGATGGTTTTCAATCAACAGATGTGCCTCGTCAAAAGTTAACTGGTGGAAATTCTTGCCTTCAAAATGTGTTTGGGACCATCAAGATGTGTTGGTGTACAGTAAATGGCCCTATTTGACTACTGTAGGAATCCATATTATGGCAAGAACTGTTTAACTAAGTAAAGAGAAAGAAACCGCTACTGAAGGAGACAATAATAAGACTAGAGTTGTTTAGACCAAGAAACACAAGGAAGGATATTAGACCAGTGGAAATCTCTTTTTTTTTTTTTTTTTTTACTCAAGGCACATTTAACTAGCATGGCTATCTGCAGCGACACGCCGTCCCACCTGGTTTGTGCTCAGTGGGGCCATCATTACAACACATCTCCTGGCTAATATAAGTGACTATTTGACCAAGAAGGAGAGTGATGGAGTACTGCATCAGATGACCTTGTCTCCACAATCGAGATGGTTTGGGATAAGTTGGACTGCAGAGTCAAAGGAAAAGCAGCCGACAAGTTCTCAGCATATGTGGGAAATCCTTAAAGACTGTTGAAAAAACATTCTGATGAAGCTGGTTGAGAGAATGACAAGAGTGTGCAAAGCTGTGATCAAAGTACAAGGTGGCCACTTTGTGTTGTCTTCAGTATTGTTCGACAATGTAGAAAACAGTCACAAAATAAAGAAAAACCTTAAACTTATGACTGGTTCTGTACTTGTAATTATTTCCTTGGATGTCTGCATCTTTTCTTCACCCTCTCTCCTTTTTTCTCCCTCCAGAGCTCCCACAGCAGCATGTCTGTAAGGAGGAGGAGATTCCTGCTGACCAGCAGCTCTGTAACCAGGAGAGGAACTCCAGTCTGGACCGAGAGGACCCAGAGCCTCCACAGATTAAAGAGGAACAGGAGGACCTCTGCACCAGTCTGGAGGGAGAGCAGCTGGTACTGCAGCAGGAGACTAAAACCTTTATGTTGACTCCTACTTATGGCGAAAGTGGCAACAGTGAAGATCAGACTCTGGACTTGAGTCCTGATGAAACTCAGAGTGCAGCAGTGAAAGAGCATGTTGTCAGCATCTCTGTGGTACCAGAAACAAACAGTGACGACCAGCTGCTCTCTTACAACTCTCATGTAGCTGAGAGCCGAGATCACAAAGGAGACAAACATGAAGACTCAGGAACAACTAGAAATGAAGAGACAAAACCACAGAAGAGACTTAACAAAAGCAAAAATATCACTAACAATCAAGACAACACTACCACGTTAAAGATTCACAGTAATACCGTTACAGGGAAAATGTCCTTAAAATGTGACACTTGCGGGAAATCTTTTAAGCACAAGTACAGTCTACATGCACATCTGAGAGTCCACACAGGTGAGAAACCTTACGTTTGCAATACATGTGAGAAAAGATTTAGTTCAACATCAGCATTGAAAGTTCATTTAACAGTCCACACAAGTGAGAAGCCACATTTTTGCAGAACCTGTGGGAAAAGATTCTCAAATGAATCAGAGTTGAAAAGTCATAGTCGAATCCACAATGATGAGAAGCAGTATTCTTGCAAAACATGCGGGAAACGTTTCAAGTTTAGTAACGGGTTGTCGATCCACATGAGAATCCACACAGGTGAGAAGCCGTACCTTTGCAACACCTGCGGGAAACACTTCCGTCACGTGCAAGCATTGAAAGAGCATCTTAGAATACACACAGGTGAGAGGCCGTATTCTTGCAAAACTTGTGGGAACAACTTCCGTCACTTGTCAGGATTGAAAAACCATGTGAGAATCCACACGGGTGAGAAGCTGTGTCCTTGCAAAATATGTGGGAAAAGTTTAAGGTCTAGTAGCGGGATGTTGTACCACATGAGGACCCACACTGTTGAGAGGCCGTACGTCTGCAACACCTGTGGGAAAAGATACCGTCAGATGGCGGATTTGAAAACGCACATGAGTATCCACACAGGTGAGAAGCCGTTTACTTGCACGTTGTGTGTGAGAGCTTTTAGACTTCCTGGTAATTTGACGGTCCACATGAGGAGAGTCCACAAGAGTGAAAAAACATACGTTCCTTTAGTAGATAGATGTCCCTCAGGTTCACACTAATGTTGGCAGAACTGGTTTCAGATACTCTGCACCTTTTTAAAAGGAATCAACTTCAAACTGCCTTCAAAACTTGAGTCTTTCATTCCTCTTGGAGATTTTAAAGCTTTATTATCTGATGTTTTTTTATGATTCTTGTAACCGTTTTTATTAATTTTTTATTGATTGTATAGCTGTGTTGTTTCTCTCTGCTTGATTTTGTTCTTGTCTTATGAATGTTTCTTGATCTCGGATCGAAGATAAAGATCTTAATGAGACTGCCTGATTAAAATAAAAAATATGTATATGAGACAACTCATCAATTGTTGGTCAACCTTGATGCTTATTGGCTTAAAAACACGTTTAATTGTATCTGGAACTAAAAAAACACATTTTCATTGTCGGAACTTAACAGTGGGAGGAAGGTAGCATACCAGCAAGTTATTGTTCCTGTAAGGAAGCCAGGGAAAGATGCAAGTAACCCATCAAATTATAGGCCAATTACCCTAACATTGCATATATGTAAACATATGGAACACATGGTAAACGAAAGGTTAATGTATTATGTAGAGAATCAACAGCAAATAGCAGGGTGACAGATTGGATTTAGGAAAGGCAGGGGTACTTTGGATTCAGTATTATGTCTAGAAGATGAGGTAAGGAAGGCACAAATGAATGAAGAAAAAGTCTCCGTTAAGTCCCCAAAATGACAATGACATTACATCACATTCAGTTGATAACATTGACTCTTTAGTTTAAAAACATTTGTAACATATATACAAAAGATTTATAAAATGATAACCTACTATTCAATTTTCTTTCACACAGCTCACATAGGTGTCAGAGGAAACGAAAAAGTGGACAAACAGGCTAAACAAGCTCGTAGGAAAGGAAACATAGACATCTGTATCAAACTATCCAAACCAGAGGGAAAGGGGGTTGTATGGAAAAAAAAATAACAACAGAGAATATCAACAGTATTGAGATCAAAAGACAGGAAAGTAGGCAGTGTAAGATACAGGGGAGCATGTTATCCCCAACTGCAATAGATATACTTCAGAGAGGCAGGACATGATGGAGGAAATGTAAAGATAAGAGATGAGAGGAAGAGAATTAAAGAGCATACTGGAGCGGAGTGAAAGTAAACAGGGCAGAAGATAAATGTTTCATCAACTTCCTGAGGGAAACGGGACTGATGGAAAAACACTGTAGCAGCTGACGGACTCCAGAAGATGGCAGTAATGCAACTACATGGAGACTAGCTGCCGTTAAACACCACAGAAGAAGAAGAAGAACGCGGAAGTAAACAACACAGAAGCTTGTCGCTTGGTGTCTTGTGTTTGGGAAGAAGTTCCTCAGCAGGACAATGACACATCTCACGAATAATTAAGCAACAATGCCTTCAATTCAGTGTTTGAGACAGGAAATCAACGAGCGACTAACTGCTGCTGCTGAAGAAATATTCGCAGTTTTTCAAAAAACTATCGTCGATTATGAGGAGGAGATCTACCGTCAGCGCAGACTGCTGGATATCCTTCTGAAACCAGAAATAAAGTTACACAGAACAGGTTTGTAAAGGCTTAATATTTTAAAACTAGAAACAGGGGAGTCAGCTTCATATGCCATGTACAGTAACAGTCAAAAGTTTGGACAGAACAACTCATTCAAAGGTTTTTCTTTATTTATACTATTCTCTACACTGTAGAACAATACTGAAGACAACTATAAAATAACACATATAGAATAATGTATTTATGTTGCTCCGGTTGCATTTTTTCTTTACCCTTTCTCCCTTTTTGTCCCTCCAGAGCTCCTGCAGCAGCATGTCTGCAAGGAGGAGGAGGTTCCTGCTGCTGCAGATCCTCCACAGATTAAAGAGGAACAGGAGGAACTCTGCACCAGTCTGGAGGGAGAGCAGCTGGTTCTGCAGCAGGAGACTGAAACCTTTATGTTGACTCCTACTTGTGGGGAAAGTGGCAACAGTGAAGATCAGACTCTGGACTTGAGTCCTGATGAAACTCAGAGTGCAGCAGAGAAAGAGTATGTTGTCAGCATCTCTGTGGTACCAGAAACAAACAGTGACGACCAGCTGCTCTCTCACAACTCTCATGTAGCTGAGAGCCGAGATCACAAAGGAGACAAACATGAAGACTCAGGATCAACTAGAAATGAAGAGACAAAACTACAGAAGGGACATGACAGAAGCAAAAGTCAAACTAACAATGTTTGCAGCTCCACCAAAATTCACCTAAACACCTACACAGGTCAGAAGTCTTTAATATGTGACACTTGCGGGAAGTCTTTCAAAGAGAGGTACAAATTAAATCTACACTTGAGAGTACACACAGGTGAGAAGCCGCACCTCTGCAACACCTGCGGGAAAAGATTTAGTGACTTGTCAGCGTCAAAAAGACATATGTTGATACACACCGGTGAGAAACCGTATTCTTGCAAAACATGTGGGAAAGATTTCAGACTTCATAATGTCTTGAAAAGCCACATGAGAACCCACACAGGTGAAAAGCCGTACCTCTGCAACACCTGCGGAAAAAGCCTAAGTGACCTGTCGGGATTAAAAAAGCACATGAGAATACACACAGGTGAGAAGCCGTACCTTTGTAACACCTGTGGGAAAACCTTCGGTGACACGTCGGATATGAAAAGGCACATGAGAATACACACAGGCGAGAAGCCGTACCTCTGCAACACCTGCGGGAAAAACTTCCGTCACATGTCAGCGTTGAAAAAGCACATGAGAATCCACACGGGTGAGAAGCCGTATCCATGCAAAACATGCGGGAAAGATTTCAGGTCTAGTAGCGGGTTGTTGGTCCACATGAAGACCCACGCTGGTGAAAAGCCATATCTCTGCAACACCTGTGGGAAAAGATACTCTCAACTGCCAGATTTGAAAACACACATGAGAATCCACACAGGCGAGAAGCCGTTTAATTGTACGAATGTGTGGGAGAACTTTTAGACTTTTTGGTGACTTGACAGCCCACATGAGGAGAGTCCACAAGAGTGAGAAGACGTACAACACCTGACGGAAAAGATGTACCACGGTCTGAAGTGGTGAAGCAGTGTTTCCCCTATAACTGCACAGACCTGGTGGGCCACCGGGCCAAAGAAATCTTTTCTTCAATGCCAAAAATAACACTAAATATCCATTCATTTGGAAATCAATAATCATATGTGTCTGTTCTAATACGTGAGTCAACCTCTGTGTCGTTGCCAGGGAAACCCTTGATGCGATGTGAGTGCCTCGTCTCTTTAGGGTTTTTTTTTGTACCACCGGGCCCGAAAAATATTGTAGGGGAAACAGTGTGAAGCATATTATATTGCATACAGGGAACTAAGATGAATACAGGTTTGCAGTAGTTACATCTTTGTGATTGAACTGATTGAGGATTTCCATAAACAAAGGTCACAATATCTCAGTGTAATGAAGTCGTACATTTCCAACCATGCCATCAATTTTGAAACAGTCATAATATCCCAAATCTTGGAAGAATCCAAGAGTGCACAGTAGTGGCTGTCAAACTGATGGTGTGATTCATGTTTTAACTTTTGCTGTTTTTATACACAACCTCAGTTATATGAGTGGATTTTAAATTCTCTGGTAATGTTCAGTCAGTTATGTTTTCACCTTGTCGACTAGAGTCCTTTTTTTTTGTTTGCAGAATTTATATTTTATTTTTTTATGTCCTTTGTGGTTGGTTGGATTTGTTGTTTGTGGCTTCAGATGTGACACAAAGTTTTCAGAGTTTTGTTCA
This sequence comes from Thunnus thynnus, assembly GCF_963924715.1. Classification (NCBI taxonomy): domain Eukaryota; kingdom Metazoa; phylum Chordata; class Actinopteri; order Scombriformes; family Scombridae; genus Thunnus; species Thunnus thynnus. Next base: position 36,441,968 of record NC_089518.1, read on the forward strand.
TAATAAAAAATAAATAAATAAAAAGCTGGAACCCATTTCTAACAATCTTTTTTGGGAGTACAAGTTTAGACTAAAGTTACAACACACACAGTAAATGATATATATATGTATATATAGCTGCTGGGTCAGTTGGATTGTGAGATATGTTGCTTTAAATTCAACAACAATGTCTTCAGTTCAGAGTTTGAGAGAGTTAATCAGCGAGCAACTAACTGCTGCTGCTGCTGAAGAAATATTTGCAGTGTTTCAAAAAGGTTTATTCGAAAGGTGGAATTGCATCAACCAATAAAAAAAATCCTTATCACATATTTACATAATTATGTGAAAAGATCCGAAAACTACAAGAAAAGATCTCATAATTATGAGATAGTTTTCTTGTAATTACAAGATTGTGATCTTGTTATTATGAGAAAAGTTTAAGGTGGTTATCAATCATCATCATTATTAGTTCAGACGTCCTGATGGGTCCGTGTTCATGAAATACAGCAGCAGTAGGAGCAGGTTGAGTCGGTCACAAAGAGCAGAATCAGACACAGTAATCTCAACAGGCCATTGCGAGCAGCGTCAGGAAGCAGAGACTGTAACATGTTGTCATATCATTCAGGAAACACACAGAGGAAAGACTAGAAAAGGTTACACAACTACAGTAATTAGGATTATTATCAGAAATCAATATAAAAAATAGTATGGAAGTATAAGAGGAGGGAAGACGACGGCTGTGTGGTGTTTTTTTTTGAAGACCAGAAGGTGTCAGTAAAACTCCAAAGAAGAAGAAGGAAGCATCAGTGGGTGACGCATATAACCAGAGGGATTATGTAGGCGTACTTGATACAAACAATGACTCAAAGAATGACAATATTATAAGCACTACATCAACATTTAAACGTCGTTGAGAATAAATAAAAGCGAATTAAATCATGTAGCGTCATCATGCCTCTGTCTTCTCAAATAATGATTGGAAACCACCTTAAACTTTCCTCATAATAACAAAAAAGATCTCATAATTATGAGATAGTAAGTCATTCTTATGAGATCTTTTCTTGTAATTTTGAGGTATTTTCTCATAATTATGAGATAAAGCCTCAGATTGTTTATTCATTGGTGAATGCCATGTGTTTCCATAGCTTTATATCCCACTGCAGTGATTAAATTATGTACACTGACAGTCAAAGGTTTGGACAAATTACTGATTCTTTATTTTTACTATTGTAGAACAATACTGAGGTCATCAAACCAGTGGGAAACAGTTCTGTCAGATGTTTACGTTGAAAAGACACATAAGAATTGATACAGATGAGGTTTCATAACATGAGGGAGAGCATGTTGTCAGCATGTCAGCTAAAAGCTCCGTGATACCAGAACCGAACCGTGACGAGCAGCTGCTCTCTCACAACTCTCATGTAGCCGAGAGCAAAGATCACAAATGAGACAGACACAGAGACTCAGGATCGACTAGAAATGAAGAGATAAAACCGCAAAATAGACACTGATAACAGTTAATGTATGTAACCGTACTATGTCAAAGATTCACCTGAATACTGACACAGGTCAAAAGTCCAAATTGAATGAACATACAGTACGAGAGCCGACACAGATGAGAGGCCATATAATTGCAAAATATATGGGTGAGATTTCTGTGTTAAAGGTGACTCGATAACACACAGATGAGAAGCCAAATAACTGCAACACCTGTGGGGAGAGAGTCTACCTGAATAGAAAAGACATAAGATAAGATTTCATACAAGCAGGTTTTGTTAAACTCAAATGTTGTTTGTTTCTCCTTCAAACGACTTTACTACTCATATTTCTGTTTTTTCAGGACACCAGTGAGTATTTCAGAATCACTGTTAGAGCTGGTGTTTCAAGTTAAACAAGGAAATAAACTCCACGTGCTGTACAAATATATGCTTTAAAACAAAAAAGAAAAGGTTGGTACAGTGTTGATTATATTATTGTATACAGCAGACTCTCTGGTTTGTTAAATAAAAAATAAAAAGTCACATCTTGACAAATTTATCATGTCGACTCTGCACGTTGGATCTAATCTCCAGTTTTAATAAGATCTAATGCATAAAAGAGGTCTTTAAAAATACAAAAAACTGTTTTTCAAGAGCACTAATAAAATGATTTTACCACATTTTTCAACACTAACTTTCTTTCTAAGATATGATTCATTCTTAGACTTTGATTTGACAATTAAGACACACCTTACAATGAATAACAGATATAGTTATATACATTTTAATAAAACAGATTGAATATAACTGACATAATAATATGTTTTTGGACCAAAGTTTCATGTCAATGTAAACAACAGTCATGTGTCCGTATGAACAGTGAAAGAGGTTTTCCTTGCTGTAATCATTCCTCCTGTTCATACTGGATATTAAAAGATCCTTCAAATGTGCTTTCAATGGAAGTGATGGAGGCCAAAATCCACAGTGTGTCCACACAGTCATTTAAAAGTCTTTGTGAAGCTTATATGAGTCTTCAGCAGTCTGAGTTAGTCATATCAAGTGGATATCTGACACATTTAGAGTCTTTTTAGCATCAAATTCACTCTTTGTGTTTCCTCGGACAGTGTTTCCCTGTTGAGCTGCAGGTGGAAGTATAGTAACAAAAAGAGGAACTTTGGCACTAAAAAGACTGTAACGTTGAAATATATCTACTTGATTTGACAGCTGAAGCTTCATATTGGCTTCAGATAAACTTTTAAATACATTTTTTGCACAGAAGTGCATTATGAAGGGATCTTCTAATGGTCGGTATGAACAGGAGGAATGATTACAGCAAGAGAAACATGTTTCAATGTTTATTTTAGCTCCTGACTGTTGTTATAAGACAGATAAGAAAAGGTGCAAACTCATGCTTTAACACAAAAGCATGCGTATAGATTTCTTTCTCTTTATCTCCACATGCTTTTTGGCCGTCGTGTATTATCTGCCTACAGGTTCAGTCCAGAACTTCAAAAACCTGCATGGAAACTTCCTTTATAAGTTCAAGTTAAACCAACTTGAAGGAAACAGACCAATAAGTAAATTAGTGAAGACTGCATCAGTACCAAGAAGACACAGAACTTTGCTCTGGCTGACAGTTAATCCACACGCAAAGGTGTGTGTGTGTGCGTGTGTGTGTGTGTTGTATGTAAACCCAGACAGGATCAGCTGATGGCCTCGGGGCTTCTAGCAGGTCTTGGCGTTCCTTCAGTGCTTTTTTTGGATTTTGGCACTCATCCTTGTCCCAGTTTATTTCTACAGCCTTCATCCCTCAAGGTGGTTTTTACAGAGAACAAGATGTAGTTACTGCACTAGCAGATGCCAACATGATGCAATGCTGTCTGCTGCAGGGTCAGTGACAACAAAGTTAAAACCACAGAGCTGTTTTGCAGAGAATAAATACTAAATAAGTAAAACATATGAGTAGGAAATGTTAAACTAAGAACTTCAGTGACAGAAATAAAACAAGGGAACAAACTGAACGAGAGGTTTGATAAAACTCACTCACTTATATTGTCTGTTACTTTTTCTAACTGACATTTCTTTTTATTCTGTTTTACTGCAGGAGAGTCTGTTTTGATTTTGACATGCTGCAAGACAAATTCCTCATGCAGGACAGTGAAGATTGAACTGAAACTAGAGTAAAGTCCTCATGATTAATCTCTGTTGTTACTGTGTTTTTTTGTAATCTGTGTTTAATGCTGGGCTCAAAATCAAACCTTCTTCTAGATAATAAGGTTCAAGTTAAAGTTGCTAAATTGTTATTACTAGTGCATGAACTTTACACATTTTGCAGATATTCAAGATTAAAAAACGTATCTGAAATTAATTTATTGCACCCTGTTAGCCTTTGAAAGCAGCATTGCTCCATGTTTACTGTGTGTTTTATTCTGTGGTTGGCGATTATTTGCAAATTTGTTAGGAAAACTTGCACCACTACAGTACAAAATCAGCTAAGGCATGGCCTTGTGGCCTATGAGCTAATGTTGCAGCCCTGTATTGCAGAGGCAGGATCAACGACGTCCCAACAACTAATCTTTGGCTCAGGATCCCTGACAAGGTCATCTGACTGTTACAGTATGTTTTAGGTATTCTTGTGCAAAATGAGCCTGCAGGACACTTGAAAACAGCTGATTTTTAATGAGATGTCACGATGGTATACAAATTTCAAGACAGATTTGATTTATTTTGACTTGTATTGTTATAAATTCCATTGCTTGCTTTGTTTTTAAAGGTGTTGCACAAATAAAGACTTGCTCAGCTTCTGCTTCGACTACTTATTATGTTCATTATGCATGTTATTTATAGTTTTTATTGTATTTTCATTTTATCTGTCATGCCCATGTCCAATGTTGAATTGAATGTCTTTTATGTTTTGGTTTTCATTTCATTTTCTCAGTTTAATGTCATGTGCACGTTATTTTATGACAGAGTAAAATCAAATAAATCATTATTAATATTATTATTGTTGTTATTAAAGCAAGTAGTGCTTGCTTTAATAAGTAGTGTGCTTGATATTTGAACTAATATTATTATATTAGTATAACAATATAAATGTTCGTATTTTCTCTTTACGAGTTTGTTTTTGGATCTATTTTTGTGTCACTGAGGTTATCTACCAGCTGTTACTATTCACCAGGTTTGTTTTTAATCAGTATCTATTTCTTGCTTTATAAGGTTGAAGGATTTTGTTGTGGATGTTTGAGCTCGCAGTAGCACATGTGCCGCCAACCCGCCCCTCCGTGTCCGCCTCTGCCACGGTTTGAATGAGATTGGTCAAAATTTCACGAGCCGGACGAAATAAAAGGACGGGATTGGTCGATGAGGCCTCCTTTCTTTGACAAAGAAGAAGGCGGGACCGAGCCGGGCCCATCAATGGGCGAGCTCTGCGATTGGCCGGTAGTAAAATGACGTCCACAACGTTCCCAACAGCCAATGACGTAGCGATACTCCGTAAAGGGGCGTGACTTCCAGAGATTCTTTTAGGAGCCGGCGTTTCTTTACCGGCATTTCAGTTCTCATCCGCGGCGGGCTAACATCTCGCTGTGCTATTTATTTATTTATTGTAGAACTTTTTAAATTTTACGGAGCCAAACATGCTCAGCCTGTGCCTTTACGTCCCCGTGTCTAACTCAGACCCCGTTGAGGTGGAGTATTTCGAGTCTAACGGTCTGCCGTCGGAGCTGAAGTCTCTCTTCAACAAACTGAGCGTGCTTCTGCCGTCGCAAGAGTTCACAACGTATCAAAGGTGGCGAAAGGTAAGAAGAAAACACTCAAAGTCAACTTTTTTAAATGTCAAAACACATCCTGGCTCAGCATGTACTATTACCTACTTCTGTAAATCCAGTTAACTTACTTCGACCGCCACTAAATCCTTTCTTTCCGGGCGCCGGAAAGATTAGCGCTGTAGTAAAAAAAAGCCTCTACGACTAGGCCGCACAGCTGCCCGGCTTCCAGAAAAGTCACCACGAGAATATTTCTGTCTTTTGAGAATGCTTGGATGTAACCACTCAACACATGTTTAACTTTACACTGTTTTTGTTTGTTAAAAAACTAATGCTACCGCTCATTTTTAAAAACCGGCGAACGAGCCAGCACCGCCTGAAGCCGGCGTCATTCATTTAGCAGAGAAAATCCACCCTAAAAAGGAATGTGGGCTGCAGTCTGGTGCATTTTTTTGGTTTGGAGGAGAAAGCCAGCATCTGATGTCATAACGAAAATATGAAACTTTGTAATTTTGCTATATAAACAAAGTACTTTGCATGACAACATTAGATTAAATCATTTCGGCTTTAAAATTAGATAAAAGCAAAAGCAGTGCGGTGGAGTGCTACTGTGCTCCTTCATTGCTTCAATAAAACAATTCTCATCAATAAAACAATTCTCTTATCAGACATTACAAGACTAGAAAATAAATACATAACAGTAAAACGATATTTAAAAAGTGAAATAGACAGATATGACAACAGATGATGCACAATAACACTGGAAAATAACAGGTTTTTTTTTTTTTTTAAATGTCAGATTTTCCTGCAGGGACTTCATGCCTTATACTTTTTTTAAAGGACAAGTTCACAATTGTTCAACTCTGTCTTAAAACAACAATCAGGTGTCCATATGAACAATGAAAGAGGTTTTCCTCACTGTAATCATTCCTCCTGTTCATACTGGCTATTAAAAGATCTTCAAATGTGCTTTCAATGGAAGTGATGAAGGCCACACAGTCATTTAGTGCAAAAATACATTTAAAAGTAGATGTGAAGCTTACATGAGGCTTCAGCAGTCTGAGTTAGTCATATCAAGTGGATATCTGATACATTTACAGTCTTTTTTAGCATCAAATTCCCTCTTTGTGTTTCCTCGGACAGTGTTTCCCTGTTAAGCTGTGATCGAAGTATAGTAACAAAAAGAGGAACTTTGGCACTAAAAACACTGTAACGTTGAAAGATATCTACTTGATTTGACTCATTTGGACGCTGAAACTTCAGATAAACTTTTAAATACATTTTTTTGTACACATGGATGCTCCTGGACTTTGGCCCCCATCACGCTCCTTCAGTTGGAAATCAGATTTCAAGTAGTGCAAATGAAATGTCATCTTCTAATCGCTCATGTATTACTTGTAAACATTCCTGATGGTGTAAACTTGAAACCTGAACCTTGATTCTTGTATTTAAAGGTTTTGCTGTACTTGGAGCTCTTGCTCCATCTACAATCAATAGGACACTGGCCCATTTGTAACCTGTCAGATTTTGCAGTTCTTGCACTCAGCAGGGGTTCACTTGAACTGTCATTGTCCTGTTTGTGTTCAATAGAGCAGTTACAACAGCTTACAGCCTTCTCACTTGAATTTCAGACCTTTTTGGAGAAGGGCAGTACAGGGCACAAAATTAGCACCAGCAAAATGCTGGTAAAATCTGCAAGTTGCTGGTGGATTTGCTTCACTCACTAGGCAAAAAAACTATGGTAATCTATTGAGAGGCTGATAAAAATTTAAACATTCACTAGCCAGTTGGCTGTTGGACAAAAAAGTTAAAGTACAAGCACACAAACACTGGAGGACTGAGTGCATGTAGAGAAATGTAAATACTTGAAATTGGTCACGTGGCATTCCCCCTTTTTAAACATGCTGTAAGTCACATTTATGCACTTGTGCAGCCAGGTTGGCATGAGCTGCAGGAGGAGAGGCCGCAGGATTGTCTTGAGGTATAGATTACTGTGTGACAGTCATATGCCTGCGCTGTGGGCAGCGGGTCAGTCTCTGTCCTCGTCTTGTTTTACCTCCCCGGAGGCCCCGAGCTTAGACAGGATTAAAGCAGTTGGCAGGTCAGTTAGCAGTTGAGGTCAAAGATAGACCTGGCTGTCCTGAAAATACCAACGTCATCACTGTCATTCAAGAATGCCAAGAGCAGAGAAACTTGGCAAATGGGTCACAGTGGCTTCCCGTGGGGCCATGAAACACAAGACGGCACACCTTTTTAACATTCAGGGCTGTAGCTAAATGTTCTTGGCGTTCGTTATTTGGCGGATTTAGATGCTAATTTTAAACCATGGATGCTAATTTTATCATAGAGTACATATCAGAACTTGTTGCACCGGTTTCATAATCTTGGCTGTAAAAAAATGGTTTGCTGTATCAATGCAGGTGACTCCTCTGCACCCTGTAAAGTGTCACCCACTGCTGAAACTAATGTTTTTACCTGAAACTAAGTAAAAACAGTCTGATGCAGCGGAGTGCTGCTGTTTGCCTTCATTGCTTCAATAAAACTATTCTATTATCAGACATTACAAGACAATATTTTCTTATTGCCTGTATTTTTTTTTTATTATTTCTTGCAGAAAACCTTACATAGGGAAGAACATGACTCAGACGGACAGCTGGACTTTGAGGAGTTTGTTCACTATCTTCAAGATTACGAGAAAGACCTCAAACTTGTGGTGAAGAGCCTTGACAGGAAGCATGCAGGTACGCAAGCGGGTGCCTTGCAAATTTAAGGTTTCGGTTTCCTTGCACATGTCTCTGTGCTCCTTTCATTTCTCACTTTGTGTCATTTGTTCGAGACAGAATAACTTACAACTTGTCTTTATGTCCTTTGTCTTAAAGGTCGCGTTGATCCTAAGGAGTTAATGCAGTCTCTTTGGGAACTCGGGGTGCATATTTCCCCGCAGCATGCGGAGAAAGCCCTTCAGAGGTAATTTTATTGATGTTTCATACTCTGGAATTTTTGATGTTTTGGTTTCAGGGGCTCAATATCTTACATTTTTTATCTTTCCTTTTTTTAAAAGCATGGATAAGAATGGAATGATTACAATCAGCAGTAAAGAATGGAGCAACTATCCCATGGAGGAGAAGGCTGAGAGCATTCCTGAGATCATCCTCTACTGGAAACACTCCACGGTTAGTTTTGCCGTCTGCACTGAAACGTTTTTCCCCAAAAGGAGGAAACTGTACAGACAGCTGAGCCGCAACAATGCTGACCTTTCACCGCCAACAGCCAACAAGGAAGTTCTGAATCATGAATCACGAATGTGCAAACTTCCAGAAAACTCCCTCCTTTTATTATTAGGAGTCGGTGTTGTGTAAATTTTCTGATGTCATATTTTCACCCAGTTTCAGATCCAATAATAGTATCACTTAAACTCAACCTAATCTAAGTATTTAAGGCATTATACCTCCCTCCTGTCTGAAACAAACAGGTCAGTTGGAAAGCAAACTACATAAAAGGCTCAAGTCGTGCGTCAGCAATTAAGCTCCATTAGGCCATGAATGGAATTGTTCCCATTCGGGGAGGATTATGTCAGAAGGATTTGCTGTTATGTAAAAGGAGCAGCAGTCAATCAGAGCAGGTGGCGACTTGAGTGATGTAGCACAGCTCCCACGGGAGAACGGCCTGATCTTGATTGATGTTCCAGTGTTTTACTGCTATTCAGCTAATGAGAAGCAGCTTCAACTTGGCACTGAGTAAAGACTGAACCAGGGCCAAGAATACAGCTAGAGTTTAACTCTCCTGTCCTCCCCAAGAGGCCAAGCAAATTGCAGCTAAGTTACTGATGAAACAGGAGCTGCTGGGTCATACCAGTTTGCAAGCAAAAAAAAAAAAAAAGATGTTGAATGCTCTGGGAGGTCATGGGTTCAATCCATGCAGCAGAGCCAGAATGTAAAGCTGGTGTCCCTGAGTGACACTGGAGCTCTGTACCTGCTACCAGATATGAGCAGGAGGTGATTGATGTCTTCTGATTAGGACAGGGCGGTAAATGGCAAATTTTATTGACTCACTAAAATTATATAACAATGATGCAGTAAAGATCTCACAGATTAAGACCTTCTTTTTATAGAGAGTAGTTTTCTTGAATCTTGCTGTTCTATGACCGTCCAAAACTGCTTTTTTTGGGGGGGTAGTCTTTTTTTAAATTTAGACACGGTGACCACAGTTGGCACCGATCCACCGCTTCAGCTTTACACCGATCCAGCTGTAAGCCGTGTCTGCTGACCCAGATCGTCTGGAAACTTTTCTCCTCACACACTCACACTCTTTGACCTTTTGCCGAGGGGGGAGATCTTCATTAAGATCTGATTTCAAAGAAGCACACTATGTCCAAGACGATCTACTGGAATCAATTAATCTGACACGAACTGCAACACCTGTGGAAAAGAAACCCGGTGCACCGTGACAGTCGCACAGTTTGACCTTTTTCACTGTGGCGGTGGAGGCCCGTGATGTATACTCAGTCATGCGACCGCTGTCAAGCACGCGCTGCTAACGAGAAAAATGTTCTGAACAGGACACGTGCAGAGATGCAGTTTTAAGTGTCTTCTGTTAAGCTTTTTTTAACTAGCAAAAACTATTCTACTAAAAATATCTACCAGATAGGACAGGAAGCCACCTCTGTAATTCTGTAAATCTAATAATTCATGTCTCTCTCTTCCTGGTAGATATTCGATGTGGGTGATAACCTGTTGGTGCCTGATGAGTTCACCCACGAGGAGAAAATGACTGGAATGTGGTGGAGGCACCTGGTCGCAGGTGGAGGAGCCGGAGCCGTTTCCAGGACTTGCACCGCTCCGCTTGACAGAGTCAAAGTCATGATGCAGGTAAGACGAGTCTTCATGGAGTTTTTTTTAAGTAGACGGGGAAAGTTTTTTTTGGGGAGTTTGGGAACAGAACAGTGTGCAGAGGAAACTGTGGAAACTCTTATCTTGCTTGTTATTTGCTGCAGAGGAGAATAATCATCAGCTTTTGGGTGCTGTGACCCAGTTGTCAGATGTTTGGCTCAGTGAGGCATCATGTTGAAGTCCAATCTAGAGATTAACTTGTTTTTTTTACATTTTTAATAGTATAAGACTCTCCTAGAGGGAATAATCTGAAGCTCTTTTGTAACTCCAGGTGGCACAATCAGTTAAACAAGGAGAAACTTGAAAGAAATTGCTCAAGAGCCGGTTACCTAATCCCATAAACAAGTTAATGTTTAATAGAGAGCGGGGGGAGGGGGGCCGGAGTCCAGGGGCTGATTGTCTATCAGAGCCAGGCCACCTGACCGACCAATGGCGGCTCACAAACGTCCGTAACACCCTTGACTGCGTAATCCTGTGTCAGATCCACCGTCATCGACGGGCTGAAGGTCTTAACTGTAGGCAGAGTCAGAATCTGTGTCAACGGCCCCGATTTGCGTCAGCTGTCGCGTGTAAAGGTCGACTTTGAAACAACCGTGTGCCCTATTGATTTGATAATGATGCATTTGGGTTATTTACCAAAAAAAACATTCGTGGCCCACATGGCGCCGATCCAAATTCATCCCAAAATTCCAAGATTGAGCTGCCGGCCGCGGCCAGAATTTGCCAGCTTTGGGTTTGTCAAACGTTCCCCATCACATTTATTGATTGGTTGTGTCTTTGTTGGTCTTCAGGTTTATGGATCCCGAACCAACAACATGTGCATCATGAGCGGGTTGATGCAGATGATCAAAGAAGGCGGCACGAGGTCGTTGTGGCGAGGCAACGGCGTGAACATCATCAAAATCGCCCCCGAGTCGGCGCTGAAGTTCATGGCGTATGAGCAGGTACGTCACACACACACACACACACACACACACACACACACACCAGTAAATGAAACACTTCCTGATGGCAGTTTAATAACATCTTCATCTTGATTGATTTCTCCAGATCAAACGTTTGATCGGCAGCGATAAGGAGACTCTGAGCATCCTGGAGAGACTTGTCGCTGGATCTCTGGCTGGATTGACCGCCCAGAGTACAATCTACCCCATGGAGGTGATTATCAGTTCAGGAAACTTCCTCTCCAAGTTTCATAGATTTAATAAATGGACTTTTTGTTTATATGTATAATAAAGTTTAGAACACAGCCTACATTCCTGGTATCAATGCATTAATTTATCTTCTTTTTCTGTCTCCAGGTGCTGAAAACCCGTCTGGCTCTGAGGACGACGGGTCAGTACTCGGGTATCGCAGACTGTGCGAAGCAGATTTTCAGGAAAGAAGGACTTGGAGCGTTTTACAAAGGTTACGTCCCCAACATGTTGGGCATCATCCCCTACGCTGGCATCGACCTGGCGGTGTACGAGGTGAGACGTCGCCACTACACGGACTCTTATCCTATCAAACTCCCTCGAGTCTATTTTTAGTTTTCTCACATTCCTGTCAGTAGTATCAAGTTGTGTTTTTAGTATCACTGTGGTAGGAATGTTAATCTTCAGGCTGTAAATTCACCACATTTACACTTTTTTTTTTCTTCTCTTTTTGTGAACTTTGCACACTGATAAAACATATGAAACCAAATATAAAATACAAGAGAAGTGTTTATTTAAAAAGCCAAAAGGTTTTATTACAACATCTTACCTCGACGTGAATAAAACTTGAGATGGCGGGCAAACACATGACTGGATTATATAACAGAATCTAAATGACATAATACTCTGTGGGGGGAAAAAACGGTCAAATACACGAACATGATTAATCAATACCGTCCTTCTTCTTCTTCTCCTCAGACCTTGAAGAACAGCTACCTGCAGCAGTACGGCATCAACAGCCACGACCCCGGCGTGCTCGTCCTGCTGGCCTGCGGCACCGTGTCCAGCGGCTGCGGTCAGCTCGCCAGTTACCCCCTCGCTCTCATCCGCACCCGCATGCAAGCACAAGGTGAGGCCTTAGTTCCTGAAATACCGTACAATACCATATAATACACCTCTGATCCTCCAGTCAGTAATAATCTGACTACTTCAGGTGTAGAAAACGGAGATTTACGTCTTAAATTTGACCATTTTTTCCTATTAAGACATTCCAAATATTGAGTTTTTCCTGGAGAATTTTATTATTCTTACAGTGAAAATGCATCAAATTGTACGGCAGTGTATCACAGCCACCATGACTAAAAAATATTTGCTCAGTTTCTTCTCATAATGAGAAACGTAATGTGAAAAGTATCTTGTTAAAATGTGACACTGAGTAAATATTTCGTCATGGTTGCATCAATACGCTGCTGTAAAACTGTTCAGACTATATTAGACATTAATTGGAAATGTAGTCAGCTGCTCTTTAAGGCACCACACCTACTTTATTTCTGTGAAAAGCCTCCACAGCTGTTGTCAGTCAGAGGGAGGAAAGTTCATGTCAGACATGAATCAGTGATGCTGTTGCTCAATAAAGCAGCAAACGCTGAACTGACACCTTTAATATTAGATTTTTTTAAAAAAAAATGAAACTGCATCAAATCCAACTAGTGAAGTACAGACAGTATAAGTTTAAAAGTTTATTTGACCATCAAACCCAAAGTGATTTTAAGTCCAGAGAGTTTTAAACAAACTAGGAGGCTCATAATCTTTATCTCTTTATTGCAACATCCTCTATTGCGACATCCTCCTGAGTGTAATCTTTGTTATCTTTTGTAGCGGCGTCAGGAGGCAGCCAGCAGATGACGATGACGGGTCTCTTCAAGCAGATCTTGCAGACCGAGGGCCCCACGGGGCTCTACAGAGGCCTGGCCCCCAACTTCCTAAAAGTCATCCCCGCTGTGAGCATTAGCTACGTAGTGTACGAGAACATGAAGACACAGCTGGGAGTGACCTCACGCTGAAACTCACCCCCCTTCTCATTGTCATATGACAAGTGACCCCTACATACCCAACCCCCCCCCCCCCCCCGCCCCCACCTCACCTCCTCCAGTCAAGGACTCATGCTAAGGGAATCCCAGGGACCTGTTGGGGTTCGTGGAGCGATCTCATTCTGTGAATGTCAGCTGACGAAAGACGAGAAAGGACACTGAACGTTGGAAAGATGGAGGATATGGACTCTGTGAGCTCAGGTTGTCGGGACAGTGACCGCTGCTATTTATGTTTTAAAGACGAGTATCAGGAGCTTGGAAACGAGAAACACGTGGAATGTAAGAGACTGTAAATCGAGGACCAAATGCTCTTCCTGCCACTTTGTATTATGGTGCCTGAGGAAGTGTTCAGTTATGTTTTTGTTTTTGTTTTTTTCATGTTGGTGTGACATTGCAAGCTTTGGTCAGTCAGCATCCGTTAAACATGCACCACCACCTCCCCCCTCCCCCCCTTTTTATATAAATCTACTGAAGATGGAGCACGTTTTACATGGCAGATACAGCATTAATAAGCTCTTAAGAAGTTTTATTCTTTAACGGTTCTGCCTGTAAGGAAGAAAAAAGAGATTGTGTTCCTGGAAAAAAAGAGAGAGGGTTTTGCACATGTGAGTTTGATCTCTCTCCACCCCTGTCCTGAATGAATGAATGAATGAACGAACGACTGGCTGCAGATTATTTATTTCCATCTGTTCTGTATTTATTGATTTTTATTGTCTAGAGGAGGAGATAAATGCTGCATGTTTCCTGTCTGAGTAGCCAAATGTGTGATTGCTAACAGTTTTAAAATATGCAGTTTGACTCTATTCAGGGTGTGAAAGTTAACACCAGGCAACAGCCTTATTGAGCGGCTGTCAAACACTAAATGTAGTTGTCTGGTAAAATGCTATAAAAGGGGTGTTGGAGTTTGTATCCGTTAGTCACTTTGGTTGATACTTCAACGACTGAAGGATGACGTTTTTCAGTGCAAACAGATGTCTGCATGTAGATGTAGGATGTTTTTTGCCCTTTTAAAAAGAGAAAAAGTATAAATGTCTTAATGTTCACCTCAGGTTAGATAATTATTTAATTCACAGAAGAGCACTCGTTTCGTGGGTTTTCTTTTCACATTTATACTCAGAGGGGGAAGTAAAAAAAGGGCTTTAAAAAGATGAGCAACATAATGCACTTTAATCAAAGCTGGAAGAGCCTCTGAATGTCATATCAATGCAGGTAATAATTCTTTTGTAAAGAATCAGTTTTAGTATTGTTTTAATGGACCATTTTGATGCAAATAAATGCAAATTCTTGTTTATTCTGAGTGTCATGTCTCACTTAATCTGCATAATCCTGTGTGTGGTTAATGAGTTTAAAAGGTAATCGAGTTAAGATCAGTGTCAAAATGTCACAGACGACCAAATACTAAAGCAGCTGATTCAATCAACAGCTGTAGTTTTAAGTCAAACTTGTCTGTCTTGGTAATACAAGTATTTCAGTTTTTCTCCATAAACAGTTCAGGTGAATAATTAAAGTATTTGAAACTAAAGTATTTTAATGAAGCCATGTATGCTGCTGCTGTAGGCTGGATTATAGACAACAAGTTTTCTCACCATCATGTTTTACAGCTTGTGATACTGAGAAATCGGTTTCCAATCGAGGTTCATTGTTGAGCTGAATTAGACGGTCGGATCAAACAAATTACAGAAATATCAGTGATAGTAAATCTTATAAATTGGGTTTTATTTGTAGCAACTTTTTAAAAAAATCTTTTTAAAACATGCTTTTATCACAGAATGTTTCCTGATTTTAGTTTATTTGGTTTGAACTGTCTTATTTCCATTTTTATTTCTCTTGTTTTATCTTACATTACGGAGCTAGATTTTATTTATTAGAACATAAAAGCTATATTTTATGATTTGTCTGTTTTTAATTTGCTGCCATTTATGAAACACTTTGTTTTGTGGGTTTTTAAAAGTCCTCTATAAATAAGGATTATTTTTTATTATTTACACTTAACACAATGGAGGCAGCTGTGGAGGTCACAGCATTAACTTTATTGCCAAAATTGCAAATTTAACAGCAACATCTCCGTCCAGAAACAGTGTTTCTCTGGATTAAAGCCCAGGACGGTTTCATGAGGGCTTTTTGTCTGGTAATAAGAATTTCTAATGAAAACTGTCAACAGTGTGTTCTGTGGATAAATTCTTTTCTACAAATTTAAGATAAAGCAAAACCAAGATTAGCTGCATTTTTCTTGATATCAGCAGTTGTAAATAAAACATTTTATTTTTTTGTAATTTGGGTGAACCAGTCCTTTAAGAGCAAAAGAGGAGTTAAGAGTTTTACAATTAAATTAATATAATTCTACTAAACCTCAACTTGTCTCATGATAATATTGTCCAATATAACTACACAAAGATATAGTCAGAGTATATACTTGCTTGTTTCCACACTGGCAAGTTTACAACTAAATTAACGGTGGGGGGGTTCAGGGAGGGTTCAGGGAGGGTTCAGCTGTTCCTGGAAGTGTCAGGAGGTTTCCACAAACTACTGTGACCTGGCAGAGAGAGATAAAAGTCAAATTAGTTGCTCTGTACTCTAAAAGACACAATTAAATTGGCTGACACTGTGTAAAGGGATATGTTGGTGTGTTATTGACACAACAGACATTTTAGTAAAGATGTTGCATTCAGTGAATATGATTTTTTTGTGTGTGTGTGTGTGTGTGTCCTTGAGGTTTTAAAACATTATTACATATATGGGGATTACGTAGGTTTAGATTAAATGTAAAGCAAACAAAGTCTGATTCTTGGGACGGGATTAAAGCGTAACAGTCAACATGTTATATAACAGTAGTTGACGTAGGCAATGGTGGAAAATAACTAAGTACATTTACTCAAGTACTGTACTTCAGTACATATTTTAGGTACTTGTACTTTACTTTATTATTTACATTTTGTGTTACTTTGTACTTTCTACTCCACTGTACATGATTAAATATACTTAGTTAAGACTAAGTAAAGACTATGAATACATTTCCATCACTGGACGTAGATTTGCCATTATTATTACTCGTTTGGCTTTTTCACACAAGGTTAACTTCGCGTATTTTGTCCTCGCAGCTTTCCGTATCAAAACAAGGAAGCGGCGACCAGGTTGATAAATAGAATCAGTCAAAATTTGATAAAAAATGCGTCTTTACTGCTGTAACTTGCTACATATTTGGCTTATAAATGACACTTTACTTTCCTAGCATAGTTAAAAGTTATAATTTTTTTTAAAGCCATAGCTGGATAGTTATGTTTTTTAAATACAGCTAACGAAGCTATCAGTTAGCTTGCTAGTTAGCAGCGGTGCTAATGAAAGATTTTCTTATAAAAATGGTTCAGAACATGTTCCGGACCGGGTTTCTGGTTCGGGCCACACACACCCTGCTAACCTGGGTCATAACTCTCATACTGTTCCTGCACAACACCGGTAAGTGTTTCAAACTGGGACGTTTTACCTGTTTAATGAGGAGGGAGGCTGGAAACCAGGAAAGTGGAAAGAACTTCATTGAGATTTATTTGTGCTTTTTCTTATTTTTATATGTTTTTAAAATATTACATATGTGGCAATATGTGTATTTGATACTTTATTCTTGTTAGAGCTGCAACAATTAGTCAATTGATTAGTTGCAAACTATTGAATTAATCGACTATTTTGATAATCAATTAATCATTTTGAGCCTACACTTTTTATATATTTATCTTATGTTTGGTTCACTAGTTTCTTTTTCTGTGTTTTTTAAATAATAATAATTAAGTTTATTTATAGTAGGGCTGCAACTAACAATTCTTTTCATTATCCTCATCAACCTCAATAACTCTCTCTCTTCCACTCAACCCTTGATTTGGAGCAAATACAAAAAATGATACACCCAAATTTGAATTACTGTAGCTCCTATGACTCTTCAACCACAGTGACTGTCTGCATAACTCAGATGTTGCCGGAAAGGAAACCTCCCAAAGTTTCACGTGAAAGTGTCAGAAACACTCGAGGTGATTCAGAAACAGAGCAGAAGGTCTTTGAAATCCACCGGAATGCTTTGGTTTGTGATTTTGTCTGTGAAGGTGAAGGGCAGCATGTGGTTCTATGGTGTCTCACTCATGAAAAGGTGCAGGTGGATTTCCAAAAAGGGTTAATACTTCATATTTTTGTGAACATGAAGTCTTCCTGAGAATAAACACAAGAAAGGGAGAGAGGTTAATTGAGAAAATTATTAACAGATTAATTGATAATGAAAATAATTGTTAGTTGCAGCCCTAATATGGATAAACCTCATCATTATTATTATTATTATTATTATTATTATTACCTGCAAGCAGCATCAAATTGTGCTTAGAAGTGAGATATTTCTCCCCTCAATATCACGTGTTTTGAAATGAAGAATACGTCCGTTATCTTCCTTAAAAAAAACACATGAACTTGTATGAAATAATATAATATTCTTTAGAGAAAAGAGCAGAAGCAACATTTCATGCTGCAAATGCTGCATGATAATTGTCAGTTGTTAACGTCGTCTTCCACTAACTGAATTAATCATGAGATTAAAGGCCTCAGGATATATAATGATATATCGCTTTTACACACAACAAACAACAAAAACAGAGATACAGGAATGAAAACAAAAGGCAGAAACCAGTAAAACCAGTGCTACAAAGTGTTTTACAAGAAATGAATACAGAAACAGAAACTAGTGAACCAGACAAAACAAGAGCAGCGAATAAACAGCGTCTATTACAGTTCAACACTGAACCATCATATCTGAATTTCTGTGACCCAAACATAGTTTACTGATATTACTGTCTGGAGGAACTGATAGTTTAGAGCTGCAACTATCGATTTTTTTCCATTATTATCTCATCTTGATTATTTTTTTGATTAATCGATTAGTTGTTTGGTCCATAAAATGTCAGAAAATGGTGAAACATGTCAGTCGCTGTTTCCGAAGCCCAAGATGACGTCTTGTTTAGTCTCAACCAACCGTTTACTGTCATAGAAGACTAAAGAAACCAGAAAATATTCACATTTCAGAAGCTGGAATCAGAAACTTTTAGATATTTTGTCTTCAAAAAATGACAAACAATTAATCAATTATCAAAATAGTTGGCGATTAATTTAATAGTTGACAACTTATCGATTAATTGACTAATCGTTGCAGCTCTACACCTGTTATCCTCCAAAAAAATTACAAACTTCTATGAAATAATATATTATCCCTTAAAGAAAAAGAGCAGAAGCACAATTTCACTCTGCAGATGCCATTTAATAATTGTTTAGGCCTTTTTCTACTAACTGAATAGATCATGAGATTAGAGGCATCGGGGTATATATGTAATTATTATTAATAATAATAATGATTATTTGTGTAGCACATTTCAAAACCAATGTTACAAAGCGCTTTACACGCAACAAGCAATAAAAACAAAGACACGGGAATGAAAACAAATGGCAGAAACCAGTAAAACCAGTTTTACAAGAAATGAATTCATAAACAGAAACTAGTGAACCAAAACAAGAGCAGCGAACAAACAGCGTCTGTTTAACACTGAAGCATCATATCTGCATTTCTGTGACCCAAACATAGTTTACTGATATTACTGTCTGGAGGGACTGATAGTCAATATATTATCACTTCAGTATCAATGTACTGAGACAAAACATTATATTTAATATTGTTAATAAAGCCTAACTCTACTCTCTATGTATAAGCTTGTTTCTAATGAAGTTTTCTGTCTGATATGATGTGTGTTGTTGTCTGTTGTTGTGTGTTGTTGTGTGTGTGTGTGTGTGTAGATCTGCGGAAGTGTGAGGAGCGAGGAGAGCTACTGCTGCCGGTTCTGTTCTTCCTGCTGGTCGTTCTGTCGGTGCTTTTATACTTTGCAGTTTCTTTAATGGATCCCGGCTTCGTCCTCAGCGACGCTGTCAAGGTGAGATTCGTTAACAGGAAGAATTTAAAAGGAACTTTTGACACCGATTCTGATATTGATGCTTCAGAGTCGAACGTTTTACTGTTGAAAAATGAACTTCTCACTACTCTACGACCTGCTGAACCTGATCGCACTGAACTTTGGATTTAAATTACATTTTGCAATCCATGAGTCACTGAATTGATTCATTATTAAACTATGAGCTTCCAACCACAATATTCACTTCCACTGTACTTATCACGGTAGAAAACCGAAGCATAAATCAAACAAAACATGACAAAATTGACTTAAAATGCCTCGTATAAATGGCTTTTTTATTGTATGTTAAGTTCAAAATCTTTAAAATCACTATTTTTTCTTCACATTTATGTTTCAGTTTTTTCACTGTTGTTAGACTTGAAAAAGTAAATTAATAGTAGCTAGTAGATTAGATTTAGATTTTTAGAGTTTAGGTTATTTTTATTTCAAACATGTTAAAATAACAAAATAAATAATATAGGCAGCAAAACAAAACAAAAATAACAGCAAACTTTCAGTAAGCAGCACAAATAAAAACCTTTCAATGTTCAAAAAGGGCGTCGGATGAAGTAAAGAACTTTTTTAGTCCTACCAATTTTTTTTTTTAGTACTTTATTGATCAAATCAAAGCCAAAAAAACATGAAAACAACACAAGAGAATAAATATAACTTGTACAGAAACATTATTGTTTGTTTGTATATGATGCTCTTAGACTTAAAGTAAATGTAGCACATAATATAAACCTAAATGACATTTAAACATAAAGAAAATGGTTTCTTGTAAAGCAGTTAGTTACTGTAGAACAGTATAAAGATATGTATGATGTATATTTGACATAAAGAAGACGCATCATGTCACAGACTCATGTTAATATTCAAATCCAGTTTTATCTCAGTGCTGTTTTCTTTGTCTTGATCTGATTTTAAAGGCATTAATCAACTTAAAGCATCTTCATTTTTTGCATTTAGTCCATTTTCACTTCAAATCATGTATAATTAAAAAGAAAAAAATACTTTCCATTAGCACATGAAAGCAGTTTGTGCTTTCAACAACATGACTGAGCAACAATAATGAAACATTGACAAAAGTACAAGCAGACAAGATGTTCGCTGCGACGGAACATCTTATCACTGTTGTAGCTTTATGTTGTTTAATGTTATTCTTATTCTCTTATTTAATATCAAGTTCTATTTTTACTTAGTTACTGATGTTTATCATGCAGAACATGTAGTTTCTCATTAAAATGTTCATCAATATGTTCTTATAAACCTGATAAAAACTCACACATAAATAAATATATCAATAAAAGAAGTTGTTTTTGTGCAGGAACTGAACTAGAAACCAACTGTATACTTTAGAGAAACAGTCATCAGTGATGTAAAGTGTAGAGACTTTGTACTAAATGAGCTAAAACATGGAAAAACATGTGTTTAGTCTTTTTAAGTGAAGGTCACAGTTGATGACGTGTGTGTGTATATGTGTGACCCACATCAGTGTGTGTGTTGCGCAGGGCGTTCAGGGTTCAAATGAGGAAATGGAGTCCATGATTCCTCAGTCTTCGACCCCTCGGCTGCGGCGTTGTGGATATTGTCTGCTGCAGGTAACCGGCTGCTGCAAACTTACACTCAGTGATTTATACTCTGTTTCCTCTCTTAATGTTTCTAAAGCTCAAACACAGGTTTTCTTTTTTTTTCCCCCCTTGATGTGCAACAATAATGCAACATTGCCAAACATACAGTACAGTCAGACAACATGTGATGGAACATTTTGTCACCACAACAGTGTGATTCAGATCAGAGCAATCAGTCCACCTGAAGAGGAGATCTAACTCTTTTTTTTTTTAAGACAACAACAGAAATATGACATGTTGCGTATAATTATAAACACTAACTGAGTAATTTATGAGAATGTCATGGTCATTTGACAAAATAACTTTGACTCCATGTGAACCACATCTCATTGTTTTCAGTTCCCACTTTACCCTCCTCCCACATTCTTCTTATTGAGTCATGAGTCACTGTTTCCCTGCAAATGTCCTTATATTGCATCACTTATGGTAAAAACACATTTCAATCATTCCCTCCACTCTAAGACATGAGGTTAACATAAAACAGGAAGGATATTTACATTTTAATCCAATCAAAGAGGAGATTAAATGCATACAGTGAACACTGCAAACAATAAAAATGTTTCAGTGCTGTGTGTTATGAGCTATGTGTTATCGCCACCATGTGGTGCAAACAAGACATAGCTAGAGAGAGTCTCCGGTCTACCTACTGCTACACAAACACACACAAACACACAAACAAAGACATTTTTACTTAAAAAAATGGCTAAAACAATTATTTGATCATCAAAATATTTGCAGATTAATTTTCTGTTGATCAGCTAATCGTTGCAGCTCTAAACTTTAAAAGATGTGATGCATTTTTAGTGGCTTGAAACAGCAGAACGACTGACATCGATGTCTGATCAGTCCCGGTTTATCTTCATCGGCCTTTTCTCTCTTCCTGTTTCTGTTTCAAGCAGCAGCCAATGAGAGCGAAGCACTGTCAGACGTGTAAACACTGCGTGCGTCGCTTCGACCATCACTGCCCCTGGATCGAGAACTGCGTCGGGGAGAGGAACCACCGCTGGTTCATCGTCTACCTGCTGGTGCAGCTGCTGGCTCTGCTGTGGGCCCTTCACATCGCTCTGTACGTCTGCTGAACGTGATCTATGTGTGTGTGTTTATCTCTGCAACATTAGGGCCTAATTAGGTAACATTGTGAGCTTTTGGGAATAGCAGCAACGTTGATTAGACTTATCTTTGTTTACTTTAATGTGTTGCTCAAGTACAATTTCAAAGTTCAAGTGATTTAGCAACTTTTTAGCAGATGCCTTCAACTGCTGTGAAACGTGTTGTAGGTTATAGGAGGCAGAAATCATCTCACTGTTTGGGTTTAAACCTCAATGAGCAGAGTCAAAGAACGACAGTTGAGTCAAATTAGACCAAATGTTGGACTTGAATGACAAAGAAAGAACTAATTAGAGTCTAAATGATCTAAAACAAATTAAAAAGTCCTCTCTGTAAAGTGTAGTTAAGTCATTTTACGTATTAAACACATTTTAAAGCAACACAAGTGCTGTAGTGTAAGAACAAGACATAGAAAGCAAACTGGGACATAACACATAGTTACGCAGGTCCAAAAGCCAAAAAAATAAAAATATCCTTTGTGGTGGGACGTTAAAGTTTAATTTGTGGGAGCGCTCATAATCACTGCTGCTTCTTATTGTTTAATTAGGTGGATTAAAATGGTTTCGGGGGTGGGTTGGGATCATTTTTGGCTACTTTTTATATCATTCGGGCGGTTTGTAATGATGCAAATGAACATCATCACCAGTTGCTCGTTAACATTAGTTTACTTTTTACTTTACTACTTTCTATTTTATGATTGTTGGCGTCATGATGTGTGCTAACGGTTTTATGTCTTTATTTTTGTGTGTTCTCATTGTCTTGTGTGCTTCCTCTTCCATTTATTTGTTAATTTATTGTTAATTTATCTACCTTGATGTTGATCTTCCAGGTCAGGCGTCTCACCCAGCGTGACGTGGGAGCTTTGGTTCAGAGTGAACGGCTTCCTGCTGGCGGCGCTTGGCGTGATCGGGGTTTTCTCCGTGGTGGTGGCGCTGCTGCTGGGCTGCCACCTCTACCTGGTCTCCATCAACTGCACCACCTGGGAGTTCATGTCGCGGCACAGGATCTCCTACCTGAAGCACTGCGGGGACGAGGAGAACCCTTTCGACCGTGGAGTCTTCTGCAACCTCTGGGACTTCTTCTGCATCTGCGGCACGGTGATGTGGGAGCAGGTCTACCACAGAAACACCCCGAATCCAGTCTGACCTCCAACCACATGATACACGAGATAACTTTTCATCCTTAATTCCAGAGGTTTTGAAATCTTTATAAACTGAATTGGACCATAAAATGATTTTCAGCACCTGCGAAAGTTGTTGTCTAGAAGAGCGGATGCACATTAAGCTGGTTAAAGCTTATAAATCTTTAAACACAAGGGCTGCAACTAAACATTATTCTTCTTATCAATTAATTAATTAGTTAACTCTATAAAATGGCAGAAAATTATAGGTGGTGTCTTCAAATGTCTCGTTTTATCCGACCGACCTTATAAAACTCAAATATATTCAATTTACAATAATAATACAATGAAAAATAGCAAATCAGACATTTTTGCTACACATATGACTTCAATTATTATCAATTATCAAACTTGTTGGCAATAATTTTCTGTTTATGGACAAATCTAATAACAGTTTTTAGCACCTCGTTCATTATTGATACAAATACTGTGCCTGAACTTTGGTACAGATAACAAGATTTCTTTTTTGATATCTTAATTTTTGCTAACTTTTGAGTACAAACACATTTTTCTACAATTAAATAAAACTTTTCTTTTAACAAATGAAGCCAATCACCTGTGTTGCCCTTTACAGTTACAGTTAAAAAGAACAGATTTATGATCTAAAATATATCTGTTCAAAAGAGTAAGCAAAAAGTTAGTAAAAATAGTTTAAAGGGAGCTATTTCTGGGTGCTATTACACTCACTTTACTCACTACAGATCCTTTTCTGATCGCAGTATGTTTTGAATATCGCAGGGTTCAGTTCAATCGAGGTAACAAGACCAAACACGAATAGTCTTGTGATGATAGTTCGTCCATAATCACGGAAATACATTAAAAAAAATCTGCTTTTTCAAGTTGTTTTGTTAAAAGAAACAAGAAAACTTCTCCGTCTGGTCACCACTTTTTCTTCTGTAAATGTTTTTTACTGTTGATGAGAGCTGATGGTTCATGTACTGTACCTTTTGGTTTGATGTAACTGCTTTACTGTTAATAATGTATTTAACTTTGAGATAATTTGCACATTCAGAGTCAAATATTGAACAAACTTTTTTTTTTTTTTTACTTTGTTCTGTTTGTATTTATTGACAACAAGAATACATTAAAACACTGATGATATGCATGTTGTTATTATCTGTACAGACTAACATTCCTGGTCAGGAAGCATCACATACATACGGACACATACAGTAACGGGACACATACAGTAACATGTAATATTCAGCAGCATGAACTTAAAGTGCTACAGCAGCTAAATCAACAACGGCTGGTTGTTGTGTTACAGGTTTATTATGTAGCTGACATCCAGAGCAGGCGAGGGAGGGGAGGGGGGGCTCAGTGTCGTACTCAGGGACACTTCAGCAGGACACAGATATCTATGGATGGACGCACATTTGAGGAGATTCACTCTTGTGACCTTTCAAGTGCAGGATAGTGATTATTTTTCTTTAAAGAGAAACTTAACACCCACATTTACAAATAAATGTGTTAAAATTGAGAGTATGGCACCCACCGACCCCTAGCTACCGCTTTCTCTAACATGTACATACTTCCTTTCCTTTCTATCTGTAGTCTCGGAGTTTTCTTAATTGGCTCAAGTTCAAATCTAGTTTTAAGCCTCTTTAAGGAGAGTTTTCACAGCAGGACAAGCTCACCGTAATGAAATGCAGTTAATGTTATTAATTCCACCTGTCCCAGAAGCCCGTAGCTCCACCACATGTCAACTGGTTATGATAATTTAATTAATTGTAGATTTATCGGGGGAATATTCACCACTAAAGTTGTGGTCGTGTCTTTTAGCAGGACCACATATGTCAAAATCTAGTTTCAAGAGTTTTATTATTTTAGTTTATAACGTGGTCACATGATGAAAATTCCTAATAAAGTTGTGTTTGAAGTATTACGCCAGTCTACAGCAGGAGGAGTACTGGTTGCACTGGACTTACTGGGAACTTGAAGGGGACAGGGAACATGCACATTGCACAGATGGCGGTAGGTGGGGGGTGGGGGGGGTGGGGGTGGGGGGGGGGGGGGGGGGGGGGGGGGGGTCAGAGGGGCCCAACAGCAAATTCTGGGGGTTCATCTGGCCAAGAGTGCAACGCGAGGTCACACATATTTCAGATTTATTTTGTTTTGAGGGAAGAATTATTTGATTTTTCATTTGTTATGAAGACTTAAGACTGGGACCAGAATCAGTTTATAGTATCATGAAGGGACACTACTGTACATGTAATTTGTTGACTTGAAATAGTGGATCTGGTGTTATGTTGCTCTTTAAAGTCCCCTATCTGATTTTGAAATAGTGACCAATAGTTCATCCATATCAACAAATAGTCTCCTCTTAAATATGAGTTTCAAAGCATCAACAATGAACTGGAATTAAATTTAGGGATTTTTAGGTACCTATAAGTATGGTTAGACTGATAAATCAGCCAATATTAGCCGATATTATTGCATATATATAATTGTATATATATATATTGCAGATATATCGGTTTTGGTGTATAAGTAGTAAGAAACTGCAGTACAGAAATATACTGCACTACTGTACAACTGTACTAAGTTAAAGGTAATATAGAAACAGGTTTGTCCACCCAGAGCACTAACAAGTTGATTTTTCAACTGTAAAAAAATGGTGACAGTAAAAAAATCAACTAATATCTAGGGAATCTTTATCAAGGTTGTTTGTTTATGTTAAAAAAAAAACAAATACTATTGGCCAATATATTATCAGCTTGTTTAAACTCCCAAGTTTGGAAATCCAGTATCTGTTTGTCTGTATCTTTAAACTGCCGCTCCTCTTCTTCCTCTTCTTATATTGCACTGACATCATTAGAGCTCAGTATCACAGAATATGATTTGCTAAATTCAAAATACAGATATTTTCCTACTATTATGGCTATATTAGATTCTCTATGGCTTCTTTTACACTGCTAGCGATTACAGGATTCCTAGTGCACAAGTTCACCACGGTGCCATGCACTTCTACTGTTGTAACAGAAAACTGTTGGTCAGGAGGAAACTCATGTCTGAATACGCACGTCTCTGCTACGAGGGAATGACTTGACAATTAACATGTAACATTTCCATGTTTGGATTTAATATCTTTTTTTTAAAAAGAACACTCATAAATCGGGTTAGCTTGTTTCATTTGTTAGGTCAAGGCAGTGGGCGAAGCCTGTCACAGTGATGCATAGAAACGGCAGCACATACTGTACCTCTCTGAAGGATAAATGTTATAAATAAATATAATAAGCAAAGGCCACAAAGCAAGCTGAATCTGTCTCCAGCACACAGGATGCTCGAGGAGGCTACAACTGGTTAACAGCAACACTCCGCCATGTTGGAAGAAATAAAAAAAAAAAAAAAAAAAAAAAAGCACTAAAAAAAAAAACATTATCGCCACCTTCTTCCCTGACAAAATAAAACACAAAATGCTTATAAATGTGCTTTTAAGCACCAGTCCAGACACTGAATTTGTGTTTAGGTATTACCTACAACAGTTTTTCTTATTGATTAGTCGTCTGAATCCTTTTTAATTAGTTGTTAAATTGATAAAATGTGAGAAAATAGTGAAAAATGTCCGTCATAATTTCCCAGAGCCGAAGCTGTTGTCTTCGGATTGACAACAAAACATAACTAAAATATATTCAATGTGCAACAATATTTACAAAGCAGAAGCAAGACAATATTTGGCATTTTCGCTAACTTAATCACTTAAAAGTAAATAATCGAAATTGTCCATTTTTTATTGGCTAACCAAATCGTCTCACACCTGACCTGTAAACTCTCCGGTTTTTCCCGGGTTTCTCCCGTATTTTCATTCTGTCTCCCACTATGCTCCCGTTTTGTAATTTCCCCTGTAAATCTCCCATATTTTCCTTTTTTAAATTTTTACAGCTATACAGAATCCCAACTGGCTTAATCAAGTCGTTTCAGTGAGATCCACAGACTTGGATATACGGTATATGCCAGTATATCCACACCTGTCCAGCAGGTGGCAGCGTACAGCAAGCAGCATCTGTGTTCCTGTCTTCTTTTAGTAATGACGGACATCGTGAAAAATGGGTAACGAAATTGGAGAGACGCCAGCAAAAAAGAAAAAAGATCTGTGTAAATATTTGAATACTTGGGAGACTATTTCCAATTCCTGACAAAAAGCAAGTTTGCATGCACTTAAGTGTTGGTTGCAGTGGAAAAACGATGTTACTAGCATGCTAGATCTGTTAAGCGCGCCCAAGAAGCCACAAAGAACACATCAAAATCTGCTTGTTTTTCACCACAACTGTATCTGAAAGTGGGTCCTGGAAAATCTCCCGGATTTTCAAAGCCCAATGTTAGCAGATATGTTTCAGACTTAATAATCTAATTAGCTAGTTAACAAGCAAACCACATTAATCTGTTAGCTTCCTATTACTATTATTAGTCTTGATTAGCACTTGCGTTAGCATATTAACATCTGTGTCCTTGTTTGGTTAAATGAGGCTACAGGCTAGTTGGCTAACTAGCTAGCAGCAGGTTAGCTAGATTAGGTAGCACTAATATTTGGTTCAGGTTAACTTTTATGAGTTGTTATTTTGGGCTAAAGACAAATTAAAATCTAACTTAAGAGACTGTTCACTTTGACTCAAGCTTCTGAATGAATCTTGGCCGTTAAAGCTTAATATTTCATAAGATCTTCAGATGCTAATTTTAATCCGAAAGTTCATTTTAGACAAAAGTTGTGAACTAAAAAGTACAATATTTCCTTCTGAAAGTAGTAGAGCAGAAGTATTAGGTGGCATAGAATGGAAATATTTCAGTTAACTACACCTCGAAACTGCAGTAAATGCACTTGTAATTTTCCATTGCTTAATGTATCCTTTTAAGTGTCTTTCACAAAGTAAAGTTCAGTCTGGTAAATGTTCCTCTTTGCTGTTGTAGTTTTCCTGTTTGATAAAATGTCATTATGATTTATGAGGCATTTCCTCTTGCCACCTTACATAATCGTGCCACGTTTGTGACTGGTGCACCAGCGATTGAGGAAGCCAAACGCTGCTAAACAACTGAATCATTAAACTGAGTACCAGTCAGCTTTATGTGTTAGCTCTGATAGAGGGGACGTACGGCAATCATTTTATACAGTTTTTTGATGCAACATAAGGCAGCTTGCAGAAGGTTCAGAGGCCAGTCACAGTCGCTGCCTCAACATCTGGTGCAAAAACTGCAAAAGTATTTGATGTGGCAAGAGGAAAAGTGGCAGACAACGATGGCGTCAAACAGGAAAACAGGACTGGCAACGACCAGTATTTCTTAACAACATGACAAGAATTAATTGACTCAACGTCTCTCATAAGATGTCTTAAAAATCCAGCTTCATGGGCTTCAACAAACTGGTTTTTACTACTTCCAATCAACCATTACGTAGCCAATTATTTAATAACTGCAGAGTACTGAAATTAAACTACAAATATCAATAAAGTTGTGGAAGAAAGAGGTGATAATGTTGTAAATTCTCCAAGCATTCTGTATCCAGCCTCCATCAACTCTGTCTCACCTGTTTGCACAAAACTGCACATAAAGTCTCATAAATAAAATCTCATAGCAGGAGCAGTTGAAGGTACAGTTGTATTACTGCTGCAGGTTGACACTGCGCTCAAACAGTCAGAAAATATTGACTCTCCACAGAGAATATAAAGGGCTACAATCACTTTTCTTTACTCTGTGAAAAAAAAAAAAAAAAAAAAAAAAAAAAGATGCTGCCTGGTTATTTAATCGACGATTCGCAAACAGTCAGCAAAATCAGCCATGGGATCGTATGCATTGTCCTGTTTGAAAATAAATGAGCTGCATTCGTCTGGTTGTAACTACTTCCAAGACCAGGGCAGGAAATGTTCTTTAAGTGGCAGTCGAGTGGACGATAAACGTGACCATGTACTGTATATCTGCAGGTTTTTTTGATCAATATAAATAGCTCCGCAGTTCAGATATCTGGCTTACAAAACTCACTTTCTAACCTGTTTTTCTGTTCTGAAACAAACTACAACTCCAAAAAATCTTTTTACCAACAGCTGCAAAAAGTATTCACATAAAATTATATGAAACAGTAAATTAAAGGGAGAAAACCCTCAAATTTGTGTCTGTAATCAGCAAATATTTGGTATTTGTATTCGATAAAGTACTAAAATTATGAAAATTGTTAATTATTATTATTTTTATAATATATAATAATAATTAATCAAGTAATTCAGCATTTAAGTTTCATGAAATCCTATCAATATACTTGCCATCTGTACTGTTAACTCACAGTTAAACAGGACTTATTGATTATTAATGATGAATGATTTTATCCAAAACATTATAAATAAAGTAGCTTGTGGTATTAGTATACGTTTAAGTATACTAAGAAGTATTTTTCTTGCCAGAAGGGGGGTATGAATATAAATAATGACGGTTAATTACCAATGTTTGGCTGGTGGTGGTTCATTTCCCACCCTGGTCTTTTTTTTATCTCGTCTGTCATCCGTGCAAGGCGCAGAAGTCGAAGTCGGCGAAGGCTTCCTGCTGCTCGGCGGAGAGGCTGAAAGGTTTGGAGGGAGGCGACAGGACCGGCTGGAGTCGAGTGAACTCGCTGTCGAAGTTGCTGACGTCCACGGACTCTTTGATCGACGGCAGGAACGGCGGTTTTACTTTCTTGGCCAGCAGGGCTTCCCAGTCGATGGTCTACGAGACAAAGTTCAACATAGTTATTACAGTAACAGAGTGTTGCTGCACTTTCATATGTTTTTTATGAACTGCTGACCCCAAAATTGTCTTCAATCACAATACTCTGAAGGGATTGTGGTACTTTTTATTTTAGGATTAATAGTGAAACATGTATGTAGAGAGAACATGGTGTCAAAGAAAGAGAGAGAAAGTGTTTTACCTCAAAGAATTTCTCTCCTTTCAGCTCGTTAGCGTCTCTCTCTCCAGCTCCGAGTCTTTTCAGCGGGTTCTTCTTCAGCAGCTGTAGAGAGACGGTTGGTTTGTTTTTGTTGTTTTTTTTTAGATGATAATCTGGTGGATTTAACGACCGGCTAAAGGAACAAACTGTCAAATGTATTCTAGGGCTGCAACTAACAATTATTTTGATTATCGACTATTTTGACAATTATTTTCTGGATTAATCGATTAATCATTTTGTCTGTAAAATGAAGGAAAATTGTAAAAAAAAAAAGCTCATTATAATTTTCCACAGTTGAAGATGACATTTCTTATTTTCTCACATGTAAGAAGCTGGAACCAGAAAATTATCGGCATTTTTACTGTATTATATATATGCTGTATTTTTCGTCAATATTAATTATTAAAATAGTTGCCGATACATTTTCTGTCAATCGATTAATCGACTAATTGTTGCAGCTCTGAGCAGAATATATTTTATAAGGCTGGACTTCAACAGAAAAATGCATCAAGAGTTTAAACTCTAAGTTTGGAAGAACTTCTACCAGCCAAAAATAAAATAAAATACACATATCCAACATACAGTGTACACTGAAAGTACAAATATTACACATAATCCTGATATTCAGGTTTTGATTGTTTGTGTCATGATCCACAGTGGTTTTGTCATACAGTGAGGAAATAATCTTTTCTAAAAGAGGAAATTTACGTATAAAATCAGCAGTAATTAACAGATATTTAAAAAGAGGAAACACACCTGGATTCACCTCATCATCATACTTCATGTAAAGAGTTTTATCTCTGATATTGTGTGTATTCAGCATGTTTTGGTGACTTGAGAACAACAGATTAGAGATCATAATTACTTTCTGGATGATGGAGACAGCATCTGGAGGAAGAGACCCTGGATACTGCACATCATCGTTGACGATGCTGTCGAACACCTCCTCTTCATCCTCACCAGGGAACGGAGACTAACAGCGGGGCAGAAAGATGCTCAGTTAGTGTTTCCGCAGGTGGAAATCAAGACCAGACAATAACTTAACGATGGTAGATATTTGAATTTAACATTTATAATTGACTTGCTTGATTTACAACTGTATTAGACAGTAAATTAAACTAAGATAATTTGATTATCTTAGAATATGAACAGAAAATTATTTAAAAAAACATAAAATAGACTCACTTAAACCTGCATTAACTGATTTTTCAGCCACTTGGTATCAACGGAAAGTAGTGAACACAACATCGACACCTCATCATCTTTTATATGTTGAACTTGTTAGCAAACAGTTGCTTATTTCCACATCCAGCAGTTACGGAGCAACATTATCATTCATTTGGAGTCGTGTTTCTGTCCACCTGGTGAATGTGAGTCCAATATTCACTCCCTTTTAGCTCTGTTTTTGGTCTCCACCAACTCCTGAGGGAAATATCTGGCTCTTTAGCTGCTAAATGCTCCACTATGTTCACCAGCTAGTCTACAGCTAACTGTGTCTGTCACAACCAACGCATAACACAAACACACACACTGTTATTATAAAAAAATATTAATTACAGCAGTTTTAAAGATGCTAGTGTACTTCAGGAGAGAGTGTGAGCCTTCAACTCTGTCTATTAAGAACTGAATATGTGATAATAACCTCTCCCACAAGCATCTCGAAGATGAGGACGCCCATCCCCCACCAGTCCACTGCTCGGGTGTAGTTGTCGTCCGTCAGGACCTCAGGAGCCAGAAACTCTGGAGTCCCACAGAAAGTCGAGGTCCGATCTCCATGACCCATCCCTGCCGAAATAATAACACTCTGTTACAATGAATGAATGAATGAATATTTTATTTTAAGGTAGCCGGGCTTACAAGACTCTACTTATATTACGTAGAGGCAAGAAGAACAGAACAAAAGGAAAGCAAACCAATATATGGTAATGTGTACACGTGTCAAACAGCTTATATTGAATATAAGTTAAAAAATTTAACATACAATGCTCTCATACGTTGATGTTAAGCATCCAATAAAATCTACATGTGCTGTGAAAGAAGAATTACATCACAGATAAATTAAAATTAAGAATAACTATTTTGAGTCATCAGCAGGTTTATCTTCCAGGAGTTTACTGAGTTTAAGCGGTGAATGAAACAGAAATAAAGTTGCATCAGTTGTATTTTGGCAAGAAAGAAGATGAACCTGAATGATGTACAACATGCAAAGTTATATCACCTTCTTTACAAAGTCCAAAGTCTGTGATTTTCACAAATCCATCTGCATCCATCAGCAGGTTGTCCAGCTTCAGATCTCTGTGTGAAATAATAATAATAATGATGACACTGAGATGATAAGAAGAAGAAAAGCTGCAGCTCAGCCAAAATGTTACAGAACTTACCGGTAGATGATTTTATTAAGATGCAGGAACTCTAAACCCAGCAGGACACATGCTGAATAAAACCTGCAGACAACAACAGATTTAGGATTATAATACTGGACAGAATCAAGTTCGTGGAGCCTTTAGATACCAGCAGATATGACGACAGGAAGTAGCTGTCAGGTATTTGGCTTTCAGATCGAAGCTCAAAGCGTCTTTAAAGAACAGGAGAACAGACTGACCTGGTCTGGGCCTCGGTGAAGACGTTGTTGTGGATGTGGATCATGAGGTCTCCGCCTGGTAAGTACTCCATGACGAAGCAGACGTGGTCGCTGGTCTGGAAGCAGCCGTGCAGGTTCACCAGGAACGGATGTCTGGACGCGTTGATCATCTCAAAGATCCTCTTCTCACTCATAAGGCTGCGGAGTGAACGCCTCCGATTAACACAAGCTGCTTTGGATTTTATATATTTCATAGATTTGTCTGCTACATTTCGATTATTAGACGTTGCTTGAATGTGTTACGGTGATATTACTGTTTCTTTAAGTTTTGTCTCATGTTGAGAAACATCTAGTCTCATTTCTGCTTCAGTATGACCTTCAGTCTACAGGTGAATTTACTCTGACTAGTTTAAATTCTTTGCTCAAACAAAAATGGGCCCCTAAACCCAGAGCCAGATTAACCTGCTGGGGCCTTCCAGTGCCTATTATATAGAGTGCAAACAGAAGAATAAACATGGCATCTTCAAACTAACCTGGCTCAAGGTTTGATGTGTCAAGTTGATTGAGATAATTTGATTAAACACACATTTATTATGAAAACAGGCACAATAAAAGCACAAAAACAAGCTGTAACAAGACAAGATTAGATCATATTTTAGGATTTGTTTTATCACATCAATTAATATTGTGTTCATATTTCTAAACTAATTATTAATTAATCAAATTATAACAAACTGTTGGACTGTTGGGCAGTTACCCACTTCTTCCTGTTACATCCACACCTCTGTCTCCATTTATGTTCAGACTCATTTAAGTCGCAGCAAGTGTTTAATTTGTCCTTATTATGCTGTAGTAGAATCACTAATTGGTTAATAGAGAATCCAATAAAGTTTCTTCACTCTTTTAAATAGACTTTAATGAAGTAAAATGCATTAATGGGACAGATACTTGATTAAAATGCTCTTAACAGCAAGTAAAAAAGCAATTATAAGACATTTAAAAATACCAACGGCTGACAGGTGTTAAAGACATGACCATGATGGAAAAAACTGACACATATGTTGAGATTGCAAAAAGCACAACTGGAAGAAAAATGTGCTTTTTTACCTGTGTGTGTGTGTGTGTGTGTGTGTGTGTGTGTGTGTGTGTGTGTGTTAGTCTGTTATTGATTTGTTTTAATTTTATTATTTTCACTTTGCTTCTGTACACAGAATAAAACAGGCAGACATAACAGATCACAGAATAAATAACAGTTCTAGTTACTTTAAATAAGTTTAAAGGGTCAGTTCAACCAAATTAACATGTTGATATATTTTAGCCATGGAGAGTCTGTATTATGTACTGAGGTTCAAACACCGAAACAATAGAGGTGAAGGGAATTTATGCAGCTCAACGTTGTGTAGTTTGCATAAACCCTGGTATACCTGCTGTCAGGTCTAGTTTTTTTTGTACATTGAGTGAACTGACCCTTTAAAACTTTCCAAATCCTTTCACTCACCTGTCCACTTCATCTCGAGTCACTATGTCTCTTTTTTTCAAGGCTTTGATGGCGTACAGTTTTCCTGTCTTCCTAACCTCTGCCAGCAGGACCTGGACAAAAAAAAACATTTGCAACCAACACTGAAAAAAGACGAGAAGAAGTTTTGATGGAGCTCAAATGAAAAACTATGAAGCTGTTACCTTCCCAAAGTGTCCTCTGCCCAGAACCGAAATATACTTCAAATCTTCCATCTGCATCCTTACGACAAGACAAAAACAGAAAAATAAAGCTTTACCTCTCAACTCAACTTGACATTTACTGTATGGTGGAGAGTGCACGTGTGTGTGTGTGTGTGTGTGAGTGTACTTCAGAGCAGATACGGGCTGATCTTCATTTTCTTCTGTGTTGTTTATAGATGACTGCAAACAGAAACAAAGTTTGGAACATAAATCACATCCCAACATCGATGCCAATACTTTTACAAATGTTCTTTTCTATTTCTAGTGCAGTGTTCTAGTATTTATCAGCCTTTATTAAATAAAATCACTAAATAAACTCAGTCTACAAAATGTCCATTTTTATGTTTGAGGTAGATTATGTTCATCTTAACTGAAATGCAAACCTCATCTGGGAACATTTAGGAATTGTTTTGCTTGGTCTACGGCAGTAATTTTGGTTGGTAGGTGAGATTTGTCCATCTTCCAACCATCTTCACACATTTGCTTTTTCAAATAGTAACATTTTAGAGGAGGAGAGTTTGTGTCGATCAAAGCAAATGTTTGAAAGAGCTTCTGCGACTGTTTCACTTGTTTAAATTCACTTTGGATGAAAGTAAAGAGAAAATACATCATTTTAAAATGTATCTAAACTGTATGCTGGCAGATTTATGATCACATTATTCACCAGATCTTCTTGCAGCGCAGGCACGGATGATGGTTTGTGTGCTGTGGTGATGATGGTGGGAACGTCCTCTCCCTGGTCGAGGCTGGTGGGAGACGGCTGATCCTCAGTGATGCTGAGTCTGATTACTGGAGCTTCACTGCACACGTGCAAAGAGAAAAACAAAATAACTGTATCCACTCACTGAAAAAAATATGTAAATCCATGTTTTGAATATAAGAATCCACCAACATTAAAAGAATCAGACGTCAGATTTAAATAACATTTTGAATAACAGATTTCTGCTGTTAGATATTTGTTTTTTTGGCCATAATAAAGTAGTCATAACTATGCATTGATGATGATATTTGTCATGCAATAAAACCCAAAATTCAAACAAACATATTGTTACAGAAGATGCTGCAATGCCAACTAAATCTAACACTACGTCACGTATTATATTGTATTATAACGCTGAAGATGACGTCTGACCTTGGCAGTGGAGTGGTGTTTTGAGGCTCCTTCTCGGTGGGATGCGGGGTGTCGTTGGCCACCAGGTTGGGGGTCGTACAGAGGGACGAGCTGAACGTGGTGAAGGAGCTGTAGCGAGGGACGATGCTCATCATCACATGACCCCACGTGGCAAAATTCATGTTCATCTGTGCGGCTCTGAGAAAGTTCTTCCCTGACGAAGGAAGTAAACAAACAAATCAACCGACGACGAGTAGACAGAGCGATGAACACAAACACGAGTTGTACTAAAGAAACTCTGTCAGTACCTCTCTCTTTAGTGAAGATGCATCGCTGACGTCTCAGTTTCGGCTGCCGCTCGACGACAGTGGCGA
Organism: Thunnus thynnus; assembly: GCF_963924715.1. NCBI lineage: Eukaryota > Metazoa > Chordata > Actinopteri > Scombriformes > Scombridae > Thunnus > Thunnus thynnus. The sequence continues at coordinate 36,477,655 of NC_089518.1, forward strand.
TGAACTCAAGCTTTAAAATCAAGACCAGAAAAAAAAGTTGTTTTTCAGTTTTTTACAATTGTTTATAGTCAAGACTTCCAGTAAAAAACATTTGATATTGTGACAGTACAAGTAAAAACTACCTAGAAAAAAGAGAAAAACATATTTAGGGTATGAGGTTCACAAAATGACACTGAGATGGTTTGTTAGAGAAAAAAATACATTTTTTAAATGTGATATTGAATAAAAAAATAAACATTAAGGAAAAGAAAAATATGAGTAACTGTTTCAGTGCTTAAAAATTAGAATATGACAACTAGGTGATATAAAATTAAAGCTGAGTATTATTCCTCTAAACTGTGGAGTGTAAAATGAAAACAGGTTCTGCCTCATTAAATGTGTAACAGGTGGATTTTCCACATTATTTTCCAGGTAGTTTAAACATTTTCCTAACTTTTAAAAATCTAACCTTTATAAACTCAATTTTTGATGACGGAAATAATAATCTAATAATAAAAGTCTTAAGTCAAGGTTCTCTGAGAGGCTTTTTGCTCAACTCAGTCCACTCATGAAGACAGAAAATTCAGGTTTAAAGTTCTGGAAACTCATTTTGTCGTACTTTTTGAGAATTTCCACTGAAATAAAATTACCTTTTAGAATTAAAGCTTGATTGTATAGTAATCTCTGTTATGAAACCTCCAGCGGGGCGGTGTGTGTGTGTGTACCTTGGCGTAGATGAGGCCCTGTGGCTCCAGACTCAAACCCTCGGAGCGGTTCGGGTTGTCCAACATCTCCTCCAGTCGCAGGAACGTGACGGCACACATCGCCCTCCGGTCCCGCCAGAAGACGCCGATCTCCAGCTCTCGAGACTGTCGGAAACCAGCGGATAAAAGAACCATTACAGGAAGTTACCCGCACATAGAGAGTGTCTGAACCTGTGAGTTTTTGATACCAGTTTGGTTTGATTTGCTTTGAGGCTTCCAGCCAGTCTTCAGTATGACTTTTTTCATTTTGCCTGTAATATTCCAATAAACATCAACGCAGCTCACTTCTTAGATTTTACGCATATCTTGCATCTCTTCAGAAATAAACTGCTTTACTAGATCTCACAATTTGTTTTTGTTGTGTAGGTTCCCAAATTTAAATTAGAGTTTAGTAAAATAAAAAGCTGCTGTCAACGATTTCTCCACTCAGAGGGAATAAACTTCAGCAACATCTGAAATTGGATCATCAGTTTTAATTAAGTGAAACCCTGCGCTCTCTAAGCACTGAACATACCTTTATTTGTTTGTAACCCTCCTGAACATTTATTGTACTTTGTTGAAATGAGTCAGAGATTCTGTGATGAATGAATATCTGCAGGTATGAGGGAGCCACCTGCTGGTCGGAGGCAGAACTACAACAATAATAAACCACCAGAGTATCCCTGCCACAAAATGTTGTACAACAGCTCCTCCTGCTAACAGATTCTTCCTGAAACAACTGTCTCTTCATCTATTTTTCAGCAGTCACCTCTACAGCGCTGACAGTAACCTCTTTGTTAGAGCAGAATAGGACCGCGACCATAATTATGAATATCTTTATTGAAAAATCTGTTATTTTAAGGTGACGTCTTCAAATTCTTTGTTTTGTTTGACTAGCAGTTCAAAACTCAATGTAAAACACATAAAAGGAGGAAAATTCTCACATTTGAGAAGCTAGAACCAAAATGTTTTGGTTGTGGCATTTTTGCTTAATAAACGACCTAAACAATTACTCAATTATTACAACTGTTGTAAAAAAAATGTTTTAAACCTGCTGTTCTACCTGGTCACATGACTATGAACATATAATATGCTGTACGTATGAATTGATAAGGTTGTCATATTTTAATTTTCATGTCATTTTCAACTGCATTGGTGCAGAGATGTAACATTTTATTACTCTGTAGTTGACATTATGACCAGGAAAATTTCAAGAAGGTTTTACTTTGCAAACATTTATTCAAAACATTTTTTTCTGTAAATAAACAATTTAAAAAAAAGACTAAACTTCTTCATTACTTCTATTTTACTTTGCGAGGCAGCAGGATTCGAGAGATCACGCAAGAATCCATCTCGTCAGGCTTCAATCAGCGTCCTAATCTGATCTCATGAATCCAGCTGCCTCGCCAGGTAAGACGGTGATAGACAGATGGTTCATCCAATCACCTGCGAGGTATTTTGTGAAAGTGCCTTCCCTTTTCCCAAACAGCGTCCCAGGACGACTTCTCAGATGGTTCTGTGTAACAAACCATCTGGTGTGTCAGGTTATATTCTATCTAAGAAACTTTAAGGTTCTCCCGTGACTGAGTTATACGCTGATATATTTGGAGACAGTATTCAGTCAAACTACCTGCAATTTTCTATTGATCTGATACAGCGGGATATCTTTTACAAATGTAACTCTTCATATGTGCGTGTGTTTCCTGTCTGTCCTGCTCTGTGCCTTTGTACAGTCTATAAGGTCCTGTGGTTGCTGTATTATGTGTGTCAGCATATACAGTATTACTACAGCCTGTAAGCTGCTGATGCTGTTTGTATCTGCGCCAATGTCACTGAGGCGGCATGTACATTTATCATACAAGGAGAACATGTCGACTTTGATCTTGTTTCCTCTAGCCTGCCAGGAGCACCGCCGCGGGGGAGGGAACAATATTGCGATGGCGACTTATTTCTGTAATTCGACTAATTTCAGGTTCAGGGATGATTAGAGGCTGGGCGAGGGACGTAAAAACATTCGGTTTTTGGAATATGTTTTTGTGCATGAAAACATCCTGGTGTCTGCAAGTATGTCCTGAGTTATATACAGTAGCATTTAGTCAATAAAACCCAAAATATTATGTGTAACAAGAGCTTACAAACACATCTTACAGTCTTCTACAGTGAACAGTTTGACACCTGAGCCTCCTTCACTTGCAGAAGAAGACTGTGATATGCATTTCAAAGGTCAGAAAAGCTCCAAAGTACTTTGCAACATAAATGTTTCCAAAGGTCAAGAATAAAGTTATATGCTCAAAAGCTATGATCATAAACAATGTAATAATGATCTACGTGCTGATATAAAAGTTCATGTGCGACAACGGTAACACTGATGAAGTTATATAGACCAGAATGGCCAGAAGCCAAATTTGGGTTTATCGTCGACTGCAGGGGAAAGTGACAGAAAGTGATCGAGATGTGAAGGAGTCAAAGACTGTTTACAGGAGCTGGATTCATTATGTTCCATGTAAACATCGTATACTGAATAAATTAAAACTAGGATGTGTTTCAACTAGGGCTCAAACTCCAACAACTGTTTTCATTATTGATTAATCTGCAGATTATTTTCTAGATTAATTGTTGGAGCTGTTTAGAGCTCCAACAATTAATCTGTTAGCTGTCAACTATTACATTAATCGCCAACTATTTCGATAATTTTGAGTAATTCTTTTAAAAAAAAAGTCTGAATTCTCTGGTTCCAGCTTCTCTAATGTGAATATTTTCTGGTTTCTTCAGTCCTCCAAAGTAAACTGAATATCTTTGGTTTGTGGACTGTTGGCCGGGACAAAACAAGACATTTGAAGACATCATCTTGGGCTTTTGAAAACAGTGATCGAGATTTTTCACCATTTTTTGGACGAAACAAGTAATGGACTAATCAAGAAAATAATCGACAGATTAATTTATAATGAAAATAAACGTTAGTTGCAGTCCGAGATCTGTAAAACACTGAAAAAATGTGAAAATGATCCTTTCCTACAGCCCAAGGTAATGTCATCAAATATCTTTTTTTGTCTCCCTGACAGACTAAAACCCAAAGAAAATCAGTTCACTACAATGTAGGACGCTGAAAAGAATCATATTCTCATAATTAAAAACCTGGAATCATCAAATGTTTGGCATTTTTCTTGAAGAAACGACTTAAAACGATGAATCGATTATCAGAATAGTTGCAGATAAATTTTCCGTCGATTGACTCACTGGCTGACTGCATGTCTGCGGCTGAACTCACCCGCTCCAGCTGGATGCAGAACGTCTGATCCCAGCTCAGTCTGCTGACGGCCGCCCAGCGTGTCCGGCCAACCACTTGGCCGTCCAGCCTGAGAACGGCGTTGATCTCTGCTGTGGGACATAAAGTAACACGTGACCGAGACCGTCGTGAAACCGATGAGATAAAGAGTCTCTGTGAGGCTGAACTTTCAGTCGTCCTCATCACAACTAGCTTGGAGCCAATCACGGTCCAGTATGCAACTTATACAAGTGTGATCAATATTTTATGTCTACTATTTTAACCTTTCAAACTAAAAATACTTGCATATTCATAGATTATTTTTGTGGAAAAACAAGACACGAATCATATTTTTATATCTTAAAACATGTCTGGAGGGAATATTTGAGGCACAGCGGTGGTTCCAGCTAAATCCTCAAGTGAGCGTGTGTAGGCCTTGGTGTCAGTTGAGTAATATTAATTGAGGTTGGTGATTATCAACTCATAAAATGGATTGAATCAATCATTTTCAAACTACATATGTGGATTAACACCAACAGGAAGGAAACGAGATTAAGACAAATATAAAAGTTGAAAATGTGTTATTTAGAGGTTAAATCGCTACAATTTCACCAAGTATTCACACCCATAACCTTCCTTTTACCTCTACTAAGTAGTACTCAGCCGTTTTAGCTTCTGACTCCCAAAAAACATCTTTGTAAGTTGTGATCAAAGGGAGTACAGTGACAGCAAATAGTCATTTTTAAAGAGAAATAAACAAAGTACTCAGGACTCAGAGCGCCTTGGATTTTCTTTCCTGTTTTGAACAATCGTCCTGTTTCCGACGCAGAGACGCATATTGAGTTTATACTTGTTAATCGAGTATAATGTTTTCTGCTCAATTTAGAGGAAATAGCTAGGAAATGTCATGCCATTTAGTAAATGACTTTTTGAGATGACATAGCCTCCTTCCACCATCGAGGGCAGAAGACATAATGTAATAAAATGTAAGTATACTATTAGTAATTTTAGATTAACCTTTATACATGTATTTCAGACTTTATAACAAGCGTATGTTACAATCGAGTCAAACTAATCCAACGTTTGACAAAATAACAGCATACAACTAAGCAAACTCCATGCACCGATGAAGAACTTAAGTTGCTATTGAAAGCCCTGGAAACAGCTCGTATATGGACATTGAGTTTAGATTATTTTTATCAAACTTGTATTCATATCTAAACATGCTTTTAATTCACTTAAACTCATGTTCATATACTGTCAAATGAACAAACGTGTGTTTATACTTCATTACCTATACTTCCTTGCTTTTCAGTGTTTTACTATTTTATTAAATGTCATTTTTAAGGTCTTACTGTTGCTATAATATCATTCATATTCATTATTCATGCACGTTTTGCAGCTGCAAGAATCAAATTTTGCTTGAGTGATCAATAATATTTCATGTTACTGTATGTTCAGTAGAAAACACGACTGGGAAACAACTCAAAAAAAAAATCAAAATGGCTTAAAAATGCAAAATGGCCACTGACCACAGGGTCCGTCCATCCTGTGAGCAGCTGGTGAACCGTCCTCAGAGGGACTCGGAGGGTTTTCCTGCTCCAAGTCTGTCAGAGGTTTCAGTAAATCTTCACATCCAAGAAGCTTCACTTCAAGTTTCCCTGAAAAATAATGAAGAAAAGTTCATTTTGACTTAAATAATAGAATATTCCACTCTCAATTTACAATGAGGACGTCTACTAAATTAAATTATATCAAGTGTAAAAGCAGGATTCTGCAGCATTTCTTCTTACTACAGTGAATAGTTAAACCTTACAGCATGAAACTATGTGTCTTTCTAAATGGTAAACAGTAATGAATCTCCGTTAAGACAGTTGAACCGAGCGAACACAGCATTTTAAAATAAAACCTTTGATTTGTCAGCATGAATAAATCTTCCAGACTCAAAGTCTCTAATCATCGCTGTCTGGAGCTGCACACTGAGTATTCACATCCTCATTTTCTTCATTTCGCTGTAGTGCTAACAGCTGTGGAGCAGAAAATCACCCCGAGTGTTTTCACCGCTCTGAGACTCGCTCTCATTATTCGCTGCCAACAGAGCAACTCCGGGATTTGTCTCCTTGTTACATCATCAAAAGGCTTTTTTCACCTTTTTTTTTTTTCTTTTTTTCCTCCACCTCATGCAGGGGAGAGAAACTGACTTACAACTGAACCATCCAAAACCAACAGATTACATGTGCTGATTATATAGTGCCAGAAGTCAGCGTATGATAAATCACGTTTAAACACTAGGGGATCTGTGATACTACAGAGAAAAGCCTGTGAAAAAAAATCAACTTGCAATGTGTTTTTAGAGGGAAAACATTGTTTTGGTAATTACTGAACAAGGTAAACTGCTGCTGTGCAGAATCCCTGACCTACAAATTAGGCTGAATATGAGAGACAATGTTATACTTAATTAGATTTGAACACATTTTAAGTATCAGCATGGCCTTCTTTCTCACACAGACAGACTTATTTAAATATTTTAAGTGTCTGAAAACTCACCCATGTGGAAAAATTCATTTCCAGACACATTTAAAAACATTTTCAGCCTGATGTTTTTTTTTATGTCAGCACTGTTCAAAAGCAGCACAATCTCTACCAGTTAAAGAGGCCGGTCTAATGGAGAAGATGGACGGGGATGTGGACAGGGGGCATCCGGATCTGGGGTTTTGGGGAGACTTGGGTGGTCCCAATGATGAGTCGACCTCTCCGCCAGGCTGCTCTTGAGACTCCTGGCTCTTTTCCTTCAGGCATTTGTCCAGGGACAACCGCAGAAGATCCAGCTTCTGGGAGGACTCCTGCACCCGGGACTGAGCCTGGCGGGAGGATAAACAATGTGTTGTTATATTTGGTCTTTTTAAAACACACAGTTGTTTGGTATTTTGGGACAGGATTAGTATTGCTCCAGTTTCCCTGTCAGACATAAACATATTTTCAGCTTTTATCAAATATCAGTATTTTAGCTAAACAGTTTCATACTTGTATGATACATAGATTAATCATGACCAAACCTTACAAAAACTTTATTTTCTTTGCATATTTTATGTTTTCAGTTACTTCCTTGAGACCTTTAAAGGGATTTTGCAGATTGTAGCTCATTTAATACAAAAAATTAACATTACTGCTGACTATTTCTGAAAGCATAATGTAGCCTTTCATATTTGTTTATATTTTGATCCACGCAAGCGACATGGCTCTCAGGCCTCCACTTTGGTCCAGATTCAAACAACTCATCAACTTTTGTTTACTGCCAGGAAAGTCTGTACAAACATTCATGGTCCCCAGATGATGAATCCTTTGGACTTCAGTGATTCTCTCAGTTTTCCTCTATCAGGCAGGTTGACATTTGTGATTCAAAGTGAAATACCTTAACAAGTATTAGATAGATTGCCACATGTGTTTTTACTTATACAGTGAAATAGCTCAACTTCTACTTAATGGACTGGCACCAGTTTTTCTGCCAATATTCATGGTTCCCAGACAATTAATCAATACCTTTGGTGATCACTTGGTTTTTCCTGTAGCGTCACCATCAGTTGACCTTTTACAGATATATGTATTACCATGAAATTCAGTTCAGACGTTAAATGGAAATATTCTAGATGTCTTGTGCATCATCTAATACACATTTCCCTGAAATTCATCCTCACAGATTTTTAGATTTTGGGACTTGGTACTAATATTAAAAATTTAAATTTTGTGGGTTTTAACAGAATTTGGCTGCACAGCATGATGCCATGTCATTTAACAGTTAAATTGCTAAACCATGGAACAATAATGAACTGCAGACTTGATGTTAACTGTGATAGATTACACAACTCAAGCAAGAGTCTACTAAATTATTTTTATACATTAAAATAAATGGAAACTATTGGTTCCCTGAAAAGAAGGAAAAACATTTTAAAAACAGCTGAGCGTGGACGGTCATTCTCGACCTTGGAAACAGCATTTAACAAAAAAAAAAAGAGGGCTGAACCATTGTGGTCATTTTAGGTTAAATATATTTTCCTTCCTCTGGTTTTGAAGAGCTGATAACACTGAGAGAAGTTCATCATTCTGGTTTCAGTTTAGAGTTTTTATGCCCCAAGATGACCTAAAGGCTGTTTCAGAGGCTTTTTCCACCCTGACAGTAATCCAGTTTAGGAAAAAAAATGAATTCTTGTTGAAGTTTCTGACATGAAAATGAGCAGTTTTAAAATATTGAATATGAGCTCAAATCCCTAAATATCTGTATCGACATCTTTTCTTTAGCTGGTTGAAAAGGCCAGTGTTAGAAGGCAAATATCTGCAAATGTTGCTAAAGTTTTACACAATTTCCAAACTTGGTAACAATCATAAACCATAACATTACACGCCTGCATACACTACTGCCAGTCTGTATCTATTTTTAAGTCAAATCAACATGATGGCTCCTCTGATCTAGAGCTACTTGAAAACTGATTGAGATGACTACCTCAGCCAGTGCCTTCTGGTCAAGCGATGAGATTCCCACCAGCTGCTTCACCACATCTTTGGCCAGCACCAACGCATCCTTCTCTCTCTGCATGTAGTGCTGCAACTCCGCTAATCGGGCGTCCACAGGACTGACAGCGAGTGGAGAGATCCCTGAGAGAGAGAGAGAGAGAGAGAGAGGGAGGGTGAGAGAGGCTGTAAAAGCACTTCAACCCATTTCAGTATGAAGGCATTCATTTCAGAAGAGCTACAGATCCTCATAGAGCCTCACTGAAACTCTTTTCATTCCCGCAATCAATATTTATAGAGCTGAAGTGAGTCCTTTTTCTCTAAAATGTCATTGTGCTCCAGGCAAACGTCTTAACATTACATTTGTTACATTTCTGGCATTTATGTGACACTTATCTAAAATATATAAAAGCCCTAAATAGCGAGAAAAAGATGAAAATTTCACATGTTGCAAAGTTAATATAACAAGACACCAATTAACATTTTCTGAGCATGTTTGTATGGTTTTTTGCAATGCTATCGTGCCTCTAGAGATGCAAGTGTCCATCGGTCAGTCCTCCACTTTGCTCTAGGCTGAAATAGCTCAGCAACTACTGGATGGATTGCCATGAAATTTTGTGCAGACGTTCATGGTCCCCAGAGAATCTTACTGACTTTGGTGTTCCTCCATCACCACCGTGAAGTTTATATTTGTGGTTTTAAGTGAAATGTCTCAACTATTAAATGGATTGCCATGAAATTTGGACATTTATGTTTCCTCCTAAGGATCAAACACTTTGATTTTCCCCTGACTTTTCATTTAGCGTCATCATCAGGTCTAAAATTTTAAACAACCAAATATCTGCAAAACTAATAACATTCCCCAAAGCCTCAGATGTACTTATCCTAATTAGCTACTTAGCAAATGTTAGCATGCTAACACAATCGGGATTGCAACGATCGATTAGTAGTTTGGTCTACAAAATGTCAGAAAAATGTCAATGGCTGTTTCCCAAAGTCCAGGATGTATGGTAAAATGTCTTTTGTTGTCCCGACCAACAGTCCCAACCCAAAGATATTCAGTTTTTTATCATAGAAGACTAAAGAAATCAGAAAATATTTACATTTAAGAAGCTAGAATCATAGAATTTTAGTATTTTTCCTTTAAAAATTACTCAAAACGATTTACTGATTATCAAAATAGTTGCTGATTAATTATTTTTTAGTTGATTGACTAATCATTGCAGCTCTAAACTAAATGTTAGAACACTAACAGACTAAACTAAGATGGTAAACACGGTTTACAAACATTAGACCTGCTAAACATCAGCATACTTGCATTGTCATTGTGAGCATGTTAGCAAGCTGACATTAGCATTTAGCTCAAGGTCACTGCACCTAACTACAGCCTCACACAGCCGCTAGCATGGCTGCAGACCCTTAGTCTTGTTCATATGGTAAATAGCATTAATTCTGTACCTAATTTCTCAACATTTGTAGTCAGGTTATGCATCTGCTTAAAGTGAGCGCAAAGTTTTAGCGGTGCTGCTCACTACAGGCAAAAACAGCAGTTATTTCACCTAGAGCTGCAAAGATTAGCAGATTAATTGAATTATTTATTAACAAATAATTATTTTAGGAACAGTTTATATTTGAGAAAGATTAAGGCAACCATTTTGATAATCGAATCATTGTTTTAGTCATCTATAGGCAAAAATGTCAAACATAAGTTTAAGAATTTAAAGCCTTTTTTTGTCACACATGATAGCAAACTAGTTATCTTTTGTTTTCGGACTTTTGGTCGGACAAAACAACACATAAAGATGAAATTATATTAACTTTTATCTTAATTATAATGCCCATTTCCACTATTTTCTGACAAAGCAGTCCTCTATTAAACCTCTTTTTGATTGTGTTACTTTTCCTGAGTAGAGGTGATAAATATGTGAACGAAGCAGTGAGTAGCAATGAGTGTAATGAGGCCCTAATGAATTAACATTTGCATTTTCATGTATAGCTGACACTTGGATATGGTGAATTAAACTGCCTGCAATGGTTGAGAAGGCTTAAGCTTCCTGCAGATCAAACAACATCATAAAGAATCAATCATGAGGAAAGGAGGTCGGGGGTCAGGGAAAGGAAATATGAGCCGAGGAAATGAGGTACAAGAGTTACTGGACTCGTATTTCATATCGTTTTACTTTCAAGCCAGGACTCCTTTTGTCATTTTTTTAGTTTCAGAGCTTTCACATGGCACATATCTCATTTTAGGGTTAAATGTCACATTTACTCTCTGTCTCTGTTAATGCTGCCAGAATGGTTTCACTTTCCGCATTATACAAATAACACCCACGAAGATGGCAGTTGGCAGGAAGCGTAGTTTCAACCAATGTGGCTTTTTGATACTAGCTCTGATATTTGTGAACTGAAGTTGCTAATAGGCGATATTTTCCTCTGTTACTCAGTATCTTTGAACTTGACTTTTTTTTTTTTTTTTTTTTTTTTTTTTACAAATCAAAGACCATCTTTTTGGAGTTTTGTGACAGTTAAACTCTACACTGAAACCAAATTATTTTGCAGCTTGTTACAACAGGTCGACCCATACCACCACACCTAGTCAGTTAGAGGAAAGCTCGGGCATGTTTATACCCAATAATAACTGAATGATTCATTTTCAAACAACATATTAGGATTAACACCGGCAGGAAGTAAACAAGATTAAGACTGGTGTTGTTGGGCAAAGGTCCTCGAGATACATCAACTATAAAAGCTTGAAAACTGTTATTTAGGGGTCTCACTGTTTCAATTTCACAAAGTATTCATATTCATAAGTTATGGTCCTCCAAAACGGAAAGAGGACAGTGACCTCTGACAGCAGACAGTCATTTTCTAAGAGAAACAAGGGAGGTTTTAATCCCCCAAAGCAAATAAAATAACATATGTAGAGACATACAGTATGTGCTGGAGAGCTGATTTGATTTCTGATTTCTTTACCAGATGCTGAGGCTTCTTCCAGCTCGAACTCCCAACACATTTGTAATGATTTAATGAGCTTTGGAGGTTCAAAAGTCTTTTTTTCAAGCCAACAAATGATATTAAGAGTTTTATTATTCCAATATGTTGTTGTCTATTATGTTTTCACTTCTTATTTCTGGTAGATTTCTGTTTTAATGAGCCAGTCAACTCACTCACATTTAGAAAATCTAACTGTAACTAAAAAGCCATAAATTGTATCACAGATGTGTCGATGTTGTTGCAGTTGCTACTGGTGACAGACAGAATTTGATGACTGTAATAAATGATTTCATGTCTCTTTCAAGCTAATTAACATACTAGGAGAAGCTCAGAGGCTGTGCGTATCCATAATTTTAGAAGGAGAGAATGTAAAAGAAATTCTGACAATTAATGTCCTTTTAAAATGTGCTTTTTCACATCCTGTGACCCTCTTAGGGACTCTTGGCCCAATGATTCTGACCTCCATGAGTGGAGCTGTTTTGGTTACTGCCATCATCTCCGCCGCCGCCGCCGCTGCTGCTGCTGCTACCAGCCTGGGTGACTTTGATAATCTGCAGTCGGATCAGCTCGATCTTGGAGCGGCTATCCTGCAGCATCTGCTGAGCTGTGGACAACATCTGATCCTGGATAACGACATCACATCAAGAGACAATAAGCCCCACTTCAACACCGCGCTTTACCCCCCCCATGGACAGGTCAGCTGGGATGGGAGCACATTCACAAACAACACACTGACTGAGCCATAGTTTATCATAACAAGTGGCAGAACAGGAGGAAATCACCGGCAACAGAGCTGGGCTACGTGCAAACACAACTCATTTTCATACGGGACAAAAACAAGTGCCAAAGAGAAGATGGAATAAGTGAGAACAACATGTTCACATCAGCTGGAAACAGTATGACTTTGCACTTCACTAACCTCAGGGTGATGCTCGTACTCCTTGCTGAATAAGGACTAATTTGTCATCCTCTGTGGAGGTGGAGCGGGGACTTCTCAGGTTGCGCCTCTCCACCTTCACTATCCTTGAAACACAACAAGTCCCCTGATGTTATGGTGCGTTCACACACACACACACACACTCTGACTGAGAGCTCTTCTGATGCGGCTCCTACATCTTGAGGTCCTGGATCACACAGCCTGTCCTCCTGTTTGTTTTTGCCTCCCTGCAGCCTGCTCTGCAACATCCCCTTCCCGCTGCATCCTCATCATCCGCTCTGTAACCAAATCCCTCTCTCCCTCTCTCTCTCTCTCTCTCGCTCTGTCTCTCTTTTATGGGGGGGTTTTCTGCAGGGGGACGGCAGAGTTCCTCTCCGGTGCCAGCACTGCTGCTGCTGCTAGTCTGATAGTGTTGATCGCCTGCTCTGGGCTCGGCATTGGCCGCTGCATGACCACATGCTCCTGTGCTGTCACCAACCAAAAGACAAACACAGAGCTGCTGCTGCTGCTCTCTTCGGGACAAGGCAGAAACCAGCCTGCAGGGTCTAGGAGGTTTGTTTAACATGCTCTGACAAGGAGGGGTGTGAGAGACATAAATAATAACCATGATGATAGCAGTCAACATATATACAGGAGGTGGGGGAATGTAAGAGTAACTGCTGGTGTCCTGAACATGATCTTGGACATATGGGTTTACTGACAAACACAGTGTGATTTTTTTTCCAAGCTCTGCATGTACATGTATGTACCCTTGTCAGCATGACTACATGACAGCTTTTGAGGCTGCTGTTGTCCTCTTCTTGTCAGCTGTGTGTTGTCCTGTTTAAATGAGAGTGGAGACCGGTGAGCTCAAGTTGACGAGCGATTGATTGATTGAAAGCCATTAATATGAGTTACATGTCGACATGAAAAGACACACTTGAACAGACTGTAATTTCTCACCGTGCACTTGTCGTAATTAAGCTATTACACGTCCACTAGCTTTAACCCGTTAAGCGACCGTCTTAGCCTTGCTGGCACGACTGTGGATTTTGTCCCCCCCATCACTTACATTGTAAGTGCATTATGGAGGGATCCTGTAATGGTCAGTATGAAAAACAGGAATGACTATAGCAAGAAAAAAAAACTATTTCAATGTTCATTTTGAAGAGTTGTAAACCCGTCCTTTAACTACACAGGTAGGCTACTTCGGTTTTCCTCACAAAATAGGCGAACGTGGCTTTGTTGATAAACACAATGAATGAGTACGCCAGCCAACTGGACATATTCTCGACATAAACGTCTTGTATATTCGGCTTTTTTCTTACCTAAAATAAACAATTCGCTCGGGCCTAACGGGCTAATTAGCACTGACCACCACCAAATGAGACTCCTACTTCCAACTGACATTCAGCATCTTTTTTTATAAGTGCGCAAGTGCGGAGAGTCGGTCCAACTGAAGGTTTGGCCTGGCCTGAATAAACGCATTTTTTTGTGGGCGAAATTTTATTTGGAAAACAGTAATGTTTTGAATGTATTTCACAATTTGAGGTTTGGATCAATTTGGGTGTCGTTTTGAGAAAGGAGAGAGTAGTAAATCAGCAAATTGGAGCGGAGTAGTGAGACCTACTTTGAGAGGCGGAGCTCGTCTCTGCTCCACTCGGCGAGGCGCGTTCGTAATGAAAGGAGCGCGTGAGCGGCGGTTGCTGTGACTTCCTCGCTCATCGGCAGCTACATTGTGCGGAAAGCAGCACGTTGTTGGCTTCTGAACGCTGAACTTTACGCCGAATTAACGTTCTCCTGTTCAAGGAGAAACCAGATTCAGAGCCACCAGCTATTCTCTCAGACGTCTGTAAGTTACCCCAGCTTGCGAAAACATGTCGGCCTCGGCGGCAAAAGTGAGTAAAAAGGAGCTGAACTCGAACCATGACGGAGCGGACGAAACCTCCGGTAAGGGGAATGGCGGCCTCACCGTTCACCGCCATTTTTCACTTTCTTCTCTTAACATAATTTGCATTGCTACCACCGGGGTGCAATATTGTTAATAATTATTGTGTGTGTTGCTTTGATTTTGCTTAACGCTCCGGGACCTGCTTTGTGGCTCACCTCAGTGTTTTGCTGCGTGTATTCACATTTAGCTCGCAGCAGCTAGCTCGTTGGTTAGCATGCCGCTGCTGTTGTTCAATTCACACCGGTGCTGAGAGGCCATGTTAGCTCATTTAGCATCATCAGCGTGGCCAGTTGTGTCGATGGATACTGACTGAGTGGCCGTGCGCGATGCTGGAGGATCATTCTTCAGTGTGCTGGTGTAATATGACCTAAAATCTGGCAATTCATGCTTACTTTATTAATTATGAAGTTTAATACCCGGAAAAGTTGGCCGTTTCATTTAACGTTAGGCGTTAGCATTTAGCAAGCTAGTGTTGTTGTTGTAACGTTACCTAACGCTAGCTGACGACGTTATGTTTTGTTAGTCATCAAGATGCATTTAAATCCACCTGCCACTTGTTTTATGTATTTAGGCAGCTGAATACAGGCCTTTTATGAGCAGGAGTTTGACAGTTTGGGGTCTATTCTGGCGTGTGTCCTCGCTTGGTGTCTCACGTTATCGCGGCTCCGTGTGTGTGTGTGCAGTCAGATGTCCCACATTTAAACCACGCGGCCTCGTCAGTCGCAGCCGGCAGGAAACGGTGAGTGTCTGAGCCGCTAGAGCTGCTGCCATTGGCCGTTCACAGTGCACTAACCTCCGGAGGACCGGAGGCTTAAGCTGCTGTAAACACCGAAACTGCCGCAAAACCGCCCTCGCTGCTCCGGTGGATTTTCAGATCACAGTAAAAACTAGTTGCGGGTATTAAAAGCAACTTCGGATTAGCAAGAAAAAAACAAAACTTATTTATATTTTCTTAATTTTGTATGTGGACATGAGGTGGTACGCTATGTTTTCAGTTTAGATAAAAAAAAATACGTTTTTTTATTTTTAAAAAAATCTGTCTTCGTCACAGAATTAATTTGTATTAAATCTTGTTTTTTGTTATTTTTTCTCTGCAGAGAAAGAGCAGCAAGAAGCTATTGAACACATTGACGAAGTTCAAAATGAAATTGACAGGTAAGAAAATTTGTGACATTGATTTAAGTCAGGGTTGTGAGAGACTGTTTTTTTGTTGTTGTTGTTTTTAAAGTATGCCTGAGATTTTCTGTCCATCAGAAAACTACAGGTGATTAGCACATCTTTGACAGAAAGGGGAACTTGCTTGCATGAAAACCTTTTTTTTTTCCTCCCTCAGGTTGAACGAGCAAGCCAGTGAGGAGATCCTCAAAGTAGAACAGAAATACAACAAACTCCGTCAGCCATTCTTTCAGAAGAGGTCAGAACTGATCGCCAAAATCCCCAACTTCTGGGTCACCACGTTTGTCAACCATCCACAAGGTAAGCAATTCAACTTTAGGTCTACGTTGCTGTAGTCTGGCTAATGGAAATAATGAAAGCTTTTTTCTTTTTTTTTTTTGTATGATTCCGACCGTATATGGAGTTAAAGTTTTATCTTCAAAATCTTTTCCACAGTATCTGCCCTACTGGGGGAGGAAGATGAAGAAGCACTTCATTACCTGAGCCGAGTGGAGGTGACAGAGTTTGAAGACATCAAGTCAGGCTACAGAATAGATTTTGTAAGTATTGTTTGCTGCACATATGACATGGAGGAGGTGCAGGTTGTTTTTGTGTATGTGTTCTCACCTGAGTATATTCTGTGTTACAGTATTTCGATGAAAATCCGTACTTCGAAAACAAAGTACTTTCCAAAGAATTCCATCTGAACGAGAGCGGAGACCCATCTTCAAAGTCAACAGAAATCAAATGGAAATCAGGAAAGGTATGTGTGTGTTTTTTAAGTTTTTGTGTTGTCAGTAAAGTAAACTGGAACTTTTTTTTTTTTTAAACAACCTGTAACCAGTTATGTAGCATTCTTAAAATCCACTTCACATATGTACCTTTTTTTTTTTTTAGTTTTTTCTTAATATATCGAGTTCCCGTCTTGTTTTCCAGAATTGCTTTACAAGCCTTAGGTTCTTAACTGACATTATAGCAGCCTGACCTGACCTAACTCCAGAGGTTGCATACTGAGAAGTTTTAAATAACCTGACACTTAATTGTCCTTCGTTTGTTCGTAGGACCTGACCAAGCGCTCCAGCCAGACACAGAACAAAGCAGGAAGGAAGAGGCAACATGAAGAGCCAGAGAGCTTCTTCACTTGGTTCACTGATCACGCCGATGCCGGCGCTGATGAGCTTGGGGAGGTCATCAAGGACGACATCTGGCCAAACCCGCTGCAGTACTACCTGGTATGTTAACTGCCAGCAAACTGAATGGTTGCTACTTTGGTCGATGTGGCTCTGCTTGTGGCATGTTTATCTACCTTCTCACTTCCCTCAGTTGGCAGAAATTATCTTAAGGATCAACCAAAGCAGGACACTTAACTTTGTCTGTTTTTAAACTGAAAAGCAAACACTAAGTGATTCTCATCCATAGGTTCCTGACATGGATGATGAAGAGGGTGAAGGTGAGGATGATGAAGAAGACGAGGAGGGTCTGGAGGACATAGATGAGGAGGGTGATGAAGACGGAGAGGAGGATGAAGAGGATGATGGAGAAGATGGAGAGGTAAAGCAAAGTTAAGAAAAGAAGTAGTGTTGCAGCAGTTGTGTTTTCAACATCCACTGACTGTCTATCTTTGATCTTTCAGGATGACGAGGGAGAAGACGACTAAGATAAAACATCACCTACCCAAACCCTCAACCTTCTATTCCCTATTTTGTTTTTCCACTCATGTTCGGGAGCAAAGGTTTTACTTTTTTTTTTAACTTTTTTTTTTTTTTTTTTTTTAAATCCGTGTGTGCTTCATTTTACATTCTGAAGCCTCTTCACCTGTTGGTGCCATGTTATGTTCTCCTTTGACTCATCTAAGGCCAATGGCACTTTGCCCTGAATTGTGAGTACCATCCCCCAAAGTCATCTCAAAAAATAATAATAAAAAAAGTATAAAAATAGAATCAGCACGGCATCCTGAGTAGAATTTGAAGACAATTCACACATATTTCCTCCTGTTAAAGGTTGTGTGGTAAATTGACTAAAGCCATGGTGTAGTGACCTAGCTCTAGCAGACCTCTATTTTTTTTTTTTTTTTTTTTTTTTTTTACCATAATTTTTTTTTTCTTTTTTTTTCAGTTGGGCGTTTGATCCCTTGAAAAAACTGTTATTTTCCCCTATGTGGTTAACAAGTACCAGCTCATTCCTTTGACTTGTAATGTTTAGGGGGAGGGGGGTGGGGTAAGCTGGGGAGGGGCAGGAGTATGTTGGTTATTGGGGAGAGTGGTTATTTTGACACCATTTCTATGGGACTTTTTTTTTTTTTTTCATTGTATTGTTTTACAGATATCCATGAAAATTGAATGACATTTCTAATAAAGAACAAAATGGAAAAAAAAAACAAGCTTGTAAATTTTGGCCCCCACTGCTTCATGGGTTTAAAAAAAAAAAACAAACCTGTTATCTCACAGAATTTACATTTAATCACACTTTCCTTTTCCGCTGGGGGGGGAAGAAACTGTTTTAAATTTGAGGTGTACAACTTGCTTTGTTACAATAATAAAACTTACTGTGTATACATGTGTGGGAGTCTTCAAACCAAGTAGGTGCATAGAAATTTATTTAAAAAATAGATTTAGGTAGCAGCAAAGGCGCCTGGGTTAAATCGTACAGTCAACGCACATCAGCTCACAAAGGATTTTGGGGTTATGAGCAGGCTCGAGGCAAAATCTTCTCTTAACAGTTGATGGGTGATTAAAGCCAGGAAGGTGTGCTCCGACTCCTCAAATCTGGTTTTTGTGATCGTGTCTGGCCAATCGATGGGCTGGAAGGCCCAACCTGGAGTGAGAAAGAAACAAATCAATAGCTAAAACACATGTTAAGATGTTTTAATGGGCACCACACTATATATATCACTTAAAGCAAAGCGAAACAGGGTCTCTAAACTCAAGTGGAAAGTCTGTGTAGGATGGGATTACTAAGAAAGCTTGTTCGGCAAGTATAATTTTCCTCTATTTTGCTTGTAAATTATGTGATGCCAAATACTGGATGTCAAATGATACACACTAATAGTATTTCATAAGGCTAAATTACATGAATGTGCATAATTTGAGATTAAAATCTTTATGTAGACTGATTTAACACTGAAGTTATTAGTAACAACATAGTAAGCAAGTAATAATTTATTATTGCTTTATTTATTTATTACTTGCTCCATAATGAACTTACTACACAATATCTTGGTAAAAAATAAATTATTACATATTAAAATTTCTATTTTGTCCGACTAACAGTCCTAAACTGCAAAATATTCATATTACTGTTATTAAATGTGAAGAAAACCAGCAAATAGTTTCAAAAATGTAACTGATTGATGCTCTGTCAATATGCTGATAATAGTTTCAGCTCTACATGAAGGTATTTCATAAGAATACTTTTCCACAGCTACTTTAATGTGGCAAACTTTTGAGCCTTTTGACTTCAAATTATTTTTGGCTCAATATTTAAAGTATTTCTCCATAATTGAGACAGTTAGTTTTAATTGGGATATACTACATCCGGATTATATCAAATTTAAATATAGATACGAGTATTTTATAAGAAAGAATGACTCTAAGAGTTTTTTATGCTTTGTCATGATTATGAATATTTGGGAAAAAATGGCATGTGGCCGAAAAGGCTTTCATAGATTTGTTTTGCGTTTTGTCTTAATTGTAGAAGTGATGTGTCATAGCAGAGTACACACGACTTAACCTAAAAGTTCTTGAAACTTTTAAGTTTACGCAAACTTGTTTATAAGTTTGAAAGTTTCTGAGGATGTGTACTGTACTTCAGGATGTTTACGGGTTTATACCCACCTAAATGAGAATTACACCGAGGACAGGTGGCCACCGTCCATGAATAGCCCGGGAACCAGGAGAAGCGCTTATCTGCCGGCCAGTGCTGGGTAACGTCCGCTTTTCTGAACGTGATCACCTCAAACCGGTGTCCGTGGGGGTTTTCGAAAAGCTGGACATTAACCCTCCGGCCCCCGAGCAGCGTGTCGTTGCGGCTGGAGAGCGCCAACCGGCTGGGGACGAAGTGGATGTCCGTCCCGACAGCCAGCTCGTGTCCGCACGCCCTGCACAGCAGCAGCGTGTCGGCGCTGGTCCCGGTAGCACACGCCTCACCGGGCCGGTATGCAGCAGGGTAAAACAGCAGTACAAAGGAAATGTACTGGATTATTATGAACCTCTCCAGCTGCTTTACGAGCAGCCACAGGCCCCGTTTGCATCTCATTGCACGCACATGGACCTGCAAACTAACTAGCTTTGTTTTTACCCGAGACAGCGCGTCGACTGAAACATCGATCAGTGCCGTTTGGTTATCGAAATACCAATCGAAAATACCCAAGATTCAACAGTTTCGCCTTTGACCCGTCGAAGTACAGACTTGTTGGATATGTATATACCGCTATTATGGTGATTAGTGAACTTAGGCAGCGACTAATAGCGAATATTCGGAAGTGCCGTGCAGAAAAACAGGAAATACAGTCATCTCAACCATTTCCTACTTTTTAACTGCGTACTGAACAGTTACATAACTAAACCATTAAAAATGAATTTAAGCTTTATATTAGTCTCATTTCAACTATAAAATACATTTTAGTTGTGTCACCGTCATTTTGAGATTCATTTTTGTGTTTTTATTTTCTTTCTTTTTTTGGTATTTTTCTAATAAAAAAACAGTAGTAAGACGGACAGAAAGTCTTACGTTTGAAAATTAAATTCGCTTTTTTTAAGGAAATGGCTTTATAAGCTAAATGCGTTTTTAACAGTCGATTTAAACATTAACCGTTACTTTCTATGGTAACCACGGGCAACGCTTATCAAAAATTCCCTTCCACCAATCACAGAACGAGATCTTGCAAACGAGCCAATCAGCGGGCTCGTTTGTCGTTCCCCAAACAACCGTCCGTTCCACGCAGACACAAGTAGAGATTTATCTTGGGAACATGTAACTTAACACGCTAATAATGAGCTGTCGTTTGCTTATATTCATTGTTTCGGGCATTTATTGGCCCTAAAAGCGTTCTGAGGGCAGTTTTAACCTTAGGGGGAGGAATGAAAACCCGGGATTCACCGCCGCCACCGCCGGTTCATGTCCATGTACCGGAGACCACACCTGTACACGTTCATATGAGAAGGAGTCCCAGCAAGACCCCGCAGGTAAACAACATAGTTACACCATGAGTTACACTGGTTCATTAAAGTGGAAATACTATGTTACGTTGTCATAGGTCACTTTTTGATTGACATTTTAAATATCCCACATGCATAGTACGTTTGTAATGTAAAATGTAAACAAATGTGTGAAATGCATCACCTGTCTTAAAGGACAGGTTCAGAATATTTCAGGTCTGTCTTAAAACAACTGTCAGGAGCCCAAATAAACATTGAAACATGTTTTTCTTGCTGTAATCATTCCTCCTGTTCATACTGACCATAAGAAGATCCCTTCATAATGCACTTCTGTGCAAAAAATGTATTTAAAAGTTTATCTTAAGCTAATATGAAGCTTCAGCTGTCGAAATAAGTCAAATCAAGTAGATATCTTTCAACGTTACAGTCTTTTTAGTGCCAAAGTCCCTCTTTTTGTTACTATACTTCCACCACAGCTCAACAGGGAAACACTGTCCAAGGAAACACAAAGATGGAATTTGATGCTAAAGAGACTGTAAATGTGTCAGATATCCACTTGATATGACTAACTCAGACTGCTGAAGCCTCATATAAGCTTCACATCAACTTTTAAATACATTTTTGCACTAAATAACTGTGGACACACTGTGGATTTTGGCCTCCAACACTTCCATTGAAAGCGCATTTGAAGGGGATCTTTTAATATCCAGTAGGAGGAACCTCTTTCACTGTTCATATGGACATCTGACTGCTGGTTTAAGACACACTTGTAAAATTGTGAACCCGTCCTATAAGTACTGATGTGTTAGCTTCTTCACAGCACATTGTAATTGTTCCCCTTTAACACGCTAAAACCAAGCAAGAGTTTACAATTAAATAGACTGAATTATCAAGATTGGAAGATGATATTTTACTTGTGAATTCTTTTTTTTGCCCTGCAGAACAGGACAAAAGATGCCCAGGTGAAGGGAGAAGGAGGGAGGTCAAAGAGTCGGGCGCCATGGATTCCTCCAGGAATACTGTCCTCCAGAAGAGATGTGGGTTCATACATGTGTCAGGTCTCTTTATAGTGTTTATCTCTCACTGTCATGTTATACTTTCAATTAAAGCCAACAAATATGCTACTTAACACATACACAGCTTCTTTGACAAGATTTCACTGTTAGAGAAGTATTTTACGCTTAGTGCTGAAAGTACTTAATAAAATACAAACCAAATTAAATGTAATAAAGAATAAGAATGCTAATTTTATTTTTAAGTGCAACACACAGAGCAGATAATTGACTCCTGTGAGAAACCCTGCAGTAAAATAGACAGACTGATGATGGGCAGGGAATCACTTAGTGCGCCTCTGAAACTGCAGAAGGACTGCCTATTTTGCAAATAATTAAGCACATAAAAAGTTACCAAAAAAATTTAAAGGATTTTAAAGCTCCAACTGAATGAAATGAAAAATATACACTGATACGCAGCACATTTTATTGGAAGGGAATTTGATATTACTTTGAATACTTCAGAATAGTGCTTCAACAATTAGCGATAGACAATCGTCGACTATTTTGATCATTTAATAATTGTTTTAATGATTGACTGCGTTTACATTCGCAAGAGAATCCTGGATATGGTGTTTACATTGAACATGAGAAACCTGGTCATTCAGCTCCCTGTTTCCTCAGCATCTCAGTCATTCATTTCTCTACCAACAGAGAATGTTTAGACACCTGCATGAGGTGTTTCTACAGTATGTCACAGTTTCTATTGGAGTATTCCAGGTATCATATCCAGGTTTCTTAAAAGGTTTCTGAAACCAGGATATGGTGTTTGTACGTGCTCTACACCTAACCGGGATACTCCAAAAACCTGATCATAAGCAGGATACCGGTGTGTGTTTAAACACACTCATTTTTTAAACAAAAATGCCAAATATTTGCTTGTTGCAGCGTCTCAAATGTAAAGATTGAAGCTTTTCTGTGTCATACATGATGGTAAACTGATTTTTTTGGGAGTCTGGTCTGTTAATTAGATCAAACAAGACGTTTGAAGACGTCACCATGGGCTCTAAGAAATAATTACGGACATTTTTTACAAATTTCTCACATTTTATAGACAAACACTTCATTGATTTATAAGTAAAATAAATCAGCATATTAATGGTTAATCAAAATAATCATAACTTGCAACTTTTCTTCAGAACTTTAATTTTTTCATGTAAGAAAATATTCCAGCACCTGGTTTAATTGCAGAGCTCAGCACAGATATTTACACTTTATTGAACAACCCTGCTGTTGACAGTTTGTTGTCAGAATTCAACTTTTTTCAATCAAGTTCAGCCTTATTTGTGTGTGTTCATTGAACATGAGTTCTCTTTGTTTGTGTCTTATGAGCAGAGGAGCAGAGTTCAGCATCAGTCAGAAGGTGGGACTGGCCTCCAGCGTGACGCAGAGGAGCAGGAAGAAGAGCTGGATGCAGTATCCAAAAACCTCAGCGTCCTGCTCAGAGAGCAAGAAAGCAACCGTCGATCAAAGAAGTAAGAGACGCTTCAGCAGCTGGAAAACTACAAAGCTTTGTATTAATGTCTTAGAGTTCAAAACGACTTTAGATGATCTACTTTTCATTTCTGGAGACATTTCGTTATCTTTAGGTGGTTAACAGTCCAAATTTAGACAACAAGAAATCCCATCCAGACAGTTTTAACAGCTGCAACTATTGTAGAAGTGATATATGTCAGGTCCCCTCAAAATTAAAAAAGGGGCTACTCTCCTGGGTCACTGTTTTTCATTGTTGTTAAACATCATACAGGGAGAAATCGGTCACAGATGAGGCACAAACATAGATTTATTTATCACCTGTTGCTGCAAATAGACCAGAAAGCAACACAGTGCATTTGATAAATTGTTACTGGACATGTGCATTATGTTCACTCTTTAAAAAACAGTTGTAAATGTGTTGTTTTATTTGAGCGCTGCAGTTTCTCTTTGAGAACAGCTGTATGACATAAAACCTTCTGATTGTGGTAAAACGCACTGTTGGGTTTAAATGCTTTGTCATTTATAAAGATGAAACACCAACTCTTTGTGTGGAAGAGATGGTTTTCTGCTCCAACCAACCGAAAAAGTGCAGGTTGCAAACACTCCATATGTGATGACAGCTGAAACACAGGTAGTGCTTCATATCATCCTTGTAGATCCCTGTAAAGACTGAAATGTCTCTTCTTCTCTTGCTTTCAGGGCGGATGCTGGAGCTGAAGGCAGAAAGGTGGATGTGCTCCTGAGAGCGCTCGTAGAAGCAGAGATCGATGGCGTAGCGGTAGCCAATCAGCTGACAGCCCTGAAGGAAACTATCGACAGCCTTGCTAAGGTAATCAGACACCGGTCCACCAGGTCATCATTTTCAGAACACAGCTGGTCAGAAAGATGATGAATAAATGCAGGATGGATGATCACGTTTCTTTGTTTTCGATCACTTTTTTTAGGACAAGCGGCTATCTAAGATACACACAGCTTCACTCAGACGGCAGCAGGAGTTGTTGATAGAGAAGATAGAGATGTTTGACCACACGAACCACAGCCTTCGAGAGCTCCTCAGAGAGTGGAGTGAACACGAGGTACGGGAAGTTTATGCGCAGAAGAAAAACTCAGTGTCAACATGCAATAATTCTCCTCTGACTGTTTGTTTAAAATGCCGTGTTGTCGACAGAGGGAATCGCTGGTGTGGTCAGAACAGAAAGATGCCTTGAAGATTAGATTGGCCGACAGTGAAGCAGAGAACACTGTGAGTAACTATCACCAGGTCACATACAGTGTTGTTTTGCTGCCAAATAACATCTGATGTTGTTTTTTTTTCTTCTCTTACAGCGACTTTTAGCCAAATTCACCAACAAAGAGAAAGAGGCCTTCAAGCTTGCTAAGCATTTGGATTTTGAAAAGGTTAAAACTTTACCTGTATTTAAACATAAAGCTTGGTAGAAAAAGTTTGATATCTCTCACACAGTCATTTACCGGTTCATGTACAGTACAGGTGATCCCGTTCATCCTCTGCTTCATTCTGTCGTTGCAGGAAAACGTAAAGACGACAGAGGAGCTTTCAAAAATTCTGGAGTCTACCCGCGACCATCTGGAGTCTCAGCTGAGCAGAGCAGAGACTGAAAAAAGACATCTGAATGCTCAGATTCAGGTTTGTGAACATAAAGAAAATACAGAAAAACACACACACACACATCAGCACATCACACTGACCGTGTGAAATAAGCGCTACCGTCGGTGTCGCAACAAATTTCAGATGTGGGCTACAAACCCTAATCCTTAAAGGACTAGTTTACCCAAATTCCTGGCTCCTCATATCTCCAAAAATGGTGGAGCAAATTTTCAAATAGGCGTTATTTGGATAAACTGATCAAACAAATCTAAATGGTTACTTTCTTACCTGGAAAAATGTCAAAACTTGACAAATGAAATGACGTAACAGCAGTCTGAGGACAAAAATTATAACAACTTTTAGCGTGGCTAAGATCTCTGCCATCGCTACCAGTTGGTGTGAAATGCACCCAGTGACGTTTGGTAAGCCAGTAGGCCAGAGCTCGGATCGACTGCGTTCAGGCTCGATTGCTTTTCTTTTGTGCTCCTCATGTTCAGGTCTGAATTTCATATCTTGAATTTTAGTGTCTGAATTTGACCAAGTGTGTTTGAGCAACCTGAGACTTGAGTTTTTAGATCTGAATTGAGCTTATCGAAAAAGAGCAACTTGAATTATCAGACACTTTCTGAATTTGAGATCCCTAAAATAAATATATACTGGAAATTAAGTTTTTGAAATTGCACAACTTGAAAGTAACTATCGTGACCATATCAATTCAGAAAGATTGTTTTCAAAGTCAAATATTTCAGTTCAATAAATTCAGAAGTGATTAAATTTCAAAATTTGGTATTCAGTTGTTGACATAATTCAAATTATTATGGCAATGATTTGCTTCCATATTTTACCAAAGAAATAAGACGGTGATATTTTTATTTTATAAAAACTGGGTCTCTGTTGTAACTGAAGAAACTGAAGAGAATCAGTCTACAAACTATGAATAACGTATCTTCATTACATCTTAAACGTGGTTTGTGAATGTTTGTGTGGAGCAGAGGATGCAGCAGAGCTACGACCAGCAGTACAAGGAGCTCCAGGCTCTGCAGAAGGAGCTGCAGACTGTGAAGCAGCAGCAGAGGAAGGAGGAGGACCAGGAGCAGGACCAGCAAGACCGGGAGGCGCTGGCCCTGCTGACCCAGCAGGCCGAGCGAGCCGAGGAATCGGCCAGGCAGCTCGCCGCCAAACTGCAGGAGAAGGTTTGTTTAGAGAAGAGGTACTCTCCTGTAACATGACAAGTGCTTGTTAGATCCATCAACAGCCAATATGTTAATCTACATTGTAATAATTTAACAGTGGCTGTTTATTATTGTCTTAATGTCCAACTACTACAGCAACATATCTGCTTCATAAATCACTTGTCCCGTGTTCTCCTTTGAAAAAAAAATCTGAAACCAAAAGGGGGAAATTTATTTTTGAAATTCATGATGGTGCCCCCTAGTTTTATTAATTTGATGAAATACCGTTATGTTATTAGTCTATGTAACTGGAGTCAATACAGCAAATCAAATCTTGCTTAAATTCACACTGAGCCTGATTGCATCCTGCTACACAACACAAGAGCCACAGACTCTGAACAACAACCTGCTAAAGTCTCCTTCTTATCTAACTTTCAAACATGAACACACGTCTTGCCCTGCAGCCTAACAAATATTCACTGGGGAGAAATGTGGGGAAAGATATCTAATTAGCTGTGCAGCTGCAGCACATTAAACTAGCATCTAAGCAAACGTCGCTTCGGACACGTTAGATGCTGGTTTGGTCATTGCTCTTCAAAATCTCTGTTAGCGACACGTTGTCTGTCTGACTTGTAGCTACAGCAGTTTGTTTACTTTGTCTCTTCTCTGTACAGGTTAACACTGGTAGCCTGCCAGCTGCTGTCAATCAAACACAGACACCGACACAAAAAAAACATTTCTGATATTTTCCTAAAGACTTTTTTTCTTCATTCTAATAATGCAAAACTATTAACAATACACTGAATACAAATATGCTGACATTATTTTTGAAGAGAGATGATTAAATGTGATTTCAGTTAGACTTTTGGTAAATGGTGGTAAAAAAAAAAAAGTATTTTCACCATCTAATAAAAGGTTTCTTTGCATTATATGTTGCAAACAAACATATTTCCCCTCTGAGTTCTCTGGTTCACACAGCATTAAAATATTACACACATCATGTCTTTCTATAAAGTCGTTGTTATTCAGGATCATCCACAGACACTGCGGTGTGCAGCAGTGACGGCTCCTCGTCTGATCATTGGCTTTTATGCAAATCAAGTTCAAAGGAAGTCCAGCCGGCCTTTTTGCTTCAGTGGCAGAATTCTAGTCAAACATTCAATCAGCAGCAAACACAGAGGTGAAGCTGCAGAGTGGCTGAGCTTGTTTACGACATACAGCAGGCTACAGTACAGACTGGACAGAATTCCTCAAATCTAAATTAATTTCTTAAAAGGCTAAAACATGAACAGTAATAAGAAGACGGTGTGTGTGTGTGTGTGTGTGTGTGTGTGTGTGTGTGTGTGTGTGTGTTTTATCTTTCAGGAAACCCAGCTGGCTCAAGCTCTGTCCACATCCAGCGACTGGTGCCTCCGTCACTCTAAAGAGGCGACAGCTAAAGGACAGCTAGAAGAAGAAGTATCTGCTCTCAAATTGTGAGTGCGCATTCAGTCCAGTTTGATGCTTTAACACATCGCTAGCGCATCACATCACTAACAGTACAGATAACAGTAGTAGAGTCATTATCATATATGTCAATATTTTGTTATTGTGAGGGCGAGGCAAGTTTATTTGAATAGCACCTTTCAACAACAAGGCAAATCAAAGTGTTTTGCATAAAACATAAAAGGCATAAATGCAAAATGTGAAAGAAACCCAAGACATCATAAAAAAGACACATTTAAATAGAAGTTTAAAAAGTTAAATAGAAAATAAAAATAAGCTTAAATAGAATAGACGAGTATAGATGAGACGAGTAAAACAGGAGAATAAAAATTGCACTGCATGATATGAATAAAAAGCTCAAATTTAATTTAATAAAAAGCAAAGAGAAAAGTCTGCAAAGCGAAGCCTAAATTTCCACTGTAGTTTCATTGAATTTCTAAAATATCATTAAATGTTTACATTTACCAGACAAAGAAAGTCAGAGAAAATGTGATACAGTTGTTTTGATTCTGTAAACAATTAATTCATACAATAAATAAACAATTAAATGTACTAAACCAGTTTTAAAGAAAAGACAAAAAATGAGGAGGTTAAAACGATCACTGTGAGAGTAAAACAAAACAAATTCTCAATGTCATTAAATGAATGAAAGTTGCTTCATGTTTCATTGCAGTAAAACGGTTTAGAAAAACCGGAATAATGTGACTATAAAGTGATTTTTGGGGACTGTGATGACAACATAACACAGTCTTTACGTTCCTGCCGCCCTCACAGGCAGGTGGCTGAGCTGAGCTCCCAGCTCCGCTCGGCGGAGGAGAAGAGTCGGACGGAGAGGGAGGAGCTCAGGGATCAGCTTCAACACGTCAGCGCTGAAAACGCCTCCACCAAGCTGGACAACCAAAGACTCACGGTACCTTCATACAAATCTACATCAACAAACAGTAGCTCCTTATTTATATATATAAGAAGAAGAATCAGTTGTTTTTAGAAAGCATATGTGGTTATTACACAAATTCTTGTTGAAATTATCTTCATTTCTGGTATTTTACTGCTTTTTCTTCTGCTGTTATTACCTATTATTACTATTAGAGCTCTTTTTTTGTTATTAATATAATTGCAGTATTATAATACTTTGCATAATTATGAAATGTGGATTCATGTCATAATTCTTGTGTTTTATGGTGACATTTATTATAAACATGCATCATATTTAGGTCCAGTTGACGTCGTCTGAGGAGAAGCTCAGAGGTTTGCAGTCTGAAGCCCGGCGGCTGAAATCAACCATCAAAAAGCACGAAAACCTGGTGGAGAAATACAAGAAGAAGGTACAGTGAGACTAGTTCCTGACTAACCTCAGTCTAACGTCAGGGTCCAGATTTTACCGCTCGGACATCAGGTCACGGTTCACACATTGACCATCTTCACACCCGTCCATCCGTCTCTCCTGTCAGCGGAGGAGACAGAGTTAACCACTGCTGCAGCTTCACCACCTGAAAACTGAGATAACTGAAGTACAACTGAGGCTTAAAGCTCAATCAGATAAGAAGTATTACAGCAAGACAAAAAAAAACATTTAAAAACATTAGGAGCTTTGCAACAGCCATTATAACATGTAAACAAGACAAATACAAAGAAGCACAACGACTGCAAATGATAAAGAGAAGAAAAGTTGCTTTCAAGCTTTTCAGAACTTCACTGCATAAAATATTTTTCTCTTCCTCTTTTTTTTTGTTCAGTGTAGTAAAACCAGGTCATCTCCGTCTCTGAAAAGTGCACTACAGTCAACAGACGTGCAAGGCGACGGTCATGTGACCCACGAACTTCACTGTAAAGTTGCATGTTGTAGTGCCGCTGCTAAATAGGAAGCGGGAAATGGTTCTTTAAAATAAAAAAATGTTGTTCTAGAAATTTGTGATATATTTCAAAGTGAATTTTTTGACCCAAAAGCTCAGAATGAGCCCGGGGGCCACTTTTGGACTGCGACCCACCAGTTGGGAATCACTGTTATACCCCTAAAAAAAAAGATCTTAGCTAAAAATCTGCATGATTTATGTGCTTTTGTATGTAAAAAAAAAACAACAAAAAAACCCCCCATACTGTATCAGCCAATGAGTTGGACATTTTATACATATATTATACTTTTCAACTTTTAAAGGTTTAATACACTCAAATCACAAAAGAAAAAGAGCCCTTATGGTATTTATCCATGCATGTCTATCTGCACACATTAAGAGATAATAATCTCTACATGGAAACACAGAGACACTTGAAGTTTGCTGTTTCCTGTCTTGTGCAGGTCCAGCAGGCTCGTCTGGAATCGGAGGAGTGCTGCCTGAAGCTGGAGGCGACGCAGAAGGAGGCGCGGGAGGTGACGGTGAGCCTGGAGAGGGAGAAGGAGCAGGTGAAGAGGGAGCTGCTGGACCGACTCAGAGGACTCGAGACGCTGCCCGACAAACTGAGGAGGACCGAGCAGCAGCTGCGAGACGCCCAGGAGGAGGCCGACGTCCACAAGAGGAGGAACGTAGAGCACAGCGCCACCCTCTCTGAAGTTAGACACAAGGTACCGACAGCTGTTATAAACCTCTCGTTCCTCCCGCCTGTATCCCAACACACGTATCTGCACGCACACCCACAGATGAGTCAGCGAGCAGGTTGTTCAGTGCTGCTATGGCAGAAGGGACAGAACTTCTGCCAAATTGAGCTCTTCTCCTTTTCAAAGTCCTCTATTATTTTCAATTACGATTTTGGCTTCAAACGATTATGAAAACAAGATAATCCAGATAAAACGATTATCGTGGCGCGCTCCGTTTCGCAATGATGACCTCGTTTTGTTTTGTGTTATAAATCCAGCGCATCCCTTTCCTTTACACACACTCACTCTCACTGGGAATCCACATATGAAGTGAGATGTGAGCATTTGAACTGTTTAATCTACACCAACTCCGACCTGCGTTCAGCTGAGAGGACAGCAGCCGGACAAACTGCCTCCACCAGACTGACTGACAGCAGAAATTTACTGAACAAAAATAGTTTTCATGTTGGCTCCGTGGGAAGAAATCGTATTTATTGATTCATTGATTTTATTTCCCCGCCCACCGTAGTGAGTGAGGGGAACCTGTAGTGAAACAGACAGCTCACAGACAGACTGGGAGCCTTGATTGAAACGCATATACATATATATAGCAGGATATTTGTGTGCTATAAACAGCTATCTGTGCAGATTACGCTTCCCTAACATGATAGAAACAGACTCGGAGGGGTCTGAGACGCGCGTCAGCATGTGTGATCCTGGTAAGTTTTCTGTTGTTGTTGTTGTTGTTGTCGGAGATGTCTAACGTGATAAAGAAACAGGGGGAACAGTACAGCCGGATGGTTTGGAATCGATCAATCAAAGCTGAGTTTACTGTCTAAAGTGGGTCCAAAATATGTGAAGTTGTTGACCTGTTCTACTGCTGTAGATGGAGGTTGTGTTCAGTCTTGTGTCAGGTGTGTTTAACGTGTTAATGACGGGTTCTTTTGTTTTGTTACTGCACCGTTGCGTGAAATGAGAAATGTGAGAGTTGATAGGATGTGATGGAGTTTTTAACATGCTGGACTCTGGACTATTACTATTACTAGTCATATTTCTATTATTATTATTGTTGTTATTGTTATTTATGTTGTTATTATGGTTCTCTGTGTCTCTCCTTCCCTCTTTCTTTCTCTCTCAACCCAACTGGTCGAGGCAGATGGCCGCCCACCTAGAGTCCAGTTCTGCTTGAGGTTTCTTCCAGTTAAAGGGGAGTTTTTCCTTTCCGCTGTCGCCAAGTGCTGCTCATGGGGGGAATATTGAGTCTCTGTAAATTAAAGAGTCCAGTCCAGACCTGCTTTATGTGAAAAGTGCCCTGAGATGACTTTTGTTATGATTTGGCGCTATATAAATAAATAAATTGAACTGGACGTTGGGATTATATGCTCAGCGTTTTAGACTCCTGGATGGTCAGCAGAGGTGGATTTCTATCATGACTGACACTGTGTTATCTGTTGATTGTGTTCATCTGCAGGTGGAGCAGCAGGGCTCTCAGCTGGAGATGTTTCAGCAGAGGAACACGCTGCTGCAGGAGGAGAACAACGTTCACAAAGAGAAAATGTACAACCTAGAGAGGTAGTGTACTTTTATCGGTTGCAAATTGATCGCTGGAGCATCAAAACACTTCTGTGATTTGAAATAATCACAGACGTGTTTACATTTTCTGTTGATTTGTCTGCTTGTGAAGGAAGTTGGAGGACTTCAAGGTAGAAAACAAAGAGATGTCTGACACTCTCACCGCAAAGGAAGCGACCATCCGCAGTGTTCAACAGCAGCTGGAGGAGAAGGTCTGCGAGTGCAGCGTCCTGTCCAGGAAGCTGCAACATACTCTGGATGACGCACAGCGACAGGTCTGAAACTATGAAGTCACATCTTTACCTGATTCAAATCTAAAGAGTCACAGAGCGGCTGCTGAGATATAGTATAGGATATTGTCAGTCTGATGGTTTACACATGTTTGGATTCTGTTATACCTGCTACTGTCTGGGCCCTTTGCCCTTCCCTTTTCATTTCCTCCACTACTCATCCTGCTTGTATTTTGTCAATGCAGAAAAGGCCTGAAGTAATGTTATCATGACCCCTTAAATACCTTAAAATGCGTTGCTTTTAAAACTTTTAAAATTATTTTTGGAGCATTTTCTGGCTCTAGTAGACAGCTGACAGTAGAGAGATGATCAGAAACGAGGAGCAACGTTTAAACAAGAAAACAGAGTTCAAACCTTTTTTTTGCTTTCTGTAATTATTCTGTGTCGATATACAAATGGGCACCTGACTCTTGTTTGAAGACAGATTTGAAAAACTGCTAACTTATCGTTTAATATCGGCTCCGCAGGTGGACGACAGCATGCAGAGAGTTTTGGCCAAAGAGAGAGCGTCTCAGTCGAAAGCGTTGGACCTGCAGAGTCAGCTGAGCCGAGCCAAAACAGAGATGAGTCAACTGCAGCGAAGCAAGCAGGAGGTACGTCACTGTGCGTCTCTTCAAAATGCTTCCATTACTAGTCAGTGACTGTTTAGACAGATTCACACTCTGAACAGGGTTAAATAACATAAATAACATATCTGTTATCCGCTGACTCTCATGTTGGACACACGTGTGAATCTGTGGCTCACAAACAAACATTGAAGAGCTGAAAAAAGGAAAATTGGAATTCTTACGGATGTTTTGTTTCTGTGCGTTTCTGTTCTTCAGATGGAGCGTCGTTTCCAGAGTCAGCTGCAGAACCTGAAGGACAGACTGGAGCAGTCGGACGCTACGAACCGCAGTCTGCAGAACTACGTTCATTTTCTCAAAACCTCATACGGAAACGTGTTTGGTGACTCTTTGCTTGCAAGCTGACCACTAAATCGTCCGGTTCGAACAGGCATCCGAGCCTTATAACCTCTATGAAATGAATAAAGTGATTTTTAAAATGAAAGTTTTTACGTTTTAGTTGATTGGAATGTATTTATATGCTTTTGAATAAAAAAAACTTTTCTGCACAGTTGTTGATTCTGATGAGATTTGACACTTAATGTCTCTGAATTTTACTTTTCTTTCAAATGTATGCAAAATAAAAAATAACTACATAATAAATATAAACATATTTAGCTTCCAATGCAGTCAAACTGAATGTCCCAAATGTAATTCCTATATGAAATACCATAGGTTTAAAATACTATATTAAATAAATATGAATATTTTAGATAGAATATAGACTTACTCCCACCAAATCCCCTTAACCAGTTTGGTAATTCAAGATATTCTTTCTCATTAAAACCTTATAGGAGGTAAACTAAGATATTTTATAAATGACTCGGATCTGTCTGTTGTGTACTTAAAATGTCAACATTTATTTTGGGTTGTCAGGAAAGTGTTAACAGCACTACAGAGCATGTAAAATGGCAATTAAACAGCCGGCTGGTGGCTTTAACGCTGAATTTTGCAATGTCTTATATTGGAATTAGATTTGAAGTTTTGGGATGAGAAGTGTGTATTTGTACAAATTGAGCAAATAAATAATAAACAGGCAGATTTTTTTAAAAAGAGAGATTAAGGGAGTGTTATATTATAATGTGGAGCAAATGTTAATGCCAGAAAGACTCTCAGTAGCTAAACAAACCCAACTGTAATTAGATAGTTTTCATTTTATCACAAAAAAACATTTTGTCAGATTATTAAACCAAGAACAAAACAGGTTATATTAAGAGTCAAAAGCCTGATCCCATATGAAGCACTGTATGTAACCTCGCACGTGTCTGTAAAATGTGTTTAAAAAGGACTGATGGACCTCTGTCACCTCAAATAAAACATGTGTATAATTTTAATGTATGTGTGGTTTGTTGTATTATATTTTATTAACATTTTACTGCTTTATTATAATTTATTTTGTGTATTATTTAATCATCTATTTTGCTCCAATCTAAAATCTCGCCTTGGGTACCACCATAGTCAGGGCCGGTGTTACACTGTATTTCGTGACCCATCAGATTCTGTGACCCGCAGTGTTGGAAGAAGTGCTGAGATGTATCAATAACACGATGTAAAAACACTTCATTACAAGTAAAAAATCCTGCATTAAAAGTATAGAAGTATTACCAGCTAAATTTACATAAAGTACTAAAGTAAAAGTACTAATATTGCAGGCTGTGGCACATCATGAATTTCTGCAAAAGGATTTTAAATGCAGGATTACTTTTACTTTAGTACTTTTGCTTTAGTACTAGTAAGTAAGTAGGATTTTTAATGCAGGATTTTTACTTAATGGTGGCATTGATACTTTTACTTAGATAAAGGATCTGAGTACTTCTTCCAACACTGCAGGTCGCAGAGTCTGGTGGGTCACCAAATACAGTGTAACACGTGTAGGGCCTTCAGTCGATCACTTTCAGCCATTTCGTCATCCACAAAGGAGGCAATTTCTTCCAAGTCCTTGTGGTTCTTTCTTCGGAATAGACACAATTGTTTAAGAGTCCTGGTACTTACAATAATCTGGTGCTGATGTGCCAAAATATGAAGTATTTTGTTATTTGTGAAACCTACACTATGTTCCACAGTCCTCATTTTAACGCAGGCAGCAGACTGCTGCGTTGATATTTCCCCTTCAATAGGCAATTAAATTTTTCTGGACCTTATTCTCGAAATCAGACTTTTTTCCTCTCAATTTTGCCCTAATACTCCGTCATAATTATGAATGCTGTCCAAATGAAAAAAAAACTGTATTGTGAATAATAATAAATAAGAGCCGGAACCATTGAGCGTCTCGGCAGTTTAAGCGGGCGGTTTCTCGTCGGATTGTAATTGCTGTAACCTCATCCGGCATGTTCAAAACTTAGCTGAATGTAACTTGTTTGTCGTTAGTTGGTTAGTTGTTAGTTTTGTTTACTGGTCTGTCGTCATGCCTGCTGAAAGTCGACGATGGGAAACTTTAGAGGCTTTAAAAAACTCCCCAAAAGGAAATATCACATTCAACCCTTACTGGTCTGAGCGGGGCGAGGTGAGTTAATGTTAGCTCAGATATTAGCTGAGTAATGGCTGATGCTCTCCTTAATACATCCTTACTAACGTTAACCAGGCTAAATATCTCTGTTTCTAGAGCTAGTTAACTTAACTAATCATTGATTAAAGTGACCGTTAAACCATTTAACTCTGCAGTGAGGACAGTTAACCTCCGTTGTTTGAAAAATCTTCAATACTTCTCCGATTCGTCTTAAAGTAGTCAACGCTGTTTATTTATCATTTATTTAGTTATCTGTTTCTGACTGTTAACCTAAAATTATTGAGCAAGAAGTAGAAGTTATTCTCCATCTTTTAACTACTCTAAAATCTGTGAGTGGACACAGAATTGTGACGCAGTTTATAAACATACTTTTGATATTTATCGGCTGATCTAGACCGGTGGTTCCCAACCTGTGGGTTGGGACCCCTGCATGGGGTCGTGAGATGATAAAAACATATTTTGGACACACATGTGATTATTCTGTCAAGCTTTCTTCGTATTACTGTGTTTTACGTCCTCAAGCCTCTAAAAGTTATTCAAATAAAACAAAATAAGTCCTCTTTCTATAGCGTCAAGGTTAGTCGATATACAGAAGATTCATCACTATTTTCAAAATTGAATAATCGTTTTAGTTATTTTTTTTAAGCAAATAAATGAAAAAAATAGCTTGTGTCAGCTTTTCAAATGAAACATGATGATAAACGGAATATTTTTGGGTTTTGGGCTGTTAGAAGATGTAACTTTACACTGTGGGGAACTTCAACAGACATTTTTCAGTATATTCTGACATTTCGTGGACAAAACGATTAACAGATGAATAAAGACAATAATTAATAGTTTAACTGGTAGACAATGCAACATGTGACGAGGGGTCGCAGGTAAACTTTGCTTTATTTTAAAGGGACACAGGTCAAAAAGGTTGGGAACCACTGATCCAGACCAATGTATCTGAGATGGGCTAAAAAATTGGCTGATTTATTGGTTTGCCTCCAATTCACAAAGATACACAGATCACCTGGTGGCTATAAGGGTTTAGGTTTAACTCCAGAAGTGGGGGGACACATTAGTAGTGATGGATTCTTCAAGATCACATCCCATACTGTAGCAACGGGGTCAACTCTAGATGTTTCACTTCCTCAGTAAAAGTTGCTCTCAGCAGCTTTGTGAATATGTCTTCAGAGTAAACTCAAGTAGCAAGAAAAGATAACATATTTTCTGACTTCTTAATGCTATATAAGTCTGTTTGCATCTTTACTAAAAACTAAAAAGAGCCTTTACTGCCTTATCTTTGATTGTTGTTCAGATCCAGCATGATTGTTGGAGGCTATTATTATAATTGCACATTGTAAACAGTATATTGTAACAGTAATTATACTATATCCTTTCCTGAAAAACATGTACATCAGAGCCTTCTCTCAAGCTGCATGTGACCCCATCAAGACTCCACTAATTAGTAGGTTAGAGGAGCCTTTATGTTGCCTGAGAGACGAAACACTGGGCAGAAAAGCCCCAAACTTCCTGCTGCTTTCAAAGCTGAACCTTAATGAGCTTTTTCATAAACTCAAACGTCTTAACATCAGAATTTGAACAACTAAACAAAGGGCACTGTTAAGTCAATGTTAGTGAGTTATTTTATGCTGAAAAGTAAGTTCCTGTCTAGTTAAGTAGACAGGAAAGTTGTACATTTTATCTTACTGGTAACGTCACTGATTGCAGATTTTCACAGTGTAGTGTGTGTGTGTGTGTGTATATTTTAGGCTGTATCTGACATTTGCAGGCTGGTTGACACATCCGTGACCGTGATACAATAAGATCACAGTTTTGGAGCTTACTGTGTGGTCACTCGTTCTTAAAAAATATACCAAAATAAACCAGATTTCTTCCTCTACACTCACACTCTGTGTCCTTTTGTTGCCTGTTTTTGTTAACCCTGTTTCATTCAGCCCTTTGACACGTACGGTTTCTGTGTTTAAACACATTCATGACTTGAGTTTTAATGTGTTTGTTCTTGCAGGATATTTTGGCAGGTTGTAAAGAGGCCATCAGCTTGTCCTCTCACTCTGGAGTCATATTGCAGCGTCTTGGCTCTTTGCCCCCGCAGAGGTCCTGCTTACTGGGCTCCAGCTCCGGAGACTCCAGTCCCGGTCTCTCTGAGCAGATCCCAGCCTCCATTTCCTCCACAGGATCCATCCCCGACATCACCGCCAAGCACACCACACTTTCTGTAACCACGTCTTTAAAGAGTGAGCATGAGCAGGTACGTCTGTCCTCCTCCACATCTGAATAAAGCCTGATTTGGTTAAAGGAAAAATTCACCCAAAAACACAATAAAACTTGAGCTTGAGGTTCGTTGTTGATCTTGGAAACAGCAGCTTGAAAAGAAGAATAACCAAAAGTGCCACTTTTTTATGATTTTGAAGCTTTCAGCCACATTTCATTAAGCAACTTTTTGTTATTTTTGTTACTCATTTAATATCAAAGCAGGAACAAATGAATTATGAGACAGAATATGATATGCAGACATATTAGTAAACGGAAGTACAAAAATTTCAATTTAAAAACCTTTGAAAATTTTTTTTTTTTTTGAAATTCAATTAAAAATTCATTTATTAATCCATCATTTAAAGACAGAATAAGTCGATTTTATTATTATTAGTTATAAATTGGCAAAGTTGTCTTTTATTTTGAGTTTTTTTACTGCATTATTTAAATTAAATTTTGATTAATTTACTAATTTTACTACTTCGGTTTTTAAATGGTCATCAGGGAAAGTACAAAGTGACCGCCTTTAGGCTGCTTCGTATATATATATGTTGGCAAGTAATCACATGATCAGTACAGACAAGTTGTAGTCACATGACTTGGAAACCTTAGAATGAGCCCTTTATATCTACAGAGGGAGCAGGTCTTTTTCCACAGAGCCCGCCATGTTTCACCGCCATGTTTCTACAGTAGCCCAGAACGGACAAACCAAACACTGCCTCTAGTGAGGGCCTTTCTCGGACACTTAAGGTTCTCCTACATGCTTGGAAGGGGAGGGGAGGGGTATTCAGTTGGTTGCAATCTGCAACCTCATCACTAGATGCCACTAAATCCTTCACACTGGTCCTGTAAAGCTCAAAGAGACGTCTTCAAATGTCTTATTTTGTCTGATCAACAGTGTCAAATATTAAGATATTCAGTTTATCGTCATGTGTGACACAGAGGAGTTTCAACCACTGAATAATTAATGAAAAACAATCATTCAATTATCAAAATAGCTCTCCCTACTGTATATGCTGGTAATTTAATTGGATGTAATAACAGAAGGTAAATAATAAAATTTGGTTGTAAAGAGAAAAATGTTGAATTGATTAATTAAAGTCAGTTACTGAAAAATTTATATCACAAAAACTGGCAGCTTTTCACACAGTTGTTCCTTTTTATGTTTAGTGCGTAAATAATCTTTATTTGAAATATATTATAGAGATTTAAAAAGTTGGAAATGAAGCTGGATTTGATGCTTTCTTCCCTACTTTATATTCTTCCATTTCTCCTTTTTTGAATTCATCTACCTTCCTGACTTTCTGCCTCCATCTTTTCCTCAGGTTAACGCGCTGCAGGCTGGTAGTCATGAGGCGAAGGATGAAGACACGGAGGCGGACGTCGGTGAAGTCTCCAGTCCCGCGTCGTTACCCGCCATCTCCCTGCTGTCGCCCAAAGCCATGGAGACGGCCGGCCGCATCATCAAATTTGAAGAGGAACAACGAGAAAAGGCCAAGGTCAGACGGAGCGATAAGATCACCTTAACAGCTGTGTGACAAGAAGATGTTTCCTGAACAATGTTTAATGGTTATTGATTATTGTAATTAAGTGTATTTTAAACAAGGACGTGAGCATTTATGTGCACAGATATAAAACAGTGTTGTTTCATTTTTGGACGTTACATCTCATCTTGGACCGAAGAAATGCATGAATTAGATCATTCAAGAAACAATCAGTCAACTTAATGGATTAGTGAAGCAAAAGAAATGTGATCAGTTTTTACCAAATACCAAACATTCTCTATGTCCAGCCTCTCAAATGACCTGTTGGTCGGACAAAACAAGACGTTTGAAGATGTCTGACATCTGACATCCAAATAAAACCATTAAAGGAGAAGGCTGGTGATTTGCAGAACCAAACCAACAATAAATTGATCCACTAACAAGTATTGTGTGTGTCAACAGGTGGCACTCAAACTGCGGCAGGAGGTGCAGGAGAAGCTGATGGCGGCGGTGGCGAGCTCCGGGTCAGAGCAGCTGAAGCGCTTCGAGGAGTTCATGGAGTTGAAGCAGAGGCAGGAGTACCAGAGCATGAGGGACATGATGGACAGAGAGTAAGACTCACCAGGCAAAGATTAACATTCCTGTAAAAAAATGTTATGTGCTGTCTGGTTTTCCACTTAACGGTTTTTTAACTTTCTGCACTGTAGAACTAAAGAGAGCATCGGGCGTCAAGAGAAGCTGAAGGAAGAGCAACGACACAGGATGAAGGTATGATCATAAGTTCACATGTAGAAAGGATACTGGAGCGAGTAACACCCAAAGATTGTTGTCTGGAAACATCGTGAGGTCCGGTGTCGAGATGATGTCCTCTGTGCCGTCAGATCCTGAACCTGCGGCTGAGGGAGGCGGAGCAGCAGCGCATGCGTGAGGCGGAGCTGGAGCGACAGCGTCAGGCAGAAGGCAGGGAGAGGCTGCGTAACCTCAACACCATTCAAGAGGAGATCCTGCAACTCAACCAGCTGCTGGAGCCGTCCACTCAGACCAAGACTAACCTCCCGCCGGCCAGCCTCAGCTCCTACAGCACCCGCGGGAACCAGCTCTGCTCCCAGGTGTCCGAAGTGGTCCGAAAAACAACAGAGGTCGGTTTAATTTCAGGTTTAGGATCGGGGGGCTTCTTCCCGGAGAGCGAGAGGAAATACGATTTGTATGCTTTAACGTCTCTTTTTTTACAGGGAGAGTTTCCCAGCGTGGAGGACATGACCGTGGCGGAGCGAGCCCTCCACGAGATGAGGGCTCTGATCCGGTTGATGCAGGAGGAGGTGGCCAAGGTTCAGGAGAGGAAGAAGAAGGAGCAGGAGGATGAAGAGGAGCGCAGGAAGCAGGTGGAGCAGCAGGCGCAGCAAGAAGCGCAGAAGAAGGCGGCGCAGTCGGCCAAAGAGAAGGCACAGAGGAAAGGTGAGAGAGAGAGAGAGAGAGAATGGCACTACATGGAAAACACTCAGAACTTTAACATTTCAGTCACGGGTTCGCTCAAAAAATTTGTTGCTGTAAGAATGTTGAACACACTTACTCACTGGATGGAAGGAAATCGTTGGGCAGCTGTAAAGTTACAAAAATTGATTTGATGATTTATTTTGATATAGTTAAAGCGACTGTAATATATTTTTTGAGCTAACAGTGTGTAATGTGTTGATCGTGGCTCGTAGTGATGAACCTACAGAGAATTATCAGAGACTCTGCAGCTCCTCTCAGCTTTAACGGAGCTTTATAGTGAGTTTCAGCTCATTGTTTATCTGTCTGACTGCAACTTTACTGTTTTGGTTCACTCTCAGTGCTCTCATAGTGTTGTTTTCAGAGAAAAAGCCGTAAAAAGTCACTGTACACTACCTGCTCAGCACCAAATGGCAAAGAGACACAGTTAGCTGTAGACTAGCTGGTGAACAAAGTGGAGCATTTAGCAGCTAAAGAGCCAGATATTTCCCTCAGGAGTTGGTAGAGAGCAAAAACAGAGCTAAAAGAGAGTGATTATTGGACTTACATTCACCAGGTGGACAGAAACACGACTCCACATGAATGATAATGTTGCTCCGTAACTGCTGGATGTGGAAATAATAAGTTCAACATATCAACTCAAAGTTGATGATACGTCAATGTTCACAAGTTGTTTCTGCTGCCCCCAAGTGGACAGAAAAATTAATGCAGGTTTAAAGTCAGTCAAAGTCAAGACTTATTTGATTTTTATTGAATTCTTTAGTTAAGGTAGTTTCATTGAGATCATGGTGTCTTTTTCAAGTGAGACGTGTGTTCAAGAATGAACAGTTTACGTACGGATCCACAGAAAATTCACATTCACACAAATTTGTCTAATTTAATTTCAAAGATGGTGCAGCTTAATATTTTTTGATGTGTCATGCTGGCAGACAGAACCCAATATTTGACAGTAATTATCTTCCCACAGGGCTGCAGAACAGCGCTGAAGACAGCACATTGAAATGGTACAAGGAGCTGCAGGCGTCAGCTGCTCAGTGCGCTCAGTCCTTTGAACAACTCAACTCCCCGAAAGACAACCAGGTGAGTTTGTGCTTCTCTGCAAGAATGCTTATAATCTAACCATGAAATTCCCACCAGCCTCCTGGTAAAAGGCACTTTGGTAGAGATTTGCTGCATGAAATAGCAGTAAAATAAAAACATAAAAGTCTAAAATTGGCACAATTTTCTTTTGAATCTGGAACTATATGGTCTAAGAATAAGCCATCATGTTAAGCACTGCTGTGGCAATAAAAAAAGGACAGTGATGATAATAATTTATTCATAACTGGGACTCTGTGCTTAATTTCTCTTCTCTGCACTCAGACAAAGAAACTGAAGCTGGAGCTTCAGAAGGCGGCCACCATCCCCGTCAGTCAAATCTCCAGCAACTCTGGATCTCAGCTCAGAGAAATCTTTGATAAGATCGACAAGCTGCTGTCGGGACGGGCGGTGGTGTCGGGGGGGAAGTCTGTCTCCACCTCCCAGCATCCGCAGGGCCTGGACTTCGTCAGCTACAAACTGGCTGAGAAGTTTGTGGTGAGTCTGTCTGTCGCCGTTTGATACGTCGTCACACAAATCCTGTAGACCATAGAAATGATGCAGTTTATATACCTAACTCATGTGTATCGTTGCTACTACTACATATCCCATCTGTGTTTGTGTAAGCGAGTTAGTAGACTTCTTGGTGGGTGGTGATTCACCACAAAACCTGGCTCTTACATTACCCACAATCCAACTCAACCACTGCTAATTCGGTGTGAAATTCAGGTGTGTTATGCTAGTAGCGGCTGATGTAGCCTGGAGCTGCAAGCCTCCAGCAGAGATGAGGAGCTACAGAGGTCTGGTAACCTCACTTCTATCTAACTCTAAACCCTCAGATGTTTTTTACTTTTCAAACTTGTAGTCTTCAGCCCCAGCTGACGCTGTTTGGAGCTATTTCCCCATCTTTATTCAAGAGCGTGGTATTTGAGACCATAATTTATTGAATATAATAAAAGGCATTTTTACAGATGTAATCACACAAACATTTACCACAGAGCTTATTTCACTATGAATCTGTTACCTTGTTGAGGGGATGCATTTAATAAATACCAAATACTTGTTTAAAATTAGGGCTGTCATGGGAATTTATCCTGACTTACAGATAAATTTACTACATGGGTAATTACACTAGAAATGACACTGGCACTATCTCTCAGAAATCTGTCTGGAATAAGATCCAAGCCAGTTGCTTTGTTTGTGTGTGATGTGGATTGACACGTCCTTACCCTTCCCACTGAAACAGGACTCATCTCAAATACATCAGGAACAACGTTTTTGGCTTCGTAAAAAGAATTTTCACAAATTATAGGTCACACAAATCTCCCTGAGCCACAAGGTAATTTAGCAAACTAGCAGCAACAGATGTAAAAAGAATTATTAAAATAACTAGCAACCTTCCATTATAACTGCATTTTATTACACGTATTACTTGTGCATGTGGCAAATAAACCTTTTACATTGACCTGAATTTGATGTCCTTGCACATGGGAAATGGGTTTGTAAAAGTCTGAAGTATAAAATCCAGTGTGTAATCATCTGTGTGTGTGTGCGAATGATTGTGCACACATCCCGGCTACTGTACCTTGACAACCTCATTTTCCCTTGTAGAAACAAGGAGAGGAGGAGGTGGCATCTCACCACGAAGCAGCGTTCCCCATCGCTGTGGTGGCGTCTGGAGTCTGGGAGCTGCACCCCCGGGTGGGAGACCTCATCCTCGCCCACCTGCATAAGAAATGCCCGTATGCAGTCCCAAACTACCCTCCGATGAAGGACGGCACACCTGTGGAGGAGTATCAGAGGTCAGTCTTGTCACACAGCTCGTTATTATGTTTGATAAATCCTGAATGGATGAAAAAAGAAGAAAATAATTTTACATAGAAAATGTACTTATTTGGTGGGATTTTCCCTCTCTTCAACAGAATTCTTGGTTACCGTGTGGACGACTCCGGGGTCGAAGGTCAGGACAGTTTCCTGAAGAGGATGTCTGGGATGATCCGCCTCTACGCCGCCGTGATCCAGCTGAGGTGGCCCTACGGCTCCAAACAGGGGGTAAGAACTGTCTCACTTCCTGTTGAGGTCCCTCTTAGTGCATTCATTCATTTCAGAATGAAAAGAGACAAATGTAGAACCAAAATGAACACAAAGGGTTAACAAGATTAGTAGGGCTGTGGTCTGCTGGTCGACTGGTCGATATGCTCTCGTCTGACTAATTTCTCATTGGTCGAATAATCTCCGTGTTATTTTCATAAGGAGAAAAGTGCGTCATCAACAGCTTTCCAAGAGTAATCCATTATTTCCTGCGGCGGGAGGGACAGACTAACAAATTAACTGTGAAAACGGGGGTGTTAGTGAGAGTATGAAGGGGGTTAGCTCCAAAGTTAGCAACAATGGGTTAGCCTAACCTGAAGACACAAAACAGAAATACAGAACGGAGAAATGTGTAGCTGCCGAGTTTACTGTGCACTCTGTCCCGTCATCAGTCCCAAAAATCAAATATGTTTTAATAAAATCTTCATGAGAAGGACTTGTGGACATTTGTAAGATTAGAGTCTTTACATATCACACACTGTATGACATTTATCTGCCGACTGAACCAGACTGGAACAGAACCAGCTCTGATCGGTCACCGCAACCGAATCATATTCATAATCATCTCAACAGTCGTCATGTGTGTCCCCGCCTTTAGTGAAGCAGC
Source organism: Thunnus thynnus (assembly GCF_963924715.1). Classification (NCBI taxonomy): domain Eukaryota; kingdom Metazoa; phylum Chordata; class Actinopteri; order Scombriformes; family Scombridae; genus Thunnus; species Thunnus thynnus. The sequence goes on from NC_089518.1 coordinate 36,521,668, forward strand.
ATATTGAAATGTTCTAGTACGAGTTATTCACTGTTGACTTATGTCACACACTTGTCGTGTTTCAGTCTTTTCCTCACGGCCTGAACCATGGCTGGCGTTGGTTGGCTCAGATGCTTAATATGGAGCCTCTGGCCGACATCACAGCGACACTGCTGTTCGACTTCCTGGAGGTGAGTGTTACTTTTTAAACATGTGGAAGGGATTGTTTTGTTTTACTGCTGATCTTTTAAAAGAGTGTAGGTTAGTTTATTTATCTGTTCTGTTATCGTAGGCACTTAACATATGATACATGCAGGTTAATTTTGATTGTAGCTGGTATTTAGTTGGTACTTTGTTTTTAAGTGGCTTATATTTTCTTTAGAGCCACTGAGTGATATTCATCATCATGTTGCTGTGTTGTTTTCATGAAACTTTGGAACAGGCTGGGGATAAAGGGAAATTAAGTTTATTCAATTACTGTGGTCAATGAAAGCAGCTGTGGGAGTAAATGTGACTTAAACTCCAGTGTTGATGTTTGTGTTTGCTCTCGTGTTTCCTTCAGGTTTGTGGAAATGCTCTGATGAAGCAGTATCAGGGGCAGTTCTGGAAACTCATCCTGCTTCTGAAAGAGGAATACTTCCCCAGGTACACACTCACTTAACATCTAAAACATGTTGCAGCAGTAAAGCTTACCAGCTGCTGTCGCCATGAGCTGACCTCCTTCTGTTTGATGTATTGAATATGTCTCTTTGGCGTCTCCAGGATTGAAGCGGTGACCAGCAGCGGACAGATGGGCTCAGTCATCAGACTCAAGCAGTTTCTAGAGGTACATTATATCTGCTAATGTTAGCATTTGCTTATACAATTACAATTTAACGTAGGAGACGCTTTTATCCAAAGCAATGTACATCTGAGAGCTGATACAACACAAGCAGGGATCTAGTCAGGAAAGAACAACATGAGTAAGTACCATTAAGCTAAGTCTGAGTCTGACAGGACGTAGGTGCCAACAGGTAGTGCATAGAGGCAACGCATTGAGTACATAGAAAGGATTAATCAGTCAGTGTCCTTGCTTGGTAGACTCACAGGTCACAATTAGGTCTTCACACAATAAATCAGTCAGTTTAAGTGGAAGAAAGGTGTGACACCGTCTCTCCTAAAATGATCCTCAACAATTTTTCTAGATAGCAGATATCTAAAGCTGCAGCGGTTAGTTGCAACTATTAAATTAATCTCCAACTATTTTGACAATCAATTAATCATTTCGAGTCATTTCTCAAGAAAAAATGTTCCAGCTTCTCAAAAATTTTCTGTTTCTTTAGTCTTCTATGACAGTAAACTGAATATCTTTGGGTTGTGGACTGTTGGTTTGGACAAAATAAGGCATTTAGGTGTCATCTTTGGGAAACAGCGATTGACATTTTTTCACCATTCTGACATTTTATAGACCAAATGACTAATCGATTCATTGAGAAAATAATCAACAGATGAATCATGAAAATAATCACTACTCTAATTATCAAAAATATGACTGTGATGATGAAATAAAATAAGACTCTCTGATTTTGGTTTGTTTCTTGTTTAAAAACTTTTTGTCTTCGCACTTGTAGACATCGCTGCAGAGCCGACAGATCAGTCCGCCCAAAGGCCAGCTGAGCTCCAACTTCTGGAGGTCGTGAGGGACGAGGAGGTTGAGAAGACATCTTGGATGTTGCTGCATGACGCTGTTTAGTCTTGAACAAGACAAAGGAGTGAGTGATCTGATGCTGGGAAACCTCTCCTGCTGCCATTCAGGGGGGAAAAAGTTGAAGCTGCGAGGAAAGACAAAAGTCGGCTACCTGCTCTGGTTTATTTACTGGATGTCCCGAACAGCTGATCAGCAGGGATTTAATGGATGAAGACACAGTAGAGGCCAAGTTTAACTACATTTTTAGACTATAAGATGGTGCCAAGAAAAGAATCATTTATCAAGTTTTGGAGATTATAATGATTAATGATATAATGTTATATTTTTGTCCTAATTCTTCAAAACAGTGAAGGTAGCACTTTCAGACAAACACACTGCAATCCTCTCGACTTTCTTTCGGGCCGTCCTTTACAGTCTTGAAATTATTTTCTGAGTGTCCAGATGTCTGTCTGTACTGCACTGATAATTTGATTTATTGCTTCTTAAAGCTTTACAATATACAATTCATGACTGTGCAACAGAAAACACCCAGCAGAGCCATGTTTGTTTTTTCTTAAATGCAATGATTATGCGTTGTGTTGAGATAAAATCTCTCCTTTACATTTTTGTGAAGTGCCTGAGTCTAAATCCTCCAAATGAATAAGTTCTCCATCATATTGTTCAGCTGTTTCTATCAGTTTTACTGTTAGTTTGTTGATATTCCAGCTGTTTATTTTACCAACGAAATTCAGTTACGAAAAGGTCTCTACTGTTTTTATTCAGTGGCTTCTCAAATCAAAATTGTGTCGAACGATTTGAACGTTTAGCTATTTATATATATTTTTTTATTATTCCACCATGTGGAAATAGAATTTGTGGTTTTGATGAACTCTTTGTTTAATCATTGTGAATGAAGTTGCCTCAAGATTAGAAATATGTATAACAGATTTAATTCAGTATTTCCAAAAAAAACAAATGATTTGAACAGAGAAACAGAAATCTGAACACGACTCAAGGCTTTGAAGTAAAATCCGATGTGCTTCGCTTTTTGTGAAGAGCAGAGCTGAGGTTTGTTCTTTTCAAAATGTGAATATTTACATGATGTAGACACATGTGTGAAGTACTGAATGATTGTAATCTTCAGGAATCTGTAAAAATGTCTGTCTAAACCAAAAGTCTAAAATAAACCTCATCACCAGTTTATTTGATTATGTTTTACTTGTTATTTTTATTTTCACCCTCCATAAAAAGGTAAATTTAGTTAATCAATGTGTTGGTCAACAAAATATCTCCAACAACTTTGACAACTGATTAATCATTGAGTCATTAAAGACAATATACTAAAATTCTTAGCCTCTTAAATGTGAATATTTTCTGGTTTCTTTAGTCCTCCACGACAGTAAACCCAGGAACATGTGTCTCTGAAGCAAAGCTTTCATATAAGGTGTTAAGATAGTGCTTAATTATAAGGAATTAAAGAGTGTGCTGTGTTTTCCACCACAATGTAGAAGATGTAAATGAAGCCTATGAGAGATTTTTGTCTATAACAACTGCTCTCTATGAAAAAAGTCTTCTAGTAAAGAAAGTAAGGAAATAGTTAGCCAATATTTTAGAGCCAATTTCTAAGGGAATACAAAAGGCATGCAAGAAGAAAAATCAATATATACATTTTTTTAAAGAAAAGAACAAAAGAAGCAGAACACACTTATAAACACTTATAAGAAATAAAATCAAGCTGACAAGAGTAATGAGAAGCAGCAAAAGTGATTATTACAGCAAATTACTGGAGGACAACAAAGAATTAAAAATACATGAAAGTATTTAATATTAAAAATGGAATGGGAAAAACAAAATACTCAAATCATTTTAGCACAAAGAATAATACAACTATTAATGATATGGACTTAATTGCAGATGAATTTGATGATTTATTTATTTTTTGGTCCTGGTTTGGTTTAGGAGATTACAAAGACTAGTAGAGATGATGTGGAAAGTAAAACTATAAATGGAAACACATCTATGTGTATAACAGTAAGAAATCTACAGACTGGAACAGAATGGATATGGCTATGGTTAAAAATATTGAGTATGTGGGGAAACCTACACACATTTGCAATCAGTCTCTACAAGCTGGTATATTTCCTAGCAAAATGAAAATAGCTAAAGTCATACCTATATATAAGGCTGGAGACAGACATCTACTTTCAAATCACAGACCTGTTTCCTTACTTCCACAGTTCTCTAAAATACTAGAAAAAATATTCTATAAAAGATTGGGTGAATTTATCAGAAAATATAATGTACTGTATTAACAGCAATATGGCTTTAGAGCTAATAGGACAACTTTGTTTGCACTCATGAAATAACTACAATAGCAAATAAAGAATATACAGTGGGGGCATTCCTGGATCTTAAAAAAGCATTTTATACAGTTGACCATGACTTATCATTGAAGAAATTACAAAGATATGAAATTAGAGGGGTAGCACTCTCTTAGTTAAGCAGCTACCTGGAGAAAAGTTACCAGTATGTTCAAATAAATAACAACTACTGAAGGTTACTTGTGGGGTTCCCCAGGGCTCAGTGTTGGGACCACTGTTGTTTATTTTGTGCATAAATAATATATGTGAGGTTTCCAAAATAGTAAAAACTCTATTATTTGCAGATGACACAAATGTATTTTGTTGCAGTAATAATCTAGAACAATTCTTGGATACAGTGGAAAAAGAACTGAAAATGCTAAAAACTTGGTTTGATTCTAATAAACTAACACTGAATTTAAATATTCAACTCAAACAAGAAACTCATGATAAGTGGAGTAGAAATTGAAAGAGTGTCTGACATTAAATTTCTTGGAGTAATAATAAATAATAAATTATGCTGGAAGCTACATATAAATTATACCAAAGCTAAAATTAAAGTCAACTTCAATATCACATAAAGTCAAAGATCTTCTGAATCAAACTTCTTTATACTCCATATAAACAAGAAACAGGAGGTCTGTGAACCGGATAATAAATCTACAAGCATTAGTCCTCCCTGGAACTCTCTTGGAGCAAAGCCTAAGAGTAAATCATTTCCCGGGAAAATGGGAGGAAGAGTAGGAGGCAGAACCCAGGGCCCTGAGATATGTGATACGACTGGTTGGCCTGCACTATCATCCAGGCAGAGTGCCTCTTCAACCCCTGTTCTTAGCAGGAAACAGCCGTGGTCAGCTGCGAAAGGGAGAACTAACAACAAACCTCCCTAACAACCGAGTGTGCAGCTGGAGAACAGATTTGCTCCACTGCTGCAAGACCTTGTATCTCGTCTGATGACCTGGATAACTTCTTGTCTTCACACAGTAGGGTAAGAACTGAGAGTAAACCAGAAAGTAAGAGGCTACAGGGAAAGCTAACGACTGGGCCTCAAACTCTGATTTTGGGTGACTGAGTTATAAAAGATTTAAGAAGCATGTGCAGTAAAAACACCAAAATACTCTGCTTTCCCAAGGACAAGGTCTCTGACATGACTGAGAGAATCCTGCATACTGTGGCTGCACAACCAAATGTGATCATCATACTGCACATAGTGACCAATGATGTTGTGAAACAAGACTTTAGTGATCTGTTGAACAAAGTCAGCTCTCTGAATGCTGAGGTGTTTATCAGTGGCCCTCTACCACCAGTCAGAAGAGGAGTTGAGAGGTTCAGCAGATTGTTGGCACTGAACTACAAACCACAACTGCAGTGAACTACAGGCCACCTAAATACTGTGCAACCTTTTTTGATGACTTTGCTGAACTGCTGTCTATTATCTATATTGACTTTGATTTTAACATCCATGTTAACAACCCCCAGGACAGGGGTTAAAGAACCGTGTTAAGTTCTTGATAACTATGGACTGAGCCAGCATGCGACAGAGCCCTCACACAACAAGGGGCTCACTCTGGACTTAATCATCTCTGAGGGTCTGAACATTTCGAAGGTTAGGGTGACTGATGTTGCTCTCTCTGATCATTCCTGTGTTTTCTTTGAGAATGCTATCTGCACGCACACAAATGTTCAAACTGGAATCTTCTACACATCTCTTCTCTCAGGTGTCTTCCCATAGGCCCTAAAAACTCATCAAGCCACTCTTAAAAAAAGAACAATCTAAACACTTGACTAATGAGCAACTATAGGCCCATATCAAACCTCTCGTTTTTAAGTAAAATCATTGAAAAAGCTGTTTTTCAACAGCTGAACAACTTTGTGGCACTAAACAACCATTTTGATGTCTTCCAGTCAGGATTTCGACTACACCACAGCACTGAGACTGCTCTTGTTAAGGTCTTCAATGACATACACCTAACAGTGGCAAAACAGTATTAGTATTACTGGATCTCAGTGCCACATTTGACATGGTTGACTACAACATATTACTAGACAGACTAGAAAACTGGGTGGGACTTTCTGGCACAGTACTGAACTGGTTTGAATCCTACTTAAAGGACAGGGACTACTTTGTGTCTATAGGCAATTACACATCTGAGTGGAGACAAAAATGACATGCAGAGTTCCTCAAAGCTCCATTCTGGGGCCTCTTCTGTTCAACATCTACATGCTCCCACTAGCTCAGATTATGGAAAACAACAAAATATGTTACCAGTTATGCAGATGACACACAAATTTACATAACCATATCACCAGGGGACTATGGTCTAATACAAGCACTGAGTAAGTGCATTGAACAAATCAACGACTGGATGTTCCAGAATTTTCTTCAATTAAACAAGGACAAAACTGAAGTAATTGTTTTTGGAGCCAAAGAAGAACTATTAAAAGTCAGCAGTCGGCTTCAATTGATAATGTTAAAAACTATAAACCAAGCCAGAAATCTTGGTGTAGTCATGGACTCAGACCTGAATTTCAACAGGCACATTAAGACAATTAATTACAAAGTCAGCCCACTATCAACTAAAGAATATATCAAGAATTAAAGGACTTATGTCTCTGCAGGATTTGGAAAAACTTTTCCATGCATTTATCTTCAGTAGACTTGACTACTGTAACGCTGTCTTCACAGGTCTCCCTAAAAAATACATCAGACAGCTGCAGCTGATACAGAACGCTGCTGCTCGAGTCCTCACTAAGACCAAGAAAGTGGATCATATAGCTAACTCCAGTTCTCAGACCTTTACACTGGCTTCCTGTCTGTCAAAGAACTGATTTTAAAGTACTGCTGTTGGTTTATAAAGTACTGAATGGTCTAGGGCCAAAATACATTTCTGATCTGCTGCTACATTATGAACCATCTAGACCTCTCAGGTCATCTGGGACAGGTCTGCTTTCAGTCCCCAGAGTAAAAACTAAACATGGAGAAGCAGTGTTCAGTTTTTATGCTTCACATATCTGGAACAAACTCCCAGAAAACTGCAGATCTGCTGCAACTCTCAGTTCTTTTAAATCACAGCTGAAGACTTTTCTGTTTGCTGCTGCCTTTTATTAAACCAAATTTGAGGGTTAATATTTTACACTGCACTGTAACTTTTATTCTCCTGTTTTATCTGTTCTTTTTTAGCTTCTTTTATTTACGAATTTAAGACTTTTTAATTTTTTTTTAAATGTCTTTTAACTTGTGTTGCTTTTATATTCTGTCTTGATGCCTTTTATGCTCTATGTGAAGCACTTTGAATTGCCTTGTTGAAATGTGCTATACAAATAAACTTGCCTTGCCTTGCATTATAAAGACATGTGTTCCCTTAAATTCTCTTTTAAACCAAATTTTATTCACATCCTAAATATTTTATCTCTTGTTCTAGCCTATTTTAATGGTCACCTTGTCTCAGTCTGTCCCCAAACATACTGTTACTCCTCAAAATCTAATTACCATTAAACTCAACTGTTCCTCAATCATCTGTAAAACCACCAAAAATGAATCCTGAATCCACCATAAACTCCTTTAAACTCATTTCAAAGTTTTTTTTTAAGTTTTACTAGACGCACCTTTAACCACCATACATATTAGCTGGGCCATTTTTTTTGCACAGAGTAGTATAGAGTTGCAAGGTGGGAGGAGCTATTTCGGGCATAAGAATGCTGTTTTTCCACATTGACAGTGTTACGGGACTCACACTGAGCACTTCTATGACTTGGATCAACATGAACTAATGGCATACATACTGACTCTTAAGTTACAGTTGGCAGCTGAGAAGCTCACGATAGAACAACACTGTTATTAAAGGCATTGAGAGGGGACAGGGAGACAGTGCTAACCTGCCTCTGAAACATGTTCAACACGATGCTGAGTGAATGCGTTGGTGCCTTTTTAGATGACTGTCTCTAGCAAAAGTTTTCCCACATTGGTCACACCAGTATGGCTTCTCTCCAGTGTGAATGCGTTGGTGGATTTTTAGATGACTGTCTTGAGTGAAAGTCTTCCCACACTGCTCACAGCTGTACGGCTTCTCTCCAGTGTGAATACGTTGGTGGGTTTTTAGATGACTGTCTTGAGTGAAAGTTTTCCCACATTGCTCACACCAGTATGGCTTCTCTCCAGTGTGAATGCGTTGGTGTGTTTTTAGATGACTGTCTCGAATGAAAGTTTTCCCACATTGCTCACACCAGTACGGTTTCTCTCCAGTGTGAATGCGTTGGTGGTCGTTTAGATGACTGTCTCGAGTGAAAGTTTTCCCACATTGGTCACACCAGTACAGCTTCACTCCAGTGTGAATATGTTGGTGGGTTTTTAGATCACAGTTTCTAATGAAAGTTTTCCCACATTGGTCACAGCTGTACTGCTTCTCTCCAGTGTGAATGCGTTGGTGGTCTTTTAGAGTACTGCCATAAATGAAAGTTTTCCCACATTGCTCACAGCTGTACGGCTTCTCTCCAGTGTGAATGCGTTGGTGGGTTTTTCGGTTACGGTCTCTAGTGAAAGTTTTCCCACATTGGTCACAGCTGTACGGCTTCTCTCCAGTGTGAATGCGTTGGTGGTCTCTCAGATCACCATTTCTAGTGAAAGTTTTCCCACATTGGTCACAGCTGTACAGCCTCTCTCCAGTGTGAATGCGTTGGTGACTTTTTAGAGCACTGTTTTGAGTGAAAGTTTTCCCACATTGGTCACAGCTGTACGGCTTCTCTCCAGTGTGAATGCGTTGGTGACTTTTTAGATGACCGACTTGAGTGAAAGTTTTCCCACATTGGTCACAGCTGTACGGCTTCTCTCCAGTATGAATGCGTTGGTGGACTTTTAGAGCATTTTCTTGAGTAAACGTTTTCTCACATTGCTCACAGCTGTGAAGTTTCTCTCCTGTGTGAACTCTCTGATGAATCTTTAAATATTTTGATGTTGTAAAAGCTTTTTCACAGTGCTGACAGTGGTGATGTTTGAGTCCCATTCTTCCTGTTTGTTTCTATGACAACAGACAAACATACAGTGAAAGAGAGAGAGAATAAGTGAGATGACATGATGGAGTGAGTGATCTGAAACCATAAATAGAGTTGCATTATGCGAAATTTAGGATCCAGAGTTTTTTAAGCTTGACCTCAACCACAGACTAAGTCAGGATATCTAGACATCTCCAGACCTTTGTGTGAACACTATTCATTTTTCCCCATTTGGTAAAATAAAAGAAGAGTACTGACAGTCAAACAAACAAACAAACAAACAAAAAAAAACCCACACAATCAAACAATTGCAGACAGATTGATAGATAGATGTAGGACAGCTGGCGTCAGAATCTGAGCACACTTTTGCTGTTGTTGAGATGATGAATAACTGTAAAGTGACACAAATGGAAAAGGAGTAAATGTGATCAATAATGAGATCCCAAATGAGATATGGTGTCAGGCACAGTCACATCAAGGTCTTGTTCCCAACTATCTTTTAATTTGTTCAGTGTTGGGTGATTGTTGTGCTGATTGGTGTCGTATAGTCTTGAAACATGACCTGAGATTGAGGAGTGATATATTTTTTAGCTAAGATATCCCAAGATAAACTAGCTATTTACAAAGAGGTCAGTAAAAAATTATCTGTGTTTTTATATACTTGTAAATTGAATACTTTTGGGTTTTGGACTGTTGGTCGGACAAAAACAAAATATCTGAAGATGATATCTCTATATCTCTCTATATAAAGCAAGGAATCTATTTCTGTCTGTCTGTATGTATGCAAGTTTGTCCTTCACATATCTTGAGAAGCGGTTCTCAAGAAATACATAAAAATACCTCATAAATAACGTTGATTTGCTTCATCTTCTGCTCGTGGAGTCAACAAACAGAAATACGGACAGTGCCATTCTGCCATTACAACCCATATTGTGGTCAGAGGTGGGATTACATCTGTAGTGATAAGAACTAACATAAAGATTGAATTGAAAAAGTTTAGAGAGTTAAACTCTATTCCCATTCCTCACGTGCAGGAACTTTGTATGTATTTTCAAGGATGTCTGAGGCACGTTTTGAACAGGCTCTACAGTTCATCCAATCAACTTCAGCTCAACTCAAAATTGTAGTCTCCAGATATTCTGCGTGTGAGGTGTTTAAGGAGCATCTGTAAATTGTAGCGTCTACCAATAGTCTGCATGAGAGGCATTTATGGGACAGGCACTGTTCTCTCTAGATACTGAGAAATTGACCCACTCCAAACAGGCTCAATTTGATCGGACACTGCACTAGTTAAGGTTGTAATTAAAGATGTGCTGGTATCAAATTTTTGCAGAAGAAACAACATCAAGAACAGTTTCAACTGTTGAGAGAGGAGAAAAAGTTTGTAATTATTGTTGCTGCCATTTATTGATTTTATGCCTACTTGCTGGCTGAATGCTGGCATGACCTTATGGTGGAAAAAGGAGACATGATTTGCATTCACCATCAACAGGTTTAAATTCGGGTAACAGAACAACGACTAATAGAAAGAAACTAAAGGAGGTTGCCTCCACAAGTGTGACAACAATGTATTGTCAGAAATCTCCCTTATAGTTGTCATCTTGTTTAGGATGATAGACTATTCAGCAGGGTGAAGCAACGTAATCAAGATATATGGTCTAGGAGTATTCAGCACCATTCTTGTTTCAAGTATCCTTGTATTATATTCTTTTTACTTAGTCATTCAGTATACAGCTTCTTACTTTGTCATTTAATTGTCACTGCAAGTCATTTAGATGACACATTCAACACCTCTTTTACATTTACACACACTCACCCCTCCTTTACATCCTTGCTTACATTTACCCACATACACTTACCCCTCCCTCACATCCTCACACCAAATCACAAAACACATATGAATACACTTTTACACATACGTGAAGTCCTTTATTATCCTACTAATTTTAGTTATCACATCTTTTATGTGACCTTTTAATTTTTTCTTTAATTTCTGAATTTAATCATGTCATACTAATATCATTTGACATTTAACCATTCACTCTTGATCCTTTTATTGTTGAGATTATAATTCTTAAAAAAAATACCCATCATTACCATCAGGAGTTGTGTAACTAGGTGTTATTACCACATTGCATATCAGACATTGGTTGTGTTGGTTTTGAAGTCAATGTGTCCACCATCTTTGTTAAAGAGTTGTTGTAAAAAAATACTGAGTGTAGATTCATGTCAGGTGACATGACCTTGGTGAACTTAGAAACTGTTTTTTCTGGCTAGGTTAGACGCGTGCTGCACCACGTACAGTGTGTTGTGGTTTTTGATAAAAGGCGTACATAAGCAGTCCTTCCTTTTGACTGCGGGCTCTCTCGGAGCCACACACCACATGGAGCTTCCTGTTACTGGAGAGCTTCAGAGTAAGGGTAATTATAGATTTCAATTCTTGGTCCATTTTTGCATTTTTTTTCAAACTGGTGAAAGCTGGCTGTGAGCAAAAAAAATCAGTGCCTGGTGGTAACTTTAGAACACCAGAGATTGTCAGCCAGTTACCAAATTTAGAATTTAATGATAGATGGACATAAATAGGTTATGAAAGACTGAATTAAAAAGTCGAAAATTTTTAACCAAGCCCATTCTGATTAAATAGGCCTGGAAAAGAAAGGCATGTGAAAACCGAACCAAACCAGTTCCTCTTTTTTCTTTTTCCATTTTTATTTTTTATATATTGACTTTTCTATCATTTTTGAACTGATTGAATGAAAACCACATAAAATCTTACATTTTACATACATTTTTTTTCACAAGTACACTTTCCCGTGGCCCCTGAGAGGTAAGCTCCAGCGCACCCATACTACGGCAACACCACTGACTATTAGCCTCTTTCTTAGTGGAAATAAATGTGATGTTGTTCTTAACAAGAATTGCTACTCCCCCGGCTCTCACATTAAATGTTATAATGATATATTATATTATGGGTTATCTGGTAATGCTTTGTTTTGTGTTTGATTGAACTATGTGGACTAATACATGAAAGTGAAATCTTGCCAGTAACATGATTTTACTTTACTTCAACTACATTTTGTTGCCAATACTTATGAACTTTTACAAAGTAGGATTTTTTAATGCAGGACTTTTATGTGTAATGGAGTATTTTTACATTGATATATTGGTAGCATTGATAATATTTAAGTATTTTATACAGTCAATGATTGGTAATAATTAAAAAAAATAATTTCAGTTTACTTTATACATTTTACAGCTTTGTTCGCAACAAGATGAAACCAGGAAACACCGTAACGTTTTTGTAGTTTTTACGGCCGAAAAAACGAAAATAACAACAGAATGAATGGATGAGGCGGACTCTCGAGATCCGTCCTCGCGTCTTTAGTTTCGTTATGAAGCCGGTTTTATCATGAAGTTATGAACACTGACCTGTTTATCGGTGGTGGCAAAGAGCGAGCCTGATTCTTCCCATTTAACGGGGATGTCGGTGCGGTGCTCCGGGTTCTGGTTCTCATCCATTCTACTCTTGTTGTGGTCTAGGTCTATAAAATCCAGCAGGTCTCCTCTGTGACTGACAGACTTCGCTGCTGTTCCACCTTAAATATTACCTCAGCGTTCTCACGTATCACTGTCACTTTAAACACGTTTGAGATGAACTTGTCTGTCATTGTCGATCTGACCACATCCATACCATGGTCAACGCTTAGTTTTGGTTTTGTTTATCGGTCTGTCGTCATGTCTGCTGAAAGTCGACGATGGGAAACTTTACAGAGCTTAAAAAACTCACCTAAAGGCAGGGGCGTCACTAGAGATTTATGGTTAGGGGGCTAAGCCTTTACCAGGGGTTGCTGGGAGGATTTTTTTTTAAAAATGGCCCCAAAATGTCAGTTTGTCATGATTTTTTAGAGTAGCAACAGGTATAAAATCAACACAATAGATCTGCAGGTTGTTCAAAGACTGACAAATGACTGGAGATCACTTTAATTACAGCTCAGTGTCTCTTAATTTCTGAACACAAATTTATATTTAAAAAATTCATGATTTTTTTCCTAATGCAATTGATTGATTGATTTCTGGAGTACAAGATCTTTGTAGTAAATTTAATATGCTGGATATTAACCAACATTATTTTTAAAAAAGCAGATAATTTTGTAAATGCACACAGAACATAATGACAGTTATACTGAGCTCTTACATGCCACTTGTGTCTAAACAAAATCAAACTGCTAATAAAAGCAGGAGAGCTGCTCTGTGTTCACAGTGTCTCTCAATAATCACAGTAATGACAGTAATAGAGATGATTGGTGGTATTGATATCGTCTGCATGTTTCCCATGATCCAGGTCTGGATCATCAGTGTTTACTAAAACAATAGACACGATATACAGTTTGCCAGCAACAATAATGTAGCAATCATTAATATCAGAGATAGTATTAGTGGAAATAAATGTGATGTTGTTCTTAACAAGAATTGCTACTCCCCCGGCTCTCACATTAAATGTTATAATGATATATTATATTATGGGTTATCTGGTAATGCTCTGTTTTGTGTTTGATTGAACTATGTTGACTAATACATGAAAGTGAAATCTTGCCAGTAACATGATTTTACTTTAATACTTCAACTACATTTTGCTGTTGATACTTATGAACTTTTACAAAGTAGGATTTTTTCATGCAGGACTTTTATTTGTAATGGAGTATTTTTACATTGATATATTGGTAGCATTGATAATATTTAAGTATTTTTATACAGTCAATTTTTATACTTTTACTTCCAGTTTACTGCGCATGCGCCGCGCGGGAGAATTGAAACTTCCTCAACCAAAAAGTAAACATTTTCTAGCTTTTGTTCGCAACAAGGTGAAACCAAGAAACACTGGAACCTTTTTGTAGTTTTTACGGCCAAAAAACCCAATAACAACATCAGGATGGACGGATGACACGCGGACCCGTCCTCGCGTCTTTAGTTTCGTTATGAAGCCGGTTTTATCATGAAGTTATGAACACTGACCTGTTTATCGGTGGTGGCAAAGGGCGAGCCTGATTCTTCCCATTTAACGGGGATGTCGGTGCGGTGCTCCGGGTTCTGGTTCTCATCCATTCCACTCTTGTTGTGGTCTAGGTCTATAAAATCCAGCAGGTCTCCTCTGTGACTGACAGACTTCGCTGCTGTTCCACCTTAAATATTACCTCAGCGTTCTCACGTATCGCGGTCACTAAAAACACGTTTGAGATTAACTTGTCTGTCATTGTCGATCTGACCACATCCATTTTGGTTTTGTTTATCGTCTGTCGTCACGCCTGCTGAAAGTCGACGATGGGAAACTTTACAGAGCTTTAAAAAACTCACCTAAAGGCAGGGGCGTCACTAGAGATTTATGGTTAGGGGGGCTGAGCCTTTACCAGGGGTTGCTGGGAGGAGGATTTCTTTTTTTTTTTTGATGGCCCCAAAATGTCTGTTTGTCATGATTTTTTTTAGAGTAGCAATAGGTGTAAAATCAACACAATAGATCTGTCTCTTCATAGTTTGTAATAGGCATGGATCTAATATGACTTAAATGCTTTCCATCCACTTACAACAGGAACAGATCAAGCAAAACTATTGAAGTCAAGGAATGCTATCTCCTCTCTCTTAGTTATGTTGCAGGTATGTATTCATACACAGACTGATGTTTGAACTAAAACTAAAAATGTCATAAAATCATTTAGTTTATGCCTAGTATGAGTAATAGGCCTATGTCATACAATTCAGTATTAATTTTAACTGAAAAGTTTAAACAACTCCCACTCGCGTCCTTCTTGATCACTAACCTCCATTAGACCTGCTCCTTCAGCCCCGTCAGTCTCCTCCATCTTCCTCCTCTCCCTCTCCTCGCCTGTTTTCAGTAACATGTTATTTTATTAAACTCAGATTGACAAGAACTCAAGGCTTAATGAGTGATCAACCACTTTAATTTTGTATTTGTCTGAACTGGCAAAATCTTCTCACCTGACCGGCCTTCGGCAGAGCTGCAGCCTTTTTGAAGAAATGTTGTATATCCATCTACATGTTGAGGAATTGAGGGATATAAAATTGTGTTATGATCAACACAATGTGACCTTTTCACTGACATTAACTGATTATAAACAATAATCTATGCCTACTGATATGGTTGTTTCGAAATATTTAAGAGGCATATAAAAGCAAAATATGTAAAGAGATGTCAATAACATTATTTATATCTCTTTTGCTCATTCACACTTTGGCTGGCTGGCTCCTCAGCTAGTTAGTACAGTGGAGACCACTTACATCAATAATTTTCCTCCTGTATTCCGTATAAGGAATATTTCATTGATAATATCTGTCCTAAATGATGATCTGCCAGATCTTATGCTTATTAGTGCTCAAAAGCTGTCAGATGCAATAACAGTGTTATTTTTTTATCCACTGCAGAGCCAGTGGATAGAGGATAATAATATTGCCAATAGCTGATACCTTTTTCTTAATATATGACTGACTCACTGGGATATATACTGCCGCACCTGCACATCCTGTATCAGGATCTTTTTTAGCCTTCTGTAAATATAAACAGAGTCTGAAAAATGCTGATCAAAATAGTTCTAGACTATGCGCCATACTGGAAGTTGCTCTAATTTGTCCTTCAATTCCTGCTGTATGTTTAGTTCTATACTTGGCAAATCAGGGCGGAATGGAAGAAAATGAAACTGTGGGGCTGTACTGTAATTGACATAATCCTATATTTCTGCCTTTGCATCACCAACCCAACCACAACTTATGAAATTTGTGTCATTATGTTCCCTGCAGTCTGTTAAAACACTCTTGGCAGGATATTTATCAGCCAGTGTGCCAGCATGAACTTTACTCTTCTGATTCTTAAAGGCATTTCCCCCATTTCCACCAGCATGGCTGATACTGGTGATGTTTTGAATGATACTGATAATAATAATTTATCAAAAGCTTTGGAGAAACTTACTCCAGTTAGATTTGTTGTCCCAGTTCCTCAAAACAGTGACGGTAGCACTTTCAGACAAATACTGCAATCCTCTCGACTTTCTTTTGAGCCGTCCTCTACAGTCTTGAAATTATTTTCTAGGTGTCCTGGTTCAGATGTGTGACTGTAATGCACTGATAGTTTGATTTATTGCTTCTTAAAGCTTTAGAATATCGTGTTGATGATAAAATCTCTTCTTTACATTTTTTGTGAAGTGCCTGCGTGTAAATCCTCCAAATGAATAAATTCTTCATGGTGATAAATTATTAGGTGACGAAAAGAGAAATTAGTTGCAGTCCCTTTTTTCAACCTAACTAGCTTAAACAAGTAAAAAATAGACAAAAGATCAGTGCAGTGAGGATTTGAGTTTATGGTTTTGATTAGTCTGATAACTTTCAGATAATTTTCCACATCTGAGGTGTAAATATGATTGATGGAAAAACTACAAACTATTTTCAGGTTCGCTGGTTTCTTCTAGGCCACATTTTAAAACTAGAAGAGCAGCCACTACCTTTGACTAGCTGCAGTTGTCTTGCTTTCCCAGATGTAATCCTGCATGTGTCATTTAAAAAAACTTTGTCTTAGGCAGAAAAACTTTTACATTTTAGTATCTATAATACTTAAGGACTGTGTTACTACTTGTTTTTTTTATATTATAAAGTGTAACTTGGCATCCGGTGGTCAGATAAACACACAACCCAGGTTTATATCTTTATTTAACCAGTTTACAACTATGCATATTAAGATGGTTTTAATACAATTAAATCAGAAACTGATCTGCAGTTTGCATATTAAGTACAGTCAAACTGGCAGCTCACCATTTCTTCTTGCGTTTTTAAAAATACATATTTACCAATGTTATTGATAGGAAAATAGTAAGTGGACTACTTATAAATGACACAAGTGACCATCTGCTGGTCTTTGCAGTCATTCAGAGCTGTACTGGGACCAACAAACACATTAAAGCATACAACCTAATTAGATACAAAACACAAAATGCAATCAACTCTTTTAAAGATGACCTAATGAAATAAGACTGGAATAAAGTCTGTGTGGAAGATGTAAATGAAGCCTATGAGACATTTTTGTCCATAACAACAGTTCTCTACGAAAAAAAAGTAGGGAAACAAATTTGCTGAAAAACATTGCTAACTAAGGGCTAACATTGCAAACAATACGCACGCAAGAAGAAAAATCAAATAAAAAATTATTTTAAAGAAAAGAACAACAGAAGCAGAACACACTTGTAAGACATAAAAACAAACTGACAAGAGTAATGAGAAGCAACAAAAGAGAATATTATTGCAAATTACTGAGAGACAACGTAAACCAATATTAAAAATACACAGAGAGTATTAAATTACATTAAAATAGAACTGGAAAAACAGGATACCCAAATCATTTTAGCACAAAGAATAATACAACTATTAATAATATGCATTTAAATGAAGACAAATGTAATGATTTTTTTGTTGGTGTTTGTCCTGGTTTGACTGAGGAGATTACAAAGACTAGTAGTGGAGATGATGTGGAAAGTAAATGTAAATGTAAATAAATCTATGTTTATAAGAGTAAGAAATCTACTGACTGGAATGGAATGGATATGGTGAAAATATTGAGTGTTTGAAACCTCTTACACACATAAGTAATCAGTCTTTACAAGCTGGCTAAATGAAAATAGCTAAAGTCATACCAATATATAAGGCTGGAGATAGACATATACTCTCAAATTACAGACCTCTTTCCTCACTTCCACAGTTCTCTAAAGCTCTAGAAAAATATTATATAAAAAAAATGGATGAATTGATCACAAAACATAATGTACCAGTACGTTCAAAGAAATAACTTCAAATCACAACTACTGAAGGTTACTTGTGGGGTTCCACAGGGCTCAATGTTGGGACCATTGTTGTTTATTTTGTACATAAAGAATAAATTTGAGGTTTCCAAAATACTAAAAACTCTATTATTTGCAGATGACACAAATGTATTTTGTTGCAGTAATAATTCGGAACAACTCTTGGATACTGTGGAAAAAGAATTGAAAATGCTAAAGAGTTGGTTTAATTCTAATAAACTAACACTGAATTTAACTTAAATGAAATTTATAATCTTTGGGAACTGTTTAACTAACTCAAACAAGAAACTCATGATAAATGGAGTAGATATTGAAAGAGTGTCTGATATCAAATTTCTTGGAGTAATAATAGATAATAAATTATGCTGGAAGCCACATATAAATTATACCAAAGGTAAAATAAAAGTCAAGATCTTCTAAATCAAACTTCGTTATACACCTTATACTATTCCCTCATATTTGGAAACCGCTTATGGTGATCACGGTTACACTGATCAACCGTTTATATGGATCAAAAAGCTCATGACAAAATCATTCCTATACAAATGCTGTTTAAATAATTTGCTTATAGTAATCAAGTAGTACGCTTACAGTGTTCATGTGGGGTCTTTTTCATGACAACATATGGAATTTGTTTTTAAAACTATGGTAATTCCATTTTTTTTAACTTTACTCCCATGATACACATGATATGTGCTTAGCGGCTGCGGCACCATTATTGCCTTGGGGTAACCCGTCCGCTTCCAGCTGGTTGCCTGAGGCTGGTGCTGTGTGCACACTGAAATCATGACAGGAAAAAAGAAAGTCATTTTCTCTCAATGAGAAACGTAATCTCATCAAACAAACTGCCAAAACGAGCCAATGAGATGCAGCAGCGAAAGAACAGGTGTTTAAACAGCTGTACTATATTTTGAAACAGTCAATAAAATTCACTAAATACCTAAGCTTTCAGTTTCATAACTTTATATTCATGTAATAAATATACAAATATCAATTAGATGGTAATCGGCATGAGAAATAAAGAAAAAGAAAAAAAACAAAAATGGTTACAATAATCATCATCAGTTTATAGTGATCAATTTGACCCCGACAGACATAAGCTGTTTCCACTGTATTTTTGCTATTAATTTTATGGTTTATTCTTGTTTTTTATTCTCAATTTTTTATTTTTATTTTTTTTAACATGTTATATAATAAATACAGAGATAACCTGATCTCATGGCAACTGTAATGCATTTACACCCAAACTACAAAGAACCTGAACTTAGAAGAACTTGAACCTATTCTTTGGACAACGTTTTACGTGTTAAATTATTAACATCAGCTGAGTAATCTGAGTGCCAACAAGACTAGGATTTCAACCATTTTGATCACAAGAGATGCCTCTTTGACCCCCAAATGAGTATGGACAGTTGACCAAAAATTAAGTTTATCTTTTCAACTTTTTTCTAACAGTGAAAAAAAAAAGGAGAAGACACTGAGAAGCTGAAAACTTCCAGATTACATGTAGAGAGAAAAAAGGCAAAAATGATTTATTTTTGTATATATAATTATGAATCATAAACATTATAAGAAAGGTTACATTATAAGACATGTGTTACCTCAAATTCCCTCTTTAACCTAACTTTATTAACATCCCATATTTTAGTGTCACCTTGTCTCGGTCTGTCCCCAAACATACTGTTACTCCTCAAAATCTAATTACCATTAAACTAAACTGTTCCTCAATCGTCTGTAAAACCACCAAAAACGAATCCTAAATCCACCTTAAACTCCTTTAAACTAATTTCGTGGTTTCTCTAAGTTTTACTATACACACCTTTAACCACTATACATATTTGCTGGGCCACATTTTTTTGCACAGAGCGGTATAGAGTTGTGAGGTGTGAGGAGTTATTTCAGGCGTAGAAATGCTGTTCATTTTCCCCACTGACAATGTTACGTGACTCACACTTCTATGACTTGGATCAACGTGAAACTCAAGGAGAAAAATTGAAAATCTTTCAGGGTATAGGTAAACTACGACCAATCACTGAGCTTAAAATTTGGTCACATGGGCCGCTAATGGCATACATGCTGATTCTAAAGTTGCAGTTGGCAGCCTTCAGTTTGTAGAGAAGCTCAGGATAGAACAACACTGTTATTAAAGGCATGGAGAGGAGACAGGGGGACAGTGCTAACCTGCCTCCGAAACATGTTCAACACGATGCTGAGTGAATGCGTTGGTGGGTTTTTAGATGACTGTCCTTAGTGAACGTTTTCCCACATTGCTCACACCACTACGGCTTCTCTCCAGTGTGAATGCGTTGGTGCCTTTTTAGATGACTGTCCTCAGTGAACGTTTTCCCACATTGGTCACACCACTACGGCTTCTCTCCAGTGTGAATGCGTTGGTGGGCTTTTAATGTACTGTTGTTGGTGAACGTTTTCCCACATTGGTCACACCAGTACGGCTTCTCTCCAGTGTGAATATGATGGTGGCTTTTTAGAGTACTGTCTCGAGTGAAAGTTTTCCCACATTGCTCACACCAGTACGGCTTCTCTCCAGTGTGAATGCGTTGGTGGACTTTTAATGTACTGTTGTTGGTGAACGTTTTCCCACATTGGTCACACCAGTACGGCTTCTCTCCAGTGTGAATGCGTTGGTGGGCTTTTAATGTACTGTTTTTGGTGAACGTTTTCCCACATTGGTCACACCAGTATGGCTTCTCTCTAGTGTGAATGCGTTGGTGGCTTTTTAGAGTACAGTCTTGAGTGAAAGTTTTCCCACATTGGTCACACCAGTACGGCTTCTCTCCAGTGTGAATGCGTTGGTGCCTTTTTAGATTACTGTCCTTAGTGAACGTTTTCCCACATTGGTCACACCAGTACGGCTTCTCTCCAGTGTGAATGCGTTGGTGGCTTTTTAGAGTACTGTCTCGAGTGAAAGTTTTCCCACATTGCTCACACCAGTACGGCTTCTCTCCAGTGTGAATGCGTTGGTGGGCTTTTAATGTACTGTCGTTGGTGAACGTTTTCCCACATTGGTCACACCAGTACGGCTTCTCTCCAGTGTGAATGCGTTGGTGGGCTTTTAATGTACTGTTGTTGGTGAACGTTTTCCCACATTGGTCACACCAGTACGGCTTCTCTCCAGTGTGAATACGATGGTGGTTTTTTAGAGCACTGTCTCGGGTGAAAGTTTTCCCACATTGGTCACACCAGTACGGCTTCTCTCCAGTGTGAATGCGTTGGTGGGCTTTTAATGATCTGTTGTTGGTGAACGTTTTCCCACATTGGTCACACCAGTACGGCCTCTCTCCAGTGTGAATGCGTTGGTGGGCTTTTAATGATCTGTTGTTGGTGAACGTTTTCCCACATTGCTCACACCAGTATGGCCTCTCTCCAGTGTGAATGCGTTGGTGGGCTTTTAATGATCTGTTGTTGGTGAACGTTTTCCCACATTGGTCACACCAGTACGGCTTCTCTCTAGTGTGAATGCGTTGGTGGACTTTTAATGTACTGTTGTTGGTGAACGTTTTCCCACATTGGTCACACCAGTATGGCTTCTCTTCAGTGTGAATACGATGGTGGCTTTTTAGAGCACTGTCTCGAGTGAAAGTTTTCCCACATTGCTCACACCAGTACGGCTTCTCTCCAGTGTGAATGCGTTGGTGGGCTTTTAATGTACTGTTGTTGGTGAACGTTTTCCCACATTGGTCACACCAGTATGGCTTCTCTCCAGTGTGAATGCGTTGGTGGATTTTTAGATTACTGTCTTGACTGAAAGTTTTCCCACATTGGTCACACCAGTACGGCTTCTCTCCAGTGTGAATGCGTTGGTGGCTTTTTAGATTACTGTCTTGAGTGAAAGTTTTCCCACATTGGTCACACCAGTACGGCTTCTCTCTTGTGTGAATGCGTTGGTGGCTTTTTAGACTACTGTCTTGAGTGAAAGTTTTCCCACATTGGTCACACCAGTACGGCTTCTCTCCAGTGTGAATGCGTTGGTGGATTTTTAGATTACTGTCTTGACTGAAAGTTTTCCCACATTGCTCACACCAGTACGGCTTCTCTCCAGTGTGAATACGATGGTGGTTTTTTAGAGCACTGTCTTGAGTGAAAGTTTTCCCACATTGCTCACACCAGTACGGCTTCTCTCCAGTGTGAATGCGTTGGTGGATTTTCAGATTACTGTCTTGACTGAAAGTTTTCCCACATTGCTCACACCAGTACGGCTTCTCTCCAGTGTGAATGCGTTGGTGGCTTTTTAGACTACTGTCTTGACTGAAAGTTTTCCCACATTGCTCACACCAGTACGGCTTCTCTCCAGTGTGAATGCGTTGGTGGCTTTTTAGACTACTGTCTTGAGTGAAAGTTTTCCCACATTGCTCACACCAGTACGGCTTCTCTCCAGTGTGAATGCGTTGGTGGATTTTTAGATGACTGTCTTGAGTGAAAGTTTTCCCACATTGCTCACACCAGTACGGCTTCTCTCCAGTGTGAACTCTCTGGTGATTCTTTAAATATCCGGATGTTGTGAAAGCTTTTTCGCAGTACTGACAGCAGTGAAGTTTGAGTCCCATTCTTCCTGTTTGTTTCTATGACAACAGACATACAGAGAAAGAGAGAGACTGTAAGTGAGATGACATGATGGAGCGAGTGATCCAAAATCATAAACAGCTGCATTATGTGAAATTTAGGATCCTGAGTTTTTTAAGCTTGACCCCAACCACAGACTAAGTCAGGATATCTAGACTTCTCCTGAACTTTGTGCGAACACTTTATATAGTTTTTTATTTAATTTTTCCCTGTTCGGTAAAATAAAATAAGAGCACTAACAGTCAAAAAATGACAAAAAAAAAAGAAATACAAGAGAGATTGCAGAGGGATTGATAGATAGATGTAGGAAAGCTGGCATCAGAATTTGAGCACATTTTTGTCATTTTTTCTGGAGTGAAGTAGAGACTATGAGTAACTTTAAGTGCTGTAAATGGAAAGGAAGTAAAACACATGGTGTCAGGGACATTCACATCAAGGTCTTATTCCCTTTTGCTTTGTTCAGTGTTGGGGGATTGTTGTGTTGAATGGTGTCATATAGTCTTGAAACATAACCTGAGATTGAGGAGTGATATACTGCAGAAAGAATAACATCAAAAACAGTTTCAACTCTGTGAACAAAAGCAGGTTGTTCAAAGTTTAAGACTGGAAAATTACTGGAAATGACTTTAAATGCAGCTCGTGTCTCCTAGATTCTTAACACAAATTCATATTTAAAAAATTCATGATTTTTTCCTAATGAAATTGATTGATATCTGGAGCTCAAGAACTTTGTAGTAAGTTTAATCTGCTAAAAAGCAGATACATTTGTAAATGCACACAGAACATAATAACAGTTATTATGTAGTAGTCATGAGTAGTTGCCGTTTCCTCAAAAATGATGCTGGAGTGAACGAGGACGACCCATAGGATGAATTAAATTCCTCCATCCTCGCATCTTTCTCTCCCTAACTGAGACATGAATGAGGGAAGCAAGGAGACACTTTCACGGAAACATGATTTCACTCCCACCACCACTTTTTCCTGAGGTACTCATGATGAAATTGAAACCGAGTTCCCCATACATGAAAACCTATTGGTCAAGATAGCTTGATTAACGGTCATCCAGCCAATCACAGCCATTTGACCAACCCACCGGGCCAGGGAAGAGTAAACAGTTGTAGTACGGTGAAGTAAACTAGAGTCCACAGGCATTTCTCAGTCCTTTCTCAGTCTATGGACTAGTAAAACCTAAATGGTCTTCAGTTGAAGAAAAAGAAAAGTATCTATTTTAGAAGGAATCCAAAGGCGTCCTTAAATTGTTTTTATTGGGAAATTAAATCCAAAAGTTGTCCTGGAGATTGTGTAGCAGCAGCCATCAGTTCCTGTCCAACTGCCACTGGGAACAAGCTGTCCCTCTTCATCCAAAGTCCACCTCAAAGCTAACAGGAGAATATTACATATGCAGGTGATTTGAGGCTAGTGAGTGCAGAGAGTGAGCAACCAGCTCTCACAGGCCACAGCTACAACCATCTGACCCCTTTTTAAGCTAAATACTAAACAGTACTGTGCTCTAGATTTAATACACATACAAACTATAACTCACTGTAACTTATATTAAATGCAAAACATACATTACTCCCTAAAATAAGGAGTAAAACTATGACATCTAAAGCAACATATTCCTTTGCCATTCATCTTAAACCAGCATAAACCATGTGACTTTACATTCTGGACGCAGAGGTAACTTGTACAAACTTCTTGCCAAAGTCCACCTAGCATGGTGGCTAATTAGCGATTAGCTTAACTCACGATTAGGGATTAGCATGCTAATAAACATTAATTTGGTCGTTAAAACTTTACCAGTCAGGAGAACTAAGCACTCTTTGAATGAATTGGTTGCCTGTAGCTTCAGATTAAGCTAAATTAGCTAGTTAGTGTGATATACAGTGATATTATTTTAGTTCATGTTGTGGAAACTGTTACCCCTATTCCATACTCCCTACCAAAATAAAGAGCATCCATAAAGTCACCAGCAGAGGTCCCCATCACTCACCATGAGGGTTATAACATTGACATGGTTCTAAACAACAACAACAACAACAACAATAATAATAATGACATTGAGATTATTTTCATTGACAGGTGTACAGACTGGTGAAGCAGGCAGGTGAACTGATATGAAAACAGCTGGTTCAGGGCGTCTTCATCCGTTTGGCTAATTATGGGAGTGGAAATGAGGCTCATGTATGTTATAAAAATTAGGATTATACTGTGATTAGATGTCTTAAAATCATACTATGTGCGTGTTCTTGTTTTTAAATGTCATGCTGAATGTTCTTGTTTTGCTCTGCAAAGTTGCAGAAGTGGCAAACTCAGCAGCTAAGGCTAACAAGGGGAGGCTAGTACTATATACATTAGAGGAAGTCAGCAAAGAATAAAAGGTCAGAGACAGGTCAGAAGGGTGTCATCTAAAGTTAAGGATCTTCAGCTGGCCACCAATTAGAGAACTGAGAAAATGTCATGACGTTATCTGTGGAATGTGTCTGTAAGCAACAGGAGAAAGCTGAAACGCCCATTAGTAAGGTATATAAACCAACTGTGAATGTTCCATGATGAGCCTTTTTCTCTGTAACCCTACCTGTGTTTTGCACTGTGAAACGCTCCTTCTTGTACAAGAAAATAAATTCAACTTTAAACGTGATGCAGAAGATTTAAACATAATACTCAAGAAGTGCATTCAGGTCTGACTCTGTCCCATAATGAAGGATAAGTGGAAATCACTTTAGGTTTTGGCCAAATCACAGTTGAAATTAATATTATAGATTGAATATTATCTCTGATAAATACCAATAGACTAATCAATTTTATTTTATATTTTTTGTTCAAAGTATCTTTTCATTAGTTTTTGTTTTTTTATTTTTATTTATTTTTTGTTTGGAATACAGTTTGCTATATTGTAACACAATCCCATCCCACAAGTAACCCTAACCTATTGCACCATTACAAATTTGCAATATGACTTATCAAAACAATGGTAAGTATGATAAAAAACTAATCAATTTTCTAATCAGTGTTCTAATAGCTGCAATACCAGTAGTGTTAAATGGACTTGACAGCAAATCAGGTAGTCAGTGAAAGGGCGGCGCTTTTTATTGCCGATTTAAATGCACAATATGTAATTTCAGCCGCTAGGGGTCTCTCAATCCAAACAATAACAAAAGTGTGATGACGGTGCAAAGTAGCAAGGGATCATGGGAGTTGTTGTCTTCGTTGTTAAATAACCAGCTTCACTGGGATAGGATTACTCCAGTGTTAATCATTCGGGATGTTTTTACCGGGAGCCGAATTATCCGCAGAGGTCTCCTCCTCTCCAGAACAAACGGACCTGGAGATTACAGGTAAAAATACTGAATAAAGCTGTTTCACCTAAAAAAAATCAGTGTTTCTACGACGATATACGGCGACCACCGGACATCCGGTACGGGCTGTTAGCCAAGCTGCTATTAACACTTGTTCGGTTTATTTCTCTTATAACTTTAGATCCAGACGTTTGGCCGGTTTCTCCCAGGAGCCAAATTATCCGCAGAGGTCTCCTCCTTTACAAAAACAAACGTACACGCAGATTAAAATCATTAAAATACTAATTAAAGCTGTTTTACCTAAAAAATCAGTGTTTCTCCAACGATGTACGGCGACCACTGGACGTCCGGTACGGGCTGTTAGCCGAGCTGCTGCTAACACTCGTTCGGTTTATTTCTCTTATAACGTAAGATCCAGACGTTTGCTCGGTTTCTCCCGGGGGCCGAATTATCCGCAGGGGTCTCCTCCTCTCCAAAATCAAACGTACATGCGGATTAAAATCGTTAAAATACTAATTAAAGTTTCACCTAAAAAAAAAAATCAATATTTCTCCAACGATGTTTGGTGACCACCAGACTTCCTGGAGGGGGTGTTAGCCAAGCTGCTGCTAACGTTTGCCCAGTTTATTTCTCTGATCCAGACGTCCAATGACTAAAATCCCTCTTCTGGCTAAAAGATATAGTTAAAAATGACCTAAATTTATCATGAAAATGTGGCTTAAAACTGAATAAAAGTCAATTTATAACAGTTTCTGTGGAACAACCACAACGCCGATGTATTATCTTGTATGTGTGTAAGTTACTCTTTGGTAGACGCTGTTGTAGCAGACAAACACAGCGCTGCCGTATGCATCTTGTGCGTGTTTACTCTTTGGTAGAGGAGGTATGACACCATTGACATGCGACCAAATGAAACGGTCCGTTACTTTGATTAAATTACAGATTTTTCTGGGCTTGAAAATCGTTGGAAACATTTGGGATAATGTAAGTACACAACTCAACAAAATATAACATAGGTCTAGTTGTTTTTAGACATTTTAATGTGTAATAATTAATTATACCTTTAAACCGAAATTCGGAACATAACCTGCTCCGGACCAGGTTAAGTTTGCAGTATAAGTTACCATGGTGATGAGCCAGGTTAAAAGAGAGCCACCTTCGTGGCACTGAAAACCCTGGCTTTATACTCAACACACCTCGCTAACCCACTAATCTCGCCTCGTAGTACACACATCAGTTCCTCAGTGATTGAGATTTATAAAACAGAACCATTCGACGCACAGCTTTATATATCTGACGAAAAGAATGCGTATGCATATTTCTGGCATTGTGCGTACACACAGTTTTAGTCATGAATCTACACAGAGATTTATGCATGTGGCCCCGAGCTGGAGAAAATGGTCAGCTACATACTTAGGAGGGGGCACATGAGGAAAACTCCGTGAACACAAAGCTTGGAAGTGTTTTCGTTGTTTTTTCCCGACTTTCTCTCCAACAACAGGATGATATACGGACCCTCGAGTCATGAAAACTAACCTGTGTATCGCTGGCAACAGAGGGCGAGCCTGATTCCTCCTTTTTAACGGTGTTGTCGGTACGTTGCTCCGGGTTCTGATTCTCCTCCATTCTCCTCCGCTCTTGTAGTGGTTCTGGTCGGTAAAATCCAGCAGGTCTCCTCCCTGAAAGACAGACTGCGTGTTTGTTCCATAAATGTGTAAAGGGAACTGGATACAGCGTCGGAGGAGGGGCCCCGTTCATTGCTTCCCCCCCACAACATATTTTTTGACATTCAAGGTCAGATATAAAGAGGGACATCGATTATACAGATAATTAACACCCAAAAACAGACAAAGAAGTCATTAATACATACAAAAGAACAGACGAGCCAGGGGAGAAATTTTCTAAATAAAGATACAAAGTACATAAATCAACAGTTTTAGCAGCTTTCTTATTTTAGATTTAAACAAGATTTTAATGTATTGTTTATTTTCATTTTCAAATATTATCATTAAGGGTTTAGAATTGCGAAATTTGGATTTATGAATATGAAATTTCGCTAAGATAATGTCCAAATCGATTATTCATAATTCATTAATTGTATAACAATTGTTATTGAAGAAACCAAACAATATATTTTTCCAGTAGAGAGAAAAGTCAGAGTCAATATTATCAACCATACATTGGCTCACATCTTTCCAGAATTTGTTAGTGTTAGGACATTGCCAGAATATGTGTTGCATTGTTTCAGGGTGCATTTCACAAAATGAAGAGTTAGTACAGATGTCTTTTTGAAACTTCAGAAGACAATGACTTGCTTGATAATATCTTTGTATGATTTTAAAAGAGACATGTATATGGAAAATTACAGACATTTTTACAATCCAGGTTATTGATAAATCTAGACCAGTGGGATACAATACCCCCGGCCACACCTCTAGGTGATCTGAAACTTCAACCGTCAAGAGACAAACATCCCGCTTTGCACAATTTATGGATAAACATCACCTGTCTCTTACAGTGCACAGCTTAAGACCTTGAGGCTGTACGTGGCATTGTTTTTCACAGTTGAATGGGCGCACCCCACTCTCACGCTTCCTGTTTTGTTAGCTGAAAGCAGAAGTTGAGGTTAAACTGACCTATTACTAAATTCTGGTGAATAAATGAGTTTCTCACCTTACAGTCCACAATGTTCAAATACAGTATAATCAGCTTTCTCTCACACAGTATAAAAAATGAATCTAATATCTAAAACACCTCTATTAAAAGTAAGCTTATAAAATCTCTTTGCTAAAAAGCAAATCAAGTACTTTATTTGTTGCAATTATGTTTTAGCAAAAGCATCAAACCTAACAAGAAAATATCTTTCACATGGCAGAAAGCAAGAAGACAAAGACAAAAGCAAGAAGAAACTGGCAAGAAGAAACTGGCAGCCAGCCTGGACAATCAGCCAGCAACCAGCAAAAAGCAGCAGCCCAACTGTTTTTGTAGTCTGAACAGTTGAACAGTTGTTTTGTAGTGGAGAAAAGTGACAGTTTGGTGGCTTAAAGTGGGGGAAAAGTGTTGTTAATTACTAATTTAAAAAAATATAAAATACATCATGTTTTACTGGCAGATCTGTACCAGGATTTTTATTTCATACATCATCATAAAATGCTAGACACGTTCAGATGAATTTCATTGGTATCAACTTATTTTTAAATTGCAAAGTCCACTGAGGTTATGGGTGATGGCTCTTTTCATCTTCCCATAGGCCTACCTACTCTCATTCCCTCCTGAATGTACAAAATCTACACACCCCAAGTCACCTACATCCTTGGGGCTTAGTGCATCTTAAATGGGGCAAAGTAAAGTGTAAATCTGTATCAGAGGGAGATTTATCTATGGGATACTTTAGCCTGTATGCATTACCCAGGTCCTGACCCAATACACGGGTGCAGGGATAGGTTAACTATTACCTCAAAGAAAAAATAGTCACTTCTAGACAAAAGGAGTATTTAATGAAAAAATGACACAAAAAAACACTCACCTAATAAGATGGAGAAACAGTCAATGAAAAAAAGTACAACTTCTTGATGAGGCAGAAATATTCCCTTTTTATTTGAGTATTACAATATAAGTGGTATTCAAAGTCCAAAAAAAAGGGGTTTCAGTACAAAAGACAAGTGTCCTTCCCCGAGCAGAGAGAGCAATTCTTCTTCTTTATCTTTATACATACCAATGCAACATGAGCTGATTTACGCTACTATGTAACACACACACAAAAAGCGATGCTGTGACCTTGACTCAAAGCAGGCTGTAACTGGTTGAAACACATTCACTTTTTTTGTGGGGAAAATCACTCAGAACATAAAACAGGGTTAATAAAGTTCAACAAATTCACTCAGAGGATATAACAGAGGTATTATAGTTTACTAAAACTACACTAAAAGCTAAAATTAAGTGTGAAAAAACCTTTTATTTAACTGAAATAAGAATAATACGACTGAAAAAAATGCAAAACCAATACGTCAGGCATAAAGTACATTTAGTCAGGACTTTTAATAAAGTCCTGGTCTAGAGTTCATTCTTGTTGGGGGTCTGAGAGATCAAAGATGAGGGGACACTATAGTACAGAGCATCCGGCATGGAGTGATCTCCTTAATAAAATCATTTTAATGATCCTTGTTGCTTAAAACAATTCTTTGTTTTGCTCTGATCAGACCTTCTTTATGATTCTCTTTGTCTCTTAGGAAGTTGGTTGTGTTTTATGTTTCAGGCTCCTTCTAATTGGAATAAATTACTTGTAAATATTTGCTCTCTGTCATCATTTGGCTCAGTTAAAAATGTTTTGTTTTATTATCTTAAAAGCAGGAAGAAAAAAAAGTGTTGCACACTCTGGCTCCATATGTATTTCTCTTTTATTTGGATGATATTTCAGCCCTCAGGCCTTCTTCAAGATCAACAATTGTCATGATTGTTGTGTGTTACTTTCCCACTATATATTGTTCTATTATCTTAAAACAAATTGCATGTTTTCAGGAAAGCTATCACTGACTGTGCCATTGATTTGACTCATAGCTTCTGGGATAACAGTCATCTCATCTGTCTATAAGGTCTCTCACACCAACTACACAATAGATAACTCTGCATCATTCATTCCATGCATTCACTACCAGCTTTTGTAGCAGCTTCCCCTTTCCCTCTTGTGTCTGTGTTTATCTGTTGTAGTGTTTAGTCATAAATATGTGTAACTAAAAATGAACTTGATGTTATCTTGTGCTTGCATGTCAGTCACTTAACCTTAAAAGAGCTATATCCCTATAATTAAGATAAATAACAATCATAACTTTAATTGATCTCTTGTGTGGCCAACAACAACGACCAATATCTTATTATTATACATCACTTGACTCATTATGATTTTACTTCCTGGAGCGTCCTGTGTGTCCAACAGTAGAGCAACTTCCTGAATATTTAACAAACACAATTTAACAGAATTTTACAGGGAATGTCTCAGCAGTAAATATGTTTTTTGGAGCCAATACACACTGACAAACCTCATATTCTCACCTCTCACCTACAGGGTTTTTTGCCTGAGGGGAAACCTGCTGTTCATCAGTAAAAAAAAAACAAAAAAAAAAACAAAAACAGGTGAGAGACAGGGAGATGGAATGAGTTTCTCCTACTTTAATCCAAACATGAGCTAGAAGAGGTGTTGCTATCAGAGAGATGTGAGGTTCTGAAGCTTCCAGAGGATGACGGACGACTGGCTGTCAGTGTGTAACACACACACACACAGTCATTTGGCTCATTTTAAATTGTTGTCTTCTCTTATCTTAGTGATACCATAGTAAATGTATTTTATACTACACAACTATTTCTGTATGTGTGAACAACCAAGTGCAACATCAGTAATGGGTTTAGGAGAAACTGTTGAAAACTGTGCGTATTTAAACAATATCACATCTCAATCGTCTTTCGAGGCTCACTTTTGGTTTTCTGATGTGGTCGGACAACATGTTGTACTAACTCGTTCTAAGTAAATAGTAAAGTTTACTAAACCAAACTTGAACCAGAAAGAAAACATTTACTGAACTGACAACAGAGGTGTCTCACTGGAAACCTCACAAGGCCCCAAACCAAAATTCAATTCCATAAAGCTTCATTTATACTCTCGAGCGGACGCGCATACAGACAGCTGTGGACACCACGGACGGGTAGTTGATGTGTTTATACTACCTTCTGGGGTCCGCTAGGAGGATGCGTTCCACACATGCGCAGTAGATCGCCCTCTACAGGAACACAACGTTGTTGCAGGTACGCGGATGTCCGCACAGAGCCCACGCGCACACCCTCTGATGACGAAACTTACGTCACGTGGACCCCACCGAACCCTCGCGGACTCGGCAACTATAATATCAGCTTGAGTCTAACAACTAAAAACAAAATTATACATCCATGCACAGAGCAGTATAGAGTGGTGAGGTAGGAGGAGCTATTGCGGGCGTAAAAATGCTGTTCATTTTCCCCCATTGACAATGTTATGTGAATCACACTTTTAGCACTTTTACGACTTGGATCATCATGAAATTCAAGGTGAAAAATGAAAAAAACTTTGAGGGTAGACGTAAACTACGACCAATCACTGATGTAGGAGCCAAAATGTTATTTCTCTCTAATTAGTCCCACCCAGTTTTAACAACGAAACCTGGAAGATTGTCCTCAGTCTCTAGGAGTGAAGTGTTTAGAGACTGACCTTTGAGTCTAGCCCTCAGTTTGTAGAGAAGCTCAGGACAGAACAACACTGTTATTCAGGCATGGAGAGGAGACGGGGGGACAGCACTGACCTCCCTCTGAAACATGTTCAACACAGTGCTGAGTGAATGCATTGGTGGGTTTTTAAGGTACTACCATGAGTGAAAGTTTTCCCACACTGCTCACACCAGTACGGCTTCTCTCCAGTGTGAATGCGTTGGTGCCTTTTTAGATTACTGTCTTGAGTGAAAGTTTTCCCACATTGGTCACACCAGTGCGGCTTCTCTCCAGTGTGAATGCGTTGGTGGATTTTTAGAGAATTGTCTGTAGTGAAAGCTTTCCCACATTGGTCACACCAGTGTGGCTTCTCTCCAGTATGAATGCGTTGGTGGATTTTTAGAGTATTGTCTGCAGTGAAGGCTTTCCCACAGTGCTCACAGCTGTATGGTTTCTCTCCAGTGTGAATGCGTTGGTGGATTTTTAGAATACTGCCTGTAGCGAAGGCTTTCCCACATTGCTCACACCAGTACGGCTTCTCTCCAGTGTGAATGCGTCGGTGGCTTTTTAGAGTACTGCCTCTAGTGAAAGTTTTCCCACATTGCTCACAGCGGTATGGCTTCTCTCCAGTGTGAATGCGTCGGTGGCTTTTTAGATCACCATCTCTAGCGAAAGCTTTCCCACATTGCTTACACCGGTACGGCTTCTCTCCAGTATGAATGCGTTGGTGGATTTTTAGAGTACTGTCTCTAGTGAAAGTTTTCCCACATTGTTCACAGGTGTGAAGTTCCTCTCCGGTGTGAACTCTCTGGTGTATCTTTAAATATGTTGATGTCGTGAAGGCTTTTTCACAGTGCTGACAGCAGTGACGTTTGAATCCCATCCTTCCTGTTTGTTTCTATGACAACAGACAAACATACAGAAAAACAGAGAGAATAAGTGAGATGACATGTTGGAGCGAGTAATCTTAAGCCATAAATAGAGTTGCATTATGGGAAATGTAGGATCCCAAGTTTTTTAAGCTTGACCTCAACCGCAGTTTACCTCAGGATATCAGGCCACTCTTGACCTTTGTGTGAGTACTATTAATGTTTTCTTGATTGAAAAGAGCTTTGACAGTCAAACAAAAAAAGACAACTGCATACGGACTGTTGGATGTACAAACTGAAGCTCTGCTGTATTGCTGCTTTTACTTTTAGTGTACTGCACATGCGCTGCACAGGAGAATGAAAAATTTCACAAACAAAAAGTAAACATTTGTCTGCAACAAGGGGAAACCTTTGTTTACACACTGTAACCCCGTATTGTATGAGTATAGGCGTGGCCCTCTAAGAGGTGTCACTATTGGGTTTATCCCCGTGCGCATGTGCAGTCGTCAAGATTTTATTTTGCGCCACTATGCGTTGCACAGTTCCCTGCTCAGGTCCGCATTCACGGTATATAATACTGGCATGAACAGAGATCTGCTCCCAATTAAGCCAGCTTTTTCTTCAGCTGATGGTGGAGAAGTGGGGCCTGGGGCTACGCCTGTTCTCAGAGTCTGGGGTTATGGTACGTAGCCAACATTCTATTTCGTACAGGCTTCATTGCCATGGTTTCCCCGATAGCAGCTGTCATAGTCGGGAACCAGCACCTGGGTAGCAGCGATGAGATGCAAAAATGTCACTTTTGCCAAGATATCTTAGTTTATGTTTGTCTGCTCCCAGTGTTTCATAAGAGTAAGTAAGAGATTTTTGTTGTTTAAGTAACATTATGAAATGTGCTGGTTTTCTGTCTTCTAAAGCAGCTAGTGTTAACATTATATCCATGCTAGTAAACAACAGACACTCAGGGAGAGCAGTACAAACGGGTTAATCTGGTCTTGTTAATACTGTTTCATAGAATCGTTAAACGTTATATAGCTAGCTTAAATAAAAAAACCTTTTCATGTCATTGCAGGTTGACCTGCATCAAAATGATGGTGACTGACCCAAACTGGATACCACTCCTACATTTGGGCCACTCAGACATTACACACACATACACTGCATGCTCTGCAAGACTAAGTAAGCAGGAGCAGCTAAGAAAAAACAGATTGCAAGCAGCTGAGACAAGATCACACCAGGCTGGAGAGAGTGGTCTGGAGAAAATGATCAGTTAAAAATGTTCGCATGCACGGCTAAAGCACAGATTTGTGCGTACGCACAACCAGGCACCTGTCCAGCCTTCACCCCTGAACAACCCAAGACAACCCACATCTCAACTCCTTCCACAACTTTACCCAGTCCCCTCCATTCCACATGGCTTAACCTCAGTCTTCGCCATTTAACAGTGAGACAACCAACCAGCCTCTATCCTTCCTGAAAGATCTGGCTCAATCTCTACCTTTCAACCATGCTCCTGCACATCCTCCACATCTGGCTCAGACCTTCAGCCAGGCCTCAGCACATTCACCATTCTACCACCTTCCAGAGGATGAGGGAAATTAAATAGTTCGAGGAATCAGAATATTGTGTTCTGATTCTGTTTTGAGCTAAGAAAAGAACTCTTGCACATTGTCCCACTTGCTGCTGAAATATTCATTCCAACGTTTCGGTCTGTCCAACCTTCATCAGGTGTACGGGCAGCACCAAGGGTTGTGATGCGCCC
Organism: Thunnus thynnus; assembly: GCF_963924715.1. Lineage (NCBI taxonomy): Eukaryota > Metazoa > Chordata > Actinopteri > Scombriformes > Scombridae > Thunnus > Thunnus thynnus. The sequence continues at coordinate 36,556,253 of NC_089518.1, forward strand.
CTTACACCTGATGAAGGTTGGACAGAGCTGGATAGGGCGCCACCACTCAGCTTGCAGCAAGTTTTCCCGGTGGCCACTCGTGGTATTGCAGCGAAAAATTCCACCAACAACTACGGGGACCCCCACGGCTCTTTTGGGCCGTAGACCACCATTGTAAAAGAGATGTCTGTAAAACTGTTGACATCACACCTTGAACTGCAAACAATGTCAATTATGACTCTTTCTATTATGAACTTTTGATCCATGGAGGTTTTGCAATTTAAAAGCAAGCAAGCAATTCCTATTCCTAGAACTGAATGGGTGCCATTATTTAAACCAGAAGTAGCCAAGCCGGCTACTTCTGGTTTAGCCCTCCGGCTAACTTGAATGGGGATAAAACAATTCAATTGTGCGGCTCTTTTAGGCTTTCGAAATGTGATCAGACCGAACGGGTCAAATTCTGATAGTGAGACGAGTCATTTCGCAGGGGTTGTTGTGATGCTCAAAAAAATGTATCTGCTGATTTACAGACGTCTCTTTCACAATGTAAGTCTACAATGTAAGGGAAAAAGTCTTTTTGGGCCCAATAGTGTCATGTGACGTTGTAATTAAACGGTCTGCCTGCTATGTCAAATTTGCTTCACAGCTGCCCGGCGCTGTTCCTGGGGGCTTGCATTAAGCCAAAAAAGTTTGACTTTTTCCACATAGCTTCCGCATCTGTGGGGCCCATAGAGCAAGCGCACTAGTGACTTTCGCCAATTGAGCTGGCTACTTCAAGTTTAGCCTTCCAGCTAACTTTAATGGGGATAAAACAATTCAATCATGCGCCTCTTCTGGACTCTCAAAATGTGATTGGACTGAACGGATCAAATTATGACAGTGAGACAAGAAATCTTACTGGGCCCAATAGCGCCACGTGACATTGTAATTACACGGTTTGATACATCTCTTTATACATCCATGGTTTGTGTACTGTACCCATAGACTGTATAAAATATGGACATAGTCACCGTGATGTCACCCATTGGTTAGCGACCTGCCGTTTTGAAGCCTCAAGTGTAGCGATTTGACCGTCGCCATCTTGGATTTGGCTGTCGCCATGTTTGATTTTTGGAGCCAGAAGTGACCATATTTGGACGAGAAGGTGGAGCTGACCATAGCGCTAGCTGTTAGTTTGGTTAGCACGGTGCATTTACAATCTATGGTTAACAGTGATAACGCTAATGCTGATTTTGGCTAGTGAAAAACAGGCCTAAAACCGTTAAAACAAAATGTAATCACCAGAAAAACTGATTGTCCGACTCATTAGTGAGTCTTTTATTACAACCAACACTGAACAAGAGTTTTTTGGGCGACCAAAATGTTACAATAAACTTTAGTGAACTGAAAACACGCTGTAGAATAGCAGCAGCTACGCCTATACGCCATGGTTACGTTACGAAAGCGATGCTGTCGCCGTGGTAAGGACTTCTCAATCACAATGTAGCCACGTCTTAAAGCATGCGCTACTTTATTGTCTATTTTACTCTAAATGGGGCCATAATTTACAAAATGCTGCATTGAAGAAGACTTGACACTAGCGATTGAGACCATAAGCTCATCAGGAATTTAAGAGAGAAGTGGGGTGATTTTCTCATAGACTTCCATACAATCGGCCGTGGAGTCGCCCCCTGATGGCCATTAGATAGAATGCAGGTTTTTGGCACTACCACATTGGCTTCATTTTTCAGCCCCAGAGGTTGCCGCTTGACTGTACCTATGGTACCCATCTATCTACCTACCTACTTTCAAAATGGCGTCTCAGTTACGTCACAGATAATGTACACATAACTGACTGATCGATAGCAACAGCTCTTTAGAGGGCGTAGCCTAACTAACGTTATACGAAATAGAACCAGGGAACACTGAAACCTTTTTGTTGTTTTTACGCCCCAAAAACTCCGTGAACACAAAGCCTGGAAGTGTTTTGGTCTCCTTTTTTCAGACTTTCTCACCAATAACAGGATCAACGGATGAAACACGGACCCTCGAGACCCCTCCTCGTGTCTTTAGTGTCGTCATGAAGCCGGTTTTATCATGAAGTCATGAACACTGACCTGTTTATCGGTGGTAGCAGGGGGTGAGCCTGATTCTTCCCTTTTAACGGAGTTGTCGGTGCGGTGCTTCGGGCTCTGGTTCTCTTCCATCCCGCTCTTGTGACGGCCCTGGTCTGTGAAACCCCGCAGGTCTCCTCTCTGACTGTCGGGCTTGTTTCTGTTCCAGGTTCTCCGTGTTCTCGTGAGATCACAGCGTTTAGCCATCTTCTTCTTCTTGAGTGCTTATTGGCGGTTGGCAAACCAGTTTAGAGGAGCATTACCGCCACCAACTGGACTGAAATGTGGAACAAGCAGAAAAAAACTCCCTAAATTCTTTGAGCTACATCAGTTTCTTTTAAAAACTTAATAATGTAACAGTATATCTTGCCTGCTGCTTTCTCCAAGAGACCTGACAGTGAAAAGTCATGTTTTTTTGCCCCCTTTAGTGACTGAAGAAGGTGATTTCTCTTGATATCGTATTTTCTACAATAAAGTAGTACATGTTGGACTGTTTCTGGTTGATTGCATTTCCCAGTTAGGTGCTTGCCTATCTTATGTAATGTATGCTTGAGACCTGTGTGACTTATTCTCAGACGAGTGGTGACATTTTCTTCCCTTCCTTTCCAGCCCCCCATCCTCCCAGCACCAACATGTCTTTGTATATTATATAGATGTCTTCCAGCATATGTCCTAATGAATGTCTTAACTTAGCTAACCATTAGCTTTGCTTAATGGAACTGGTAGGTCTACATGCTTAATGTAGTGTTTGTTTGGCCAGAATATCCACCATCCAAAATTCATATATTTTTTTATTACTCCACCATGTGGAACCAGGATTTGTGGTTTTGATGAACTTCTCATTTAATCTTTGTGAATGAAGATTAGAGATATATGTATAACAAGTTTTATTCAGTATTTCCAAAACACAAACGATCTGATCCTCAAACAGAAACAGAAATCTGAAGATGTGTCGAGGCTTTGAAGTAAAATCCAGTGTGCTTTGCTTTTTGTGAAGAGCAGAGCTGAGGTGTGTTCTTCCAAAATGTGAATGTATACATGATGTAGACATGTGTTGAGTACTGAATGACTATAGTCTATAAAAATGTCAAAAGTCTAAAATAAATCTCATCTCCAGTTTACTGAACTATGTTTTGCTTGTGTTTTTATTTTATTTTTACCCTCCATAAAAAGGTAAATTTCGAGCTGCAGCGTTTAGGCAATTAATCAATGTGTCGATCAACAGAGAATTAATATCTCCAACTACTTTGATAATTGATTAATTGTTTTGAGTCATTTTTTAAGAGACTGTACTCTTATACTACTATACTATACTACTACTATACTGATTCTAGCTTCTTAAACGTGAATATTTTCTGTTTTCTTTATTCCTCTGTGACAGTAAAGTGAATATCTTTGGGTTGTGAACTATTGGTCAAGAGAAAACAAGACACTTAAGGAAGTCACCTTTGGCTTTGGGAAACAATGATCAACATTTTTCACAATTTTCGGACACTCTTTAGACCAAGCGACTGATTAATTGAGAAAATAGGTTGCAGCTTTAGTTAAATTGTCTAAGTAAAATCATTCAGTTTGTGAGTTGGACACAGCGAAACGATTACAATCGATAAACATTATTTGATTCAGCTTCTACAATGTCAGAATTACAAAGTCTTTGCAGTCATTCAGAGCTGTATTGGGACCAACAAGGACGTTAAAGCATACAACCTAATTAGATACAAAATACAAGATGCATTCAACTCTTTCAAAGATCACCTACTGAAACAAGACTGGAATAAAGTCTATGTGGAAGATGTAAATGAAGCTTAAGAGTCATTATTGTCCATAGCAACAGCTCTCTATGAAAAAAAGTAGAGTAAAGAAAGTAGGGAAACAAAAATTTGGTGAAAAACTCTAGCTAACAAAAGGAATACAAAACACATGCAAGAAAAAACTCAAATATATCATTTAAAAAAAAAAGAACAAAAGAAGCAGAACACACATAAAAGACATAAAAACAAACTGGCAATAGTAATGAGAAGCAGCAAAAAGGATTATTACAGCAAATTACTGGAGGACAACAAAAACAACTAGAAAATGCAATTTCTGTAGATCTGTAGAACAGTGTTCTAAACCACTGAGCCAACAGACATTCACAAAAATGAGAGGAAAAAAATCTCCATTTTGATGAAGAAAATGTATTTGTCTCAAACGAGAGCTTAAAGCCCAGAGATTTGTACATCATAAGTGAAAGCAAGACTAGTTTAACATTAGAATGAATGATATGTGTAAAAAGTGTTTGAAGGATCAGAGAATCTGTATGTTTAAGAAACTGGACAGAGGAGACACACATCCTGCAGACTGTATTGCAGTCAATGAGAGCAAGACAGGGACTCTCTATCAATTAAGGTTAAGATCTCAAAAACTTTAAGTCCTATGTGAAATGTATTTACATTTTGAGCGAGAGGAGGTTTGTGGCAACGTACTGAGGCAAGGTATGCGCTTGAGGAGTTAAAATTGTGGGAGGGAGAGCTGTTCAGAAAAACAATTCTGGTCTAAAAATATTTGTGCTCTCCACTGTGTCTGATCACATGACACACTGGTGAGACCTGAAAAAGTCTGCAAAACCCCTGACTTTGGGCTTAAATTGCTGAAAAACTACAAAAGATATCACTAAACAATCTGATAAGAAAAAACGTACAGAAGACGGAATAATAAGGAATAATAAAGAGTGAGAAGAACAATGTGAACCAGGGAACACTGAGAACAACAATGTGTGATTGCTTTCAGCAATCACACAATTAAAGATACATTGAAAGTATTAAAGTACATTAAAAATGGAACCCAAATCATTTTAGCACAAAGAATAATACAACTATCAATGATATACATTTAAATAAAGATGAATTTAAGGATTTTTTTGTCGGTGTTGGTCCTGTTTTGGCTGAGGAGACAACATAGACTAGTAGTGGAGATAATGTGGAAAGTAAAGCTATAAATGTAAATAAATCTATGTTTATAAGAATAAGAAATCTACAAACTGTAATGGAATGGATATGGTTATGGTTAAAAATACTATTGAGTGTGTGAGGAAACCACATTTGTAATCAGTAACTTGTAATCTCTACAAGCTGGTATGTTTCCTGGCAAAATTAAAATAGCTTAAGTCATACCAATATATAAGGCTAAGAGTATAGACCTGTTTCCTTACTTCCACAGTTTTCTAAAATACTATAAAAGACTGGATGAATTTATCACAAAACATAATGTACTGTATTAACAGCAATATGGGGTTAGAGCTAATAGGACAACTTTGTTTGCACTCATAAAGTGGATGAAATAACAACTGTAAAAGAAAATAAAGAACATACAGTGGGGGTATTCCTGGATCTTAAAAAAAATATTTGATATCGTATTTACTGAAGAAATTACAAAGATATGGAATTAAAGGGATAGCACACTCCTGGTTAAGCAGCTACCTGGAGAATAGTTACTAGTGCATCCAAATTAACAATTTCAAATCACAACTACTGAAGGTTACTTGTGGGGTTCCCCAGGGCTCAGTGTTGGTACCATTGTTGTTTATTTTGTACATAAAGAATACATTTGAGGTTTCCAAAATACTAAAAACTGTATTATTTGCAGATGACACAAATGAATTGAAAATGTTAAAGAGCTGGTTTGAATATAATAAACTAACAATGAATTTAAGTTAAATGAAATTTTTAAACTTTGGGAACCGTTTAACTAACTGAAACAAGAAACTCATGATGAACGCAGTAGAAATTGAAAGAGTGTGAAATTAAATTTCTTGGAGTAATAATAGAGAATAAATTGTGCTGGGAGCCACATGTAAATTATACCAAAGTTAAATAAGTCAATTGCAATATTATATCTTCTAAATCAAACTTTGTTATACTTATACTGCTCCTTCATAGTCCCATATATAACTTACTGTGTGGAAGTGTGGGGAAATACATATGAAACAAACACTAATCCAATCTTCATTCTTCAAAAAACAAACCTAAGAATTGTAAACAAAACCACCTATGGAGAACCAACAAACCCACTCTTTATCTGATTAAAAAGCACTAAAATTTAATGATCTGGTCGACTTCAAAACAGTTCAAATCATGTACAAAGCAAAAAAAAAAATCAATTACTACCAAATAGTATCCAAAAGTTGTTTCAAATGAGAGAAAGTCAACAGGATTTGAGAGAAATTTGTACATTCAAGAAACAATCAGGACTAATGCAAAATATCATTGTATCACAGTCAAACGAGTTAATTTATGGAACAACTTTATGTTTATCTTTGATAATCATTAATTATTGCTGATAGCAAACCTGTAACCAAGGCCCAACACTGATTTGTGTTTTTTTGTTTGTTTATACTGTTTGTTCTTGTTTTGAATGTTTTGTTTTTGTTTGATTTGTGTATGAGTTGAGTTGTGTATGCTGAACACTGGGGCAGAAAGTTGGAACATTTATATCTGACATTAAGATTATTGATAAAATATATAAAAAAAGGGGCAGGACTAAGTATTTACTTCTTCCTACTCCTTTTCGGACATGAAATATTTATTTATGTTGTTTATTGAGAGTTTGATGTATATGTTTGCTGTTAATGTTATTGGTTATTCCTGCTTTGTTTTCTTACTCATATTTTTATTTTTTAACATGTTTGATATAAAAATCTACACATTAACATATTTTATTTTACCCTGAGAGAGACTAAACACCAGCTGTTAAGCTTCCTTCCAGACTGATCCTGCATCAACTACATGTAACATATGCCTCTTGCATGTTACATTAAATACATTAGTTGTGCTTTAAATGGTCACTATGTCTAACAGCAAAATATTTTAATATAGAATATAATATTGTCAGTAATTTTACCTTTATTTAATATTTGTAAGATGTACATATTTGTGTTATTTTCATTATTTTATGCTGTTATCTTATATTTAATATTTAATACTTGGCTTCATAGTATCCAAGGTAACGATGCAGCTCTAAAGCCCATCACCAGGGGAACAAGTCAGACCAGGCTTGTATCCCCCAGGTGAGTGTGTGACTATTAAATGGAAACCTGTAAATAATAATGTATAGCTGACCTGAGATAGACTTTATTACTAATTATAACTATATTGACATTCAGAGTGATTATCTATGTGAACTGATTCATCTGTATCAATAGTGTGTTTGTGTAATCTGATCTATAGTGAGTTTTTGATCCTGGTCAAGGTTAGACCGTTGGCCCTGTAATTTGATATTTAACGGTTATTAAGCTTTGTCACAGAAATGATTTATTAGTATTGTAAGTTTCCTTTAATTATGATTTTATTTATGTTAAATTGTTTTACTGAGACCGGGCTTGTATCCCCCAGATCCTGAAGTGCTTGTAAGCAATAAACAGACATCATTGAATCGACATCGGAGCTGTCTGGGTGTTACTAACTGTCAGCCGTTAGTCCACCACCATCATCACAACACAATGCAGAGACTGTAGGCTGTCACTATTATCAGCGATATAAAGGAAACTTAACAGGGGCATTATAAACTGTGAGGCTAATATAGTCCCCCGTTACACTTGCACAGAGCAGTATAGAGTGGTGAGGTAGGAGGAGCTATTTTCCCCCATTGACAATGTTATGTGACTCACACTTTTAGCACTTCTACGACTTGGATCAACATGAAATTAAAGGTGAAAAATGAAAAAAACTTTGAGGGTAGAAGTAAACTACGACAAATCACTGAGCTTAAAATTTGGTCATGTAGGCCACTAATGACATACATGCTGATTCTAAAGTTACAGTTGGCAGCCCTCACTTAGTCTCGCGATACCAGACAATCAGAGATCTCCACCTACCGATTTCTAAATGCACGGTAGTTACTTGAAAAGCAGCGAGAGCGGCAGTTAACAAACCTATGCCCCTTACATTTTGTCAAGAACACACCTTACTACAAATGATGCTCTCCCTTGATTCTCCTCCGTAGTGAACTGCATATCACTGCCTGAATAAGAAGGGCCGCCCTAAAGACTTTGGATTGGTTCTGCAATGCAGGGTTTTTTCTTTATTTAACTCTCTAATTAGTTCCACCCAGTTTTAACAACGAAACCTGGAAGATTGCCCTCAGTCTCTAGGAGTGAAGTGTTTAGAGACTGACCTTTGAGTCTAGCCCTCAGTTTGTAGAGAAGCTCAGGACAGAACAACACTGTTATTCAGGCATGGAGAGGAGACGGGGGGACAGCACTAACCTCCCTCTAAAACATGTTCAACACAATACTGAGTGAATGCATTGGTGGCTTTTTAAGGTACCACCATGAGTGAAAGTTTTCCCACATTGGTCACAGCTGTACGGCTTCTCTCCAGTGTGAATGCGTTGGTGCCTTTTTAGATGACTGTCTTGAGTGAAAGTTTTCCCACATTGGTCACACCAGTGCGGCTTCTCTCCAGTGTGAATGCGTTGGTGGACTTTTAGAGAATTGTCTGCAGTGAAAGATTTCCCACATTGGTCACACCAGTACGGCTTCTCTCCAGTGTGAATACGTTGGTGGATTTTTAGAGAATTGTCTGCAGTGAAAGCTTTCCCACATTGGTCACAGCTGTACGGCTTCTCTCCAGTGTGAATGCGTTGGTGGATTTTTAGAATACTGCCTGTAGCGAAGGCTTTCCCACATTGGTCACAGCTGTACGGCTTCTCTCCAGTGTGAATCCGTTGGTGGATTTTTAGAATACTGCCTGTAAAGAAGGCTTGCCCACATTGGTCACACCAGTACGGCTTCTCTCCAGTGTGAATGCGTTGGTGGATTTTTAGAAGACTGCTTGTAAAGAAGGCTTTCCCACATTGCTCACAGCTGTACGGCTTCTCTCCAGTGTGAATGCGTTGGTGGATTTTTAGATCACCGTCTCTTGCGAAAGCTTTTCCACATTGCTCACACCGGTACGGCTTCTCTCCAGTGTGAATACGTCGGTGGCTTTTTAGATCACCGTCTCTTGCGAAAGCTTTTCCACATTGCTCACACCGGTACGGCTTCTCTCCAGTGTGAATGCGTTGGTGGAGTCTTAGAGTGCTGTTTCTAGTAAAAGTTTTCCCACATTGTTCACAGGTGTGAAGTTCCTCTCCGGTGTGAACTCTCTGGTGAATCTTTAAATATCTTGATGTCGTGAAGGCTTTTTCACAGTGCTGACAGCAGTGACGTTTGAGTTCCATCCTTCCTGTTTGTTTCTATGACAACAGACAAACATACAGAAAAACAGAGAGAATAAGTGAGATGACATGTTGGAGCGAGTAATCTAAAGCTATAAATAGAGTTGCATTATGAGAAATGTAGGATCCTGAGTTTTTTAAGCTTGACCTCAACCACAGTTTACCTCAGGATATCAGGCCACTCTTGACCTTTGTGTGAGTACTATTAATTTTTCCTGATTCGGATTTGGCTCATTCGACCGCAGTGTCAGGTTGTATGGATCAGTGTTGTTAATAGAGGACAACTTAGCCAAATAATGGTCCCTGGCATCCTTGCTGAGTTTGTCTCACTATGATAGTCAGTTTACCTCTACTTCTCCAGTTTGACGATTTAATGGTTTGTATAACTGGAAATCTTGTGTTGTGTACATGGATGTATAAAGAGAACTGGAAACAGTGTCGGAGGCAGGGCCCTGTTCATTCCTATACGTATAAAATTACCTAGATCTTCCGGGATCATTGGGCCCACAGAGCAAGCACACTGGTGACTTTTGCCGGCCAAGCCGGCTACTTCTGGTTTAGCCCTCCGGCTAACTTGAATGGGGATAAAACAATTCAATCGTGCGGCTCTTTTAGGCTTTTGAAATGTGATCAGACCGAGCGGGTCAAATTCTGATAGTGAGACGAGTCATTTCGCGGGGGTTGTTGTGATGCTCGAAAAAATTTATCCGCTGATTTACAGACGTCTCTTTCACAATATAAGTCTATGGGAAAAAGTCTTTTTGGGCCAAATAGTGTCATGTGACGTTGTAATTAAACGGTTTGGCCATTATGTCAAATTTGCTTCACAGCCGCTTGGCGCTGTTCCTGGGGGCTTGCATTAAGCCAAAAAAGTTTGACTTCTTCCACATAGCTTCCGCATCTGTGGGGCCCATAGAGCAAGCACACTAGTGACTTTCGCCAATCGAGCCGGCTACTTCAAGTTTAGCCTTCCAGCTAACTTTAATGGGGATAAAACAATTCAATCATGCGCCTCTTCCAGACTCTCAAAATGTGATTGGATTGAAGGGATCAAATTATGACAGTAAGACGAGAAATCTGTCTGGGCCCAATAGTGTCACGTGACGTTGTAATTACACGGTTTGACCACTATGTCAAATTGGCTTCAAAGCCTGGTGCTCTTCCTGCATCCAGTTCTCTTTATACATCCATGGTTTTCTGTCTGGGCCCAATAGTGTCACGTGACGTTGTAATTACATGGTTTGTACCCATAGACTGTATAATATAGGGGCGTAGTCACTGTGACGTCACCCATTGGTTTGCGAACTGCCCTTTTGAATCCTCAAGTGTAGCGATTTGACCGTTGCCATCTTGGATTTGGCCGTCGCCATGTTTGATTTTTGGAGCCAGAAGTGACCATATTTGGACGAGAAGGTGGAGCTGACCATAGCGCTAGCTGCTAGTTTGGTTAGCACGGTGCATTTACAATCTATGGTTAACAGTGATAATGCTAATGCTAATTTTTGCTAGTGAAAAACAGGCCTAAAACCGTTAAAACAAAATGTAATCACCGGAAAAACTGATTGTCCGATTGTCTGGTGGGTCTTTTATTACAACCAACACTGAACGAGAGTTTTTTGGGCGACCAAAATGTTACAATAAACTTTAGTGAACTGAAAACACACTGTAGAATAGCAGCAGCTACGCCTATACGCCATGGTTACGTTACAAAAGCGATGCTGTCGCCGTGGTAAGGACTTCTCAATCACAATGTAGCCACGTCTTAAAGCATGCGCTACTTTATTGTCTATTTTACTCTAACTGGGGCCATAATTTACAAAATAAACATCATGCTGTATTGAAGAAGACTTGAAATTAGCGATTGAGACCATAAGCTCATCAGGAAACAGTTTACTGAAGTAATAAATTAAGAGAGAAGTAAGGTGATTTTCTCATAGACTTCCATATAATCGGACTTATTTTTGCAGCCAGTGGAGTCGCCCCCTGATGGCCATTAGATAGAATGCAGGTTTTTGGCACTTCCACATTGGCTTCATTTTTCAGCCCCAGAGGTTGCTGCTTGACTGTACCTATGGTACAAAGTAGGTAGGTAGAATCTATCTACTTATCTACTTTCAAAATGGCACCTCAGTTACGTCACAGATAATACACACATAACTGACTAACCGATAGCAACAGCTCTTTAGAGGGCTGAAGGATATTTTCTTGTTATGATTGATGCTTTTGCTAAAACATAATTGCAACAAATGAAGTCCTTGATTTGCTTTTTAGCAAAGAGATTTTATAAGCTTAGATTTAATAGAGGTGTTTTAGATATTAGATTCATTTTTTATACTGTCTGAAAGAAAGCTTATTCCACTGTATTCGAACATTGTGGACTGTGAAGTGGAAAAGTACTGGACGTGAGAAACTTACAATTCACATGTTCCCAGAATTAAGTAATAGATCAGCTTAACCTCAACTTCTGCTTTCAGCTAACAAAACAGGAAGCGTGAGAGTGGGGTGCGCCCATTCAACTGTGAAAAAGAGACAGGTGATGTTGATCCATAAATTGTGCAAAGCAGGATGTTTGTCTCTTGACGGTTGAAGTTTCAGATCACCTAGAGGCGTGACCGACGGAGTTACGCTATTCTTGTACCTTTCACATAGATGTCCTTTGAAGAACGAAGAGAGGGAGGATGACTAAAAAAATCCACAATAACACAGGGTTTTTGTGCTCACACGGTGTGCGAGTGAAAATCATTAATAGTCCGTTGATATTAATGATCGTCTGAAATTTTAGCAGCGGCGGTGCGACGCTGCTGAATGAATGCAGGGGAAACACCGATGTATTATAAAATACTGGGTCAGGGAGAGATGGTGAGTCAGACTCCGTGAACTTACAGACACTCTGTTGCTTGTCAGGGAGACTATAGTGAGACCCAGAGCTCTGTAATATTACATATTCTACTGGTAAAGAATAAAGCTGATTTTGAGCCTAACAATATCTTCTCCTATCGCTTCATTAAAAGAACACGCGAGGACCAGAACAGACAGAATAGCATCAGTCCTCAACAGGGCGAAACCTAACGTTACACGAAATAGAACCAGGAAACACTAAAACTTTTTTGTAGTTTTTACGCCCCAAAAACTCCGTGAACACAAAGCCTGGAAGTGTTTTAGTCTCCTTTTTTCAGACTTTCTCACCAACAACAGGATCAACGGATGAAACACGGACCCTCGAGACCCCTCCTCGTGTCTTTAGTGTCGTCATGAAGCCGGTTTTATCATGAAGTCATGAACACTGACCTGTTTATCGGTGGTAGCGGGGGGTGAGCCTGATTCTTCCCTTTTAACGGAGTTGTCGGTGCGGTGCTTCGGGCTCTGGTTCTCTTCCATCCCGCTCTTGTGATGGCCCTGGTCTGCGAAACCCCGTAGGTCTCCTCTCTGACTGTCGGGCTTGTTTCTGTTCCAGGTTCTCCGTGTTCTCGTGATATCACAGCGTTTAGCCGTCTTCTTGAGTGTTTATTGGCGGTTGGCAAACCAGTTTAGAGGCGCATTACCGCCACCACCTGAACTGAAGTGTGGAACAAGCAGAAAAAACTCCCTAAATTCTTTGAGCTACATCAGTTTCTTTTAAAAACTTAATAATGTAACAGTATATCTTGCCTGCTGCTTTCCCCAAGAGACCTGACAGTGAAAAGTCATGTTTTTTTGCCTCCCTTAGTGAATGAAGAAGGTGATATTGTATTTTCTACAATAAAGTAGTACATGTTGGACTGTTTCTGGTTGATTGCATTTCCCAGTTAGGTGCTTGCCTATCTTATATTATGTATACTTGAGACCTGTGTGACTTATTCTCAGACGAGTGATGACATTTTCTTCCCTTCATTTCCAGCCCCCCATTCTCCCAGCACTAACATGTCTTTGTATATTATATAGATGTCTTCCAGCTTCATTATCATCCCAATACTCCCACCATACTGATTGTGCATATGTCCTAATGAATGTCTTAACTTCAGCTTTGCTTAATGGAACTGGTAGGTCTACAAGCTTAATGTAGTGTTTGTTTGGCCAGAATATCCACCATCCAAAATTCATATATTTTTTTTATTACTTCACCATGTGGAACCAGGATTTGTGGTTTTGATGAACTTCTCATTTAATCTTTGTGAATGAAGATTAGAGATATATGTATAACAAGTTTTATTCAGTATTTCCAAAACACAAACGATCTGATCCTCAAACAGAAACAGAAATCTGAAGATGTGTCGAGGCTTTGAAGTAAAATCCAGTGTGCTTTGCTTTTTGTGAAGAGCAGAGCTGAGGTGTGTTCTTCCAAAATGTGAATGTATACATGATGTAGACACGAGTTAAGTACTGAATGACTATAGTCTATAAAAATGTCAAAAGTCTAAAATAAATCTCATCTCCAGTTTACTGAACTATGTTTTGCTTGTGTTTTTATTTTATTTTTTACCTTCCATAAAAAGGTAAATTTCGAGCTGCAGCGTTTAGACGATTAATCAATGTGTCGATCAACAGAGAATTAATATCTCCAACTACTTTGATAATTGATTAATTGTTTTGAGTCATTTTTAAGAGTCTATACTCTTATACTACTATACTATACTACTACTATACTGATTCTAGCTTCTTAAACGTGAATATTTTCTGTTTTCTTTATTCCTCTGTGACAGTAAAGTGAATATCTTAAGGGACAGTTAAGGAAGTCACCTTTGGCTTTGGGAAACATTTTTCACAATTTTCGGACACTCTTTAGACCAAGCGACTGATTAATTGAGAAAATAGGTTGCAGCTTTAGTTAAATTGTCTAAGTAAAATCATTCAGTTTGTGAGTTGGACACAGCGAAACGATTACAATCGATAAACATTGTTTGATTCAGCTTCTACAATGTCAGAATTTGTTGCTTTTACTTTTTATATAATTTTGAATTGAATTGATCAGACAAAAGGAAATTAAAGACAGAAACCATCCAGTACTCCCAAACTGAAAAATTACCAGCTCCAGGATTTGTGTGTCAAGTTTGAAATAATTTGATGAAACATGACTTTATTTGGGCTTAGGCAGCATGTAAGCACAATATAAACTCCACTAATTAAGAATTTATATCTAGTTCTTTATCACAGTCAATTTTTGAACACAATTTATAATTTTGGATGATTATAAGTTTATGTAATATTACAGGACCTACTTGTATTAATTGTACTTAGTCATATAAGTTCCCAAACAAATGTTCAAGCATGACATGACCAAAAACCAACTATCACGCAGTGAACTGGGGCTTTTAGGGCCCAGCAACAGTTTACCAGTTGGTAGTCCACTCTTTGCATTTTCTGTTACTTTCTGACTGATTTTAGACTCAACAATCAACTAGTTGGAAAATAATGGATAAATTATTGGGTGATGAAAAGAGAAATTAGTTGCAGTCTCTGTTTCAACTTAATTAGCTTAAACAAGCAAAAATAGACAAAAGATCAGTGCAGTGAGGATTTGAGTTTATGGTTTTGATTCGTCTGATAACTTTCAGATAATTTTCCACATCTGAGGTGTAAATATGATTGATGGAGAAACTATAGGCCACATTTTAAAACTAGAAGAGCAGCCACTACCTCTGACATGTGGCAGTTTTCCTGCTTTCTCACATGTAATCCTGCACATGACATTAAAAAACCACAACTTTGTTTTAAGCAGAAAAACCTTTATATTTTAGTATTTGCAATTCTTTTGTACTGTGTTACTACCCAGTAACTACGCACATTAAGATGGTTTTAATACTATTAAATCAGAAGCTGATCTGCAGTTCGCAAATTAAGTACATTCAAACTGGCAGCTCACCATTTCTCTTTTGTGTTTTTTAATGTATGTATGTATGTATGTGTAAATATATATATGTGTGTGTGTGTGTGTATATGTATATATGTATATTATATGTATATATGTATATGTATGTGTGTGTGTGTGTGTGTGTGTGTGTGTGTGTGTGTATATATATATATATATATATATATATATATATATATATAGACACACACAAGTCCTATGTGAAATGTATTTACATTGTGAGAGAGAGGAGGTTTGTGGCAACATACTGAGGCAAGATATGTGCTTGAGAGGTTACAATTGTGGGAGTCACAGCAGTTTAGAAAAACATTTCTGGTCTAAAAATATCTGTGCAGCAATGGGTGGAATTGAACCTAAACCCTCATGTTTGTAAGACAGACATGCTATGCACTGAGCTAACATGTCACACAGCAATGCAAGGCCAGATTCTGCTGTTTAGTCTATCAATTGCATGAAATTGACAAAAAAAGCAGTTCAGCTCAGCAAGCAGATTGACAGCACTTGGACTCCTTCATCTCTACTGAGTTCTGTCCTAAGCGGGGCTCAAACTCACAACCTTTGGATCTATAAGGAATTCAGAAGCAACATGACCGTAAACCACTGGACTACTCACACATGCTGTGTAGTACAGGAAAAGATATGTTTAAAAAGCATATCAATCCACATTTTAGGTAATAATGTTAAAGTAAGATAGAGTGGAATTGAAATATGGTACATGATAGAGATGTAAAGCAACTTTGTACATGAGAGCAATATTATGAGGAGCACTGCAGTGAGCGGATATCAAACACACAACCTTGTCATCTAAGGTGAAGCTGATCATGAGAACAGTGTTCTAAACCACTGAGCCAACAGACATTCACAAAAACAAGAGGAAAAAATCTCCATTTTGATGATGAAAATGTATTTGTCTCATTCTAGAGCTTGAAGCCCAGAGATTTGTACATCATAAGTGAAAGCAAGACTAGTTAATTTCAGAATGAATGATATGTGTAAAAAGTGTTTGAAGGATCAGAGAATCTGTAAGTTTAAGAAACTGGACAGAGGAGACACACATCCTGCAGACTGTATTGCAGTCAATGAGAGCAAGACAGGGACTCTCTATCAATTAAGGTTCAGATCTCAAAAACTTTAAGTCCTATGTGAAATGTATTTACATTTTGAGAGAGAGCAGGTTTGTGGCAACATACCGAGGCAAGGTATGTGCTTGAGGAGTTAAAATTGAGGGAGGGAGAGCTGTTCAGAAAAAAAATTCTGGTCTAAAAATATTTGTGCTCTCCACTGTGTCTGATCACATGACACACTGGTGAGACCTGAAAAAGTCTGCAAAACCCCTGACTTTGGGCTTAAATTGCTGAAAAACTACAAAAGATATCACTAAACAATCTGATAAGAAAAAACGTACAGAAGACGGAATAATAAGGATAAAGAGTGAGAAGAACAATGTGTGATTGCTTTCAGCAATGTTTCAGCAACCAATGTTATTGGTTATTCCTGTTTTGTTTTATTACTCATATTTTTATTTTTTAACATGTTTGATGTAAAAATCTACACATTAACATATTTTATTTTACCCTGAGAGAGACAAAACACCAGCCGCTGAGCTTCCTCACTGCCAGACTGATCCTGCATCAACTACACAGAAACAACTATCTAAAATAAATACAGAGATAATCTGATCTCATGGCAGCTGTAATGCATTTAACATCCAAACTAAAAAGACTTAAACTTAAACGAACTTGAACCTTTTCTTTGGACAAGATTTTAGGTATTAAATCATTAACATCAGCAGAGTAATCTGAGTGTCAACAAGACTAGGAACTCAATCATTTTGATCACAAGTGATGCCTATTTGACCCCCAAATGAGTATGGACAGTATGGACCAGAAATTAAGTCTATCTTTTCAACTTTTTTTCATATAATTTTTCTTATAATATAATCATTATAATAATTATTACATTAGAAGACATGTTTTTCCTTAAATTCTCTCTTAAACCTAACTGTATTAACATCCTACGTATTTTAGTGTCACCTTGTCTCAGTCTGTGCCCAAACACACTGTTACTCCTCAAAATCTAATTACCAATAAATTCAATTTAAAGTTTAATCTCAACTGTTCCTCAATCACCTGTAAAACTACCAGAAATGAATCCTAAATCCACCTTAAACTCCTTTAAACTAATTTCAAGGATTCTTAAGTTTTACTACACACAACTTTAACCACCATACATGTTCGCTGGGCCCATCTAGCCCCCTAACCCTAACCCTGACCCTAACCCTGACAATGTTACATGACTCACACTTTGAGCACTTCTACGACTTGGATCAACATGAAACTCAAGGTGAAAAATGTAAAATCTTTCAGAGTAGAAGTAAAATATGACCAATCACTGAGCTTAAAATTTGGTCACGTGAGCCACTAATGGCATACATGCTGATTCTAAAGTTACAGTTGGCAGCCCTCAGTTTGTAGAGAAGCTCAGGATAGAACAACACTGTTATTAAAGGCATGGAGAGGAGACGAGGGGGACAGCACTAACCTGCCTCTGAAACATGTTCAGCACAATGAGAGACTACTGTACAAAAGCCCACCAGTTCTACCTCTTAACAAGGTGACATTACTCACATGGACTCTCTCCCCCTCTCACCTTCCTGACACACAGCCCCGCCTGACTTAGTAGTAGTAGTAGTAGTAGTTAACGAGTGGAGCAGCATTTCCCTGCCGAGAGGCAATAATATGGACTGTCTATAACCTCTGATGTGTGAGTGAAGGACACACATGCAAGCTTCGGCACTTATTTTGTGAATATTGCTGTCTGAATCAACCTTCTTATTCACATATTTGACCTCATTCTATTACACTATTTCATTTAGCATACTTGCCAATGGTTTTGCTAGCTTAATTGATGGATGGTTAATTACTTTGTAGATGGAGTTACCTTATTATCAGTATTGTTCATGCTAATGTAGGTTATTTAGGAGGATTAGTTACGCTGTTAACTGTATATTTCTGTTCGCCAGGGGATTATATACATACACATATATTACTGTGTGCTAATGATGGTAATTCTGTATTGCTTTATTGGTGTATAGTTGACACGTATATATTATTCTCCCTGTTATGGCCATCTGTTAATATTTAGGCCTGTGTGCTAAATAGAGTTACCTAGCACAATACGCAGTGTAGCTATCGTAAACAGAAATAACTCACATTTGTTATATTTGGATTTATGTTACATTTAAGACCATTTATTTTCTTATGTTTATTTCAGACCACACATACACTGCTGCAGTACCTGTATGTTCAATAAACAAACCCTCCTACCACAAGAGATTCTCTGATCGGAATCTTTTCCACAGTGTACCAACCAAGACCAGTTTACTGAGGTTGCACTTCCTCACAACTGCGTTGGTGGGTTTTTAAGGAACTGCCGTGAGTGAAAGTTTTCCCACATTGCTCACACCAGTACGGCTTCTCTCCAGTGTGAATGCGTTGGTGGGTTTTTAGATTACCGTCTCTAGTGAAAGTTTTCCCACATTGGTCACACCTGTATGGCTTCTCTCCAGTGTGAATGCGTTGGTGGATTTTTAGATGATTGTCTTGAGTGAAAGTTTTTCCACATTGGTCACACCAGTATGGCTTTTGTCCAGTGTGAATGCGTTGGTGGATTTTTAGAGTACTGTCTCGAGTGAAAGTTTTCCCACATTGCTCACACCAGTATGGCTTCTCTCCACTGTGAATGCGTTGGTGGGTTTTTAGATTAGTGTCTTGAGTGAACGTTTTCCCACATTGGTCACACCAGTATGGCTTCTCTCCAGTGTGAATGCGTTGGTGTTTTTTAAGATTACTGTCTGTAGTAAACATTTTCCCACATTGGTTACACCAGTACGGCTTCTCTCCAGTGTGAATGCGCAGGTGTTTGTTAAGATTACTGTTATCAGTGAAAGTTTTCCCACATTGGTCACAGCTGTACGGCTTCTCTCCAGTGTGAATGCGTTGGTGGATTTTTAGAGAACTGTCTGTAGTAAAAGTTTTCCCACATTGCTCACAACTGTGAAGTTTCTCTCCTGTGTGAACTCTCTGGTGAATCTTTAAATATCTTGATGTTGTGAAAGCTTTTTCACAGTGCTGACAGCAGTGATGTTTGAGTCCCATTCTTCCTGTTTGTTTCTATGACAACAGACAAACATAGAGAGAAAGACAGAGAGAATAAGAGAGATGACATGGTAGAGCAAGTGATCTAAAATTACAAATAGAGCTGCATTATGGGAAATGTAGGATACAGAGTTCTTTAAGCTTGATCCCAACTACAGACTAAGTCAGGATATCTGGATCTCTGACGTTTGTGTGAACATGTTATTAATTTTTCTACGTTCAGTGAAATAAAATAAGAGCATTGACAAAACAAACAAACAAACAAACAAAAACCCCAAGACAATCAGACAACCACAGAGAGATTGATATGGACTGTTGGTTGGCCAAAACACATCTGAAGATGATTATGATGATATTATGGTTTGGTGCATGCAGTCACATGAAGAATACACAGATAATAGTTCAATAATCCTCCACTTACTCAGACATGCGGTTGTGGACATCTTTATTTTTAACCGCCTTGAAACAATCATAAAATAATGTTTTCTTCCTCTCATTCACCAGCTTTCTCGCTACCACTGCTCGCTCTCCTCATCCACTTTCTAGCTCGCTCAACCACTGCTTCTCTCTCTCTCTCTCTCTCTCAGCTGTTCTGTATTTTGAAACAGTCAATACAATTCAGTAAATAGCGAAGCTGCCCTTTTCATTACTTTATATGCATGTAATAAAAATGTCAATTAGATGGTAATCTGCATAAGAAATTAAGAAAAAGCCAAACAGCTATTATTTCCTACTTTTTTCTTCAGCTGTAAGAAAATTGCACCAAACCATGACCCCAAAACTGAGGTACATACGAAACTGTGAATTTTGTGTACCATTAGACTCCTATATCATAGGTTAAAATATCACAGTAAACGGTATTATCATGATAACCAACAACATTTCCTGAAACCCTTCTATTAGTGCTAAAATATAGTTAAATGATTTTCCACCATGATCACCTTATTCACTGAGCAGTATTCTGTATGTTGCAGCTTTGTTGGACTCTGCAGAAGAAATAACATCAAGTTTAACCTCTGTAAACAAAAGCAGGTTGTTCAAAGTTTAAGACTGGAAAATGACTGGAAATCACTTTAAATGCAGCTCAATGTCTCTTAGATTTTTAACACGAATTCATGTTTCAAAAATTCATGATTTTTTCCTAATAAAACTGATTGATTTCGGGAGTGCAAGAACTCTGTAGTAATCTGCTGGGTGCTAAAGGTTGTCCTGAATATCTTTTTGGGGCTTCGACGCTTCGGCAGCAAGTATTCCAACCCAAGAGGAAAACGTTGGCATTGAACGTTTCTGCAAACCACAGAAACGTTGAATATATTAACGTTTCAACACGTAAATTACGTATCATATCAATATTTCTACAAACGTAGCAAGTTAACATTTCTACCCGTTGAATAATGATGTTTTATGGTGTGACAACGCTGTGGTTAAGGTCTGGTTAGGTTTAGGCACAAAGACCACTTGGTTAGGGTTAGAGAAAGATCGTGGTTTGGGTTAAAATAAAAATTAAAAATAAAATAAAAACGGCCGATGTCTCACTAAAAAAAGCCGGTTTTCTTTCAACTTATTACCATATACTGCATACATGATACTTACAACCAACAAACTTACTAACCATCCACCCGCCCCTCCTCCTCCTATATAGAAACGATCAACTCATATAGATGACATGTGAACTACGTCACTTTAGAAATGTTGAGATGATACGCATTTTGGAAATGTTGATATAATACGTTTTGTTGACATTTTCATGTGATACGTATTGTTGAAATGTTAATATGCTACGTATATCACGTGTTGAAACGTAGATATTCAACGTGTCTGTGGTTTGCAGAAACGTACAATACCAACGTTTTATTCTGGCGACCAGGCTGAGTATTCAAATCTATTCTGAACTTTGTTGGATGGGGTGGGGAGCGGTGGGCTCAAGCCGCGCTGCTCCGGCGAGTTGTGTGTTTACTCTAAAATGTTAACATGGGCAAATACAGCGTCAGACACTATACCCTAATGGTCACTTTCGTGGGATTGCACCTTACCGATGCAGCAGCAATGACGACGATGGTTTACAGGTGATGTATTAATAATATGGACACTATAAGAGCCACACAACCGTGCGTAATGGTCGCGCGTAATGACAGCTGTTCTCCTGTTGGAGAACCTCGCCGGTGCAACACAATCGGTGAAACGGCACTTCTTCTGGAGGCTGGTGGAGCAGGCGGTGAACTGTTATGAAATGGGCTGGTTCAGGGCGTCTTCATCCACTCGGGTAATTGTAGGAGTAGCAATGAGGCTCGTGTACGTGCGTCCAGTACCTCAATGATTGAGATTTATAAAGCAGAACCATGCGTAGGCACAGCTTTATAAATCTGACGAAAAGAATGCGCATACATATTTCAGGTTTTGTGCGTACACACAGTTTTAGTCATTCATTTATGCATGTTGTGGCCCCTGTCTGGAGAAAGTGGTCAGCTACACACTGAGGAGGGGACACACGAGGAAAAACTCCGTGAACACAAAGCCTGGAAGTGTTTAAGTTTCCTTTTTCAGACTTTTATTTCCAACAACAGGATGAACGGATGAAACACGGACCCTCGAGACTCGTCATCGTGTCTTTAGTCTCATTATAAAGCCGGCTTTATCATGAAGTCTTGAACACTGACCTGTTTATCGGTGGTAGCAGAGGATGAGCCTGATTCTTCCCTTTTAACGAGGTTGACGGTGCGGTGCTCCAGGTTCTGGTTCCCCTCCATTCTGCTCTTGTAGTGGTCCCAGCAGGTCTCCTCTCTGACTGACAGATCGCGCTTCTATTCCAGCATAAATATCACCACTGTGTTGTCGCGATATCTCTGGTTTGAGATGAACTGAGTTTAGTTATCGTTTTGTAAAACATAATGGCTCCTTGATTACCTTCAGATGAATTATACTGGATTGCGGCTTCGGGACAAATACATAATAAAGAATAGTGGGGTTAAAGAAGTTCCTTAAAATCTAATTTCTCAGAATACACCCTGTAAAAATATACAGCATGTTGTACGAAGGATGTAATGTGTGTTTTTTGTCATTCCTGCCCGAAACACTTCATTTTTTGGAAACTTCCTGTGGGTTAAAGCACTTTAACTGTGAATTCAAAAGGATTTAAAGGACTTATCTTCTAATATAATGACACTAGAAATAATGACATGTTTAACATCAGTCCTTTTAGTTTACTCGGACAATATTTTACTTATAAAAGCAAATGTTCAGCAAACAAACCGCTATTGTCTCAAAAATGAGCTAAAACAAGAGAAAACTGTTGAGAAAAAGTCAAAGGAACAATTCAGACCATAATATTTAATTTGTCGTGCTTGTCTTTTCCATTAATGAATGTTTATACACACTTGAATTAGAATAAATGTACAGAAGTAAAAGTACTCAGTATACAAAAACCTTTTTATATTTATCATATTATGTTTGAATATTAATGCTTATTCATTGTAGCATTTAGAATTAATTTTAGAGATTTATACTGTTGCTGTGGTGTGGTGGAGAATTGATTGATCACTCAATAAACACACAAAAAGAGCATTGTCAGTTCTTGAAATAATGTCGTAAAATAATAAAATCAAATGTACAATTTATCATATATTTCTGAGAGAGAAAGAGAATGACCTTTTCTCTCTCTGATGATTTGGAACTCAGACAGTTCTTAAATACACTTGTGCAGAATCAAAAAATATCTATTTTTTAAAAAGGTTAGTGAGCAAACCCTCAAATAGAAACAAAGGTCAAGAGTTTAACTAGCCTAGGAGTAGAGTTTCTTCACAGCCATGTACGCCAGAATGACAGCACACAGGTGTGGACCAAAGCGGCATCGGATGACAAAGTGACATTATTATCATATTGAATTGAAGAACAAACAATTTGTCCTCTAAAGAGACATAGAAATCATACATACATATACATAACTATGTTTGTCTTACCACTGACTCAGACAAAAGAACAACATAAACTAACTGTTAAATAGAGGCTACATTACTTACATACAGTGAACGGTCTCTTTTGACACAGCAAGGAGCTTAAGTTTAAAATAGAGCATTCAGATATATGGACCAGGTGTTGAATGGCAGACTAATACTGACCACTTTGTTTGACAACATTTATAAAATATACAAGAAATACATGAAATGATAGCCACTGTTTAAATCTCTCTCACGTTGTGAAGTCTAAATTAATGTTGTATTAACTGATCATATGTTTTACATTTAAAGTACTCACTCTGCAGAATAAGCTTGACCCCTACCACAGACTAAGTCAGGATATCTAGACCTCTCCTGACCTTTGTGTAAAGCCGTTATTAGTTTCCCCCCCCCATTCAGTATGTAAAGGAGAACAGGGGCTCCATTACCTTAAATTTTTCATAGGGATTCATGTGGGGATGATTAACAAAGAACAGTAGGTTAAATTGATAGTCACACACATAGTGATCTTGATTCTTTATTTAATTGCTCAAACATTTGGTAACTTTCTTGGCTGTGGAAGCTCCAGAGGGTGCATGAGGACTGACCTGCCTGTCTCATCTTTAGTTATCAAGCTAACTCAGACAGCCAATTCAAACAATGGCAGTACTCACTTCTTCTTGGCTCTCTCCAAGCTTCAGTACGTCACATGCGTAGTGGGAGCGTGTTGTGCGCATTAGGGATGTGCAGAGAGCCCAGTATTTGTATTTGTATCTGTATTTGTTGAGGCAGCAAAATTATTTGTATTTGTATTCGAATAAAAGTGGAAAGAGGCTTAAAAATCCTGTTTTTGTTTTTATTACACTTTTAATTTTAGAAAATTAAAGTGTTACAATAAGTGTTCATGAATAAACTACCTTACGAAGGAGGTCCCCACACCGGGTCTTGAACTGGAGTCTCCCAGATCATAGACGACTGTGCTGATTACTGAGCTAAAACTTTACTCATCGACTCATTGCAGCCAGACCTCTACCTATTTATACACCCATAACACAGAGACAGCACAGCATGTAACATGTAGAAGAACTTCAAAGGTGATTCTTGCTTTGCACTTTTCATTTATTGCCTATTTTTTACAACCTAACTTTGTGGAAAGGAGAAGAGGAACAACAGGTTATGGAGAGTCTCTTGAGACTTACCCCTGATAGATGTAACAGTGGAGCAGAGATAACGATGTAACCGACTTGCAAACTGGTATTTGACATGTTTTTTTTTTCTTCCCAAAAACAAATAATTGTTAAAACATTTGTATGAAACAAATATTCGTATAAAACCCTCTATTTGTGCTTTGCCGAATAACGTATTTGTATTCGGGCAAACCCTTAATACTTAAGTACTGTGTTATTACCCATTATGATTCTTTTTATAATGTAAATGTAACTTGTCATCTGGTGCTCAAATAAAACACACAACCCAGGTTTCTGTCTTTATTTAACCTTTTTACAACTATGCACATTAAGATGGTTTTCATACAATTAAATCAGAAACTGATCTGCAGTTTGCATATTTAGTACATTCAAACTGGCAGCTCACCAGTTCCTCTTGTGTTTTATTTTATTTTACCCAGAGAGAGAGAGAGAGAGAGAGAGAGAGAGAGAGAGAGAAAGAACACCAGCCGCTCAGCTTCCTCACTGCCAGACTGACCCTGCGTCAACTACACAGAAACAATTATCTGGAATAAATACAGAGGTAACCTGATCTCATGGCAGCTGTAACACGTTCACACCCAAACTACAAAACTTCTAAATAACCAGTTTTTCCCCAGACAAAGGTGATGTGAAGGTACACCGCAACGTCTGAAATTCCAATCAACACTTCCTCTATTAAGGAAAACTCAGAACTTTTTCTTTGGACAAAGTTTTACATGTTAAATCATTAACATCAGCTGAGTATTCTGAGTGCCAACAAGGCTAGGATCTCAACCATTTTGATCACAAGTGATGCCTATTTCACCCCCAACTGAGTATAAACAGTCTCCTTTTTTCCACCATTAGAAGACACAAGTACCTAAAAGCTTCCAGATTATATGTCAGGGGGGCAAAAAGGCAAAAATCTCAAGAAATAAAAAGAGATGTCCAGTAGAGAGATGTGTGTTTTGCTCCATAAATAAGCTTTTGAGCTTTAAAAAAGCCCCCGAATGTTACTAAAATAGACCATATTACCATATAATGTGTCACAATGTTTTTAACAACAGTATATATGAAATATGAGCTGCTTGTCATAGTGAGAACTGCAAAAATATTTCTTTTAACCATCCTTCTGACCTGTTTGTGATACCAGTCAAGGCCTACAAAGCTGAGTTGAAAACTTGTTGTCTCTCTTACAATTAAAGGGGCAGTAACAGTATTATATAATACTCTCTATAAACACAAATTTTTTACTGTGTTTTTGTGACTTCACTGTGTTGATTTATTTATCTGGGGGGGAAAAGATACAATGAGATTTATTGATGTTGTTCAGTTCCCACAGTTCACCAGTAGAGGTCAGTAATCGTCACAGAACAGCAGATTTAATGAATGATTCCCCCATAGAGCAGTTTGGTGATTAAATAGTAAAATTAAATATCTGGCGACAGTAATTACAGTCCAACAAACCGTTCATACAAATCAACAGGATCAAATTCATGTGTGTCTGAGCAGGAAATCAAATCGAGGCAGCGGTGACAGTTGGACATTTCCACAAACGAAAAGCAGGCTTTCTTGCTTCCTGATGCCGATCACTTTCTTTCTGGAGGTTTACCGTTTTCAGTCTTTTTTTTTTTTTTGTCCCCCTCCCCCGAGAGCTGGAAGCGCTCAGTGTTCTGTGGTCTCCTTCATCTGTCCTGCTCAGCCTCAGCCTCAGTTTCGTCCCTCGTGGTTGAGCGTCGCTCTCTCCATGCGTTGGTACCAGTGTTTGACCTTGGTGTTCTCCATCATGTCGTCGAACGCCTGCAGGCCCTCCATCACTCTGAGGACGCCGAACACCGCCTGGAAAATGGAGGGAAGAGATATTAACGCAAAAAATATCATCAACATTATGTTAATGGTCCTGTAGGACTGTCATGTTCATTACACACCCAAAGAAAGAAACAATATATATAAAAACAGTACTGTGCAAAAGTTTTAGGCACCTTAGATGTTTAGATTTTTATCTTTATGCAATATCATCAGGAAGGTGTCTGATCGGTCCTAAATTTATTCATGAAGAACTATTTTCTGCAAAAAGAAGAATGATGAGTCCTGCAACAGATGGTTTGGCCCCCACAGAGCCCTGATCTCATGGAGTTGACGGCCTAAATAATAAATCCACAGAAGAAGAACGTTCCTTCTCCAGGATGGTTACAACAACCTACCTGCAAGTTACCATGAAAAACTGTGTTTAAGGTCCTGTTTACACAGGACCCAAGACCCCAAGACACATTGAGGACGGATTGAGATCCGATCACTCAGACCACATTCAGAGGTGGTCTGGACTGCATGTGACCACTTTTAGTAGTGTAAACGCAATGCGTCCTGGACCACATTGAAGGACCGTCTACTCAACTGACGTCCTCTATTTTCCGGCAGACTAGACACAGGATCCTCCGTCCAAAGCTGTTCAACTTGTCTGATAACAGGATAAACATGTGAATTAAAAACGTAATCAACCTCCCGTTTTTTCCTATTTTTCCCGTTTCCCTAACTGGTTTCCCTCCAACAACAGTTTTTAGTTTTGCTGCGCTGCTCAACATAATGAGCTCGGGATTCATCAGGAGGACGGCTGCTTTACTCCAAACAGTATGAATCTGGACTGTGTGTGTGTAACAGCTGATCTGTTGGATGTGTAGAAGAACACAGAACATTAATTAACATTAGATCCTGACCGATCCTGTCAGCATGTCGGAGATTTAAATAATCGATGAAGTTATGCTGCTGTGTCTTGTGTGTAAATGCGCACAGTGTCTCTGAATGGAGAGTCAGAGCTGCAAGGAAATCACTGCATATAACTCTCTCTCTGTCCGACGTGGAATATCTCTATATATCCTGAATGTTTATCCTGTTATCAAACAAGTTGAACAGCTTTAGATGGAGCAGACCTGGTCCGGTCCTCCCGCCGGTTAATAACAAACGAATTTGGTCTTTGAAAACAGAAACGATGTCCATGTTTATTTGCATCTAGGGCGGGGAAGTGAGATCTGATCACAAATGGTCACTCAGGACGCATGTGGAGACGCATGTTAACACCAGGTGTAAACAGGGCCGTAGTGAACCAAGGAGAACTGCTGCTGTTGTTAAAGGCAAAGCTGCTCACAGCGAATATTGATTTCATTTAGGTTTCTGCTGTTTACTCAACTTTGTAAGGTGTTAATTGATAAATTAAAACAATTTATAGCAATGTTTTTGTGAGCATTCACACTTTACCTTTAGTGTCTAAAACTTTTGCACAGTACTGTATATATATATATATATATATATATATATATATATATATATATATATATATATATATATATATATATATATATATATATAGTTGAGTTATTTCAGTCTGGACCAGGGTACCACTGCAGGTACACAGGAGGTTAAAACCTGCAGAGGTTTAGTGTGTTTCCTCACCAGGTCTGCCAGGTTGGGATCATTTCCACCCATGAACTTCCTCTTCTTGCCGATGGCTGCCACCCAGTCATTCACGGCCTTGTAGAGATCCTGCCGGACATCGTCCTGCAGGTTGTGTCTGTCGGGTCAAAAAGGAGGAAATAACTGATGCAGTTCCTTAACTAAACTCAGGTTGAAGCCCATTTCAAGATATTCATTCGTTGTGTCACTCACCGACTTTTCAGCCTTTTGGAGATGATGAACATGGCTGCAGCGCCGACATATTTGGCAAAGAACCCTTCGAAAGAACCGAACTTGCCTTCGCGTACGATGTAATCGAAGGAGGCCAGGGCCTCGTCGGTGGTTCGGTACACGTTGGGAGATATGAGGTGCACGAGCCAGTCATCAGCCCACTGACGCCACTTCCTTTCCTCTCTGAAAACAGGACGGAAAAACAAAAACACTGAGCACAGTTTCAGCATCACAGTAGAAATAACACATTTAGAACAGTCCGGCTGCCGCATACTGTAGGCTGACCACATGTGGAACGAACAGTACATTTGTGCAGAATAATGTGGGACAGATGATGCAAGTTGTTTTTTAAGTCAAGTCCCTGTTTTGTTAGTTCATGCTTGTAGATGACGCAATAAAAAGTCCCGACAGAAATACAGCAACACTCCAGCAACGGCAGGAGAGATGACAGTTAGCTTGTAAACATGGATGTAAAAATGCAAGTTTCAAACTTTTAAGGAATATCTACTTTGCAAAAAATGTTAAGAAGCCCTTAACAACGTGCACCTGCTCTTAAGTACTACTTTGAGAAACGCTACGGAAATTTAGGAGACTGTAGAAACACTCTTAGGGAAAACAGAAGATCGAATGTTATCCTGAAACAAGTCCCTGATTTCTGAGATGCTCCTCAGTAGATTTAAGAACCACTTTTGAACACTTGTTTTTGTCAAACATGAGGTCTAAGGCTGTCAATTATTTTCTCAATTAATCTATTAGTTTTTTGGTCCATAAAATGTCAGAAAATGATGAAAAATCTCAATCAATGTTTCCCAAAAGCCTGAACTGACGTCCTTGAATGTCTTGTTTTATCCCCATCAAAAGATTTAGAAGAATTACAGAATTTGGACATTTCTTTCTTTAAAAATGACTCAAAATTATGAATCGATTATCAAAATAGTTGGAGATTAATTCAATAGTCGGCAACTTAAAATCGACTAATTGTTGCAGCTCTAATGAGGTCACACATGGCCTGTTGTGTTGAGTCCTTGTACAAACAAACTAACAACTCTGGACTAAAAAGCCAGAGCGTTTCCATCACTGTAGGGTTCTGGAGAAATACAATCTACTGAGCTTGAGAGTATTAGATTATTTTCAAATTTGTGCCTGGTTTATAAAACTTTAAATGGTTTGGCCTCCTCCTCCGCTACGTGACTTTGTTAACACACACTCAGTAAATTCTATTAGATCCTCCAGAATATCCTCTATATCAGATTGTATCAAACCATTTTGCTGCACTGCATTTTGGCGATCAGCTTTTATCTGTAACAGACACAAATCAGAGGAAAACTCCGCCTGATGATGTGAGGAGCTGCGGCTCCATCAGCACTTTCTAAGCCGACTTAAAAAGTTTCTGCACTCGTTGATTTGGATTTTCTATCTCCTGGTCTTCATGACTTGACTTTTATTTGACAGTCATACATTTGTGATGTGCTTTTGTGTGTAGTTTTGTATTGTGTGTTAGCATGAAGCTATAATCCGGTACAGTGCATCAAATGGTGACATGTATGTTTGAGCAGTACGCTGTCCCTCTTAAATAAAGTAAAATAAAAAATAAAATAAAATAAAAATAAAATTAGATAAAACAAAGTAAAGTAAAATAAAAAATTAAATTAAATTAAATTAAATAAAAATAAAAGAAAGTAAAATAAAATAAAAAATAAAATAAGATTAAATTAAATTAAAATAAATAAAATAAAATAAAATAAAATAAAATAAAAATAAAATAAGATTAAATAAAATAAAGTAAAGTAAAAAAATTAAATTAAATTAAATTAAAATAAAATAAAGTAAAATAAAATAAAATAAAATAAAATAAAATAAAATAAAATAAAATAAAATAAAATAAGATAAAATAAAATAAAAATAAAATAAAATACAATAAAATAAAATAAGATAAAAATTACATTCCAGGGTTCTGACTGCATGTTTCACATTTATAGTCAGGGAGCCAAGATGCTTTTTGTAAAGCTGGGATGGACTTTGGAGGACTGAAAAGAATAATTTCATTTAGCTGGTGAATGAAAAGCTTCATAAAGGCCAACGGATGACGGCTGAGCCACAGAAATATGAAAATAAAATAAAAATATGAAAATGCATATGAGTATGAGAGATGAACGTATTTCTATGTTTCCCTCTCACGGCTCAGCCTCAGTTCTTGACAGCAGTGTGTAGTAAAATGTGTCTAAACTCACTTCTGCATTCCCTTCTCGGGGTAAAGCAGCTCGGTCTCGTCCTCGCTCAGCATCAGCCAGTACTTGTTGTTGTACTCCGTCACCTCCTTCCCTCTGTCGTTCACCGACTTCATCTCCGGGTAGCAGCGAAGGATCTCAGACATGCTTTTCTTCCTGGATGACAGAGTGTCACACTTCATCAGACTTTATTTTATTCAGGAATTTGTTTCGGTGCAGGTGTCAGAACAGCAAAATGAAGAAATAAGAGAACAACTACGCATAATAATAAGATGCATGAAGAACAGAAATAACAAAAAACATAGTAAAATCATAAAAAGTAAATACTTTTAGATAGTATATGATAATATACAAAAAAATAATATATACAAATACATTTATGGGGGAAGTAAAGTTTTGTGTGATTGCTCATATGTACATAGTGTCCTTATTATGCAGATAAGTTTTATTTACAGACTATTGGAAACTATCCACAGTGAGGTTTGTAGATTATCCTGCGTAACTTTCTGTGAGCACCAAAAAATCATTTTAACCTCCATCGTACCAGGTAGAGCGAGAAAATGTAGGAGACTACGGAGCCCCACAAGGGTCACGGCATGTTTTTGCATTCCCTTGCAGTAGTTTCCTCAGTGAGAGTCGTCTGGGATCCAACTCTCTTTATTTAAAATACATCCATCTGCATCCGTGCAGTTGTCCTGACTACAGTAACCGGTCACGAATGAAACCAACAGCATCCTGCAGATTATCGTACCGCTTTCTTCTGGAGAGAACTCTTGATCTAAGAATTTGTTTTAGTTTGCTTTCACCAATTACATCACAATGACTACGGAGCAGTGGTACTATATTAGCATATCTAATGCCCAGTTCAAAGTAAAATACAATAAGCTGATCCATACTGGAGCTTCAGCTGGGAGCAGCTGAGCAGAAATAGACGTTATGGCTCAGAGAAGGAATTGAAGACGAAAAATATTGCAAGTTAACACAAAATATCGTGAGATAATGCAAAATAAATAAATAAAAATTTTTTAAAAAATCTCGCCTTGACCTTTGGGCGGCTCCGTAAGAGACAGATATCTCCAAACCTGGAAAAATAAACTATCTGAACAATAAATTCAAAGTGCTTTACAGATGACTGACAAGCTGATAAGAGTAAAAACAAAGACTAATGCACACGTGAAACCCCCAGTAAAATACATAATAAATAAAAGATTATCCTTATTTTAAATAAAATCAATAGAACAGTGAGTGTTAAAATAGGTAAGAAACATTTTAAAACATTAATGCAATAAAATAAATGATTAAATAAAGTAAATAATGGTGATAAAATATTCTAATAAAAAGCCAAGCTAAAGCTGAAGGTTTTAAATTTAAAAGGTAAACACTTTAAGCTTTTATATGAAAACATGTTGCTGTAGCAGCAGAAACAAGTTGTATGATGTCC
The DNA here is from genome assembly GCF_963924715.1 of Thunnus thynnus. Taxonomy (NCBI): domain Eukaryota; kingdom Metazoa; phylum Chordata; class Actinopteri; order Scombriformes; family Scombridae; genus Thunnus; species Thunnus thynnus. Next base: position 36,587,987 of record NC_089518.1, read on the forward strand.
CCTCACAATGACTATCATTTAACACTAAGTTATACAGTGTCGGGATATTTGACGTGTATCAACTCAGGCTGTTTAATTACAATAATTATGAAGAGAAATTAAATCTTCACATGACATCAAATAACATGTTGAGGAAGCTCCGACTCACTTGTCGATTAAGTGGGTCTTGAGGGAGCTGATGATGACAGATGAGTCATTCAGTTGCTGCAGACGGGAAACAAAAGAGAGAAAAGACACAAACACATCATGCAGTTCATTAAAAACAAAACAAAACACACACACTTGGAAAAAAAAAACACTTGAAGGGGCAGACTGGGATGAGAGAAGATCATTTGTGACGTTTGTCCAGACTGTTTGTACTGGTGTGCAGAGGCAGACTGGGTGAATATAGTGGTGTTATCTGTATAGTTTAGGCCTTTTGTGTAGTTTATACTGAGTATAGTGAACTCTCCAAGGTTGTCACAATACCAGAATTTTACAAAAATACACTAATAACTATGACTGGATTTCTTATCTTTGCTGACATACATCCTTTATTTCATTCTGAATTCTGAGCATATTATCAACACTTTTAATGTCTTCCATTGTCTTACTGGTTGTGTTTATGTTTCAGAGTTTGTGTGCTGCTTTGCTGCAAAGAGAGTTTCCTCTTGTGGGACGATAAAGATCTGAACTGAATTGAACTGATAACCAGTTTTTCAGGCCGTCCACCTAAAATAATCACAGATTCAAATCAGCAGTTGAGAAACCGAGCTGTCGGTTCTCTGCACTTTATTCTAGCTGTGTCATCGTACACAGAAGCTGTTAACGTCCACTGTTACATTGCAGAAAAAGGGGCAGAAGATCCATCACGACTCCTCTCACTGCTCTAAACATGTTTATAACTTCCTCCCCTGTTTAAACAGACTGAAAGTATCACTTACCCAGAGGCCCTTCATTCCTGATTCATTAATGTTCTGTTTTTATTTTGTCTATAAAGACACTGTATGGGAATCTATACAATGACATACATCGTAGCTGGTTTGTGGTTCTGACAGCATCTCTATGGGAAACGCTTGTTTGTTCCTATTAACTATATTGAAATGGGAGACAAACAAAATAAATAAATAAATAAATAAATAAATAAAGATATTTGGTCTGAACTGGTGACTCAGAGTCAACTTGGAGAATTCTGATTCAGGTTTACGAGTTAAATTTCCAAATAACAACAGGACTTAATTTATTTATCAGACTGAAAAGTGTTAAAGCATCTTTGTGATATGGTCTCTAATCTTTTCTACGGTGGTTTAGAAAAAACTTTTACTGAAATGTGAACCAGATTCGACATGTTAACGCTGGTTTTGAGGTAGAAAGCTGTGTTTCTTTTGGTAATTTGCTTCCTGTGTGACTTCAAATAAGTATTTTGGTGCCTCAAGAGCCAGAAAGGCAAACAAGGGTTTAAAGCCTCTTTCACACACATGCAGTCTGTCCCTGAAATGTTCAGGAACATTTCCTGCATGGAGTCGTGTGTGAACGGCAGCAGGGATCGATACTCAGGGAAATCTGTGCCGCCAATTTCTCACCTCAAGACCTCGTAACATTTCAGGGAAAATGTCGGTACGGCTGTGTTATGAATGAAAGCAGTAACATTGCAGGGACAGCAAACCAATCACAAGACTCCGCTGATGACGTATTTAAATGCGGAGCTTGTTTACGGACACTTCTTGTCTCGCAAACTTGTTGAATATTAAATACATTACAAGAACATTGGCACCAGACAAAGACAGTCCGCCATGTTCCTGAAAATGAGAGACATCGTCCACGTACATCCGGCTTCTACCATCTTTTTCCTCTTCTGTTGAGTTTTATGGCGGTTTGGCATCCATAAGTGTCACATGACATGTCATTCCAGCATCACCATGGCATGTGTGAAAAGACGCAAGACGGAAATGTTCCTGAATGCAGCTGCAGGTGTGAAAAGTGAAAATCACTCGCAGTGCATTAAAGGTTATCCCAGTAATTTACTGGGAACTATGTGTGAAAGAGGCTTTAAAGGGTTTAAGCTAAAATAAAAACTATCATCTTCTTAAACTCTGTATTTGAGGTGAGAGAGATACTAGCGGTGGGATCTAGTATCTATATAAAAATCCTGTCTCCTGCAGATAATATCGGACTCTTACCACGTCACCATCCACCATCAGGATGGGCACTTTTCTGTAGGTCGACCACTTGATCTCCTTTCTCATCACCGGGTTCACCTCTACGATCTCGTAGGGCAGCCCGTGGTAGTCCAGGAAGGCTCGCACTTTGCTGCAGAACGGGCAGGTCTTGTACTGGTACAGAATCAGCTTCAGACCGTCACCTGGGACCTGGAAGACGACAGTAGAGGAAAGAGGGTCCATGTCAGTCAGAAAAATAACGAGCAACTGTTTTGATAATCGATCAATCAGTCCTCTCTGTCTGTCTAGCAGCGCTGGAATGAGTTTTGAAGAGGAGGGACATCCAGCTTTGGGTAACGTAACAAGCTAATGAACTTTTTCACATCAGCGTCCTTTCAATCTCTACCTAGCCTACAGTTTTTATACAACTAAAACATGGTAAGAAATGCATTCCCTCTTCCCATCAGGGTACTTCCAGATCAAAAACGGTAGCAGCTGGAGACTGTTTGTGGTCACAACCTCAAGCAGTCTCCAGCCTGAATGCTCAAGATAGTTCCCCTCCCATCCAAGCCCACAGAAAACCCATGTCCACTAGACTGGAAGTCATTGAGACACATACATACAGCTGATTAAACTGCTGCAATAACGCTGAACTGGCGACGAAAGTACCCAGTTATGAACACGTGAACACGTTACTCATTAATGAAAGACTACTTTACTATAGTACAGGTGCACACCAAGAGCACCTTCTGTTCATTTTTAGTAGTACAATGACATGTCTGTGTCTCAGAACAAGTTTTCTGAAAACCTGGTTAAATTATTTGTGAAAAGATACTGGACACTGTGTGGGACACATCCAGTCAAGAAAAATAAAAGGGTCTAGTTTCTTTTCGACAGATTTCGCCGTTTGGCCATTTCGTTTCTCCCGGTTCCTTTCTGTCACAACAGCACCAGGGACATGTGATTTTTTTAATATCATACCACTTAGATTTCATTTGAATGACACAATGGTTGATTCTGGCTGGATTTAAAGGTCCAACATGTCATGCCTTTGACACGGTCGCCATGACCGTAATACCTGGTTTACAAGCACCAAGTCATTACCGTAATACCTGAAAGTGGGGGGACAATAAGTCTCGCCGGAGCCACTGTGTGTGTGTCTGTCTGTCTCCTGACCGCGTAACGACGCAGCTGACCGGACTCACCTCGCTGTGCTCCTCGGCCAGATGCTGCTGGACTGACCACCTGACAGTCTGGTATAAACTTAGACCCCCTCCGAGCAGAAAGGCGCAGCCCAGCGCCCTGCCTCCTCCTGCCCGCAGAGAGGACAGCAGCCTGGAGCCGAGCCCCGGTCCGCTGCCGGTACCGTACGCCCTCCTGGACACGCGTGCGCTTGCATTCCCCACCAGGTAGGAGCCGGTACCGGACCGGCGGACCACCGGAGACTCCAAAATACTCCAACCGACCTTACTGAGAGATCTGGCACAGGCTGCCGCCATGTTGCCTTTACATAAAGTCCCACAATGCACCGCGAGCCGAGGGAGGAGATTAAAGGGCAGGTTCACAATTTTTCAAGTCTGCTTTAAATCAACAGTCAGGTGTCCGTAAGAACAGTGAAAGAGGTTTTCCTCGCTGTAATCATTCCTCCTGTTCATACTGGATATTAAAAGATCCATCAAATGTGCTTTCATTGTAAGTGATGGAGGCCAAAATCCACAGTGTGTCCTCGTGCAAAAATTAGTCATATCAAGTGGATTTTAGCATCAATTTCCCTCTTTGTGTTTCTTAGGACAGTGTTTCTTCCCTTAGAGAAGTTGTCATTGGAAAACAAAAATTGTGGACAAACTCTCTATGATCTTTGGTCACCTTTTATCTCGTATTTGAAAATGCAAAACAAAAGAGTGTATGTTTTGTAATAAAAATATTGTTTAATGGACTTTTGGTAAAGACATAATTTTGACTCATTGCAGAAGTGCTGTTTTTGTTTTTTTCTGTTTTCTGTTTGTTTGTTTGTTTGTTGCCTGAGCAATTATGAAACGTGTGGATTGCACACAGTGTGATGAAATGGAAAATAACAGTAAAAAAATGGACCAATGTCCTGATGCTATTTTTAAAAAGGCCAAAAGCCCTTTCTTAGAAAACTGAACTTTTTTAATGGTGATAATAAAATTATTTCTCTATTTTACAAATCTTTTATTGGGAGTATCTTTTCTTATTGCATTGTATGATACGGACCTGGACCTGACCAGACTGACTGAGAAGGCAGACAAACAGTCAGAGTTATAGATACCCTAAGATCAGAACCAACCGAGCAAAAAACTAATTTATTCCCATGGCAATAACTCAATTAAATAAGATGTGGTAGCCATGGGGAGTCTGAGGAAATACATGCATACATCGGGGATGTGCAGTATACTCACTCTCTATTTATATTTATCACAATTGTTGGTATACAGTGAATGATATGCACTTTAAATGCCTGCCAGGACTTTGATGGTATTTATGATGGCTGCTATAGATGAACTTGGACTATTGTTGTTTTTGTTTATCTGATGTACTTTTAACATGTCTACATGGTCTGTGCTGTACCACAAATTGCCTCTTGGAGGATATTAAAGTTTTCTAAGTCTAAAATAAACTGGATCAAAACAACCTCTTGTCTTGAGTGGCTTTCTAGGTAACATTAACCCGGTATTGTGTTGCTGCTATATTGATCTAAACTGGGTATAATTTTAACCCGGTGATTTTTAGTGTAGAGTAAAAAAGTACAATATTTTGCTCTTCAAAATTGTACTTGAGTAAACGTATTTAGTTTCCACCTCTGTGGAAATGTAAGACAACACAAGAGACTCTCTTCAAAATAGTAAGGTAGACTTACTGGAAATCTTTGGGAGTTTTCAGCCACATCTTGTGGTTTTCTTCAGCAGACCACGGACTAATACTTTTTTGTCAAAGTATTTCCAAGCTCATTATTATCATTACAGTCTTCGTATTACGGAGTCCTGAAAGGGGATACTTTTAATCTTGTGTGAAGTTATTATATAGTACAAACAAGATCATTTATTATAAATTCATATGTGTGAAACATTTAACCTTTTATTAATGACTTATAATCATTTATAACTGCAGACCTGTTGACTTATCAGTGATTATTACTATTAAGCAATTATTTACTATTTACAACACCCAAGAATTTATTATTTATTACTAAATCTTCTTTTGGGTGAAGCTACATATAGAGGGCAAAAAATCAAAATAGCACAATGAATGTTTAAGTAGGATAAAATAAAACATTTGTAATAGTACTGGTCTAGTATTACCACAACAACTATTATAAAGAGTTTTTATCAGTTTTTTGAACAGGCTGCATTCACATTGGATCGTGTGTATGTCACTAAAAAAACAACCAAGTACACCATGAGGATGTTTAGAGTGAAGCCAGACTGACCGATCCAAAACTTTAATGATTATGAATCAATAATAAAGAGTTAAATGTTTCATACTTTCTGATGAGTCATCAGGTCTGCAGTTATAATAGGATTATAAGTCTTTAATGTGTTTCACATGTCAAAGTTATTCATGAAAATAATTAAAGTCTGCAGTTATAAATGTTAATAGATTGGTAATTGATAAATTTTCTGTCTTCCTTTATGTGCAAGAGGAGCAAGAATTTCATTGTATGACATTCTGAGGTGAAAATAAAACTTGATTAGCTGAGTTCCCTCCGTTATATGGCAGATATTTACATCTGAAGGTTAGAGACACATGAATTTCTAGCAAATCATCTTGTGCACACATTCAAATACAACTTTATTCATCCCTGTAAGGGCAATCAGATGCAACCCAAAACACTGTCGATAGGACAGAAAGAAAAATAGCTTGCAATATCAGTGTAAATAATAAATGCTGGCAAAAGTTTAAACTAATTAAAACAGAGAAAACTAATAATTGAAATACATTAAAAAAAATTCAAGGCAGTAAAACAATAAAACAAAGATTATACAGCTGCAAACTACAGAGGTCGCAAGTTAATGCGCAACAGTGTAATATAAATTACCATTAAATTTAATTTAAAAATTGAATCAGTACTAAAAAATTATTTAATCTACTTCATCTGTCTCTGGCCATGTGTATCGGTGGCAATTTTTTTGGTTTTTGTCAGACTTTTATTGATAAATATCTAATTTTCCACAGCAAATTACACTTTATTCTGTTTTTTTTTCTCATAATTTGTACCAAATTGCACCACCGTCTGAGTAAAAAGTCCTAAAAACTACCAGTTAAATACCTGAAAATTACTCAACAATTTCCATGAACTTAGAATATGACTATATAAAAATGTACTTAAGTACAGTACTTGAGTAAATGTACTTAGTTACTTTCGATCACTGACTGTTATCGTTTAGAAATAATGTTTAAAGTCCCCCTCCACTGAAAAAAATGTGCTTTCGTTCTTGTCCCTTCAGTTGGATGTTTAAGCCTACGAGCAAGATGTGTGACATCAAAAATAGTTTGGAAGCCAATTGTGGTCCAATATTCAATTTAGACAAGTGTGAAGTGGAAACCTGAAGCCTCCAGTGCACATAGACTGAGAATGGACTTAGTTCAGTTAAGTAGGAGACATCTGTTGAACTTTTAAAATGAAATATATTTGCATATTTATAGATTCAAGATTTTTTTTAATGAAGGAGAAGGAGTAGATTTAATTTTAAGGATTTTAACAAGATAATTAATATTTCTTTTTTGTGGAAAAACAAAAACCATAAAAGACACAAATTATTATTCAAAGTAGAGTATCTTATAAACGTCTTAAAACATGTGGAGGGGATCTTTAAAATCACCAGAACTGAATTGGGGTGCGTTCAAGGGCGTCTCTGTCCTTCTCTGCGTCGTGATACGTGTGGTGCGTTCAGGAGCGTCGTTGTTCTGAGATGCTTGTAGCAGCAGTGGAAGCAGCAGCGTCTTGTCTTGGTGAAAGCGGAGATTCCTCATCAGCCAGCAGCAGCAGCAGCAACAGCAGCAGCATCCATTGAAGCATCAGTGCTTCAGTGGTTAAATCTCCACATCTACCCCCGGACTGACCGCTCTTCCCTGGGATGTCGCCGTCGAGCATCGGTGCGGATTTGCTAAGGAGAACCGACGCAAGAGGAGACCTTTCCGGGGTGTTTTTTCGAGCGTGACTGGAAGGGAGCGGAGCTGCGATGGATGAAGGCAGGAGGAGACAAATAACGTTTTGATAATCGTTGGGTTTAGCTGGCTAAGCTAACGTTAGCAAGCCCTCAGCTCGCCCGTTGGTTGTTTTCCTCCCCCTCCCTGGTCGCTGACCGCTGTGGTGTTTTCCTCCATGAATAAACACTCCTTAATGCCTTTTTTTATTGATGCCGAGACATGCTGGAGCCTCTGAGGACATTTCTCTCAAGGATAAAGCATTGAGCTGTCTACTAGCCTCCCAACGTTAACGCTAGTTAGCTCAAAGCATCAGTAACATTTTTTTTTTCTCCTTCTCCGTTATTTTTTTTTTTCTCACCCAAGATGCTGGCAGAGGAGAAGTGTGTCTAACGGTGAACCTGAACTCGCATGGATACACTCTCCATGAAGGTCATGATACTGAGAGAATGATCATGCTGGAAAAACAGGTAAGAAAATTAACTGAGAAGCGTCATTTAAATGGACACCTGTGCTCATTTGCATATTATAATTAGGCGTTAATCACACTGTTGTGTTGTGGCGGCTTCCTGCACCTCCTGCAGAGCTCGAGTTTGATTGAAATGACATGCTGCAGATGATCAATACCTTTCTAATGATAACCTCTTTCTCTCGCCGTCTCTCCAGCTAATATTTAACAGATGCACTTGTGTATTTTGCGTTGGTGAAAAGAAACTAAGTACATTGACTCAAGTATTGCAATTAAGTACAATTTTGAGGTATTTGCACTCAGTATTTCCATTTGCTACTTTATACTTCCACTCCACTACATTTTAGTTACTTTTCAGATGAAGATTTGACACAATGGATAATGTAACAAGCTTTTAAAATACAACACATTGTTAAAGATGAAACCAGTGGTTTCCAACCTTTTTGGCTTTTGACGTCTTACAAAAAGCAGTGTGTAGTCGGGGTCACATTTCACATGTCTATGAGTTGTTAACAGCTCCACCAAAAAGTGATTTTTCCCTCTAAACTTCTCACATGCTTTCATTTCAATAAATGTTCAAATGATCCAATATTTCAGCAAAAATCAAAGATTAGAGAAAAAGTCAAAAAACTGAAAACAGATTTGTGTATCAGAACTTTGTTTTTCTTCTTTCCTCTCCCATTAATTATCTCACGACCCCTCAGATTTATCTGCTGACCCTTTGGAGAGGCCCGACCCCTAGGTTGGGAACCACTGGACTAAACTAGCTAACTGTATATAAAGTAGTGTAAACTAGCTCCACCTCCAGCAGCTACAACAGTAACATGCTGCTCTAACACTGATGATTCACTATTAATAATCTAATGATGTCATATATAATAATATATCAGTCAGAGGGACCAAACCACTACTTTTACTGCAATACTTTAATTACATCAAGCTCATAATACTTATGTACTTTTACTGCAATACTTTAACTACATCAAGCTCATAATACTTATGTACTTTTACTTCAGTAAAGCGTCTGAGTATTTTTTCCTCCGCTGGTACTTTGATATTTTTTGTGTTTGTAGGAGTGTCACACTCTACACCTGCTCAATTAGGATGACGATAACAGCATCATTATCTTGTTTTTTTTATTGTCTTTTATTGTCTTAGGCCTGCCGCCACAAACTATAGTTTTAATTATCTATGAATCTGTAGAGTACTTTTTTGATTAATCAATTAATTCTTTAGTCTATAAAATGTCAGAAAATGCTAAAAAAAAATGCCCATCACACATTTCCAGACACTTCAGTTTGTTCTCTAACCAACAGTTTATCATTTATGATGATAGAAAACAGAGAGAAACCAAAATGAGAACATTTGGTGCTTTGTCTTTATAAATGATGTAACAATTAATTGATTTAGTTTCTTTATTTTGACATTTTCTTGTGCTATTCTTATTCCCTGTACAGAGGTCAGTCCAGTCAGACAGTCTGAGGGATACTTATAAAGTGACCTGTTGATTCATTCATAGTCAACAGTAATATGAATATCATAACAACAATGACAGTTTTACTTACTTTTATTTAGGCCTGCATCTAAACTATTATTGTCATCATTGATTAATCCTTTGATTAAGGTTTCAAGGTTTATTCCAACACTCGGTGCAAAGGTATAAAAAAAACAACACATGTTGAAAATAACATAGAATATGGGAATAAAATACTGTAAATACAAAATACTACTAATAATGATAAATACTATGAATAAAAAACATAAAATAAAAATAGAAAAAGTACTTAATTAATAAGGCTGAGTGTACACAGGATGTGTAGTAAAATGACAGTGTAGTTAAAGGTAATGCAGTATTTATATTGGCTGATGGTTGAATATTATTTAGTCTATGAGATATTGTAAAATATCACAACCTCCTAAACCTCTTGTTTTTTGTCCGACCAGCAGTTCAAAATGATCACAATTAATTTTTAAAAGATTAAAAAAAAAAAAAAAGAAATCAATAAATCCTCACGTTTTGGAAGCTTGAAGCAGACAATGTTTGGCATTTTTTTGTTTGATAAATGACTTAAACAATTGATTAATTATCCAGATAATTCCTGATTTATTAACCGGTCGATCCTCTTAGTGATTAATTGCCTATTTGTTTGTCTAATTGTTACAGCATTAACACTGATGAACCATTTGAGGCCTTTAACAAGTAAAAAACACAAAACATTTACTGGTTGCTGAGGATTTAAGAAGCATTTGTTTTTTTTGCTGTTGATAGCGCAGATTAATTAACTTGAATAGAGTAAATAGAATAAATTATTAAATAAACATTGAAATAAATGGTCATTAGATAATCTGACAACAGATATATTTGTTTTAGTTAATATTCTCCAGTATATTCACTAGAAATATAAGCAGTGTTTTAAATAAAGAGCTGTGGATTGTAGTATCAGTGTCAGTTTTGGCCAAAAATGGTATGAAATAGTGCTGAAATAATTAATTAATTGATTGAACATAATTGAAAATCAATCAACAGTGTGTAAAGTGTGAATATTTGCAGCTTTTCTATGTTTTCTATTATTGTAAACTGATTCTCTTTGTGGTTTTTAACAGTTTTTCAGACAAAATAAACACTTAAGACGCAACACTTTGGGTTCCGGGGACTTCTGGTGACGACACAAATGGTCTATTACTTGGAAAAATAACAGCAAAATACAAATATGGTGTTATTTTCTAAAGATGAACCTAGAAATGGAGTTAGTTGCTTCCTCTGGTGTTCAGACGGAAAACATCCTTTTGTCAGTGGAGCTCATGACCTCTTCTGTCCAAGAACTGTGGGTGGTGGAGGGTCGGGGGTGGGTGGGTGGGGGGGGTTACTTCCTCTTGTTTAGTCCAACAGCAGCAGCAGTGTCCATAAACAAAGGTCGACACATTAATAATACATCACAGCTCCACAGACATGAGTTGTTTCTGCTCAGGAGCAGAGGACAAACTGTCGGACAGCGTTTTGAGATTCAAGAGGAAAACGCTTCGTCGATTAATCCGTTAATGACTCGACAAGAAATAGATCAATATCAGTGAATTGTTGAATATTGATGAATTGTTTGTGTGTGTGTGTGGAGGTTTCCTCTCTCGCAGTCTAAAAGACATGCAGGTCAGGTGAGCTGGAAAGCATCTGTAAGTGTTTATGTGCTAGTGGGTCACTATGTGTGTTAGCTCTGCGATAGACTGGCGACCGGCCCAGGGTGTAGTCCGCCCCATGCCCAGTGCATGCTGGGATAGTTTCCAACCCCCTGGTGATCCTACACAGGATAAGCTTATATAGAAAATGGATGGATAGATTGGTATGTTGTCATTTGTTCAGCGAAAATACCAAAAATTTTGCGGGATGTGCATCATAAATATGAAGAGACGTTTTTAACCAGACGTCTCTTATCTAACCAGATAAAAGTCTTATTGAGATTTTTCAAGAGAGATCAGGCCATGAGGGCAGCATGAACATCGTTAAAACAATAACTACAAACAACATAAACAGACTACAACACACAACACAACACAACGTCCAGTTTATTTGCATCAAAAGACTGTAGACAAATAGAGCAAGAACGATGAATTTAAACGTAACCACACCACAACTTGCAGTGTCCGTGTGGTCGCGAGGGTCCGTACTTGAGTGAATGACGTAAAATTTCGTCATCTGTCCACGTCCGCAAGGGTCCACGCAGCCCAAAATTTGAGACCAAGTGGTTTGTACGCACTGCAAGAGCACCGCCTTAGCATGCCCCAGAATGCCGGAAGTTTATAATATTCACAGACTGGATTATATAACTCTGGAAATCACGGCTGCAACCTTGTTTTCCAGCGTGCACGTGTGAAATGCATCTGTGTTTACGGACCTCTGATTGTCCACATGCAAACCTGCAGCTGTCCACTGAATGTCGAAACCATGAATTGGCCTTTTAGAAAGAAGTTTTAAGGCATTACTTTGGGTTTTGGTAACATCTGATTGGCATGTGTCATAATTTTTTACCTGTTACGGTTCATCTTCATAATCACATTTCATAATCAGGTTTTTTTTCAAATGTTTGGGGTTTTGGCTCTGAGAAATTGTGACATTTTTTACATTAAAAGACAAATCAAGAATATAATCAGTGTATAATTCATCACACGTTGCATATTTCTATGAGTTGCAAGCTTTTCTTAATTATTTTTCTTTATTTAGTCTTTTTTTTTAAAGCAAAAATACCAAACATTTGATTGTTCCAGGTTCTTAAATGTGAGAATACATTAAACTACACTGTAAATTTCTCAAATACCTTTAGAGGTTGTGATATGTAGCACAACAAGCTAGTTAAGCTGTAAACATAACCGCACGTGCTCAGTGGTGTCTGCCGTACACAGAACTGCTCTCCGGAGACTGAAAATGTGGTCGCTGTTATTAGTCTTTGGAGCCGCTTGTAAACAAACTAACGTGACTAAACTCTTCCTAATGAAGGATCATGTCAACAAGTGCAGCGATGTGGCTCACTGATGTGTTTTTGATAGTTTTTAGACAACGACGGAGGTCTACGGCAACGAGGAATAAGATATATCAAGCTTTGGATACACACACCATACTTGTTGGTTTGGCCCCAAACATAAAAAAAATATAGAAAATAAATAAACTCATCCTTTAAGCAGTGCAGTTGAGTTTTTTTATACGACTGAGCCAACATTTCTGGAGGTTTACACCAACAAAACTCATCAAGTAAACATGATGATTCAGTGTCAAAGGTCACCGCTGAGTTTTGTCCGTGAGGCGAGCAGGATGAGAGCTGCTGCTTCAGGATGTGAGGCTTCCCCACTGCTTCTGTTTAAAGGGTCTATTTAACCCTCAACACACACACACACACACACACACACACACACACACCAAACACACCAAACACACACACACACCAAACACATTGCCTGGATCTGAGTGTAAACAACCTTCTCTTATTCTTCTTTTCTCTCCTACACGCAAATCCTGTTTCCTCTCGCTGGTATTATTGATGTTTATCCTCTTTTGGAACATTTATTTGCCTTTTTTTCTTCTTCCCCTCCACTATTGTAGGAAATGTAGTGTGCAGATAAAGCTGTGAGCTTTTCTGTCGCTGCCACAGTGCTCCATTTTCTGCCCGCTGCTCCAGAAACCACTCGCTCTTGAAGCTTGACTTCACTCCAAGCATATCTGACTTCTTTGTCTGATGGAATGTGACAAGAATCAGAGATTTTTTTTTCCCCCTCAGTTTTTAGTCCCGAGGGGGGGGATTTTTTTTTTTTTTTTTTTTTTTTTCTCAGAAGCATTAGTTTTGTGTGTGGAAGAAGGGCTTGTCCTTGAAATCTCTTGTGCGGAGAAGTGTATGAACAGTGTTTCAAAAGTGCAGGAGCGGTGTAACATTTCGACTTGTTGCTGAGTGTTTCCGAGAGTTTCACCGTCAGTCTGTGCAGCTCTGTTTTGTTTTTTTTTTTCCTCCTCCTCCTCCTCCTCCTCCTCCTCCTCGGCTGTTTGTCCTAATTTGTTTTTTTCAAATCTGCTCTTCAAGGCCAACTGTCCACGTTTGTAATTTCCAAGTGACCGGATCAGAGTTGTGTGTTTAGACACTGTAATCATTTGCAGGCGTGTTCATGCCGACTGAAGGCTGAACTTTTCCATCCAGAGACTCTTTTTTAGATGTCTTGCGTTTTTTTTGGGGATGTTTTTCTTGTGCGCGGTACAAAACAGGCTCCAGAGGAGGAATGATATCTCTTCATCCGTCCGTCCATTGTGCTGACATAGGAGGTGTGATATAAAACACTTGACATCTGAGCGGGGGTGAATCACCTGCAGATAAATCACATTATCTACATTTACCTGCGTAGACTTGAAAAAAAAAACATCTTCTACTCTTATTACATTTTGTGCTAAAACTGAGATTTAAAGGTGCAGTGTGTTGGATTTAGTTGCATCTAACAGAACAGACTCGGCAGAAATAGGATATAATATTCATAAGTATGTTTTAATTGGTGTATAATCACCTTAAAAATAAGAATTGTTGTGTTTTCATTACCTTAGAATGAGCGGGTCCTCTTCCATGGAGCCCACCATGTTGGGGGTGGAGGGGTATTCAGTTGGTTGCAATCTGCACCCTCACCACTAGATGTCACTTAATCCTGCACACCTTTAAGCAGCCTGAATGAAAATCATAATATGAACTTTAGGGGTAAACAATATATCAGTCTTCTTATCAGTATCAGGCAATAATTTTATAAAAAATAAAATGTATTAATCACTGATATTTTGCACAAATATATAAGCATAATTTTGAAAGTCTTAAAGATAAATTTTACTTTCTAGAAACTGGAAGGAAGCACGTTTCCCCATTTTCATAATAATAAGAACTTCCTTTTTTTGGTTTTGTTTTGTGACATTCAGCATCTGACTGGAAATCCTTCAAGTTCCAGAAGCTGCACAACTCAGTGAATGCAACAATAAAAATTAATGAAATGTTACACAGAAGAAAAAGTTTTTTTTTTACCTTTGATTTTAAGTATTTGTGCTCATCTCTTTCAGTAACAGCACATAGAAACAGTGTTTGTGTTTAGTGATAAAACAGGAAACGTATGAATAAAACAAAAATTACAATTAACATATTGATACTATGGTAACAAAACAATAACATAATGATACATCAACTGCTATTCTTTTTTTTTTACACACACAACACAAAAACCATGTTTGAAGAGGATGTGAATGACTGGAATGTAAAAACATTGTGAGGCCGTTGCTGAGACAACATGACGACCATAAATGGTATCAAAATGTGTGAGTGTGTGAGTTCATGAAAAGCTTGAGGACAACTTTAATCAATACAGTAATCAGCAGTAGGGATGTCGATGATTAATCAATGATTGATTAATTGCTGTTAATAATTGAATTGGTCAAAATGTATTATCCAGTAATGCAGAAGATAGAGGGACGTGCAGTGTTACTCTCAGGAAATGTTCTGTAGATTTGTTGTACCTGGTTGTGCCAATGAAATGGAGTTACAGGTGTGTTTGCTGACCTCCCGCAAGGGCTGCATGAATTATAAAACAAACGCACCTCCATGCCATCCAAGGAAGAAAAAAGTGCCTTGATCTGCTCACTGTGGCGGTCGTGTTAATAAACACTGTGGCAGAATATAAGTTGTGAATATTCCATGGAGTTGTTGTCTGGTTGAGATAGCTATCATGCTAACGTTAAAATAGCATCTTCAAGAGAAGCAGTGAGCAGCTGCTCGGTTACTGCAGGCCGGGAGGTCAGACAGCAGAGAGCAAGGCTTGAGGTTGAGGTACATCAAAGTGCCGCCAACGACCGCTAGATGCTCCAACTGATTCTCTAGAAATACTACGTCAGTCATTGTTTTCAACGAGTCATTATGGTCTCAGTCTCTAAAATCAGTGTGCTGTGGTTTTGGAAATTATTGCTCCATTAATAAGTAAGGATGCACGATATTATCGGCACGTTATCGGTATCGGCTGATAAAAGCTCTAAATATCGGCATCGGCAAATTCTGACGATTATGAGAGGCTGACATGTCGCCTTCTCCTCTGCCGCCTGGCTGTGCTTCCCTCGATGGACTGTGTCACCCCGACGGTCCCGGTGTTTCCTCTGCAGGCTCTACTTCACTCGGCTGCCCGTCAGGCCCGCTGCTTCTTCCCTCTTAAACCTGAATAACAAACCGGGGCTCAGTGCTCCACATAGAGAGCCGGGGCCAACGTTAGCCATTATCATTATCCAACCAGAGCACCGAGCCCCGGTTGGATAATGATAAATAATAATGAAAACCAACAGGTGACGACACACCCGTTGATTTTGATGGATTATTATAAGGGGTTGCGAGATGATGCGATTCCTTTTACTTTATTTAATGTGAATTACTGTATTTTATCTCTGTAACCCTCTAAAAGTTATTAAAATAAAACAAAATAACTCCTCTTTCATTACAATACAACATGTGACAAGGCTTACCAGGTAGACTTTACTTTATTTTATGGGGCTCACAAGCCAAAACAAGGTTGTGAACCACTTATTTACAGTATATAACATTAAACTTTTGACCTTTTTAAGACTTGGGTGGTTTCTCCACTGAAGCAGCTTTACAATAGAACAAAAGCATCCAGCTGTGGTGACAAAACAGGAGATAAAATCTGAGCTCGGCAAACATGGAGCTGCACGGTTCAACAGTGAATATGTTGCTGAATTATTTCAGTCTGTATGTATTGAAACCAGAGTCTCACAGTGAAAAAGATTTAACACCTGGACTTCTTCTAATAGTCGCCCGTGATGTCGATGGTTTTATTCTCCTGTTGCATGTCGGGCTGTAAAACTGTTAAACACCTCATCATCATCATCATCATCATCATCATCATCTTGAGGAGAGGCCTTTAACCCGTCAGATGAGAGTGAGAGCAGCGACGACAGGTTTACACGTAGCAGTCACGCCTTGCAGATGAACTGACCTCCTGTGTACCTGCACCGCCCGTCCTGTCTTTGTCCGAGTCCACAGGAAGCGGACCTGCGGGTTCCAGTCTCGCTTCCTGTCCTGGCTTGGTATCTGTGGAGAAAAAAGAGGGGAGGAGGAGGAGGAGGAGGAGGAGGAAGAGGAGAGGAGAGGAGAGGGAGGGGGGGGGGATCCTATGTAGCCCTATGAAGAGCTGGCTTTGCCTCCCTGTTTCCATGACAACCGCTCTTCTACAGTATTCAGCTGTGGGACGGCCTCTGCATCTGAAAGCAGTTCCCAGTGGTAATTCAGGCCCTCTTTCCCTTCGGCTACACTCTCTTCTTCTTCTTCTCCTTCTTCTTCTTCTTCTTCTACTGTGTCTGTGTATTTTTTTTTTTTTTTTTAAAGCAGCAGCAGCACTTCATCTTCACATCGTTTGCATCTGAATCAAGGCTAAATTCTGTCTTTTCTTTCCCTCTTTCTTTAAATTACCCCGAGTCTTAACGGCTCGGACTCGGAGCCAACACACACTTAAAATATTTATACCGGCTGTTCTTTCAACGTGCAAATATTAGCCGAGTGAAAGAAAAGAAAAAAATCTTTTAAAACGAGGAATGAATGATGCTGTTTGCTCAGTTTGTGGGATCATTGTGTTTTATTTTGCAATAGATTTCCCCAAAGGCTCAGTTAATAATTACACAGTGTGGATGTTCACTCTGACAGACTGACGATGATGATGAAACACAAAAAAGCAAAGCAGAAGTAAAAGCAGAGAGCAGGACTGGTGCGATACAGTAGGTGAGATAAAGAAAACCTCAGACATGTTTTTCACAGCTCTGAGTCTGTAAGTTGCTGCTGTCAGGCCAAAAACAAACTTACTTCCTTTCTATCACGGTTTCAGCCATTTGGGGTAAAAGCCGTGTGACCTACATACCGTGTGACGTGGTTAGACTTCACTTTCACTGGAAATGTTTTTCAGAGTTTGCAGAAAGGCTGTTTGGGTCTTCAGGTTCAGGCTGCAAAGGTGATGAAGAAAAAAAAATATCCAAATGTCAATATTGACTCCTGTTGGAGGAATAAGATGCTTCTGATGGCTGCTGTGGGGGGAATCCCTCACCTACACACAACACAACACAACAAAGACTGAGAATGTAAATACCTGCTCTGTAAAGGTTTAGTTTCTCAGTTTAGTGTGTTAGTGTTGTTAATTTCCTCAAAGCAGGAGTTTAACGGAAGTGTTGAAGTGTGTTTGCTAAAATCAAACCACACAAACTGCAGGTTAATTGTGAGGCCCGTGATGTTGCTTGTAACTAACGGGTAAGTGTAGATAACATAAACGTACAGAACAGGGTTCTAATCAGGAAATTGGTCAACGGAGCTGAATTTCATGCAGATTTTGGGTTGGATCTGTGACCAGGTGCTGAATCGGTTTTAAAATACTTATCTGTTCATCTTCACACACCTACTTTTTTCTAGTCTGATTAATTACAAAGTAAATGTACGATGTAGAGCTGCAACAAATAATGGACAGACAGAAAATTAATCGGCAACTATTTTGATAATCGATCATTTTGGTCATATTTCAAGCAAAATTGCCAAAATATTCTTCTGTTCCAGCTTCTTAGTTTAGAGGATTTGCTGTTTATTTTTCATGTGTGTGTTTTTACATTTATAGCAATCATTTGGAAAATCTATAGGTCCTGGACTCTTGGTCGAACAAAACAAGCAAACTGAAGAAATTTGTGGCCTTTGCTATGTGATGTAGCGCTGCTGCTCGTTTCTGTGAAGATTTATAAGCTTAATATTATATTTCATAATAATGTCCTCTGATGTTAGCAGAGGCTCTCTTTACTTCAGGTGAAGCGTCATGCCCTCGCCATTATTGGGTGAAAACAATCCCTCTAATTTGACTGGTGGTAAATGCAAATTCTGAGGTCTTTGCCAATTTAATAGCATAAAATAAGAAAACTGTATTGCTTTTACCTATTAGGCCCAAATCCTATTGCCAGGCCAACAATTATGTTATGTCGTTACAGATGAATGATCAGCGTTGTTATATAGAAAAAATTAAAGAAATAGAGTTTTATGAGTGTCATTGCTAACTGCTAAAGTAGCTAGCAGATCTGAATAGCGTGTAAACAACTGTGGGATTAGCGAGAAAGTAGCTAAAAGAAGGAGAGAGCTATGCGTGCTTGAGCAGCACTAGTGTAAATTTAAATTTAGCGGCTAATTAGCCGCTGTAATAAAGACTGTAGCTATATTAACTGAGTTGAGAGCAGAAACAATGCTACCGCTACATGTAACAGGCAGGTTTACTTGGTACCTATGTTTCAGCAAACCAGGGGAAAAGCTAGCTTGATGCAGCTAGTGCTAGCGAGCTAGCTGCTACAGGCTAACATTAAATTGGGGGAGATTTTCTTGGCTTTTCAGTATATTCTTTGTACTGCCCT
Source organism: Thunnus thynnus (assembly GCF_963924715.1). Classification (NCBI taxonomy): domain Eukaryota; kingdom Metazoa; phylum Chordata; class Actinopteri; order Scombriformes; family Scombridae; genus Thunnus; species Thunnus thynnus. The sequence continues at coordinate 36,606,687 of NC_089518.1, forward strand.
TTCAATGCAGCATTAACATTCTGTTACTGTGTACTTTTAACATTATAACTCTTGACTTTAACATCATTAACTTAGCTGTGATGACGTGTTTGCCACAGACGTATCCCACAGTTTACCATTTTTAGAATCTCTGCGGATGACCTGAAGCTACAGATCTCTTCTTTTACTGTCCTTCGCTCTTTGGGGAAGTATTTATTTTATTATAGTTATATTTTATTATTGTCACTAGATTTTCCGCCGGCACTTTTATAGCGCTTATTTTCACCCAAAAGGGGGTGTGTGGGTGTGGTCGACCTGAACAAATAAAAAAGAAGCCTGTTATATAATGTGTATGCCAGTTAAGCATAATATAATCATGCTATTTTCAACACTTTGTTGTTCTGGATTACTCATCTAAATTATTATCGTCATATTTCAGTCACTGTGGGTGCATGTGTTCAGCTGATTGTGGTTTGTAGTAACATAGTAACGTACGAGATGGCAGTAGCTACATTTGATGTACCATAAGTGACAGAATTTTCCACAACGCAGTAGAGAGTGAACGTGAGCAGCCCGACTCGCAGACGGAAATTTGATCTTCGTACTAAAATGTGAGCAAATATACTTATCAAACAGAGGAAATTATAAATAAAGGCCTCACTCTAATATAAACCTGCTTCCAATAAAGGCCTGGTAGCCTCTGCAGTGGAGGTAAATAAATTCCACTATTAGAGTCAATACGGTATATAGAAATATCTGCTTGTTATTGCAAAGAAGTCAAAGAGAGGTCAGATGAACGATGATCAGATAGTCACAGTCAATATTTTTTTCATATTCATTACTGACTCATCCTTCAAGATGAAGTTCTGAAAATTCAGACAGGAAGTGCCACGATTTCGTCGAAATTTACTTCATATAAGAGGAAGTTGGACAACATAATAAAATCTTGTTGCCACCACAAATTGTGTCATAGGAACCTGAAATTGCAACCTAAAAATTATTTATTGATTTCAGGCACGATGCTGCTTTTTCTGTGCGAATAATTAAACGATATTTTTGTATTTTACAACTTTGGAACAGCTGATTTTAGAGGTTTGGCTGCTGTCTTTGGACTTGCTGTTGACAGCCTTTTTCCTTCCTTGTAAAACATTAGTAAATCTGAGTTTTTGAATATGTTGAACTTGTTTTCATTAGTGAGCAGTCTTCTTCTTCTTCCAGGCCTTTTTTTTTTTTTTTGCTGGCATAGTCTTCATTTACTGGCACGTTAACTGCAACCAACAACATGGAATAGCATGAAAGTATCAACAGGATTATGTATCACTTTGACACAAGCGTAGATGTGTTTCCTCATGCGTCCTAGTAGGAGTACAAGACCCACACTAAACAGGAACCTGCTCACCAAACTTAAATTGGATGTGACTTGAATGTAACATTAGCATGAACAGTGGAAGCTAATACATCAGTAAACACGGAGAAAAGAGCTCCAACTAATAAAATGTCAACGATCAGAAGAAGAAGACATAACAGAGCTGCTTACATTGTTTGATTGACAGTAGTCTCAGTGCAGAAACACCATCAAACATTTAATAACGCTCAGTAAGAAAGGCAGGAGTCAGCATCATCGCAGCAGCTGGAGGATTTTCAGACTCCGTCGGCTTCTTTCATCATCTCAGTACATATTTACAAAAGAAAACAATTTTCAGATGAGGGCTGGTGACCTGCCAGAACGTCTGGTTTCACTTTTTTTTTTTTTTTTTTTTTTTTTTACCAGCGACATTAATTAGGGGGGAGGCTGATTCATACATCAGTCACCCTGCTTCATCTTTAATTGGCTCACACAGACAGTCTGGCACTACAGGAGCAAAACAGAGCCGGTCTTTCTCTCTTGATTAAATCGCTGCAGCATAATGAAGCAGAAGAGAGTCAGACGGCAACTCAGAACCCCCCTCTCTCTGTGTGTACCTGCTGCATTTCATTGGGCAACAAGGTTGGTTTTTTTTGTTGTTTTTTTTTTTTTGCCCAGAAAGATGCATGCAGCGCCGTGGTCTGAGCACTTCTTCGGCCGAGAGAAAGCAAACACACTGCGGTTGTGGCACAACAGCTGAGTGTTGGGCAATACCTTCACAAGACGTAAAGATGTAAAGAGAGCAGCTGCTGACAGTTAGACGCTCCCTGGTGAGGGAGGGAGGGAGGGAGGGAGGGAGGGAGGAGGAGGAGGGAAAAGACGAGAAGAGGAAGAGGGAGGGAAACGAGGGGGAGCGCAGGGTTTGTTGGTGGCTGGGAAGAAGAGGAGGAAGGAGGTGGAAGGGTTCCTCTTTTTTTTTTTTTTTCTCTCTCTCTCTGAGACGGATTCCTCGCAGTCTTCAGTGAGAGGCAGAGCGAGCCAGCGAGGGAGCGAGCAGCCAGCTGTGGGAGTTCCTTCTTGATATATATATATATATTTTATTTTGGTTTGCTTTATCTTTTATTTTATTTTTGTATGTGTGTTGCGAGCGGTCGAGCGGCTGCGCTGCGCTGTGCTGCGTTCAGTGTGCAGCATGGAAGCCAAGTCTCTGTTCAGCCTACACAGAGCCCTCGCTCAGCCCGTCAAGATGTGCATGTTCGACTTCCCCGTCACCATCCTGGACGACCTGGTGAGCTCGATGCAACGCCGCCACACCGCAGAGAGCTGGCTCTGTGTGTGTGTATGTGTGTGAGAGAGACCATGAGTGCATTTGAATATCTGTGCTTGCGTGCATGTCTGTAAGAATACATTAAATTGTAATTGAATGTGTGTTTGCAAGTGTGTGTGTGTGTGTATGCCCTTATTCTGTCTGTGTGTGTGTGTGTGTGTGTGTGTTTGTGTTTCTTTGCGCTCATGAGTGTTAGCGCACGTACAGCATATTGTAGAGTACTTTAAAGTATTTATTGTGTGTGTGTGTGTGTGTGTGTGTGTGTGTGTCTGCATCAGTGGTATACCATCATGACACTCACACCAAACATATTTGCATGCGTTTTTATCTTAAGATACAGGAAATATGTTGTGTCATAGTCACTTTTTTAGAATTTATATCAACAAAATAATCAGTTCTGAGTAATTGCAGAATTGCGGACACAAGTGTGTGTGTGTGTGTGTGTGTGTGTGTGTGTGCAGTGCCGCAGTGTGAGTGTGTGTTTGTGCTGACGAACAGCTGGGTGTGTGTGTGCTTACTTTTGCATTTGTAAGAAAGTAAGTTTATTTAAAGACTTAGCACACTGTACAAGAAGGTATTACACATTATAGAGAAATAGATTGTAATGCATGAAAAGTTCAACAGTTCAATATACAATTAAATGAACATCTTACACATCTCATCCAATCTGTTTTAATGCAAAATTTCAATTTGTGCTTAAAAAACCTGAGTGTAAATGCTGTAAATTAGGAAAAAAAAGTCAAAATATGGCAGAGAAAGTTTAGGTTTAAGGTGTGTTCTTCTTCTGTAATGGGTTAATGGCGCCAACTGGAGAATTAGCGCCACCTGCTGTTTATTTCCTACTATTCATATAACAGGAATGGATGGAAACAAGCATTAATTAGCATTTTCTTTTGATGGTTTTCTGGAAATTTGGTTAAAATTTGCACTACATTTGGTTTGACCCTTGGCTAGTAATAATGTATGTGTGGTTTACTTGATTTATTTAACTTTTATTTAACCAGGAAGTGTCTCTGGCTTTAGTAGGGAGATCTGGCGGAAAAATTTGTGTCACAAACTTACATAAAAACACATTAATTTACAATAATCACACCCAGCACAACAAAACATGATCTGAGAAATATGAGTGACATAAAACTTTTCAGAATGTTTACATTCCTCGTGAAACTTTTTTTAATGCTTGACTACCTGACATGAGGGCAGCGTTTCCAGTTTTTCCTGGTCTGACCATGAAGAGAAGTTGTTGACTTATTGCAGCCAATTAGGGCTTGTAAACAGACGTCACATGACTCACTAGTAGATTAATGAGCAGTTTTGGTGACCTGCTAATAAAGCGCTAGCTATTGTTTTAGCTGATGCTGTAGTTTACTTCCTCTGTGGTTCATCAGGTGACTTTTTCACCTGGTCTTGACTCTCTGCAGTTGTTATGTTGTGCCTGGATTTACTGCTGGCTCGATTTCAAACTCTCTCTCTTGTCATGTTGGTGCGATTTGAGGCTGTTTGCTTCACCTGAATCACACCTCTGTTCCTGTGGGATCAGGTTTTATTTTGTTTTTTTATTGGTATCTGCCAAGTTTCCCTGTGATTGTTCTTACCTGGCCACATGGATGCAGGTAGAGGAGAATAAAAAGGTCACGGTGCTAAGTGTGAACGCAGCCAGTGTGTGTGTGTGTGTGTGTGTGTGTGTGTGTGTGTCGGGCTGCCACTGGCACCGACTCAACACGCCCGGGCAACCATCTCCCTGCAGACGAGGCCATGCTCTTTGATATTCTGACATGTTTGGTCGTGTCTGTATTAATCCCACAGGCGACTAATGAATATGTTCCTGTGTCAGCTCGTTAATAAATCCTGATACTGGTAAACAATAAAGAGACGCTGGCAGATCTTCTCTTCACTGTTGTCGATCTGCGAGTTTTACAGAAATATAGTTAAATGTGAAGAGCCTGGTATTAAACCGGCTCTTTATCTGGTGACTGAAGTGTTTTTCACTGTACTTTATTTAAAATGGTTTTATTTATTAATATTTTTCTACACTTTAAATCCGTACTCCTCCTTTTTCTCGCATCCTTGTTGAGCAGTTTTGCTTTTATCAGCCATTGAAATGACACTGGTTTATATATTTTTGGCTAAAATGGAATTTTAGTTATAGATGTGCTGATGCCCTCAGGACTGTATGACAAAAACAATCCATTGTCTTGCACATCTGTAGTGCTCTTGTTGATTTTCAGTTCTTAAAGCAACGTTTAAATATGGAATAATGGGAGTGTTTCCCACATACTGTATATATCTTTTTTGGCCAAAAGTATGTGGACTAAAGCTGCAACAATAAGTCAATGAATTGATTTGTCAATCAACAGAGAATTAGACAACTATATTGATTATCGATTTAAAAAAAAGCAAAAATCTCCAGCTTCTTAAATGTGAATATTTTCTGGTTTCCTTTGTGCTCTTTGATAATAAACTGAATATCTTTGATTTATAGACATTTGATGACGTCATCTTGGGCTTTGGGAAACAATGATCGACATTTTTCACCATTTTAAAGACCAAACAACTAATCAGTTAATCGAGAAAACAACCAACAGATTAAACGACAATGAAAACCATTGTTAGCTGCAGCTGTAATATGTACAACCTTGTGCACAGACTTGCTTGGACCCTTAATTCCAAGTCAGGGAAATCAAATATATTTTAGATAATAGTGTGTTTCCAACTTTGTGGCAGTAGTTTGATGAAGTCCCTTTACTGTTCTATATGACAAAGTCAGCTCCGTAAAGAAATGTGTTTTCCAGTTCAGCATGGAATAACTTGACTGGTCTACACAGAGCTCTGATCTCAACTGATTCAACACCTTTTGGGATGAACTAAAGGCAGACTGTTTGCCAGACCTTATCACTCAACATCAGTGTTGGACCTCACTGATACTCTTGTGGCTAAAATGGGAAGCAAATCCCTGCAGCCACGTTCCCACATGTGGTGGAAAACCTGAAACCGGAGGAGTGGAGGCTGTTAGCGGCAGAACGTCTATGCTTACACAGACTACACAGATATATACACAGACTTTTAGCCATGTTGTGAATTTTACTGGATACCTGCATTGATTATTTTTTCCTTTCAAAAGTCTGTGGGCATTTAGTTTGATGTGTGATCTGATAGAAGTCTGCAGCCTCATAGTAGAGCTGTCCCAAATACCTCTGTTTGGGCTTCGAAGCTCGAACTTTTCACATAGAGTAGGTCTAGACTGGACTCTTAAAATTACAGAGACCCAACAATCCCCCCATTGGCAGCACTTGGCGACAGCGGTAAGGAAAAACTCCCCTTTGATGGGAAGAAACCTCAAGCGGAACCCAGCTCAAGGTGGGCGGCCATCTGCCTTGACCGGTTGGGTTGAGAGAGACTCTAATATCATATGTACAAGTCATGCTAACATTAGCCTAATCAAAAAAAAGGTTGAATGCGTGGTGTCGGGTCTACAACCGAGAAACTACTTACATTTTTCAGGTGAAGTGTTACTATCTTTTGGCATATCTGGCAAACTTTGAAGTTATTCCAGATGCTTGACAACTTTAAGGAGTCACATGTCCTATGACGCTGCATTGGACGTGCAAAGTTTCGCAGGTAGACGAGATGAGAGCAGGGGTACAAATGTTTGATCACCGATTTTGCTGTTCCGATACTAAGGCATCGAACAAAGCTTTGAAGCATTTGGGTCAACCCTACCTTATAGATTGTAAACCAGCCCTCCTTCATCAGAAATTAGTAGGGCTCTAGTATCCTGGTCAACTGGTCGATTAGTTGGTCGATATGCTCTCGTCCGACCAAATTCTCATTGGTCGAATAATCTCCGTGTTATTTTCATAAGGAGAAAAGTGCGACATCAACAGCCTTCCAGGATTAATCCATCATTTCCTGCGGGGGGAGTGACAGACTAACAAATTACCTGAAAACGGGGGTGTATTGAAAACACCCCCGTCGTTTTCACAACTTTGAACTCGCCCAACCTAACGGAGACTGCTGGGTCTAACTGTACTCAACGTTTACTGAGCGTTAACTGAATCAGTGTTTCTCCTATAATTATAACAACTCTCGCCAGGCTAAAAAAATATTTTTTAATGTCAAAAATAACGCCAAATATCCATTGATTCGGAAATCAATAGGCCTAGTGTTTGGGAGTGTCTGTGCAGCGCTGTTCCGGTACGTGAGTCAACCGCTGTGTCGTTACCAAGGAAACTGTTGGTAGTAACTCCGTTAAGGAATACGGCATTGCGTAGTACGTTTGCGTAGCGAGCGGGAAAGAGTGAGCGGCAGGAAAGTGACGGTGGATACGAGCGGAGCAGAGGAAAAGGTTAGCAGTAAGTTGTCAGTCTGACAGTGAATGTACAGTTCAGACTCCAGTGTGTAACAGTTAATAAATGCTAAAAAGTGAAGTCTGTTGTTTCCCCAAGTGCTGGAAAAGTGAAGGGGGTTAGCTCCAAAGTTAGCAACAATGGGTTAGCCTAACCGACGCGGAGAAATGTGTGACTGCGGAGTTCACTGTGCACTCTGTCCTTTCCCCCCCTCCCCCTGCGACTAATTGATCGGTTGAAGATTATGTACAATTTCAGTCGACCAAGATTTTCTTTGATTGACTACAGCCCTAGAAATAAGCTTGTGAATGCAGCTGTTTTGTAGTCGACTACCTTCCACAAAGTAACTCTCCACCTGTGGGAAACGCTCAGCATGTATTTACTGCTGAGTCCTTCAGGAGATCCCGGTGATACGAAAAAGCTGAAATCACATCCTCCTCCTTTCCAGTCGGTATTTGAACTCGATTCTCACCCCGAACGGCTTTTAAACAGCATCTGTAAAGCACGTCAGGCTAACTTGTTGCATGAAACATGCTCTAACAATAATATTTAATCAGATTTGACCCTCCGCTGCGCTGTCAGTGTGAGAGGTGGATATCTGCTGTCAGCTGAATTTCAAACCAAGGTGCTCTCTCTCTCTCTCTCTTTCTCTCTCTCTCTCTCTCTCTCTCTCTCTCTCTCACTGCAGTCAGTCTGCTGTTGCATTAGGGTCAGGCGGGGGGGTGATATGTTTGAAATATAGTGTAGGCATGTAGTCTTTAACCACCGGCCAGTAAAAACAGTTGTATAACGCTGTCTGTGGCTGTAGCGGGAGCTTTGTGAAGTCTGAGAAATGAACCGCTGATGATCTCATGGTGATGTCATCGGGGTTATCTCAGCGTACGCTCGGGACCAGAAACTTATAACAGAAAGAAAGTCTGTGTGACAAACTGCAGCAGGAGTTTGAAAGACGTGGGTTGTTTAGTCAGGAAGGCCTCTGCTTCTGGGTGCATTATGGGAAATATAGTATTCGTGACCTATAGTATATTTGGGACTAAAACAATCTGAATATCTTAGCTTCTGATGCTTTGATTTCGACCATTTTCTGTTTTTTTTGTGTGTCTTGCGAATCCCACAACTTTAGATCTGTGTAAATCACTGGAGTCACGGCTGGATCAACCTCCTACGAGCCCTGAGGCTGAATTTCTCCATTGATCACCCCTATACATGGTCGTGCTCAACAGAAATGATTGACAGAAAATTAATCGCCAACAATTTTGCTAACTAAGTAATGATTTATGTCATTTTTTTATAGCAAAAACGCCAAAAAAATTTATCTTTTAGCAGCTTCTCTCATGTGAATATTCGCTAGTTTCCCCAGTTTTTCCATGATAACATCTTAATGTGTTTTTGACTGATGGTCAAACAAAACAAGTCATCTGAATATGTTAACTTGGGCTTCAGGGAATAATAATGATCAGCATTATTCACTGCTGTCTGACATTTTATACACTGAACAATGAATCACTTATTAAAGAAAGTAACTGTCACACTTATTAATAATGAAAATAATTAGTTAGTTGCAGCCTTACAGCACTTTTATAAACCACAACTTTATAACAAATGAGACTATGAAAGTCCCTCTTCAAGACCAGGACCACAAGGTAGCCCAAAATCATGTGGAGTAAAGTTGGACTTATGGCTTTTCTTGGCTGGACTACTCTTATAATAACAAACAAAAATCTAATATCTAATCTAGAGGCCCCGAACGAGTAAAGTTGTTGTTTTTCCCTTAAACAACATATCAATCAAAACCACATGTGACTGACGAGTTATTGGCTGTTTTGTTCTGCTCTGGCCTTTCATATTGTTGCATGGTTTTTATGATGTCACATTATTATCATGATTAAGGCAGCTGGGTAGCGTTAATTCAACATTAAGATGATGAAAAAATTAGGATGCAGCCATTTAAAACAAACATTTCATACAACATTTATGTTTATGCAGCAGGCTGGCGGAACAGTGATGTGCGGAAATGTGACAGGATAGTTGACAGGCAGGCAGTGATGGTAAAAAGAAAGTTAAAAACAAACCGTTTCTCAACTGTCAGCTGATCGAGCTGTCAAACCGTCGCTCGGCTCTACAGGAAATGAATAGATGTCTGCAGACTTGTTGATACAGTTCACTGTGGATGTTCAGTAAGTGATGATCCTCTGAGGAACTGAAGCATTTTATCACAGTGTCAAGTCAACACTGAGAAAAGTAGTTGAATTTTACAAATTTAACTGTAGAAACTAAATGCAGATCAACAGTTAAATCTGAGAGAGCTGCAACTAACGATCATTTTCATCTTCCAATTGTTTTCTCAGTTAATCGTTTTGTCTATAAAATGTTCACAACTTCTCACAGCTGATGGTGATGTCTTCAGTTTCCTAGTTTTATCCGAATGTCACATGTGACAAATACATTAAATACATAATACATTTCTTTCTCAGCCTGGGTGACCGTCGTCAGAGAGGAGCTGCTCTCCCGACCGTCCCCGGCTGGCTGCCGTTGGCATGAGAAAGCATTTTTAAATGGCAGTAAGCTTGGAGCTCGGCGGAGCACCTGAATGGCTCCGCTGGCTGAAACAATGGCAGGGAATAAATCCAGAGGCTGCTAGCGGCTAGCAAGACAGGCGGGCCTCTCAACTCTCAGGAGCTGCTTCACTGGGTGTGAATGAGAGGCTTCTTGTCTCGCTGTGTGTTACTGGGAAACTCTCTCATAGGGGATTATTTCCCAGCAGCAGAAACAGGGCGTCTGTACCACTTAAACCAGCGTTAACTGATATTTTTGGCCGCTTGCAGGCAGCGGAAACAAGTAAACACAAACATCACTTTTTAAGTTGATATGATGAAGATTATCATTCATTTGGAGTTTCTGTCCACCTGGTGAAGGTAATGTTTTTGCTCTCTACTGTTTCATGAGGGAAATATCTGGCTCTTTAGCTGCTAAATGTTCCACTATGTTTACCAGCTAGTCTACAGCTAACTGTGTCTGTTTGCCGTTTGGTGCTGAGCAGGTAGTGTACAGTGGCTTTTTAGAGCTTTTCTCTGAAAACAGCTGAAAACGACGCAATGAGAGTGAACCAAAACAGTAAAGTTGCAGTCGGACAGATGAACAATGAGCTGAAACTCACTATGAAGCTCCGTAAAGCCGAGAGGAGCTGCAGAGTCACTGATAATTAATGATAACAGCGTTAGTATAAAAAAATATAGATTATAGCAGCTTCAACTTATCTGTTTGCTACAAATTACCCAGAAAGCCCTTTACCTGCCTCATAAACTACTTAACTTATTTATTTCCTTCATTTCCCAGAATGCCTTTTGACTCTCCCTGGTTTTCTTCTGGCAGTGTTGCTTCATCCAGTCCTTAAAAACAGAGCAAGAAACATTTTATTTATGCCTGCATGCAGTGATTCTTTTGTCCACTTGGGGGCAACAAGCTGTAAACACAACATCGACCTATTATCATCTTATAAAGTCGATGTAATAAACACTTCCCACATCCAGCAGGCACCAACCAGATAACAACATGTACAGCTGCTTTTTAGAGCTTGTTTGAAGCTGAAAACCACTAAAGTTGTGGGCAGAACGGATATTTATTTGGTTGGAATTTGAAGATATTATGGTCACGAGTGTCATGCATTTCAGGATTGTATTTATCTGTTGTATGTGTTTATTTTAGAAGAATTTAAATGTAATAGAATATAATAGAAGGCCTTTATTGTGACTACACCTGTGCCCTGAGACAGTAACAACCCAAACATCAAGGTATAAATATTGATAAATAATGAATAAAAAGTACAATAGATAGTATAAAGTATAAAAGGGCAGAACTCAGGTTTTTTGAGCTTATAAATCAACTGCATATCTTCTTACTCATTATAGTATATTTATTACAGTTATTTTATCAATCTTAATGCATTTGATCCTGTGGGATTTGTGATCCATTATTATTCTCTTCATATTATATATCCAATTAATAATAAGTCTGTGTTATATATTTTATAGCCTTTATGTTATTTGTTGTATGTGGAGCTGTTGTCTTTGCCAAGACTCACAAATAAAGAGATATTTTAATCTCAATGGCTTTTAACCAGGTAACTATGAGCCAGCAGCTTTCACATACGGATAATCATTCATCCAGGATATTAATCCAGGTGTGATATAAATATATTCAGGTCATACAGTTTTACAACTTCAGGTAAATGAGGGGTCATAAAATCCACATATCAGTGTCATTATTCTTCCAGTTGAATGCAACGAGGCTCTTAATGTGTCGAATAATGGTTCGTTATTGCCAAAGTTGAGCAAGTCGACCAAAGAGCAAGTGAAATGAACCGACCACTGATAATATTTATGAGCATTCAGCCGTTGAAATGTGGTAATTCCCTTCTTAAAGTTAATCAAGGAAGTTCCCTTAAAGTTTTTTTTATTTGCTTTCATTTTCTATTCCTTGACATTTGCAAAGAGTCTTAACTCTTGCGGTGTTGTTGTTGTCACTAAGAGGTTTCACTTCACCTTTAACAGACATAGATGAACCTGCTGAGCTTCTGCAAACCCTCGTTTTTTCTTATTTCCCAGCAAAAAAGTTAATTTTTTCTAGTGTTGTTCCTCACGTTGTTGACACAGCTGGTAAAGTAAACATGTATGAGGAGAGTGTCTGCGGGCTTTTCAACCAATCTGTGACAAGGGGAGTGGGAGCTTCGGAGCCCCGTTGATGTGGTTGCAAGATTTATGGATTTTGAGAGAAAGAGGTTTCTGGTCTGGTTCCGAGCCGAAGCAGCGATGTGGTGCTGGAGCCGGTGGAGCTGTGGACTGCTGGTCAGGACGGGTGTCTACTGGGACAGCGAGGATTATTTCAAGGCAGTCACGAGAACAGACAGACAGGTTGGATTTACTGAATATCTGCTTGTATTTTCAGACATTAGACTGAACATAAAACAACCTGCTAATGACATGTTGACAAGAACTGAACTTTTGTCTTGTGACTCAGCCTTTTACTAACGTGATTTACATCTTGTATTGATTGTTAAACCGTGTTAGAAAACCCTAAAGAGACAAAATAATGACATCATTTATCAACTGATAAATTTGGACTTGTAAAGGTTAGTTTTAAATCAGTATAAAGCACTGAGTAGTTCTGTGTAAAAAACTGTGCAAACAGTCTAAATAGCATTTATTCAATATTAGTTACCAATAGCTATATTCTGTAAATCTATTGATCCTCAGTCAGTTTATGCATTTTTAAAAAAATCTTCATCACACTTTATATAGTTGTCAATACTTACACTAATGCAGTCTGCAACAGTCCTGCTATAGGCTGTAGTTTGTGGTGCTGTTTAATAGTATTTCATTATAATGATTACCTCGTTTATATCAATGAGGGTAAACAAAACATCAAAAATTGAAAGTGTTTTTACGTTGTTGAAGATTGAATATATTTTAGTGTTTGAGACAATAGTTTTGTTCCTCAAAAATAATGAAAAACTGAACTGGTGTATCTACAGAGGAAAAGAAAGACTTGGACTGCTGTGAGACTTCATTAAAAGCCTCTTTGTGATTTTGGGCTGTTTGAGATGAAAGTTGTGAGACAAACTTGACGAAATCTTTTGTCGTCAATACGAAACGGTGTCCTAGATCTCGTCCACCGACACCGATTTTGTTGATGTTTTTGGAGACCGAAGACAGTCTGAGACCAAATTCTCACAACGTGACGCCCAACAAGCCAACCAATCAGAATATGACTTAAAAGAGAGAATACACAGGTTTGATTCAGCACTTCATGAGCACCGATTATCTGATTATCACCAAGATTTTATTAGAGCCGACCTGCAGAGCATGACATGCAATAAACTCACACAATCATTGTTGCTGCATAGTGCAAAGTTACCTTTAATTGACCCTCTAAAGACTTGACGGTAATAACATCCTCGTCTTTTGATGTGGTTAAATCTAAATTCTCAAGCAATTAGCAACCGGCAGGACTTTAATTGTCTTGATACTGATTCTGATTTCTGAACTCGGAGCACAGATCCGATACCATAATTCTCTTTTTCCAAATTTTAAAATCAGTTGTTGGGACCTGCCTACTGTGACTGAATGAATGTAGTCGTTTTAGTACAAAATTGACTCTTTTTTTGTTCCCTGGACAGTGATTCTGAGCTGCACTAAAAAGATTATTTGGAAGCATATTTGAGATATTTGACTGCTGAGGCCTCACAGTAGCTTCAGATAAAGTTTGCAATACAGTTTTGCACAAAACAAGCTCTGTAGACTCATAAAGGGATTTTTTAATGGCCAGTGTGAACAGGGTTTATATCGGCACCTGACTGTTTTATAAAGACAAGCTTGAAAAACTGTGAACTTATCCTTTTAGAAAGAGCTCTGCTTATTAGGTGACGAACTTTCTGCTTGGAGTTCAACTCCTGAATGTTACTGTATGTGTGTCTGAGGTGGAAACGGGAAGAATAGATGCTCCCTTGACTATAATCCGATCCGTCGTTACAGTGTATGATTCAGCGCTGCCTGCACAGCGACATGAAACAGCACAGAGGCCTGACCTCAACTGTCTGCTCCTGTTAAGAGCCGTCAAACTGAGACGACAGGAAGCTTTTTCTCTGCCCATGTCTCCGCTCTAGACGTCGGATTCTAAAAATTAGCAGCTGCGTGAAATATTTTACAAGTCTAATTGGTGTTAAACATAGAAGCTAACCCCCCCCCGAGGCGATATTTCTGGCTTTCTGTCTGTCAGAATCTCAGATCTGTGAATCTCCTCTGGTAGGAAAGGATCCAGTCAACCTGAGGTCTCATTTAATGGGGGAAAATGGACAGTGGAAGTCCTGGTGTTAAAGCCCTCAGAGGCTAATTTGTGTTGTGCGATTTTGGGACTATATAGAATAAAATTGACTTGGTAATGGACGTCGGGACTCATGTGTTTAAGCCACATTTCACCTCAAAGATTCTTGAAATGTGCTGTTTGTACCTTCGTCCTCCCACTCAGTCAGTCAGGTTCTCTCAACCCAACACCTGTCAGTCATCTTGACGAGCTGTCATCCGTCGTCTAGCCGAGGTAACCGGCGTCTATACAGCTCTACGGGTCTAGAAGCAGGAGCAGAAGGGAAAGTGAAGGATGTTGACTTAACGGTTAGTTTTGCTATTTTTTTGTTTTCTTCCACATGTGTTGCTGTGACATCCACCACTGGCCAAAACCACATGATTAGAGTTGCAACTTTTTTTTTTTCAATCAAGCAATCAATCATTAAAAGTATTAAAAGTGTCAAAGATATTGATAAAAGCTGAGAGCAGAGCCCAAAATGTCTTACAGTAAGAAAATCTGACGTTTCTACCTGATAAATGACTTCAAGCTGTATGAATTGATCATTTTTGGCCACCAGGGGGCAGAATAACTCTCTAACAAGCTGAATAATAAAACAAAGTTTTACCTTAGTTCAACTTAGTTGTTATGGTGTAGAGCTGCAATGATTAGTCAATTAATTGATTAGTCGATTGACAGAAAAGTAATTGTTACGGAAAAATGCCCAAAAATGTGCTTTTTTTTTTTTTTTTAAAGATTTTGAGCTTTTTTGTGATTGTAAACTGAACATAAAATTGGATTTTCAACTGTTGATTGAACAAAAAAAGACATGCAAAGATGTCACCTCGAGCTCTAATAAATTATAACGGGTATTTTTTTTTACTATTTTCTTACATTTTATAGGCAAAACGATTGATCGAGAAGATAATCATCAGATAATTAAAATAATTTAGTTCTATAATGCCGATGTTTTACACATCTAGCAAACACAGAGCAACATTATCATCCAATCAGAGTTGTTTTTGTGTCCACCTGATGAATATTTACTCCTCTTTCAGCTCTGGTTTTAGTCTCAACCAGCTCTACGTCTGACTCTTTAGCCGCTAAATGTTCCACTTTCTCCACCAGCCGGTCTCTGACTTTGTGTTTCTGCCGTTTGGTGCCGAGCAGGTAAAACACAACAGCTGCTGCTGGAAACATTGACAGTAAATGTATCGTAAAACCAAACCCAGGAGGCTAAAAGAGGCTAAAAAAGCTCAGCAGAGTTGCTTTTAGTTTAGTTTTAGTTCTTTATGGGTTTGTCACTACATCACAGGTAGTCATTTAATCCATGGTTTGTACAACTGAAACGATTAAATATCATTCCTGCTCATCTAAAGATTTACACTTAAAAAAATTGTCCAACAAAAATAAAACTAAAGTTGCACAAACAGAGAGTACAGATGGTCACAATCAGACTGAAAGGACACATTCTGCTTATTACTTATATTTATGTGACTGAAAGTTGCATTTTGCAGATTTTAAATGACTTCTGCAACAACGTCTTCTTCATCTAAGCTTTAAAATCAGTTTATTTCCCTGTTTTTTCTTCTTCTTCTTTCTGTTATGTAACGCTGTACTGGTAGTCCACGTGTGGTGCTCTCATTGGCTTTTATTCGTTACAGATTTATTGTTTGAGGAGCTCTTGGGGGAACACTGTGCACCTGGCAGCTGCCCAGCACACAAACCACAGGCCTTCACTGCCGGGCCGCTCAACCTCCACTGGGGGTGCAGCGCTTTCTTATAAATGGCATCCTGACAGGAGTTTTTCAACGTTTTTTTTTCCCCCCAAGATTATTTTACTCATAGAGACCGGTTGGGTGTGGTCAGATGGCAGCTTCTTTAATTATAATGCTCTGTATCTAATTTTGTATGCATCAGAGTAAAAGTGTACAATATATATGAGAGAGTTGCTGTTAGCATCACCCTCCTCAGGGAACAGTAAAAACATGTCGCAGCAGCAGCAGCAGCAGCACAACAACATCCTCTGGTATTGATTTCCAGCAGATGGAAGATGTGCTTCAGTTAAATCATGGTAAACTAAAAAGTTGGCCATGTCTCTCGGCTCTTTTTTTTTTGAGATTTTTTTGGGATTCAGCCCGTATGTTTGTTTGTGTTTTTATTCTTCCTCTGGAGGACAGATATCAGGACGGATGTTTTCTGCTAGTGTTCGGTGTCTTTTGCCGTTTTTATCCAACAAATATTCAGATGTTTTCAAACTTTTCTTCTCACGAGGAGGGAAAACCTTCAGAAACAGCAACATGATGACGTGTCATCGTCCATTATCCTGAACCTCTGTTTCATTAGACTTCTTTAATGTTCTGTGAAGGTAGAAAAGCTGGTTCTTAATTTTTTTTACTGTAGCTTGTATATAAAGATGGACGTAGTGAGGTGTGATGTTTACATTGGAGCTGGTTTGAAGCCCAGAGTTGGTGTCATCTTTTCCGACCTTCCAGATAAGGAGCGCGGCGCTCTCAGGCAGAGCAAGGAGAGAAGTTGTATTAAAAGCCTTTATCGCTAAAACACCGACTGATATCTTCATCAGGGCTTACAGCTGGTTCTCTAAATAGATAATACAGGAAATAAGAAATATTGCATCACATAATAAAGCAAGAAACAGACAGAAAACTAATCAATACTTCCACAGCAGACATCAAAGTTACTTTAAGTCTTCAAATCTTATTAATGAAGCGATAATTTCCAAAAAAACCATCAGCACACTTATTAAAGGGCCTGAATTTAGAGATTGAGACCATAATGACTCGCAAAAACATCAGCTTAAACGTAAGAATATCAGCACCAGTATCGACCTCTGTCTCTCTCACACACACACACACACACACACACACACACACACACACACACACACACACACACACACACACACACACTCAGCAGCTGCAGATTTGTTATGAAGTGATGAGAAAGGCCAGTGTGGTCGTCTGGTGTGTTTGTGGTCAGATTCAGTCTCAGCTGGTGCAGCAGATGTTTTTGTTAAATCACTTTCACACCTGTTCTTCCTGTTGTTGCTGCTGCGTCGTTATGAGAAGCCAAGTTTGGATTATGTTCCTCCAAAAACCCATGTCACAACATTTTTGGGAATATATATCATTAATTGAGGTCTGCTGTTGATTATCTGTAAAATACAGACAGCCAGTAGAATTTGCTGAACATTTAAGACTATTTGGATTAATTTAAGTCCATTTTAAAAGCTCAACAGTCTCTTATTCAGATGCCTTCATGATACCTTTAGTGTGGTGAAGACATTTTCTCCTGACATCGGCCAGTAGGAGGCAGTATTACATGTCGAATCAACAGAGATATGTGATCATCCTTCATCATGCATCCGTCCAGCCTCTCTGAAGCGCTGTCTTTCAACGCAGCTGCAAAGGTAATTCAGTTCAACAACACAAAGCAGGGACTGATGAGTATTTCAGGGCCCTTAAGGAGCAAGTTAAATGCTTTCTGGCAGTTAAAAGAAAGACAATTTTAATTTTTCCAAATATTTTCTTTTTTCTGTGGTGAAGATGTCTGCATTTAAAAATGTAAAAAAAACAAAAAACATTTGCAATTGCTCGATACAAAGGCCTGTTTAAATAAGGTCAGTACCAGAACTGCAGATATTTGTGTTTGTTGTTTGCAGATGGTTTTACTGGATTTGTTGTCATTTTCGCTGGTTTGTCAATGACTTGGACTTGTCCCTTTTGGAGCAAAACTGTGCTGTTTTTCTGTTTTTCTCAGTTATATATATATATATATATATATATATATATATATATATACATACATACATATATACATATATATATGGCCATGTATATATATATATATGTATATATATATATATATATTCTAAATTGAATGTCTTTGGATTTTAAACTGCAAATCAAAGAAAAGACATTTGAAGACGTCACTTTGGACTCTCGGAGCTTGTGATTAACATTTTATAGACCAAACGATTATTCAATTAATAAATAGTCATCATTAGAGTAATATATAATAAATTAAATATAATAATCAGTTGCAGCCCTACTCAAATTCTTTAGTCCAGTTAAAGTAGTAATACCTAACTATAACGTCTAAATACTGTGTTATAGTAAACTCATTCAGACTTTTACTTAAGAATGTGAAAATACAGGAGTATTGCCATTAAAATATATATTATATAATAATAATGTAATAAAGGTACTCACTATGCAGAATGACCCCTCTCAAAGTGGAAGTTATTATTATACATCTTATTTAATTGTAGCATGTTTAAATACATTTTACATGTAAGTAGACTCATTTTAACTACTTTACATACTGGTGGATATTTTATACTTTATATTTTATAAGATTATTGTGTGTTTTTGTGTGTAAAATCTGAATCTGCAAATAATGTAAGTAATAACTAAAGGAATGTATTCAAATGTCTGTACAATATTTTAACTTATATTTCCCTCTAAAATGTTTATATAGTCGTAACATAGAACAGTAAAGTTGTATATAAAATGGAAAAACATACTATTACATATCGTACATACTCAGTACAGTAGCTGTGGACATGTGTGTGTGTTTTCATTCATGTGTGTCCTGCTGCCATAGTGAGAGCACAAAACACACCGCCATCATTTCCCAAAGCCATGACGTCACAGTGGAGGAGTTTAACGATGCCTTCAGGGACACCTCGTAGAGTCGTAGTACATGTTGTAAATATTAACTTGCCACACAGTCCAGCCTCTGTAAGAAAACCAAAAAAAAGAGGCCTCTTTGATAGAAAATAGTTGTTTTGCTGGTTGCAAACAGTAAATATCATATGATGTTTATTTATTTATAACAATTAAAGGACCTTGAAGGCAGATTGGGGCAGAAACATTTTATTGTAATAATATTTAAAATAGACAAATATTGCAGTTATGTAAAAAAAAGTGCATTGACGCTTTATATTGTACTTACTATGCATTAATATTAAACAGCACTTAGCAGAATTAATGGAGGATCTTGTGTATCAGGCATGAATTTTCATTTTAGATAAAGATAAAAATCCAACAATGATGTTCAAAAAAAATAGAAAGAAAAATTTTAAAATTACACAGATACAGACCGCTGAATAATAAACTGATTTTCATGCTCTTCCTGCACTTTGAAGCAACCCATCGCTTTGTTGAGTTGTTCTTGTAAATTAATGAATAATTAAGTACTCTATAACCTATAGTTAATAATCTACAGAGGGTTATTCTAAATGTTTGTTCAGAAAGACTTTTGAAGTTTTTTTGTTTGTTTTTTTGCTACTTTTAACACACAAATGTCTTTAACTTTAGTCATCTACGACGGCACATTTAAAACATTACCTGATTTACTTGAAATGTAATTGCAAAATGAGACAATCTCACTTAAAAAGAACACTCTGATGTTTAATACCGTTACGTTTGACTAAATGATATAACCTAAGAATGCCTGAAAATCATTCCTCTACAGTAATAACATGTAATTAAAAAAAAACAGCACCTGCTTGGCCTGTTAGGATGAAAATCAAGCACATTATTGTACTGAAAGTGATATAAGTTATATATAAACAGGGTTGTAGCCAAGTAATAATGAGGCATGAAATACTGAAAGACCATCACCAAATATATCGTCTCTAGAGCTGCAACGATTAGTTAATTATTATATTTATTATAGATTTTTTACTGT
Organism: Thunnus thynnus; assembly: GCF_963924715.1. Taxonomy (NCBI): domain Eukaryota; kingdom Metazoa; phylum Chordata; class Actinopteri; order Scombriformes; family Scombridae; genus Thunnus; species Thunnus thynnus. The sequence goes on from NC_089518.1 coordinate 36,626,236, forward strand.
ATTACATTGATAGTTTCAGTCATTGTTTCTGCTTGGTTCTCTTGTTCCAGCCTCTTAAATGTGAATATTTTCTGGTTTCTTTAGTCTTCTATGACAGTAAACTGAATATCTTTGGGTTGTGGACTGTTGGTCGGGACTGAAGGGAAGTCAAGCGAGACATTTGAGGTCGCATTTTGGGCTTTGTGGAAACACTGACCGACATTTTTCACCATTTCCTGACAGCTTGTAAACCAGATGACTAATCGATTAATGGAGGATTGTTAGTTGCAGCTTTATATCTTGAGTAATTCTTCCTGCTCTGGAGAAGAGATCTGCCACAATCACGTTGTTCCTTAGAATGAATTTAACAGAATTTTTATAATAACGTTAAAGGACATGTTCACAATTTTTCAAATGTGTCTCAAAATAATAATCAGGAGCCCAAATCAACATGGAAACAGGTTTTTCTTGCTGTAATCATTCCTCCTGTTCATACTGACCATTACAAGATCCCTCATAATACTTGTATTTAATGTATTTAAAGTTTATCTGAAGCTAATATGAAGCTTCAGCGTCCAAATGAGTCAAATCAAGTAGATATCTTTCAATGTTACAATCTTTTTAGTGCCAAAGTCCCTCTTCTGTTACTATACTTCCACCGCAGCTCAACAAGGGAAACACTGTCCGAGGAAACACAAAGAGGGAATTTGATGCCTAAAAAGACTGTAAATGTGTCAGATATCCACTTGATATGACTAAATCAGACTGCTGAAGCCTCAGAAGCTTCACATCTACTTTTAAATGACTGTGTGGACACACTGTGGATTTTGGCCTCCATCACTTACATTGAAAGCACATTTGAAGGATCTTTTAATATCCAGTATGAACAGGAGGAATGATTACAGTGAGGAAAACCTGTTTCATTGTTGGTCACCTGACTGTTGTTTTAAGACACGCTTGAAAAATTGTGAACCCCTCCCCTGTTATATCTCGATATTTCCGACAGCCCTGAAGGCAGCACAGTCTCGGGGCGGGGTTTAGAAAAGCCCCGTTGTGAGTCATGAGTCCCTAAACGCAACAGACATCAGCGGTGATCAACACAGCCGCTGCAGCGCGAACAGCAGCGGCGACTCTTTGCTTCAAAGAAACGAATAGAAAACAGAATAGAAAAAATGTCGCTACCGTCGCTGTGACTGAATTCTGGGCTCCGCGGGCATCCATGGTCTATTTCCCGGGGATGCAATCCGAGGCGCACAGCGTCAAGCCGGGACAGCTGGTGGAGATGTTTGACTCGTCCTGGAAGGTGCGGAACATTTGGGACGGGGTGAGGCTAGAGGTGGTCGAGGACCGCAGCCCGGTTGTCCTGCACAGCTTCACACACCTGGACCCCGACCTGCCCCTGCTAGAGGTGAGGAGGAGGAGGAGGAGGAGGAGGAGGCGGACAGGCGGAGACGCCACAGGGGCTTGGGGCGGGAGGAGGGTGAGGGAGAAGCGGGGATGAGAGGCGGCAGAGGTCCGTTAAGTGATGCGGGGTTGTTGTGTTGTGAGGAGGAGATGTAGGGAGCTGGTTTTTGGGAAGTCCTAATTGATTTACAGGCACAAACGTGACTTTTTTGGACAATCATACACCTTACTAGCATAACAATATCCACCTGACTTGCACTAATGTAGCCTATAGTGTATTACAGCATATTAACACCATTGAACAGTGTATACTTAGCAAAAAGTAAATTATAGTTACAGTTATATCTGTAGTCTTTATTCTAATTTTAGTTTCATTTATTCTATTTCAACATATAAACAGCTGTACAGTAAAGGAGTCTATCAGTAGAAGGTGGCGCTTTATTCTTGTTTTATGTCCCAGATGATGTCATCTAACGTGAAGACATCTTACTAATCTATTTAAACCCCGTAAAGCTTTACTACAATCACATAGACGCCCATTAAAACAGCTTATTCAACCTAATAGTAGAAGGTTTCTGTGTAATATAGAGTTTCATGACGATGTTAGAAATTAGTAACATAAAGTCATAGAAATTTTAAATTGAGACATAATAATGTGAGTGTTGTGACACTCCCCAGAGGAGGTTGGCTTGAGCTACTGTGACAGGATGACTTGCTTTTTTTTTTTTTTCTCTCTGGTTTCCCCCCCATCTGTGGTTTCACTCCTCCCTCTGCAAGCACTCACTACTGACATAAACTGAAACCCTCATGTGCGGGAGTTACTGAGTCAGTTCTGAAATATTGATAATTTCAATATTAAAAATAGTTATTAACACACGTTGGTATTTTCTTTTGTGATCTGGGATCCTGAGTCGTTCTTTAAGAAGGTGAAGCAGCTGAATGTGTGTGGACTGCTTGTGCATTATATATCTGTGAAGTGCAGAAAGTACACTTAATCTGACGTGAATCCATCAAGTTCTGTACATTTCCAGCATTAATAACAGGAAATAGTATCAATAACATGTATTTTAGTCTGGCAGTCCGGCTCCCTCTCATGTGATGCTCTGGAACAAATCTGAGCAAGTTTGACACAGACTGACCCCCCCCCCCCCCCCCCCCCCCCCCCCCCCCCCCACACACACACACACACACACACAGCAGAGTTACACAACAACTGGTGAACATTACACATATTATAAAGAAACATTCAGAATTCACAAACATCCTGTCAGAGCACCAAATGATATGATAAAATACTTGCAAAACTAATGACTTTCCTATCAGCCTCAGCTGTACCTGGTGCTAATTAGAAATTTAGAAAATGCTCGCTAACGTGCATGAGATTAGCATGTAGCTCAAAGCACTGCTGGATGTACACATGGCTGTTTTTAAACCCATAGTTTGTTTACTCAGGTGTGAATCGAGAGATTAGTCAGTAAACTTGGGTGGTTTTCCCTCCCTGTTTCGGTTTCTTTTCACACAGAGAAAAATACCAAGTAAACCAAAATGCTTCACTTAAAAAAAACAGGTGTGAACTTTCACTCTGCTTATTGGTCAGATGTCGCTTCCTCATGTAAACACAGTGAAGAAGCTTCTATCTGCTTAAATTTCAAAAAATGCAATGTACTTGGTTGTTAGTCCGTCCTCCGGCTAGCTGCTAGCAACCGTTAGCAGAGAAAGCCTCGTAGTCGGTCAGATGGAGCCGCTCCAGAATTCATTCGTGACTGATACCTCTTCCTCTAAAAGGGTCTCTGTGTGGTTGTTTTGGTCCACACTTGAGTATGATGTGTTCAGATCTGCCCAAACGAGTCGCACCAAGGAGGAAAACCAACCAGAACGCTAGCTGTTTACTACAGTGCACTATATTTACCCAACACCATTTCACTTGAGTGAAAATGCAACAAAAACAGTAGCATACATGAAAAATCCCACAATGCAATCAGCTGCATTTTTATAGATGCAGAAAACAATTGTTGTGCAGACAGTGACGATGCACAATGACTAGAGAGTGTCTGAAATCTCAATTAGCTGTCTGTGAAAAATGTCTTTTTTATGGTTTGAGTGGAACATTCTCCAGCACCACACTCCTTACATCCAGAACACTCGATCAGATAAGGAGGGAGAGGATGAGTAATCATATTTATCGGTCTTATGTAAGGCCTCCGGGATGGGACGAGGGAAGAGGACGGCGTCTTAATTTGTACCACATGGAGACTTTCTGCCCAGTTTGGATGGGATAACATGTTCCTGGTTTGTTTGTTGACATCGTTTAACACAATCAGACCCAGACAGACATCACAAGCCTGTTTTTTTTAAACCTGTACCTTTTTATTGTCGTCCTGAGCTCAGAGACGTATCACCGGGCTCTCGTCGTCTCCAGCTAACCTGCTCTGCCTCGTCTCTGCGCTCTAATCTAATCCTCTCCTCTAACACAATTACCTAATGCTTAATCCCTCTCCTGCAGAGGCCGAGGGGGTTTCCTCTACAATCGCCGCCTTTCTTCTCCTTCCCGCTGCAGGGTCTGAGGTTATTTGATGCTGTGGTTCTGTTACAGTATGGAGGGTAACGGGGTGACGTGGTCCTGAGGTTGGGGGGGGGTTGATGGAGGGCACAGTCATTTGTTGATCCCTTGGGGCTCCACGTAAACCAGCACCAGCATCTACTCCGTATATATATCATATAGCTGAGAGGATCAGGTGGCGTTGAAAGGAGGGTTTTGCCGATAGATCGGGTTTCTGCTTCTGACAGAAAAATAACGCCGTGTTGCTCCAGTTTATGCTGAGTCTTCTTTCATATTTGTTTCTTTTATCGTTTTACGTGTCAGAAGAGCTGAATGAATGAGTCCCTGATGCTGCTGAAACCCGACTTTGGCAGAGTTAAACTTGGTTTCACACCAGCTGTTTGAGTCTGAAGGTTACATTTCTGTGGATTGGTCGCTGCTCATGTTCACTGACTTGTTTCTTGTCTGCTGATTTTTTGGGTTTTATGGCCAGAACGAACTTTCCAAGGCTGCCAGTCGCTGCTGACACCTTCCACAGTTATTAGAGCTCAGTATCTTTGAGATTTTTTGATATTAGTTCTGATGCGGCACCTATGGTATGTTTGGTTGCAACTAATGAATCGTTTTATGATTGATTGATCTGCTGGCTCATCATTTGGCCTATTAAATGTCAGAAAATGGTGAAAAATGCCTGTTGAAATATCATAAGCCCAACTTCAGATGGTTTGTTTTGTCCAACCAACAGTTCGAAACCCAAAAATGATCATCACACAGGCCAAAAAAAACAACAAATCCTTAGAATACAGAACCTGAAACCATAAAACGTTTGGCATTTTTGCTTGAAAAATAACTTTCAGCTCTAATACCGATATATATACTGTACATGTTAAATGTTTTCCAAACACAAGCAGCTGTACATGAACTTATACAGAACTCTACTTACTTCTAAAATTGCCTACATATTGATTTATATCAAAAACTGATTGTAGCCAGTAAATCTAGATACCTAGCATCAGTATTTAGTATGCAGACGCCTTTTCTCTTAATGTAAGTTTGATTCAAATTATAAACCATCTGATCAAACAATACAAATCTGAGCTTTTGACGATGGTAATGATAGTACTGATAGTAATGATGGTGATGGTTAACAGAAAATATCAGAGCTCTACCAACTCCCTTTGTCTAAAACTCCCGCCGCCACCTAAGTGAATAGGTTAAATAATAGGAAACCACACCCATGTGTCAAGCAACGTAAGTGACGCAATATATGATGCCCAAGTCAATATATAAACAGAAATAACAACATATTTTGGCTCCTTCACAATACAAATCTGAGCTTTTGGTTTTTGACAGTTTTTGTTGCTTGAGGACATATTTAGTACCATAAAGCGTCGAGGTCGGATGCTCAGCCCCACCCATGAGCGTCCGCTTGCAGCCGATCAACTGCGTCGTCAATCTCAGTGCAGTTTGTGCTTCTGCGGTTTCCTCAGTTTTGATTTATAAATGTTGAGGTCGATATGGTTTGAATATCTCAAATTTTCTATATTTAAATTTAGTTTGAGTGTGATTGGAAAGAGCAAACAGGTTATAAGAGATGTTCAGCTGTTTGAACATCGTGTGTTTAAACCTTCTTTTCATCGGTTTTGTTTGAATATGTAACCATGTTGTAATCGTATTAACGGGAGCCAAGAAAACAGCTCCAACGCTGATGTAAAGAGCTGCATTCAAAGCTAAAAATAGTCCCAATTAAGAGCTGTTGAGAGCTTTTCAAAACACTAGTCCGGTAGCAAAAACCAGCAGGATTAGGAGCCAAATCCACATAAAAACACCGCTAAACAAAGAAAAGGCTGCTGCTCATTGTCTCAAGAGGCTTCATACAGTAAGTGGTTGAAACTGTCAGACAAAAAGCAGATTATTCAGTTAGCGTACATCAGAGAACGAAGCCCTGCAGCTCCTGAACGGTTCAGACTAGTCCAGCACAGAGGAACACAGAGCTGCTATTGTCTCTCTGGCTCACCTTCACCTTCAATCTGATTCTGTTTCTATTTTAGGAAGTAATCCATAGTCAGTACGGTTATGAAGCGACAGTGAAATCAGAGACACACACAGCGACCGAAACAAAGTCTGAGTCGTTTTTCCATAAATGAATCGATGGTGCGTTTTTTTTTTTTTTTCTTCTTTCTATTGTTGTCCGGTTGTCCTGAGTGCTGACAGTGACTCAGCTGAGCTTACGAACAGTCCCACATGAATGACATAATAATACAGTACAACTCTAGTTAACCCACATGGAATACATAATCTCATATACAATCGAAAACAAACGGCGTATCCCATTACACCAAAAAAAAGTACACAGTATGATCTATTTTTATCCAAATGACTCAGATCTACCGTTTTCATTCTTTTTTAATAGAAAACATCAGATCCGAGACACATGTGAGGAGAAATCAGATCTTTGCTGCATTGTGAGAACAGAGCTGTGATGTTGTTCTTATTTAAGATAATCATTGATTGAAGCTGAGGCGGTGAGACCGTCCCGTCCAGTCCAGTCGGCGGCACAGAGGAGCTTTTGTTTCCGTGGTTTCGTTCTGAAGGGAGAGAGACGAGAGTCTCGCTGCTCGCTGGGTTCAGGATCTCAGCGGCAGACGGAACGACAGAAACAGACTGGAATGTGAAGGTCCGACGCCTGGAAAAATACTTAATTCACAGAGTTCCTCTTAAATCGTCTGATTCTGAACTCTCTGTCTGTCTGGACTGCGGCTCACATAAGGCAACTTTAAAAAAACATATTAACTAAAGTGTATTTATAGAGTGCGTTTAATCAAAGATGCAGCTCCAAGTATCCAAAATGTCAAGTTTTGCCTCCATGTGACACGAACCTGATAGTCTTTAATCAGCCTGAACAGCAACGAGCTGCATGGAGTCGTCATTTTTAAATTTCCCATCTGGATTTAATTAAAACTTGGAACAAAATCGGATCGTGAAGCGTTCAGTCTGGACGAACCTCAAATCAGATTCTGTCAGAGTCACAACATCTTAACATCTGAGAGTTTATAAAGAGAACAAGAAGACTGGATTATAATGTCAAGCCAAGCAGCTGTTTTCATACTGATCTGGAGAGATTGGGGATTGTGTTTTGGAGAGTAAAACCTACTAGAGCTGCAACGATTAATTGATTCATCAATTAGTCGCCAACTATTAAATTAATCGCCAACTATCTCCGATTCCAGCTTCTTAAATGTGAATATTTTGGGGTTTTTTTTAGTCTTCTATAATTATAAACTGAATAACTTTGGGTTATAGACTGTTAGTTGGGACTAAACAAGACATTTGAGGACATCATGTTAGGCTATTTTAACGTTTCCTAACATTTTACAGACCAAGCAACTGACGATTAATCAAGAAAATAATCTGACAGATTAATCGATAATGAAAATAATTGTTAGTTGCAGCCCTGCTACACACATAGCTGCTGTAGTTACGCTGTAGTCGACACGCACGGCGGCTACAGAGAGAGCACGTAGTGATCTGTGGTCGGACACTATGGGCTGCTTGTGGTGAGTTTCTAATGCTGAGCACGGTTGTCGTCACCATCACCTTTGGTTTTTTTTTTGTTGTTTTTTTTTGGTAACATGCATCTAGAAAAGCTATCTCCACTGCAAACCTTCACGCTCTATCACAGTGAAAGGAAACTCTCAATCCTATTCAATAATGACAGAAGGCGAAGTAAACTCTACCTGGATGTGACCCCAGTTCTACATGCATGCACATAGCCCACTATATATATATATATATATATATATATATACTGTATATCTCTATATGACAAAGTGAATGAAACATGTGGGGAATGTAATTAAAGCAGGACACGGCCTCATCATGCAGGATACATGCATCTAGTGTTGTTATTTGCTGTTGTGTGTAGATTTGTATTTTGTATAATGTGTCCTGTGTGTTTTTTGCTTTGTACTGTTTGTTATCGTGCTGTTATATGTTTTAATTATAAGGGACTGCAGATGAAAATTAGCTTAAAGCACAACATTTATGTTTCATACTGTACATGGTCCCATTAAATACAATACAACAACAACAATGGTGCTATCAACAGGTGAAATCAATAAATTAAAATGTTGAGACTTCTAGACGTCTTTTTAGCCAAACTTTTCATGAGCGTATTGTAGCTTTTGCTTTTTATCTGTTTGTAAAGAGCCTTTGGATTTAGTGAAAGGTGCAAAAAATTATTATGATTAAAACATATGTTGCAGACGTCTATAGTGGGAACTCCTTATGTCTAGCATAAATTCTGCTTCAGTTTAAAATTTGAAGGCTCATTTTGTAACTCAAATGGTAAAAAAAAACAAAAATGTGACATCCTTGCTAGTTACATGTCATCACACCACATCTAAAAGCAAAAAGTGTTGTTCTGAACAGCCACATTGAAAGGTGAAGTGAGAAGCTTATCATCATAGCGTCCTACCACCTCCCCGACCTCTCCCTCTAACAACTTCCTGTTTTCTGTGTCTCTTTGTGCAACTCTCAGACTTGTCTCTCCTCGCTGTTGCACTTGGTTGTTTGCGTGAAAGGTGACGGAGGTGATTGTGTGAAGAACGATCAGAGAGAGTTTGATGGAGAAGTTCAGATCTCGCCTACTTTCACACCTGGTCGACGAGGATAGACAATCTGACAAGCACAAATCTTCACTCTGTTTGGTTTATTTGATTTATAATTAAACTTCAAAGTAAAAACAACAAGATATCTCAAAACCAGAAGCTATTTGGGAGCAACAGTTTTGAGAGTCAGTGTCCTACAGTTAAACCTTTGATCACACAAACAGGAGATAAAGCAGGTACATCACAAAGTTCAAGAACTCAGCCTGTGTTTGCCTTTTTAGAAAAAAATGATGAAAACAAGGTCCTGTCTGAACTCTGAATGCTGTCTTTATTGAGTCAGATAGTGGAGGGAAAGGCGGGACGGAGCGGGGAGAGAAGGTTCTGGAGGGATTTGATTTGATACAGTAGGATTATCTGGTTCCTGTAGCGGAGGGATTGGAGGGCTTTACTGAACTGTCTCTCTGCACAGCTGAGAGTTTTTAGCTTTTGTGTTTGATGAAGTGGTTTTATTGCCCTTCTGCAGGACACAATGAACAGTGTACTGTTTCTTTGAGGGTTTATTTTCATTAGCAAACTGTTTTTCCCGCCGTTGTTTGACATGGTTGAATATTATCTCTGGTTTCAGTAAATATTTCAGTTGGCTCGCTGTTGTAATTACGTACTCGGACGTTAACTTGACTTTTAGTTTAGTCTGTTGTGAAGATGTGACGAGTCACTGTGATCTATTGTGACACAAATACTTTCCATCTTCTTCTGGTAACGTTTTTGGAACATTTTGACAAAATAATCTTAACTTACGGTCTACTTAAAGCTTTTTCAACCACATCTCAAGTTAATTATCAGCAAACGGAGTATAATAATAGTAGTAGTAATACTTAACTTTAATCACTGATGAAGAACATGAGAGGTGGTTAAAACCTCTAGTAAGTGGACTTTGATTTAGGATTATTTTGTCAAGGGTTAGGGTTAGGGTTAGGGTTAAGATCAAATTTCTTGTGTAATTTTATAATTTTGCTTTGCTAAATTACAGAAAGACATGATGTCACATCTTGCAAAATATGTCCAAGAGTCGCAACTAATGAATATTGATTAATCTACTCGTTATTTCCTTGATTAATCATTTAGTTTACAACTTACTACCTCGTGTTTTTGCACTATACCTTGAAATTTACATTGATTTTACACATACAGTAAAAAACCCTTGTGTGTTTATGTGTGGATATAATATAGTTTTTCCCTTTTGTTTTTATTTCTTCTTCTTTTAGTACTATTGTATATACTTTGTTCTATTTAATTGCAGATTTATACATCATACAATACACTTATGTGTGCATACTATGGAGGCGGCTACAGCTGTATTTCATTGTGCATCCTGTGTTGTATAACGACAATAAAACTGAACCTTTTAACCTTGAAAATGCAAAAAAAAAAAAGATGATAAATTGCTATCTCAATTACCAAAAGCCCTAAAGTGATTTCTTATTCTGAGCTGGACAGTTGATTCTTGACCTTGGAGTTCAGAAAACACTCAACTCAAGGTCCACTTAGAGCTTTTGACCGTTTCAGGCAAGATTGAGTTTCCTCAGTTGGGTTAAAGGTTCAATTTATTCATCCATTAAATTGTATGAGAAGTTATTGTCCTTGCTCCCAGCAGCCTGTACTAAACTGGGAAACAGGCTGTTTAAGTATGCTGCTCCGTTGTCCTGGAGCTGGTCTCACTGGATGCATTTAAAGTAACTCTAAATGATGTGGAGGCTCATCTGGAGACTCATATCGCCCCCGTTTGATCCCTGAAGTTGATGACTTATAACAATTACTAATGAATATTTTTAATATTTTATGATTCTGTAATTTATTCTTTATTTTCATTGTAAATTCTTATAAGTCTTGGTCAGGACGCTCTTGTAAAAGAGATTTTTAATCTCAATGAGAGTTTTCCTGCTTAAATAAAGGTTAAATAAATAAATAAAACATGCTCTTATCCTAATCAACCAGCGCTGATGACCAAAATGCAGGAAATAAATGCCCCCAAAATAGATAAAAACAGAATAAAACTATATACCATAATAAATTGTCAAAAACATCCAAACAACAATACAAAAGACTATGATTATAATCCATTAAATTCCTAGTTTACGTCCACTGTATGAAGTTTCTCTGTGGGTTGCCATAGAAACATATGATGGTTAAAACATCTCCACAGAGACTGTTGAAAGCTCCAGAACAAGCGACTAAGTGGCCCTTGAGTTGAGATTGTTTTGTCAGAATCTTATTTTATCTGAGAAACAACCGAAAAAAACCCAACAAGTGTTTGATTTACTTTATTTATGATAAAAAGTGGAAGTTAATACTCATATTTGAGAAGCTGCAACCACCATTCTTGCTAAATAATTAATCAAAATGTATTTTCTGAGAGGCTGCAAATAAAACCAGTTGTGTGTGTGAACAAGGTCATCTGAATCCCAACAGCAGTGTTCAATAGTTCAGGCAAGAAAAGGTGAAAATAAAAGAAACTGGGACGTACGTGGTCACCGCCAGCAGCTCCGACAGACCCCACAGTGAAAGATAAGAGCTTTAACGATACTCCGTACATGCGTGTTAGTGATTGATAATGGCGGACAAAGCCAGTTCAGCTGCTGGCTTGTATTACTAATAGCTGTCACAAGAGCTCTGTCACCCAGTTTCAGGCAGGAGGGTTCTTTGTCAAGGGTAAAAATCAAGGTTTAGTTTTTCTTCTTATGTGTTAATGATAGAAAAAGTGGAAAAAAAGAGGAAATATAATAAATTGTGCGGCTGAGAAAAGAAGTCACTTTGAATTTACATCGATTTCTTTGACACTGGAAACACACCCACAAGATATGGAATAAATCAGAAGTTACAGCTACATAAAAAAAACAAAAAACCAATCATCTGATGGCAGGAAATGTAGTTTGAGGTCATCTTCCAAAATCTAATCAGCTGTTCTTTGGCCTGCAGCCGATCTGTCAGCTTCATTTCACAGAAAAAATCTCTTCATGTTAATGTCAACTTTTTGCTGGAAGACACACAAACAAATGCAAAAAAAAAAAAATAGACTCTTGGTGATGGATGAAGAAATGATCCAGAACATTTTAAAGATGAGCCCAGAAGCAGGTACTAAAAACAAACATCTACAGTAGCAGGATTTCACTACTTTACTCTCGTTCTTTACTCGAAATGTCAACTTCTCAAATAGATCCGTACATGTTCGGAGCCAAAATCAAGATCTGAAATATGAGACGGGACAACGCGAACAACACATGGAAAAACTTTAGCAAAGACCTTAGTAACCGAGGCTGCAGAGCCGCAAGATGGCCGTTTATGGGCATGTGCAAACAAAGTGTTTGAGAGCAGGTTGAAGCCCTGACTTTTGACTCACAGGGAGCATTTTTACATACGTTCACACAAAAATCACAAAAAGCAAAATGTGTGCCCTTTAAAGAGGAAAAGGGAAAGAGAAAGTTTGTTGATTAGAGTCAAAACTAGACATTTGTATCATTACTGGTGATAGCAAAACACCTTATCACTGCATTCTTTTACAAAACTATAAACACTGCCTCCTTTTCATTTAGTAATTAACTTACAGTATCTTATCAGCTTTCTGAAGCATCAAAACTACTCAGTGCAGTTTTCTTGAGATACTTCCTGTACAGAGAAATCAGCTGTTAGTTTACAAACACTAGTTTTTTACTGTAGTTTTCTACTTTACAAATGAAATAACCTTCAGAATATTAGGACTTGGTATCCTTATTTGTCTCAGTCATTTAAAAAATGATCACAAGCTAATTGTAGGGCTACAACCAACTATTATTTATTTTCTTGCTTAATTGATTAATCCTTTTCTCTATAAAATGTCAGAAAAATGAGTGAATGAGTGAAAAATTACCATTATAATTTCTCAAATGTCTTATGACGCGGAAAAGCTTCAAATTCTCATATTTGAGAAGCTGCAACCAGCAAATTTTTATTTGATCATGTAGATTGTTGTTGTTGATTCATTTTCTGTCAATCAGTTAATCAGCTAATTGTTGCAGCTCTAGCAAAAAGCGACTGTTTTCCTGGACATCTTCGTCCTTTGTCGTTGTTTATTTGTCTTTCAGTCATTGTCATTTATTGGTCTTTTTCGGGGAGGTTGTCGCTCAGGAGGTAGAGCGGGTCGTCACTAGCTCTGTGGTTTGATTCCCGGCTCCTCCAAGTGTCCTTTAGCAAGATACTGAATCCCAAATCGCTCCTGAAGGCCGTCGGTGTGTGAATGTAGCTGTGTCTCAAATCACATACTTCTGTTAGTACACTTTCATGTAGTACACTGTGTACACTATGTACTTACTGGCGTAGTGCGCGAATTTCTACAGGGTAGTGTTGTCTCAAATCAAACACAGCCGTTGTGCACTTACCGGAAATGACGATCGCAAATTAGCATTAGCTAGCGTTAGCATTTGTGTTATCGCGCTACCAAATCATTACAGACTGCTAAATTAACCCAATAAACATACTGATGGCTTATATCTGACAACAGTATAGTGGTGCTTAGTGCTAAAAAACACATGTATGACTTACATTTGTATAATGTGGCGATGTTCACCGCAGTTACAACGTCCTCGGCCGCCATTTCCAGTTTGAAAAGTGGTCCCTCCCCTTCCGCTACGTAGCCAAGATGGCGACCATTTAGGGTGAGAAGCGTCCATAGTTCCACACTCAACTTTTTGACCGTTTTGATTGCACCATCCGGGTTCTCACACTGCATTTTTCCATACTTCTCAGTGTGAACACACTTATGCACTCAAAATGTTAAGTGTAAGTACAGAAGTGAAGCGATTTGAGACACAGCATGTGTGTGTGTGTTAACGGGTGAATGTGACTCGTAGTGTAGAAGCACTTTGAGTGGTCAGAATACCAGAATGGCGCTTTATAAACGCCGTCCATTTACCATTTTATCCATGCATGGTTTATGACCAAAGACCTGCAAAATGAATGACATTCCCATCAGTCTCAGCTGCACTTTGTGTTTAATGCTAAGTAGCAACTGTTAGCATACCTGCATGCTAAACTAAGATATTTAACATGGTGAATAGTACATTATACTTGCTTAAAACCAGCATGTTAGCATCTAGCTCAAAGTCTCAGGGCCTCACACAGATGCTAATGTGTGTTTTATCATTAAATTGTATATTCCTACAAACGAGAGCTTGCTGTCAGTGAGTTTCCCCTTGTAGAAGTAAAAGTTTCAGTAAATCAGTGTGAAAAGGAGGCGTTTGACATTCTGGCTTTAATGGTTTGTAATTGATATCTCCCACGGCGAGGTGCAGCGGGACACAAAGTGACGTTTTCTGCTCGCTGAGGCCTCCCTGCCTCGATATTTAGACCACTGGAGAGTTTTCTGAACTTCTGAACACTGAGTTACACCCTCCTCTCTCCTCCTCTGTCTTTTGCCCTATATCCAAATGATCTCACCGGCTTTCAGCGCTCATTGTTAACGAGGGGAAGTCACTGGCTTGTGCTACGGGGGTTGTAATGGACGCATGCTATTGTTGGCTTTTGTTGTAGCTGTTGACTGTTTTGGGAGCAGGTTTTCTCTTTCCACTGGGAGTTTCCCCTGCTGATCCACATTTAGAAGTCGCCTTTGAGGGGCTTTCTAAGGTTCATTTAGGAAGCTTCGTTGTTGAAGCAGGTGTGCTTTCTGCTGACAAGCGTCCAAACACACTCCCTGAACGCTGTAGCCTTGAGGGGATTTGGCTAGAAATCAAGGTTTACCTTTGTCTATGTGTGTGTGTGTGTGTGTTTGTTTGCCATGTGTCTGTGTTTATAAAGACTTATCAGATATAGAGATGGGAGGCTTGTTATGTGAGATAACAAGATGTGTTTCTGAACCGATGAAGGTCAGTCACTGTTGTCAACACTGTGACAGTGAGGCTGGAGGTTTGTGAGGTGTTGACATCTCTGTCTCGCTCCTTTAATTCCCCTGAAGGATAAAACCAGTTTATTACAACTCTAGCGTCTTATTTTTGTAGATTTTGCCATCAGTCCTATCTGTAATAATAACGTTTCGGTCATCAAGTTCAACTCTTGACATGTGGAGACACTGTGACATCACTAAAACTGTCTGTTTTAAACATTCATCACAGTTTATAGACTCGCTCTCTGCTTCACCTTTGACCTGCTGACTGTACTCAGTTTTCTTTTGCAATTAGAGATGATGAAAGAGATTTTAGATTTGTTCACTTTCAGTTTAACGTCCAGCGGTTTGGATCATCTGGACAACAACATGTATGATTGTCTGACTGCTCAAGTTTCTTGAACCTTTAAGTGACGTCATCATATTTCAGATATTAACTACTGATTGAAACTAAGGCTGCAACTAACGATTATTTACGTTATCCATTAACCTGATCAGGTCACATTTTTTACATTTTACAGACATCACAACAATGTCTGTTTTGTTCGGCCAACAGTCTAAAACCTACAGATGTTCAGTTTACAATGATGACAAAGAAAAGCAGTGTATTTCTCATTTTAGGGCCTGAAACTAGAGAAGTTTTGACATTTTTTTGCTACTTTTGCTTAAAAAAATAATGAATCAATTATCAAAACAGTTGATTATTTTTCTAATCTATTAATTGTTACAGTTCTAATTGAATCCATGACCAAAACCATGAAAATAAGACACAAGTTGTAATAAATGTGAATTATCTCTTAACACCTAAACTCTAAAAAATACAAAAATAGCAATGATATGTAAAGAACATTCAGAATAATCAAAGACACTTTTACATCGTTAGTGTTACATTTTAAAGTCAAGTACAAATTATAATTATCAATCCAATTACACCTTAAAGTGCTTAAGTGTTAGATGTAAAACCACACAGACCAGCTGTTCATTAATGTGAACAAATATTGAATATTGTTAATCCGACAGTAAAACAAACTCTTCTCCGTTGAACCTCATGCGACTTGTTTTTTCCCTTTTTTTCCCCTCTCTCTCTCTGGGAAGTTATTTCCTTTTCTCTGCCTCATCACTCTTCGCTGACACTTTTATGCGCTTCACATTCCTCCAGCCCACATATACATTCATGGTCATTCATGGTCGGGATTGTGTAGGTGAACGAGGATCTGATAAGTGTTGGACGGAGTGAGGAGGAGGAGGTTTGGATTCTGGATGCCAGACATTTCTGTGGATCCTGCAGCAGTTTTCCAATTTTCTTTAAAAAAAACAACAAAAAAAAACCTTAATAGGAGCCAAGAAACACTTAAAAGCTGAATATTAATTTCATGAGATAAATTAAAAGGACATAATACCACTATAAGACTTAACTCAGATTAAAATAGAGTAGAAACAGACATTTAGAATTAGTTTTATTCAATGGAGGCGTCATAAAACAGATGTTTAGACAATTACGATGCACTTTTCTGATGTTTAAACCACCGCCCATCTGACATGTCTGGATAAAACATTTATATTTTTACTCTAAATACTTTCTGACCCAGTTTCCACTCTGTTGTTATATGTTGTAATTAGATTTAGACCAAATTTCTGTCTTGAGAGCAGCCAGGCCAGTATGACGCAGTTTGTTTAGTTACATAGACTCTTTATATCAGGAGTTAAACAATTTTCCATAAATAAAAAGTCATCTAGTGTCTTTTGTTTTTTTAAAATGTTTTTTAGTGTCTGGATGTTCTAGGTCAACTGGTTCTTCATGCAGGAAATGTAAAAAAGACGATAAAGTCATAAATAAAGACGTCTGAACTCAAATCAAGAGCCACTTACAAGCTTTTTCTCAGCTTTCAACCACTGGTTTCAACCCTTTAAATGAGTAAAAGTACCAATTATTAAGTACAATAATACATTACGAGTAAAAGTATCATCTGCAAAATGCACTTAAAGAATCAAATGTAAAAGTGCTCATCATCCCAAACTAACATATTAAGATTTACATTAATGAGTTGTTATTATTATTTAAAGCTGCAACTAATGATTATTGTCATTATTGATTAGTCTGCTCATTATTTCCTCAATTAATTGATCGTTTGCACCATAAAATGTGAGAAAATAGTGAAAAATTTCCATCACAATGTCCAAAAGCCCAGAGTGATGTCATCAAATGTCTCGTTGTATCCGACTAACGATCCAAAAACCCCAAAATATTCAGTTTATAATGATGTAAAACAAAGAAAAACTCACAATGGAGAAGCTGGAAATGGTGAATGTTTCCAAAAAATGGCATAACCGATCAATGAAATCATCAAAATATTTGCTGATAAATTTTCTGTTGATTGGCTAATCATTTAGTTGTTACAGCTTTATTAATATTATTATTATTGATGCAGTAATGTGTGAGCAGTATTTTAATTTAGTAGCAGGTTGGGATGGAGCTATTTTAAACTATTTTAATTTTATATTAATCTGCAAAGTATCTTTATCTATAACTTGATTAGTTTTGCTTCTTTCAACACCATAAAACATAAAAACATGTAAAATGATATAAATAAGAGTAAAATGAAGATAAAAACAAGATAAAACAGGTTAAACAGGAAGATAAAAATAAAAAGCTTAAGTGCAAATACCTAAAAATTGTACTTAAGTTCAGTTCTTGAGTAAATGTATTTAATTATAAAAGCTTTTAATGTCACAGTCTTCACCGGCGAATAAAACTGACTCAGGTGTCGACAACTGAGATTGTTTTTTATCAATAAACTGCTGAAACATCTCCTGTACTCCCAAAAATTTCACCATCTCCGATAGTCACTTCCTGTCTGTGGCGCCGATCTGGTTGACTAAGCGTCTGAGTCAGGCTGAAGGAACGAGTGATACAAACCTAAAATTAAAAAAAGATTAAAGAAAGATGCTTCCTGCTGATGTTTGGGAGGGATTTCCATCATATTTCCACAGACGTTCTTATCGACTTTACTTGGACTGAGATCCAGTTTTTTCGAGACGGTGTGACTGATTGAATTGTAAAAGCTTCTTTTCCGCATTTTTCAAGCTATTTGAGCAAAGTGGTCACAGAGGTTTCAACTTATTCACTTGAGGAATTTATGCAAAAACAAGTGTTGCTCCAAACAAGACTGTGAGAAGAGAAGAAGAGTCTCTCATCACGAGATTCAGCTTTTAAGACTGAAGAGGCCAACAAACACACTTTACTTTATGTCTTTACATGTTTCCACTTGTTCCAACTTTCTGATTTTGGACATTTCAATGTTTTAACTTTCATTCTTTCATGCAAAAGTGAACAAATCTTAGCTCATGTTTGTTTCAGCCCTCTGGACACTGAAAACTATCGATCGTTCAGTGTTTCGCAGCAGTGTTCAAGCAGTAGGAAGAGTCTGGTTATCATGGCAACGCTCGTCCTCGCCGGAACACGGATGAATGGGAGCGTTTATGTCGGGAATCGACTCGGCGGATGGAGCGAGGCGCTGCCCTTGAGCGCTGCCTCTTTTTTTTTGTCAGGGTTTGAAGTGATAGCAGCAGCAGCGGCGGTTTTGGCCTCTGTGGTTTGGCTGATAAGCACCTCTCCTGCTGTCAAGGCCTCTCAGCTGCAGCTGTGGCTCGGCCATTATACCAGTACAGGATTTATAACAGTCCAGGGGTTTGTCTCCTCTTCTTCTTCTTCTGCACGTTTATCTGTCACATACACCCTCCCTCCCGGGGTCACTGAGGTTCAGGTTCTCTTTAATCTTACAGTCTTGCTTTTATAGTTTTTTATCTAATCAGCAAACACATGACTAGTTTATTGAGTTTTTGTAACCTGGTTAGAGTCAGTTAGTTTACCTTTAGTCAGCATGTTGGACTTCCTTCTGTCTTCTTCTGTGTAAGAAGACGTATTGTTTGAGCATCAATCCACCAGACTTCATTTTGTTTTTCTCTCTTTTTTTTCTTTTTTGGCATCCATTTCCTGCTCATACTCCCATGTGTCAAGGGGTTTTTTTTTTTGTTGATGTTGAGATTAGAAGTTAGTCACACTAACAAAGGTTTAAATTCTTCAGAGCTGCAACGATTAGTCGGTTAATGGGCGGCTATTTTGATAATCGGATATTCATTTCAGTCAAATTTTAAGCCAAAAATGCCCAAAGTTAGCTGGTTTCAGCTTCTAAAATGTGATGATTTAATGTGTTTCTTTGTCAAACATGATGATGATTTTATAGACAAAACAATTAATCAGTTTAATCAAAACAAATAACCTGCAGATTCATAATGAAAGTAACGGTTAGTTGCAGCCCCAAAACGTTCACATTTAACGTCTTTAACGTCCAAAAACACCGAGCACTTGTAATGTTCAAAGATACTGTGTCACTCATTGCTCCGCTTTTCCAAATTCACAGCCATCCTTATTTGAGCCTGTTTCCACGGCGACAGAGACACAACAGAGGGAACTCAGCCTTGACTTAGATGTAACCGAAACAGATCCTGACCAAAAAAGCAGGCAGTGAAGCAGTGGAGGGATGGTGGGGGGGGGGGGGGGGTGGAGGGAGGGGAGGGGGGGGAGCAAACACACTGAGCCTTGGAAATGGACTGTGATGACTAATGCTCCCTGGATACACAACAGGGGCCGTGACAGATGACTGTGGCATGCCAGATTACATGCCATTCCTCCATCCAGGCCTCCACTTAGCGCTTCACGCCGCCGTAGCCCTCGCTATTGAGGTTCAAAAATGTTCAACAGACCACTCGAGGTTTATTTTTCAGCAGCGGATTGGAAGCACATGTGATAAACCGTGTTATCGTGGACGTGAACCATCTCTCTGTTTTTGGAAATATTGGAAGTTTATTGGAGGTTTTTCTTCAACAACAAAGGGAATAGATTTATTTTATTGATATGGTGTATAAGGCTGCAGTCATAGAAAACTAAATAAACAGGAAACTATTCACATCTGAGAAGCTTGGGACGTTTTTTTTCTCAAAACAGTTTAGAAATGTATCGTTTCAAGAATTTAAGTCAAGTCAGTTTTATTTATGAGGCTCAAAACTACACATTTCTCTCAAAGGAAATTAAAAAAATTAACAGTTTCAAGTTCGTCAGCATCTTTTATGACTTCATATTAATACTGACACTAAGAAACATGGTGTGATACAGACTGAGGATGTTAAAATCAATATAAGAGTATTGATACAAATGATATATCAATGTGACACATTGTATGGAAGTTCAATAGTGACCACTTGTTGTGTTCGACTAACAGACACAGACACAGAGTTGATATGAAAGAAAGAAGAACTACAGACTGTCAAAGGCAAACAAAAAAACTATATGTGTTAATAAATACATGAAGAAATAACTATAAATACCTCAACAACAATCTAGGTACTTTCTACTGGTGATTGAGTAATTAATTAATCGACTAATCGTCACCTTTAAATGCTCCTTTACTCTGTTTATACACATCTGTGGTGCTCGTACAGATGTTACAGTTGTTGAAGCTGCACTTTTTTTTATTAAAGGCGGCTTCTGTCTTTGATCAGGAAAGATCCGGTTTTGCTCTTAAAGCTGTAAGAAGTTACTCTGACAGTTTATCCTGCGAACCACTTTTAGTTTTGTAACACGTCGATTAGTATCTGTTGTGTAACGGCGAGTATCTGCATCGTGACTACAGTGTGACTCTTGCTGACGGCTGAGATAATGAATGAAAACATCACCGTCATCATCACTGGCGGTCTTTTTTTGTTGCGGTCTGTTGCATCTTTGTTTTTGATGTTTAGCAGAAAACAACAACAAAATGTTGACATGCAAACGGCCTACAGAGCCCTCATTCATGCAACAAGCGGCTTGTGTTAATTCCCTGTTGGCTATATACAAGCTGCAGCTTGTATTGTAGTGCCAGTTATCCAGTAAGCTCTGTTTAGTAACAAGCTATTGTTTGTTTGTGAACGGCCACGCACATGATTCACAAAGTATGACTCAGAGAGTTGAAGAGAAGAGCGCCAGGTCACACAGATGGTCATAATTAAAGGGTTTCAACGTAAAATTAGATGTTGGACATTTTTAAGTCCCGCACGGTAACGATGGCATCTTTTCTCCGTCTGTAACTCCCTCTAATCTGCTCAAAGCAGATATTAAAAGAGCGTGTTCCAACATGAGGAATCCACTACTGTGGGAAAAAAAGAGCTTGTTGCAGAAATGTAAGAGTAAGACAGCAACCGGACTTAAATTTCCCGCCTCCTTTGTCTCGTAGAGCTCGACGCAGGAGATCGGCGAGGAGGCCGAGGAGGACGCCATCTTCACCATCACGCTGAGGAAGGTGCAGCTCCATCAGTCGGCCAGTAAGGGGCAGCGATGGCTGGGCGTGGAGACGGACTCGGCCCTGAGCCTCTACGAGACCTGCAAGGTGCGGACCATCAAGGCCGGCACGCTGGAGAGGCTGGTGGAGTACATGGTGTCGGCGTTCAGGGGAAAAGACTCCACCTACGTCACCATCTTCCTCTGCACATACCGCTCCTTCGCCACCACCAAGCAGGTGCTGGATCTCCTGCTCAACAGGTACGGTGATCTGTGACCTGTGGGTCGTAAGATGATGAGAGGGAGAGAATGATGTGTATTTTTTCAGGGTTTTGTTTAATTTTTTAGCCACATTAGCAGAATGACTTTAGGAGTGACAGAGTTGGTCTCTCATTCTGGCTTCCTGTCAGTCGGTACTGGATATTTTTATCTCTTGGGGGCAAAAAAAATCTTTAAAATCAGTCTGCAGGTTGACCTGCTCACAGCTCCAGACTGCAGTCATTCATAACGAGCTAGACAGGAGCTTTACACCCTGAATACTGTGGCTGTTGGGTCTTTAAATGATTTTCATTGTTTTTTTATTCCTGTCAGAAGTTTTAAACCAACTGTTTTTTTAGCTGCTTTTGCTTTCAAATAATTCATTGCATAGATGAGATTGAGGTAACATTGCCACGTAGCTGCACACAGTTTAGTAGCAAGTATAGAAAGCGAACAGAAAAAACGTAACATCATCCTGAATGATGACTTCATGGTTCCTCAGGCATTGTTTCTTCAAACGTTTACTCCTTATTCCTCAACACGTAACACCTAACAGGATTTTTGAATAGCTGGAAATGTAGTTTCTATTTTGGTCTTAATTGGCAGAAATGCGTCAAACAAACTTTTGTTGATTGCTTGTAATGACGTTTGTAACGACTGAGTCAACTATTAACAGTGAACATCCTGTTGACTCTCACATCTCTGTTATAATTATAATTTTATTGCACATTTTTGGTCATATTTTATGAATGCATTTTTTTACAATATAATCGTAATTTAAAGCTGTCTGTTGAAGACATCATATATAATGAATATAAGAACAGATTAATTTCATACCTGAACAGGCGACATGCATTTTTAAAAATGTTTTTTCAACCATTAAACTTCCTTATTGTATTATATTATTAGATTATATTTTTTTTATTTCCATATATATGCTTTGGTTTCATATATACATATTTCTATATTTTGTTTATACCTGTTTTGTACTGTGGAAAATGTCAAACTAATTTTTTTTTTCGTGACATTTCTAAAAATCTTGTTAAGTCCCAAATGTTAACTGCAGCATTTACAAAAGTTTTTCTGCATGCAACAAAGAATAAACATGAGGTTTGTCCTTCTCACACAAAATATCTGTTATTTAGAGCTAGTTGAACCTTTTAAAAGCACACTAGGTGTGTTTTTACACGCTGTGCACACATGGAGCTTCTCTTTATTTCAGGTTCAGTGCATGAAATGTTCAGAATTTTTTTTCTGTATATCAAAATTTGAATGTTGTATTTTCTGTCGTAGGTATGCCAAGCTCCAAAATGTGCCTGCAGCTACAGCACACAGAGTCTCCCAGGACGACTGCACAGAGCTGAGAAAGTAAGCCTGCGGTGTCGAGCTGCCAACATTAATCACTGAGCTTCATCCCACTCCTTCCCGGGTTTAAAGGATATCAGCAGAGTTTTTCAGCCGGTTATTTTTCTTTGCTGGACACCTGTCAGATGGGAGGAGGGTCATGAACTGATAAAACTGTAATATATCACGGACAAAGAAAACACTGGAGCTGTTATAGCTCTTAAGCAATGTTAGCGTTTACCTTCAGATTAGTGTGCTTCTTTAAAATGTTTCTGTTCTTTTCAGCAGCTTGTTAAAACACAGAGAGCAGCTGCCATGCTAGCAATGTTAGCATTCACCTCATTTAAATTAAGGGTTATAAGTAGCTGTTGTGTTATTAACATTGTTGGAAATCCCCCTTGAAACCAAGACACAACTAGTTTCAATCTCAACATCACAGTTTTAGCATTTTCAGTTAAGTTTTTAAAATACCTTCTTCCTTAATGCAAATAAGCACAGTGAGCTTTAGCTTAATGCTAAAATAAGATATTTTTGGATTCAGGAGAAATGGCTGTAAAACATTGTTACAATGCAAAAGCAACAATTTGATATTTTGTTGTACCTTCATTTAAAATCACTTGTTTCATTTTGTTTTTCTCTTTTAATATTCATCTTTAGCACAACGACACCAAGAGCTAAAACTAGATGCTAACAGTAGCTCAGAAGTAGCTTGTTAGCATTGCTGAAGTTTTGTTTTAACTGGACACAGAGCCTCATATTCTTCATTATTCGCTGTTTAATTCACTCCAAACAGCCAACGTACAGATTGTACAGACATTCGCTGTATGTTACCGTGTGTGTGGAGTCTATCTGTGCTGGTCTCAAAACATACCAGTAACTCCAGTTTGTTTTCTTCCACAAGTGTTTTCATTCACTTAAAATGTGATCGTCAGCTTATGCAGACACATCATTTCTCATCCACTTGTGTCTTTGCGTCGACTTGCTACGCATTCACATCACCTCTAAAATTCATTTTGTGCTCAGTTTGAACACAACTTAACAAACAGACGGGAGCAGCGTCGTATGTTGTTTATCTGTAAGGCTCCACTTCTGCTCGCTGGTCTCATATAAATACAGAACTAACAATGTCAGGTCAGATCAGGTCTTTTGAAAAAGGGATCCTGATCTCAATAAGACTACTAGTTTAAATAAATAATTGAAAAAATGAATAAAAATGATGCATTTTAAATTGTTTTTAACAAGTAAAGCAGCTCTAAATCAGAGCATTTCTTTAGTATTTACATTCTCTGCAACACCAACATGTTCATATTGAGTTTTATTTTATTATTTCTTTAATTTCCATCTTTTTAAACGTTGTTTCTCTGTCGTGTCGCAGCACTGTTTCGTCCATCCTGGGCGCGTGGTTGGACCAGTACTCCGAAGACTTCTGGACTCCACCGAACTACGACTGTCTGCACCAGCTCATGTCCTACCTTCGCCTGCACTTCCCCGGCTCGGACCTGGAGCGCCGCGCCCGTAACCTGCTGGCCCACTTCCACCGCCGACAGCAGTGTGAGCCTGATCCTGATGGTATGAAGGACAGGACAGGAGAGGGACAACAGGGCAGGGACTGCCAGATGTGTTTTCATGTTGAGAGTTTGATTAAAATCTTTTTATTTGGCGAGTTTGAACAGTTTGTCCTCACACGTGGACGACTGCACTTTAGCTGTAGACACAACGTCAGCTCACATGTTGTAAAGAACAGTTTGGTCGTGCGAGTGATAAGAAGTAGTTGACAGTCACCATCAACACACGGTTATTTTGAGCACTTGAGTGAAATGTTGAAATCTGGCGGGGGGGGGGGGAAGTGAAAAGGTCGGAAACAAGATGAGATATTGAAACGGAAGAAGTGCAGGAACCGTGTTATAGGTTGAGCTCAGGTTGATGCTGTGTTGTAAAAAAGATGTTTTTGTGTGTGTTTTTTTTTTAAAATATCTCCAGGGGAACACATCGGCTGCCCTTTTGCCACGCAGGAAGAGAGCGGCTTTGAGGACGAGCTTCCTGCTTTTAGTTTCCTGTCGTTTGACCCCATCATGGTGGCGGAGCAGTTCACGCTCATGGACGCGGTGAGGATGTTTCCCTCAACTTCCCTCGACACCACACATCGTGTCTCTTTTGAGCCAGACAGACAGTCAGTCTGGCGTTCAGGTTATGTAACAATAGGAGGGGCGGGTTTTAAAAAAAAAAGTAAAACTGATGATAATATTGGAAACAATAAACTGATGATATCAGGTTTGAAAGCAACAGTTTTCTTAACATTAAATCTCACAGACGTCTAAAAGTTTACAAGTATCCAATGAAAAGTTTGCAAATCACAAGAACCTTTTCTTTCTTTCTTATTATCAGAGTTATTTCTTTTCATGATGCAGTTTCAGCTGGGACTAGAGTTAGAGTCAGATTCCCAAACAGCCTTTTAAACCACATTTTTAATGCACAAAGTGACCAAATGAATGATTTTTAAATCCACCATCAATGAAGGCTTTTAAAGAGGTGCTACATTGTTTTAGTATTACATATCTATAAAGTTAGAGGACTTTAAACGACCAGCAAACTGACTTTTATGTGTGACTGGTGGAGTTACCTTTTCTTAAAATCCACTTACTCTAACTCACTTAAAACTTTATTTAAACACTGTATTCATTCTTTTTTTAATTAATTATCCACATTTCTCGTCACCACAGAACATCACACTCTCTCTAAACACATTTTATAGATCATTTATACAACTTTCTGGCATTTATCTGTTAATCATTAATGTCTCTAAATCTGTTAATTTCTGTTTTACTTGCATACACATCATCACCAGTATGACCCGTTCCAGTTTGTTTAGACTTATATACTGTATATTTTTATCCAAACTCTTAGAGAACCTGCATGACTATGTACACATCCCATCATTTCTCAGCCCAATTTGCACATTTTTTTGTAATCTAGAGCTTCAACGATAAGTCTATTTACTATTTTGATAATCAATTAATTGTTTTGAGTCATTTTTTTAAGAAAAAATGCAAAAATTCTCTGGCTCCAGCTTCTTAAATGTGAATATTTCTGGTTTTCTTCAGTCCTCTATGATAGTAAGCTGAAAGTAAACTCGTGCCGTTAGTAGATGAAATGTTATTGGCTCTAATCCCGAAGCAGAAATAACCACCTGCTGATGTCACCTTCCAGAGAGCCACAGCAGACATCACACGTCTTTATTTAATTATTTCATCACAGCAGCTGCTTTCACAGGCTGAGTAATTCTCCTAATGACCAGTAAACTGACCTTTTATGTGTGTGTGTGTGACATCGGTGGAGTCTCTCTTTAAAACTGTTCCAGATTGAAACAACATGATCACACGGTCGAAATCACTCAAAACACGCCTTGAAATACATTATCCACATCTCATCCACACTCGCTCTAAACACTACTGGACATTTATGATGCTGCTTTATAGAGCATTTATATGATTATCTGTTAATGTCAGTTTTACTGGCATACACCGGATATATTTGTGTATATTTGAACATCTTATTGTTGCCACTATTGTTCTATTTCAGTGTATTTTGACTTCTATACTGTATATTTTTATCCATTATAGTGAAAATGTACTTGTACGTTAGCATGTCTCATATCATTTCACCTCTAATGTGAATTCCCAGCTGAAAAAAACACTATATTCTCTCCGTTTAACTTTTATTTTTATCTTATTTTACTTTATTTTGTTTTTATTTAACTACCGACGTTTAGCCGGCGTGATTTCCTCTGTACGCTGCCGCATCGACACGTGAGTTTCTCTCAGGATTAATAAAGTATTTATCTGTCTCTATTTCCGTCCAGGATCTGTTTAAGAAGGTGGTGCCCTACCACTGCCTGGGGGGGATTTGGTCTCAGCGAGACAAGAAGGGGAAAGAGCACCTGGCTCCCACTATCAGAGCCACCGTGGCCCAGTTCAACTCTGTCACCAACTGTGTCATCACCACCTGCCTGAGCAACCCGACGCTGAAGCCCAACCAGAGAGCCCGGCTGCTGGAGAGATGGATAGACGTGGCCCGGGTGAGCAACCGCCGTTTGGTTTATTTGAACTTAGAAATGAATTGATGTCAGTTTGTCGTGTCTGTTTCTCTGACTGGATCGTTGTCCCTGTTGTGTTCAGGAGTGTCGGATTCTGAAGAACTTCTCCTCGCTGCGAGCCATCCTCTCCGCCCTGCAGTGCAACGCCATCCACCGTCTGAAGAGGACCTGGGAGGAAGTGTCACGGTAGGTTTTTTTTAAAACTCCGATGAAATCCACGTAGCGCTGACGATACGAAAGTCAGCCTGTAACTAACAGCGGCGGGTTTCCGTTTTCTTTCTTTCCTCACCGACCTCTGCGTCGGTCCGCAGGGAGAGTTTCCGCACCTTCCGCGAGCTGTCCGAGATCTTCTCAGACGACAACAACTACTCTCTCAGCCGAGAGCTGCTGGTGAAGGTGGGTCACACTGAAACGATCGACCCCAAAACAAGCAGACAACAAATCCTCAAATACAAAAATATAAATCACATGTTGAAGCTTGTTAAAAATTCTAAATGTGATTTTTCTGTTTTAAAATGAGGTCAAACCAGTTTTACTCACAAATCAAATCAAATCTAATCAAATTTATTTATAAAGCACATTTAAAAACAACAACAGTTGATCAAAGTGCTGCACAATCATGATAACAAAGACTATGAAACAACACAAAAAAGACACTGATTCTTATATTATAATAATAACTAATATTATATGGATATCATGATATCTTTATTGTACTGATACTGTAGTTCTTAAAGTGAGCGCTGCTTACACACAGACAGTCAGTCAGTGTCCTACAGGTTAGTTAAATGTGTCAAAGGTGGAAATGATCTCATGTTGTCTCGTCTTGCATGTTAGAAATCTGCTTTGTCAGTTGATTCATTCAAGAAGCTCGAGCAACAGTTGGACCTGCAGTTAGCAGCTGGAAATATTTAGTCACCACTCATCTCTATGTAACAACTGGTTTGTGTGATGCAACCAGCGATGTGTAAATCTGCACGTTATGAACGAGGCTAACCGGCTCCAGAGCTTTAACAGCCTTACAGTAGACATAACAATATATCAAAGTGTACCTTAAATTATCAGATAATAAGATAGAGGAGTGCAGAAAAAGAAGTATGTAGTTTCTCCCTCAAACATCTTCATGTCTGTTGAGGAGTGATATTTGACTCTAATCCGTCCTTATTTATCAAACAAACCAATTAATCAATCTACATGAGTTATATAACGGCTACGCGTGGCCGTGGAGCAGAGGGGCAGCAGGATGTACCCGTCCCACCGCTGGACTTCCTCACATCTGACTCAGTGCAGCTGCAGAGGAACATCCTGCACGGCAGAAACACCTTGTTACCACGGTGACGGTTTGGATCACAGCATCCATATATCACCCGTGACGACCCGGGTGGGCTCCGTGCACAGCTGACAGATCGCTGTCATCGTTAACGTGATTTACGGAGTTAAATGCAGAAAGGTGTCGACACCCGCTGAGTGTTTTGCAGCACGTAGTGACGCACTCGGGACGAGATCAGCAGGAGATGACAGTGACTGTACAGGAAATGAGATGACAGATTTACGTGCTACATATACTGCTGTTGTCATAATAAGCTAAATATTAACACTGAAAAAGGATCAAAAAAGTACAATTTGATCTATTTTATGTAGTTTTTATTTTATTTTTGAATCTATTTCATCGGTGTTATTATTACATTTTACTCATTTTTATTTCCAGTGTGCATTAGTCTCAAATTGTTCCACTGTTTACATTTGCGTCGTCATCTGTAAAGCACTTTTAACTCCACTAACCTGTAGGAAGATGCTGTTCAAATGAAGTAAAAATAGTCTTGAACATGAGAACTCAACTCAAACTCAAATTAACTTGTTTTTAAGTTGGTCACACGTGCAAAATGTGGAACTTACAAACATGCATTTATTGGGGACTACTTTCAGCGGTGGATGAATCTACATTTAGTGCTCTTGTGTGTATTTCTGGCAGCCGGACGGTGTGTGTGTGTGTGTGTGTGTGTGTGTGTGTGTGGAGGGGGGATTAAGTCAAAATAAACCACAGTGTGTGTTCATGTTAATGAAGGAACAACACCCAGCTTTTTTAAGAGCTTTTGGATAAAAACGAAGCTCTACGGCACAGAGGAATAAGATATATCAGGCTTGTTAGTAGGATCGGATCATTGGTTTAAAGAATATCACCAGCTGTATCATTTAAAGAAGCCTTATAAGGTATAAATCAGTCATAAAACAGTTCAGATGTGTACAGATCTGTAAATAAACACATCTCTGATCTCGTCTCTACAACCGTTTTATAAACCTGAGACGTTTACTGATGTAAGGCTTCCTCCGAGGGAATCCCTGCTGACGTCAAAGGGAGGAAACCTTCTTTGGCAGGTGTAGATAACAGCTCTGACCCGATTCGTGTGTAAAAGAGCACCTCGGGGCGTCTCCTCTCTCTCTCTCTCTCTCTTCGCTCTATCTGCTCAGGCCAGGCCGCCGTCACTCAGCTCAGTCAGCTCGGGTTACACGAGGGGCTGCGGGAGGCCTCTCAGCGTTACATCACCGAGGAATGTGACTGGGAACGCTCAGAGGTGGATTTTTCTCTCACATTTTCTCAGACTCGCAGCGAGAACTGTGTCGAAGGAAAAGAGGGTCACGCTCTGTAATTACAGTCATCCCGAAAGCACGGTGACTTTTAGAGACTTTTTGTGTTGGTTTAGGGCCAAAAAAGTACTCAGGAAATGAAAAAATATGTAAACACAGCGACATGTTAAAAGAGCAGGTTCAGTGTGGGTCAGTTAACGATGCCAGAAGCTTTTGGAAGACTTGTAAGCTGAATTAAAAAAAAAAAAAGTTCCATGTTGCTTAATAACCCCAAAGACCTGAACACTGATCCTCTGACTCTGGAACATCGAGGCCAGCTGCACGCTTTGGCTGCACAAACAATAATAACATCAGATCCTTTCTGTTAGGAAAAACAGTGACTTCAGTTGTGTTTTTTTAACGCAAAATCTGCCATTTAATTCATGCATCCACTAATATATTATCAGATTTAAAGGGCGACTCCACCAGTTTTACAGGACGATGTTTACAGCTTGTTTATCTCAGCTTTGGCTCAGAGAAGTTTCTCACAGGAAACCTGCGTTAAAGTTTTTGAAACATGAGAGTGTTTATGAGGCAGGATAATAAAAAGCTGCTGAGTTGCATTATGGGAAATGTAGGATATAGTGTTTTTGGATTTTGATGCATATAAAGGACTGAAATTCATGATGTTTTGACCTTGCTGCTTCAACTCTGACCAGTCTTTTCTAGTGTCTCTCAGTTTTTGTGCCGTACTACATTGCTGGGTTACCACATCAGGAAGTTATAAGCTGTTAAAGTCAACGCTGGGATCTGCCTGTTGATTTTACTGTTTTCCTCATTGTGGTTTCAGAACTTTTTGTGAGTTTCATTTCTAGGAGTCGGTCTGTTAATATTTACTGTCAAATTAGCAACAGAGTGAGTGCGATATTTTGTTTATGAAAACGTTGGATATTAGGAAATTAGGCATTATTGATAAATATTTTTTTGTATTGTTTTGGTACCTGATAAAGGTCATGTAGGTAAATATACCAGCAATAAGAAAGAGAAGAAGAGAACCCACCGACACACCTGTTACACATTCAAACGTGGTGACATATTTTTGCAGTTAAATGAGGTATTTAAAAAAAGTCTAAACTGTTTTGCAGCTGCACCAGTTTTAAAAACTGACACTCATGGAAAAACATGCTGTTACATTTTTTTTATTGTTGTAGATGTGTTTTAATGAAGGACTGCAGGTGAATTTTGAGGAATTTTTACACCAGATTTGACAAATTGCAGTATATTTCTGTGTTTTCGTGTGTTTTATTTAATGAGGATGGACTCACTGTTTTTATTCTACAGGAGGGCACTTCCAAGTTCGCCACTTTGGAAATCAACCCCAAACGAGCTCAGAGGAGACACCAACAGCAGAGAGACCTGGTCAGTCCAACAAACAAACAACACTTTCTGATGAGTAACTTTCCTCACAGAGGGGTTATTTTCATCATCAGTGGTCCAAACATTCACACACATTCAGCCCCCGGCAGCTGCCTCGTAACACTGAGATCATTAAGCAGTTTCTCCTGCAGCATCAATATTAGACCAACAGCTCCATCTAGTGGCAGCGGAAGTCACTGCAGTCTGTCCGAATCTGAGGAGAAACAGACGATATGCTGCTAATTCAGCCTGTTATTTTAGAGATAAAACTCTTACAGTTACTGTTTGGGTAACTGGCTTTTGTCTGAGGCATTTTTGTGCCTCCATTACATCACATTTTGTGTTCTTAAAGGATTCTACATAAAAATGTCTCTATGAATGTCAGTTTTCCAGCCTCCATGTTAACCTCTGATTGTTCCTCTGTGATCAGGGAGTGATGCAGGGCACGATTCCCTACCTGGGCACCTTCCTGACGGACCTGGTGATGATGGACACTGCCATGAAGGACTACACTGAGGTCAGACTGCTGTGAAGCATGATTTTATACTGTGATAAGTTTTTTTTTCTCATCTACTTTGACAGATTATTATGTTTTTACTGTCACTCATGTTTTTTTTTTGTGTCATATTTCAGGGTGGTCTGATCAACTTTGAGAAGAGAAGAAAGGTAAATTTATTTTCTTGTATATAACGTTTAGTCAATTAACTGATTAGTTGCCAGCTATTAAATTAATCACCAACTATTTTGATAAGCAATTAATCATTTTGAGTCCAAATTCTCTGATTCCAGCTTCTCAAATGTGAATATTTTCTGGTTTCTTTAGTCGTCTATGACAGTAAACTGAATATCTTTGAGTTGTGGACAAAACAAGACATTTGATGACGTCATCTTGAGCTTTAGGAAACAGTTATCGACATTTTTCACCATTTTCTGACATTTTATGGACCAAACAACTAATCAATTAATATAGAAATAAAACCACGAACATAAACATGTGTAGGTGAAAGATAGAGGAAGCATATCTGAGCTCAAGCAGACAAAAACAAATCAGACGAATCAAAATCTGACAACTAATTTCTTTTCCTTCCTGTTTCCCTGTTTTCCCGCTCTGCTCTCTACCTGCAGGAGTTCGAGGTGATCGCTCAGATCAAACTGCTCCAGTTGGCCTCCAACAACTACAGTTTCACTCAGGACAGCCACTTCAGAGAGTGGTTCGCAGGCGTGGAGAAGCTCAGCGAGGCCGAGAGGTCAGTCACTTTCACTTTTCATTCAGTATCAACACCATCACTTCATCATCATCATCATCATAGAGCGATGACTCAGCACGCAGGGTCGTGTTCAGTTTGTCGGCATATCGGTGCAGGATGGAAACGACAGCATGGCTCTGAATAACAAGACTGTGTGATGAGTTTAAATTAACGTCGTCTTCGTCCTGACATTCTGTTCCTGCAGCTACAATCTGTCCTGTGAGATCGAGCCTCTGTCAGAGTCGGCCAGCAACACACTCAGAGCCAAGAAAAACGGAGGAATCATGAAACGCTGGAGCGAGTAAGTGACCAAAACCGAGACACAGAGACGTGCAACTGCTGATCTGAGACAGAAACAAACATTTCATAATGTTGCACAATTTATAAATATATATTATAATCATTAATAATCATAACATACAGCAAAATTAATGTAGACTGAGCTCAACAACACACACATTTCTAATATTATATATACTTAAACGTATTAGTATTATTCTTTCTGATCTTCTGTTATTTTCTCATCTTCTCCAGCCGGCAGCTGACGGAGGCCGGCTCCAGCGGCGCTCCAGGCTCTCATTCCAAGTCCTTCGACCACTCCCACTACAGACCGTACCAAGGAGGCGGCGGGGACAGCGGCGACGCCCTCAGCGTCACCTCCGTCAGCTCCAGCGGTTCAGACCTGGAGGACGTGAACGCTAGCTTCCTGTCCGATTCCCCCGAGGGACACGAGAGGAAGGTGAGGAGGAAAGATGCAAGAAAGAAGTCACCACAAAAATCTACCAAGATTCTGGTATTTTATACGAAATACAAGAACATTTTACTGGTTATTATGTGACTGTTTATGATTGGATTGATTTAAAATCGGGTAACAATTCATATTTTCCACTTTCTCTGGTTGCTTCGTTCACCTGTGTGACTTTCTGGTGTTTCTGTTTTTTTTTTCCATCCCTCTCAAGACGTCGACACCCTCAGTGAAACTTTCTGTCTCTGCTTTGGGGAGAGAAGCTCCGCCAGCAGATACAACCTCAACGGTAACAGAATGTTTTTTTTTTTTAAATTTAATTTATATTTTAATTAAAAGAAAATGAAACAGACATAAAATAACTTGAAAAACTGAAGAAAAGCAGTGTTGTTGCTGCTGCCCTCTCTGTGGTTAGAGGTAACTATGCTGAACAGTGATGTCACAGTGTCCTGAAGCACACCTGCACACCTGTTAAACCACTGGAGGTCAGCAAACACAAGGATTTCTGGGGTTTTTAACTCTTTAAAATCTAATCAGGGACGCTCATAGATAGCAGTTAAAAACAAACTTTACCATGTTTAACCAAATATGATGAGAAGAGCTTAAGATAAGATTATTTTATATGCTTCTGAATGCTCAATATGTCCAAATAAAACAACACTTGTTTTGATTAGTCTTTTAAGTCATTTATCAAGCAAATGTACAAAACATTTCCTGTTTCCAGCTTCCCTAATGTGAGGATTTGCTGTTTTTCTCTGTTATATATCATTATAAATTAAATATCTTTGGACTTGTGCTTGCAGCAAAAAAAAACAGATCAATGAATAATTAAATAATCTACCCTAACAATAACCCTAAACCTAACAATAACCCTAATCCTAATTATAACCCTATCCTAACAATAACCCTAACAATAACCCTAATCCTAACAATAACCCTAAATCTAACAATAACCCTAATCCTAATTATAACCCTATCCTAACAATAACCCTAACAATAACCCTAATCCTAACAATAACCCTAAACCTAACAATAACCCTAATCCTAATTATAACCCTACCCTAACAATAACCCTAACAATAACCCTAACAATAACCCTAATCCTAATTATAACCCTATCCTAACAATAACCCTAATCCTAATTATAACCCTATCCTAACAATAACCCTAACAATAACCCTAATCCTAACAATAACCCTAAACCTAACAATAACCCTAATCCTAATTATAACCCTATCCTAACAATAACCCTAACAATAACCCTAATCCTAATTATAACCCTACCCTAACAATAACCCTAACAATAACCCTAACAATAACCCTAATCCTAATTATAACCCTATCCTAACAATAACCCTAACAATAACCTTAATCCTAATTATAACCCTACCCTAACAATAACCTTAAACCTATCAATAACTCTAATCCTAACAATAACCCTAACCCATAACCTTAATCCTATCTACTACTGTAAACTCACCTGCCGCTCTGCTCTGCTGTTGTTCAGTTCTGGGAGTGCACGTCGCTGTCGTCTCTGGACACCTCGGGGATGGGCTCCAGCTCCGGTTCGGCCTCCGGTTCCAGCAGCGCCTCCTCCTCCTCAGTCTCCTCCTCCACCCCGCTGTCGGCCTCCCGCTCACACAAACGCTCGGTGTCGGCGGTGTCGAACTACTCGACTCTGTCGCTGCCGCTGTACAACCAGCAGGTGGACGACTGCTGCATCATCAGGGTCAGCCTGGACGTGGAGAACGGCAACATGTACAAGAGCATCCTGGTGAGGAAACGGAGAGGGCCGATTCTCTCTAAAAATATATGTTTAATTTACAAAAACAGTTCATAGTAGCACGTTTGAGTATTAAATATAAGACTCTTTATCTTTAACAGCAAGATGCTTCTGCAATAAAACTGACAAACAAACATTATTAGTAAATATCAGTAATATGTGATAAACATAAACAAGATTGTTCTTATTTTAATGAATGAATTTAATGAATTAATCAATACTTAACTTACTTACTTACTTAAAAATATGATCAAATTACTGTGTAGTTGTGACAGTTTATATAAATTTTACATTTTCTATCAAATATTCAGTTCAGTATCGCTCTGGCAGATTTTGGGACAAAGCAAACTCCAGTCTTTGGTGTTCCTCAGAGATCTCATTATCTCTGAAACTCACAACTCAAAGAATAAAAACTTGAGTATTTGATTAGTTCTCTGAGGAGTCACTTATACAGAAGACACAAGAATACTATATAACTCACATTATATTTAAGTGTTGTGAAAGTCAGAAACAGATCTGGTTTCAATGTTGTGAGAATTCCTTTAATTTCACTCAATGTTCATAAACAGGTTTGATGTTTCTCTCACGATTCAGGTGACGAGTCAAGATAAGACTCCAGCCGTCATCAGGAAAGCCATGATCAAACACAACCTGGATCGAGAGAAGACCGAGGAATACGAGCTGATGCAGAAAATCTCCGAGGACAAAGGTAAAAAAATAAATAAAAACAAAACATGACACTGTTTGTCTCGACACAGATGTGACGAGAGTTCTGCAGACAGTCAGAGGGAAGAAGAAATAAATTCTGTTTATTTATTTTCAAATGTAAATTATTAAGAAATTTCTGTCTTTCTCTGTGTGACTGGTCCATTTGTCCACACGTCATGTGTTGTAAGTAGATTAGATCAGGTCTTAAAGACATTCAACTGTCTCTCAAATCTTATAAATACAAACTGTTTAAACAGTTTTTTTATTGGTCATTAATAGTCATTGAAAAGAAGGTTAATAAAATTTTGTTGCACATGTTTTATGATGTTTTCTGCAGCTGCCGTCATGAAGAATCTCAATCTGATACCAGGAAACTGGTATGATGTGATCCTCTAGAGAGAAGACTCCTCACTCGGTTACAGTTGTTGTAACTATGGAAACAGATCTGTTTTGACTCACCACATGTCGTTTTCTTCTCTCTCTCTGTCTCGCAGAGCTTCGGATCCCAGACAACGCCAACGTCTTCTACGCCATGAACTCCACTGCCAACTACGACTTTGTGCTGAAGAAGCGCGGCCCGACCAGGCCGGTGCGGGCCAAGAACGTGGCCAGTTCGACGCTGCCTCGCATGAAACAGAAGGGACTGAAAATCGCTAAAGGGATTTTCTGAGGAGAAAACGCGCCACTTCCTGCCCCAACTCCCCCACCCTCTCACCCCCCCCCCCCGTTGCCAGTCTCCGCTCCTCAGAAGAGACGTTTCTGTTTCAGGTCCGTCGGAGGCCAACTAACCTGAAGTATCTGAGTTTTGGTAGCGACTGGATGAACACTGAGATGCCAGAGGAGATAGCAAAGCAACCTTCCTGTGGGTTCACGGGAAGCAGAGGAGCACCTTAGCCGCGTCGCGTCATCAGGACCCTCCGGTGGACGTTAAAAGGCTGTCGCAGGAAACTTCCTGATAGTTTCCAGAAGAGGCTGCGAGTTCATGGAAACCAAAGGATATCGTTTTGTAGGGAAAAAGGAAAAAAGCTGCGTCGGTTTGAAATATCACGCGGCTGGTTGGGAAAAAGCAGATTCATTTCATTTCCATCATCTTTTGTTTACAACTGTTTACATCTTAACATCACCTGGTCAGCTTTCAAACATTTTAGTTTCACGCACTTTCAATTTAAAGCATTTTTTTTAATTCCCACGATCCCCCCCCCCCCCCCCGGTAGCCTTTAGGTTACTCTTCAGTCTTCATGCACGCCCCCTACTGGCATGGAGTGTACATAAACGGACAATACGAAGCCGCAGCGAGCGCGTGCACACACAGATGTGTGTCCCAGCTGGGTGTTCGAATGTGTTTCTATTTTTTCAGGGAACTTTTTGTTGTGAGTGTACCATCGCCTTTACCGTCTCACCTCCCCCCCCCTCCCTTTCACCCCCCTCCCCCCCGAGGTTTCCTGATGTCGGAAGTGTTTCGTGGGACCGCAGCACTGAACGTTTTGTTCTCCGCCGGACAGCCGGGACTCGTTTAAAAAAAAACACCGGCGACGCTGACGTGGACGGACCTTTTAACTTCTGAACGCTGCCATGTTACAAAAAAAAAAAAAAAAAACACAAAAAAAAAAGGTCTGAAAAGTGGTCTGAAATGGAGACATTGTGTCAAAATCCAGTGGGCACAGCCATGAGTCACATGCCACTGTTTTCTTTTCTTTTTATTTTTTTTTTTTATTATTATTATGAATCGTAACCACTACACCAGGAAAGATGTGGCGGTCTTTAACTCGCACTTGACCGAAGACAAAAACGTTCCTGAGAGGAGAACAAGTGAGCTGAAAACAAAAAAAAAAAGACTGAGTGTATATAAATATCCATTAACACCGACTGTGCAGTATATTCTTTTGAAATGGACCATGAGATTTTTGTTAATAGAATCGTCACGAGATATTGACTTTTTTTTTTGTTTTGTTTTATTTGTTTTGTACATTTTTTTTTTTTTTTTTTTTTTGCATCTCTCTGCTCTGACATGGTGCTGCTAATTATCTTTCTGAGGAGGTCGAACAAGCTGCACCACTCTCTCTCTCTCTTTACTTCCTGACCGCCGGCCGCCATGTTGGAAGACGACAGAAACATCTTTTTCTCCTAATGTACGGAAGCTCGGTTCTGCCAAGAAAAGACAAAAGAAAAATTATTTTGAATGAAAGTAAAATTAGTTGATAATTAATAAGAAACTTAATACATAAAAAACTAACATTTTGTCCTTTCCTGGAATAAATTGGCTTCCGTAAATCAGTGCAAAACTTAAAAATATTTAATATAATTAAATTTGACCGTATTCTTTCAAGAGTAAAAGTGGTTTTTTTTTTGGAAGAAGCCTCAAAAATTACACTTTTACCATCTACAATAAGGCACCAAAAGCAGACTTTTGAAGTAAAGGTAAATAAACTAATTGTATATATTCAAATTAATTATTATATATTAGGATAAATGTTTTCAAGGGCTTCCCAAAAAGTCTTTAAAACATACAGAAACATCCAAAATTTAAAACAAACTCGATGTAACCAATCAAACCGATGTTTTGATTTAACCCCCGTGGTTCAGTTCTCATTCTTACAGCATGGCGGCTCTTCCTTCATATCCATCAGTAACCGCTCTCCGAATGTGCCATGACAGGCCTGTGATGCGGACGCTCACCCGCCGCGTCCCGCTGATTTATCCAGCAGGACGTTTTTTTCTCGCGCGGTGTCGTCCGCGGGTGATGATGACGGCAGCCGAGTCTTTTCCTCTCCGGCTGTAACTTGTACTTTGATGAATTCCAGATCTGGAAAACTAGTCAAAAAAAAAAAAAACTCGTCAGAATAAAGAGAAGCTCCTTTAAACCTGGAGTCTGGAGAAAACGTGTGCAGGAGTCCAGATGAACGACAGTGACGCTGCACACGACTCTTCTCTCTTTTCTCTGTTTCTTTTTAAAGGGAAAATCCAACCAGAAAACATCTCATCACTGTTTTTATATAAAAAAAGCTGTTTTTGGTGACGTACTTTCCACTGTTTTTGGGTCCATTTTGGTGTATTTCTTTAGTTCCTGTGGATACGAATCCTAACAGCTAGAAAATCAACATCAACACTGATTTTAAAGGGCTTCAGTTTTTGGACAGTTTCTGCTTTCACACATAACATTTATTTATGTGAACAATTAATCTAGTCTTTTTTTTAGTCTCTAAGATGTTGGAAAATAGTGAAAGTGCTTCCCAGAGCACAAGGTGGCTTCATATGGAATTTTTTGCTGAGTTTATTTATTTACACTGGTTTAAATCAAACAAATACACACAAACAAGAAAAAAATCTATATGCAGGAAGAGGAATAATAATAATATGTATACATACAAACTAATATGATTATTAAACCAGAATTAAAGTGGGTTTTTTTTAATATTCTCTAAAGGATAATTAAGAATCCATATGTCAATCTAAATATTAGGACTACAACTAACGAATATTTTCATTATTGATTAGTCTGATGATTATTCTGGTCTATAAAATGTCATAAAATGGTGGAAAATGTTGAAAATGTTTCCCAAAACCCAAAATGCAACCTCTAATATATTACTCAACGTCCCTTTTGTCCCGACCGACAGTCCACAACCCAAAGATATTCAGTTGGAATTTTTTTTTTCTTAATTGATTCATCGCTGGGAGTCATTTTTTTTTATCAAAATAGTTGCAGATTAATTTTCACTTGATCGACTAAACAGTTAAATCGACTGATCCTTGCAGCAGTTTTGCCGTTAATCGATTACCAAAATTGTTGCAGATTAATCGATCTTCAACTCTAATCAAGTGCCGTTGCACAGCATTCTGGGAAATGTAGGAAATCACCAATTAAAGGAAAGTGTGTTCACCAAAAAAAACAAACAAACGCTTGAATCTCTACGGTTGGATTTTTCCTGACGAGTCGTTCATATCACCGCAGAACAGAAACACTACATTTGCCTGGATTGCACTGCGACCATGTTTTGCCTTTTTTGTTGTTGTTGTTGTTGTTGTTATTGTTGTCGTTGTTGTTGTTGTTATTTTCACCTGCATGAAGTTCATAATTCTCTTTAACGATCAAATGAATGAAGCGCCGTGATTGGACCGAGGGGGAGGGGCGGGGAAGGGGAAACAGCCTGTGAAAGCAATATACGGTGAGGAGCGGCGAGCGGGGGGGGGGGGGGGGATCAGCAGCTGTCGTGAATGTTGTTCGTAAACACTGTGACCCTCGACCCCTTTCACTCCCCCCCCCCTCTCTCTCTCTGCCTGTCTTTTTTGATCGGCGGCGTCACGTCGAGCACTGTGAACAAAAAAAAACAAAAACAAAAAAAAAGGATAAAATGTCTTGTTTCCCCTTAATGGT
The DNA here is from genome assembly GCF_963924715.1 of Thunnus thynnus. Classification (NCBI taxonomy): domain Eukaryota; kingdom Metazoa; phylum Chordata; class Actinopteri; order Scombriformes; family Scombridae; genus Thunnus; species Thunnus thynnus. Next base: position 36,665,526 of record NC_089518.1, read on the forward strand.
GTCAGTAGTGAATCCCTGGTGACAGGCGTTGACCCTACATGTGCCAAAAATATGAAGGAAAGAGAGAAAAAGGTTTAACAGGCTTTCACAGTGTGAAAAAAATCAAGTTTGTATGTTTACTTGTTGTCGCATTTTTCTGAAAAACAAACACAAAAAAAAAGGGTGAGAACACTATTTAAAAAACAAACAAAAAAATAACAAAAAAAAATAAAACAGTTGTTACAGAAGCCAGTGTCGCCTCCCTGTGGAGAATTAGACTAGCATCCAAGAAACTTGAAACTAAGACGTTTGTGAGATGAAGTGCAGATGAAGCCGTCGTAGAAACCGCTCACGTGTCCGTTTGTCTGTCAGATCTTTCAGGAGCAAAATCAGGTTCTTATTCCAACCAAACTTTATGTTTAGAAGCCTGTTAGTGACAAAAATGTTGCAGCTACATTTCTGGTTGAATCACATGAAACTCGGGCTCACTTTACGGTGAGTTTTTATGCTAAGCCCCCTGTCGATTATGTGTAAAATCTGTCAAAATTAACTCACTGTTCCTCCGTCTGGTGCTCAACATTTTAAAACAGCCTTTCAGATATTTTTGCCAAAGTTTCAGGGATAAAAACCAACACATCTGTAGTGAAAACCCAACAGAAGAGACTATTACAGACTGCGTTTACAGTATTTACAACCTGTGTTCTTATATAAACAACTCTTTGCAACAGGACCTTCGATGCAGCGCCGCGTCTGTACAAACAGTGTTTCGGTGTCTCCTACTTGATGTCACAAACTGACTTGTGTTCAACTCTTAATGGTTTAAAAAAAAATGTCTTGACTTTGGCGAGAAATGCTGCTGCAGCTAATCAATGATCAGTTGAATCTAGTCAATAACAGCTGGCTTATAACTGATGGACAGATTAATAAATTAGACCAATTTCTTAAAGGATAAATCTGATATTCTATATTTTTCTTATCATCAACAAACCCCATGAAAGGACCGAATGCTTACTGTTCATGCTTCACAACCGCAACATCCCTGGTTTGATTCCAGCCAGAGACCTTTGTTGTCATCTCTCTCTCCTCCTCTTCCTCTTTTTCCTACAACAGCTGGACACTGTAGTTTTTAATCGGGCTGCAACTAACCTTTAATTTCTCAATTAATCTGACGATTATTTTCTCGATTAATCGTTTTGGTCTAAAAGAGAAAGTCAGAAAATAGTGAATTTTTTTCGATCTATTTACTCACTGTGTTGTGTTTGACACAGAAAAGCTTCATATCCTCACATTTGAGAAGCTGCAACCAGCAAATCTTTAATTATTCAATTGTCAAAAATAGTTGCATTTGCAATAGTTGCAGCTTTAGCTTTTAGTTCTTGAGTAACGTCACTCAAACGGGAGGAAATAGTGCGTTTGTCGGGGACTGTTTTTCAGTGGTGGAAGGATCTACGTTAGGTGCTTTAGTGAGTATTTCTGGCAGCAGGACGGTGTGTATGTGTGTGTGGGGGATCGAGTGTTCATGTTAACGTGTCATTGACGTGTTTTTAATAGTTTTTGAACAATAACGGAGATTTACAGCACAGAGGAATAAGATATATTTAGACAGTACTTGTTAGCAGATGAGTTCATTGTTGGTTTTGGTCTTTTGATTGAATTTTGTCGACAAGAAGAAAAGTAGAAAATAACTTTAAGACATTAACGCTACTGATGCATTTCATTTTTCCCAACATCACTTGAACGCAGCGTCAGTTTCTTCTTTTCTACAGTGTTTGGTTGGAATGAAAACTGTCAAACTTTTGGGCCTTAAATGAAAACGACAGTGAGCAGCAGCGATTCTGTGTTTTTTTTTCCAGCTGTTCTCAGTAACATCTGTGGTTTCTGCAGCAGCTTCGTCTTCTACTTTAAACGTGCTCGTGCTCCTCCGGCAGGTTTGAGGTTCATCGTGCACATGAGTGAGTTTCCCGAACCCCCCCCTGCGAGCGTCTCTGTGCTGATGAGGTCGATGTTTGGACTGGTCCGTGTTGAGCTCTTCGTCGTAGCCCGTTGTTGACATGACGTACCTTTTGTGATTTGACCTGATTCTGTGCGAGTTTGAACAAAAAGGCTGCGTTTACAAGAAGAAGAAGAAGAAGAAGAAAAAAAAAACTAAAACTGGAAACCAGCTGGCGTGGTGTGTGTGTGTGTGTGTTTTTATTCTTTTGTTTTAAGTTTTGTTTCGTTCCCCTGAACTGTGCTCGGGTGCCATTTTCCATTTTAACAAAAAGGATTTCAGAACTTTTTCTAAATGCAGTCTGTTTTGTTTTACTTTTCCTACTTTTCCCAAGAACACAAAAAACTTATGTAGAATACAAAACTGTCCTTGATTATGTCTTTGTTTATTTATTGATTTGTATATAGAGATTTTGTTTTGCATTGTACATTCTCTCCTTTCTTGGTTATAGATTAATATATTCATGTATATACGAATAAACATTAAGTTTATAAAAGTAAAAAAGGCTGTTTGTTTATTTTCTTCTTCTACTTGTGTTTGAATGAGAAACTGTTTTGGGGTTTTTTGCGTCCAAATGGGAATCTGCTCCGGCTGAATCTCTGCTGTATGTTACATAACTTATTAATCAGAATCAGGTTTATTGCCAAGTAGGAATTTTCTCTGGTGTTGTGGTGCATATTTAGATTAAAATATACAAAGTAAAAGAAAATAAGTACCACAAAAGTCAAGTAATGGTAAATAATATAAAATAGAAATTTACAATGTTAAATTTGTGAAATATATTCAATATATGATATGAAAATATATTGAAAAGAGAGTTAAAATGAGGATTGATTGATTTGGATAAACATGAACGTGAATACCAGACTGGAAACAGATTCATCCAACAGCAAACAGCATAAAGATGATTTAACAATTACAAAAAGCAACAAACAATATAAATAAATTCAACTTTATTTTTCCCTGTGAGGGCGATTATACGCATCAGCTTGACACCTACATGTAGATCAACCCAAATACACACAGCTGATAGGAAAAATACTGTAACATACAGTAAAACAGATTATCAGGCTGGAAACTACAGAGGTTGCAAGTTAAAGGACGAGTTCACAGTTTTTCAGGTGTGTCTTAAATCAACAGTCAGGAGCCCAAATGAACATTAAACATGTTTTTCTTGCTGTAATCATTCCTCCTGTTCATACTGACCATCAGAAGATCCCTTCATAATGACCTTACAATGGAAGTGATGGGAGACAAAATGTATTTCAAAGTTTATCTGAAGCTAATATGAAGCTTCAGCGTCCAAATGAGTCAAATCAAGTAGATATCTTTCAACGTTACAGTCTTTTTAGTGTCAAAGTTCCTCTTTTTGTTACTATACTTCCACCGCAGCTCAACAGGGAAACACAAAGAGGGAATTTGATGATAAAAAAGACTGTAAATGTGAATATGTAAATTAAATATGGATCAAACAACAGCCCAATTAATTAATATCAAGAGAAATATGTGAAAAAAAACTTCATATATATCAGCTAGTCTAAGAACAATAAAAAAACTAACTTAAAAAAAGAGAAAAGCACAGTTCAGGGATTATTTACAAGCAGTGCAGAGTTCACAAAGAGAAATAATCATTAAACATTTAAAAACTTAAACAATCTAACTTATTTTTCTTCTGTTGTTTTGCCTGAATAAAGAATTTCACCAGTAATAAGAAAACTTTCTTTTTTACATTTTTCATTGTAGCATATATCACAAACCGTGGTATTAAAAACCTGGCAGAAACACACAAAATACAAACATAAAATAAAACAATTTAAAATAAGAAAAATAGTCAAAAAATATATATTTTTATATAATACAACATAAACACTACAATAAATAACATTTTAAAAAGATAAATTAACATAAACTGTCTTCAATTTAAATCCAAAGTTAGTACATTCTGATTGTATTTGTACAATTTTACACATTTCAGCATTTTGCACACATTGCAGACCCTAATTCATACACTTCAGGGATTTACAATACAATTAAAACTTTATGTTTTCATAAATTTGTCTTTGTGTATATAATATTTTGCCATTATGAGAATCGTGTTAATCAGATTTTTTTACTGTTCATGATGTGATTTAAGTTCAACACATTCTTTTATTTGAACCATTCTTCTATTGGTTTCCTAAATAGTTGGGAGCAACAGCAAATTGAAAAAAATATGCACCATGATTTCAACATCTGTACAGCAAAATGAACAGAAACAACTTTCAAAATTGAATCTTGATCTAATGAATTAAATTTTTTCAGTATATCATTAATTAATTTAAAATCAATTGCTTTAGCCTCTTCAATATATTTGGCAATTTTAACACTCATTTCATTTAGCCAAAAGTAAGAAAGGTTTTGGGATTGCATGAGTGAGGTTGAAGAAAAATTAAAGTTGACAGAAAAAAATCAAATCTAATCAAATTTATATGTGAACAAGTTTCCATATCTGCCTAACAGATCCAAAACTGATCTGATATTTCTGTCTACACATTCTTTTCAAGGATTTATTGGATGTCTACATACATATATCTACATATAGAAAACAGCCTTGTGGCCAGAAGTATGTGGACAGTTTGTCATCTCTCAGCGACAGGATGTGCATCTCATTTGCGCATGCGCAGCAGCTCAGAGCTTTGTTATTTCTCTTCAGTATGGCGCTTAGCAAAACGTTTGGACAGAAACCTGTCAAATTTCAGCTGGAGGAGGATGGAGACTTTTACATGATCGGGTCGGAGGTTAGTATTTCACTTATTTAACAAACTGCTTTATTCGCAAAGTTCTCATAAAGCAGAAAGTTATGATTTTAATGTCACCTCTCACTGACCCGGCTCGCTAGCAGCTAGCCAGCTAACGATGCTAACAGCGCATTAAAGCTCATTCATTTATTTCTGGTTTAAATGTTAATTCAACTGAGAATAACCGCGGTGATAAAACAAATTTATGTATTTATTGATGTAACAGAATGAAGTTAGATCTGTAAATATTCGTCCTTCTGCAGGATTCACTCGGGTTTATTCGACTGAGCGAGTGTTAGCTCTTCAGCTAACGTTATTTAGCAAGTTGCTAAACAAAACAAAGCTGCTCTATTTGACGTTTTTCACTAAATTTAAACTCTAAAAGTCATATTTGTTGATACAGATAGACATGTTTAACCTATTCCTTAATATTATGTGCCGTAGTTACTGCGCAATGTATGCTAACTTTATGTAATATCTGTTACAAGGTTATTGACTCGTAAGTAATGCTAAAAAATAATCCTAACGTTACTCTCCGTGAACAAAAGCTTCACAATAAACCCGAAATTAACCAGTAACAGCTAATGTGTTCTCATCGTTGTATCAATCAATCAATCAATATGTACCTTTCATACAGGTTAGTGCAGTTCAAAGTGTTTCACAGATAACTGACAAGCTAATAATACGACAGAATAAATATAAACAGTCATACAATTAGATTAATTCACACAAGAAATTAAAACTTATGAAAATGTAATCATAATAAAAATATAGATGAAAAGCTATAACAATAATAATAATAATAATAATAATAATAATAGAGCGAAATAAAATAGATTAAAAAAAACAAGGACAGATGAAATCGATGAGCATACATATATACACACACACACACATATATATATATATATATATATATATATATATATATATATATATATATTCACACACTCACTCACTCACTCACTCACTCACATATATATGTGAGTGTGTGTGTGTATAAGTATATATATCAGTCAAAAATTTGGACACATTTCCTCATTGAAGTAAACAGGAACTGGTGCTGTATGTCTGTATAAAGATTTCAACACTTGCAGCAGCTCTCAGATCCTCATCAGATTGTTCCAGCGGCTCAGAGCATAATAAAAGCTGCGTCACCAACAGTTTGAGTCCTGCAGTTAAGATCAAATAAAAGACTGGTTCCAGAGGACCTGAGGGGTCACACTGGTTCATACACATGTGAGACATGTAGACTGGTGCCATGAAGTGCTTTAAAAACAAGTACAAGAAATTTAAAATCAATAAGTAAACAGACAGATAACCAATGTAAGAAATGAATTTTTAATTTATAACTTTTTTTTAGGTTGACTGATTCCATGTAATCAAACTGAGAAAAGCTTCTTCAACCGATGACATTAAACATTATTACCAAGTGTTCAATCAACAATAAAGTATATTTAACTAAGCATGAAAAAAGAAAGATCATTAACTCATGTTTTAAAATATGTCTTTTTAATGCGATACACATGTGACAGTTTATCATGATTTTAGATCATATTGTGTTTTCAAGTACTTGTGATATACAGAACAAATGTAGAGCTGCAATGATTAGTCGATCAATTGATAAGTTGCCAACTATTAAATTAATTGCCAACTATTTTGATAATCGATAATTTTGACATTCTCTTCATAAAAAATGACTCCAAACGATTAATCAATTATCAAAATAGTTGGCGATTAATTTAATAGTTGACAACTAATGGATTAATTAATAGTTGCAGCTCTAATATAAATAATATAACATAAAGAGTATTGAAATTATCATCAAAGGACAAATCTACAAAACAATGTGTACGAATATAAATGCAACATATGAATCTTAGAACCTTTTTTGCAGCCTGTGCAATCAGAATGACATCAGTCTTTTCATTTCTGTGTGTGTGTGTGTGTGTGTGTGTGTGTGTGTGTGTTCAGGTGGGAAACTACCTCCGTATGTTCAGAGGCTCCTTGTATAAGAGATACCCGTCATTATGGAGGAAACTGGCATCAGTAGAAGAGCGGAAGAAGATAGTGGAGTCATCACACGGTCAGTAGAGTTCAGTCCTAACAAACACGTCTACAAATAACACATTTAAAGACGTAGATTGTTTTATACAGAAAGAAAACAAACAGAGAAACTACAGCTGAAAACATGATTCATAACATGATTTTCACTCATATTTTTGATTATTTCTGTTCAAAGAATTATTTACTTATTATGTTGTTATTTTGAATATTTTTTAGCTGCTTTTTTTCTATTTGACTATTTGTGTTTTTCCTTATTCTATTTTTAATTTTTATTACTGACTCATAGTTTGAATTCAGGAATTTCCCCTTGGGATCAATAAAGCATCCGCTAGTCTGTCCGCCCATCCAATCCAAGGCTGATACGTCTGTATGATAAAAACTCAGAAGAAGAAATATTATGAACAAGGCACATAAACCCAAATGCTGATTATCTGAGCGTATCTTTTTACTTTAGATTGACAACATGTTGTTTTGTCACAAGGAAAAAGGATGATAATGAGAATAAAAACCATCCACACACATTCATGTCGTCTCTGCTCTTGTTCTTGTTGTTCAGATCACGGTTACACTCAGCTGGCCACCAGCGTGACCCTGCTGAAGGCTTCGGAGGTCGAAGAGATCCTCGAAGGAAACGATGAGAAGTACAAAGCTGTTTCCATCAGCACAGAGCCGCCCGCCTACCTCAGGTACCCCCCCACCACGGTCACTGAACTATCAGGACAGGACGGTGTCTGTAAACGAACTGTAACGTTGAGGTTCGACTGGCTAAATGTCGCTTTCACAGAAGCACAAGAGGAAAAAACTACAAATGAGTTTGTTTTAGTAACAACAAGTGTCAAAGCAGCGGTGTTCAGCAGTGATGTCTGCAGGAAAACATGAGGAAAAAAGAGATTAAAGCTCTAATTCAACACAAAATGATTTTTTGGGCATCATGTGGGCCTTTACAATTATTTATTGTTTACTTATTTATTTCAGGTTTTTTAGATCTCAGGATTTATTTCTGAGTGTTTCCTTGAAATGTATAAAAATTACAAAAAAATTCACCAGAAACTTCCTGGTTGATTTGTAAACCAGAGGTCTTGTAACAGCTGTTTTACCTCCTGAAACATATCAACATATAAACATATAAACATTCAGCTCTGTGCGAGAGACTGAGTTTATGTTCTTAATGTTATTCTGTATTGATGTCCATGCGTCTGGATGTCTCGGTCCGTCTCCAGGGAACAGAAGGCGAAGAGGAACAGTCAGTGGGTTCCTACGCTGCCCAACAGCTCTCACCACCTGGACGCGGTGCCCTGCTCCACCACCATCAACCGCAGCCGACTGGGCCGCGACAAGAAGAGGACCTTCCCACTGTGGTGAGCCACCAGAGTCTGAAATCACTGCTCGGTATTTAATAGACTCTATAGTGAGCTAGAGGTTTCTCATCTATTGAAGGGAAGCATTGTGAGATTTTTAGCAATAAATAGTGTTTCTTTTTTTGTTCCATTAATATTTAGGTCATAATACAGAGCATCTGTTAACACCCTAACCCTTTAGACATGAAGTCAGAAAGTATCAGAAAGTAAATATAGGTTAAAAACTGCTGGTACAATGAAAAAATATTTTATCTTTAAGGTTTGAAATAAACATTTCACTCTTTTAAACAATGAATGAAATAAAATTAGATGTTTTTCTTTTTCTAAATGTAGCTGATCGTTTAAATTATATTTTTCATTTAACCTTTATTTTACCAGGAAAAACCCTCACTGAGATTAACAACATAAAGTTCCAGACAAATAACATAAAAGCAACGTAACACAGACACATGACAAGCTCTCGTTCATCAATATTATGTCATCATCAAGTAAAAATACAACCTTAAAACATATTACTAGTTTATAATAGTTTTAATGACTCACATCAGATCTGGTATATAAAGAATTAACAAGCGGGTCTGTTAGTGGTTTAATTAGTTGAGTTTTCTCTGGTGTTTCACGTCTCACTAGACACTCAAACAATTTCACCAATCATACAGTAGATTTTAAAATTGTAAAATAGATTTTCACAGTTTTCTGATGTTTTGTAGACCGAGAGATTAATGAAGAAAATGATCCTCTGATTAGTTGCAGCTTTACTTATTTTAAGAGTCGACAAACTTGCCGTTTGTTTATCAAGTGTACAGTAACCGTCACAGTTTTACATGTGTCACTTCCTGTTCGTCTTGTCCAGTTTTGACGACCACGACCCAGCAGTGATCCACGAGAACGCCACTCAGTCTGAAGTCCTGGTTCCGATCCGCCTGGACATGGAGATCGAGGGACAGAAGCTCAGAGACGCTTTCACCTGGAATATGAACGGTAAACTCCCATCATCCCTCTCTCTCAGCTCAGAGAAGACATTTTATTAAAGAGAAACAGAAACGTGATATTTCTCGTCTTTTTGAAACGTTCAGAGAAGCTGATGACACCCGAGATGTTCGCTGAGATCCTGTGTGACGACCTGGACCTCAACCCGCTGGCCTTCGTCCCCGCCATCGCCTCCGCCATCCGACAGCAGATCGAGTCTTATCCGACAGACAGCATCCTGGAGGACCAGACGGACCAGAGGGTCATCATCAAGGTGACGCTCTAAACTGCCAATAAGCATCTTTAAAACGTTACAAACGTCATACTCTCTGTGCCGATAAGTTATTTTCTGCCTGTTGATGAAACGTTTTCTGCTTCCAGTTGAACATCCATGTGGGGAACATCTCTCTGGTGGACCAGTTTGAGTGGGACATGTCCGAGAGGGAAAACTCTCCGGAGAAGTTTGCCCTGAAGCTTTGCTCCGAGCTCGGACTGGGCGGGGAGTTCGTCACCACCATCGCCTACAGCATCCGGGGTCAGCTGAGCTGGCACCAGAGGACGTACGCCTTCAGGTCGGTACCATCTCACAGAGACGAACGTCAGACTCAGAGTGTGTCCTGGTTGTCTTTAAACAGTCTGTATTCAGGTTTAAAAGGACTCACAATGTTTAAACCTGATGAGCCTGAGAGGAAAAACACAAGTTGATAGAATTAAGTCACCAAAATAAAGACAAACCTGCCGTGTAGGTATTTTACTCTCTAGTTACTCACCTAAACTGTGAGATCAGCTGTGGATTTACAGGTGCAAGAGATGATCACCCTGACAACTTTAACACCATTTATATATTATTTATTTGGCTGTGGTGCACAACTGGATGTGTAATGTATAATCTGTCTGCTTATTTCCTGCATGTTGGTACCTCCAGCACATGTGACAGGATGTGCTAACTGATCTGATTTAAACAGACTCAGTTCTTCCTCCTGACAAAGATTTAACATCACAGAAATATAATCAACCCAGATGTTCCTGAATTTTCCCCCAAGTGGGATGAATAAAGTATCTGATCTAGATAAACTAAAGGCTGCGTTATGGCTCCAGAAGAGTTCATACGGTTTGATGTCCGACCTCATTGGAAATGAAAACTATGGCTGCAAATAACAAATTAATCGTTTTGTGTATAAAATGTTAGAAAATGTTGAGAAATGTTCTTAAAGTTGATGGTGACACAGCCCTCGTTAACCCAACGTACTCTGCTGTTTAATCTATATCCTCTTCCTCTGTTGCGGCTGCGTTTTGTCCGTTTTGTGTGTTTTTGTTTCATAATCGTGTCTGCTGAGAGAATTTCAGCTTAATTTCCCCCTCAAGTCTGCAAAAGGAATTTCCTGGTTTTGAAATTTTTTAGGGCGTTGCACAAACAAACTGTGTGGAAACGTCTGTCCTGTTACATCTCTCTTTTTTTTTTTTTCTCATTTTGTTCGTGTCGTTGCCATGGTGACGTGACCTTTCACCTCATGTCTATAGGGAGCTTGTCGGGCCGCTGATCCAGAACCTGAAACCTGCTGTTTCATTTTCAAACAGTAAAACAGCAGATTTCTGCTTCCTGCTTCAGGTTTTTTGGGGTTTTTTTTGTACATTCGCTGCTCTGCTGCGTCTTTGGCTGAAATGTAGTCGAGACTCTGCAGCACTGCGGAGCTGCAGCCTGTTTCCCAGGACCTGAAGTCAAGTCAAGTATTTCAAAATCCAGACAGCAGCACTGATCTGTGTCACAACTGGACGTCTGCTGTGGAGGAAATATGTTTATTTTCCTGCTTATTTCATGATGATTAATGATGATTTGTAATCTGCTGTAATCTGCTCACAGAGTGAAATTGGACAGAGTTGAGCCGTTGACCTCTGACCTTCCTGCTGTTTATCGAGGGTGTGACCTCTCCGTCTTTGGCCGATATGTGCTCACAGTGATGCTCATGTGCACGGAGTTACAAAAACAATAGATCACATCTGTGGTTAGACCATCTCACGCTTGTTTTCACACTTCTGTTTCCACTGAGCTGAGACGTTTCTAAAAAAAAAAAAAAAAAAATACCAGCAAAGTCAGGAATTTATTTTTTCTTTCATGATCCGTTCCTATTGTTGTCCTGCTCACCGCCACGTATCAATATTAACTTATTGTAACAGACTGTCAGCTGTTCTGCTTTTAAAGCTTCAAACACAATCGACATATTTCAAGATCCAGTTCTGTGTCTCATAAGTTTAGAAAAATCCACATTTCAAGTCGATCAGAAAACATCCGATCTGAGTCACACGAAGGGAAAAAATCACAGCAGCGTCGACATGAACTGAACCCGGTTCAAGTGTTTCCTCTCTTTGTGTCTGTGGTGTCTTTCCAGTGAGAACCCGCTGCCCACGGTGGAGATAGCCATTAGAAACACAGGTGACGCTGACCAGTGGTGCCCCCTGCTGGAGACGCTGACAGACGCAGAGATGGAGAAGAAGATCAGAGACCAGGACAGAAACACGAGGTGAGTGATCGTTTATCCCAGAAGCGTCAAACTCGTTCTCATCGACGGCAACATCAGCATAATCATTGCCCTCAAAGAACCAGATGTAACTTTTAAATGTAACTAAATGTAATGTAAAATAAATGAAACTACTCCTTAATGTTAAATAACTCTGAATGTATTATTTATTCAAGGACATTTGGACAATTTGTTGTTTTTCTTGAAGGCTATTTCTAGCAGACTTATCTCCGTGTTTGGTAGATTGTTCTCTTTGACCACAGACGCCTCATAACACAAAAGACAAACATGTTTTCTTCTTCCTGTCTTTCTTGAAACTGTCTTCCGTCTGCATCAGTTTTTCTCTTTCTGGACATTTTGGGGTCATTACTTTATATTTCTCAATTCCACTTGTTGGGAAAAATCACATTGATGTGGATACATTACAGTCTAGTAACAGGATACCGTCACTTCCTGGGTAACATAATCGGCATGCATTGTGGGAAATCAGACCTTTTTCCTCTCCCTGCGGGCCACATAAAATGACGTGGCGAGCCACATTTGGCCCGCGGGCCTTGAGTTTGATCAATATGATTCATCCTGTCAGATCAGGTTTTATGACAACACAAGTAAATTTAAAGGTCACATTCGGGGAATCTGTAGTTTTTCTGTTGATAAAATGATGAATCCAATAATTATTAATCAGCAGTGAAACTAATAATTAGTTGCAGCTTGTATCAGGTTATTAAAGTTTGTAAAAACTCTGAAATTTGTGTTCTTATGTTTTCATTTCAGTAGCGTTTACTCAGTCGTTGTTGTAAAAAGAAAAGTGAATCATCAGATTTTAAATCAAACATAATCTACAGTTCAGTGTTTTGTCTCAGTTTACTTTCATCTACGACAAAGAAAAGCTTCAAATTCTCACAAACAAGCAAATATTTTGGCTTTTTTACTGTAAAAAATGAATGAAAATGATGATTTGATCATCAGATTAGTTGCAGATATATTTGATTGTTGCAGCTCTATTATTACCCTCCACTGCTGCTCTGTAACAGAAGATGAGGTTTGTTTGTGACGTTTCTGTTTCCGTTTGCTTCAACAGGCGAATGAGGCGACTTGCGAACACAGCACCTGCATGGTAGACAAAGCAGCATCGCCCCCCCGCCCCCCCCGCAGGAACGGCGCTCGTCTTGTTTGTTTGAGGAACGACCACAGTTCACAAACATCAACGACAAAGATGCTCCTCCTCCTCCTCCGTCGCGCCTCTGGACGTCTTCTTTGCTCAGCCGGGTCCTCAGTCAGCCGCTCAGCGTGTTCTTTTGTTTTTTTTTTAATTTTTATTATTAATATTCTGTTCTGTTTGCCCCCCCCCCCCGGTAGAAAAATGTCCCTCCTTCGTGTTTCCCCCTTTTACGAGCCTCAGCGTGGAGAAGCTGCTCTCTCACTTTGACCACTGACTCTATTTACCTGACCAGAGGGAGAATTAAAAACACACAACCAGTCTCAGATAATATATTGTTTTGTTGTATTTGTTGTCTTTTTGTACATTTTAATAATTCTTACAAAATAATAAAAAAAAAGTGAATGAGCTTGATTTGTGGTTATATTGTGTGTTTTTTGCTACAGTTAGACTGATGTGTTAAGTGATATGAACATTTCTGCCAGTTAGAATAATTGTGTTTTTCTCGACCAATCAGAATCTGATGACAAGTGATGGGTTGTTTAGTCGCCGTCAGTCAAACTGATATAAATACAGTCCTGATAAAGCAGATTAGTGGACTATTTGACTGTTAAACTCTTCATAAATAACATTTAACTCACTTTGAATTTTTCTCTTTTAGTTTTAGAGAAATATTAAAGATATGAAACGACGTTTTCAGGGATTTACAATCTTAACCTTGAACCCTGGTTTGATCGAGGCGCTACGAAAAGACAATCTAGAAAAAAAAATGACATTAAATTATAGTTTCTTTGCACAATTTTTCATACACGTGTTCAGATTTAGAAAAGCCTGAATGATCAACTGCTTTTATTTTGAAATAGAGAGTTTAAAAGAGCTGCGACTTTAATTATAATTTACATAATTATCAATAACTTAAACTGTGAAAAGGCTGTTGATATTACCTCGATCTATAATGACCGGTAAGTTTACTCAGCTGTAGTCAAATATCATAATCTTTATGGTTTTTTATTATATCTGGATTAAAATAAAATATCAAAACTGACTGATGCTGATTTAATTTGTTTACACTTAAAGCTAAATCACATACAGAACACGAGTGAATACTTTGACTTATCTTATAAAATCTGCATCATGCAACATGTGGCTGCTGTCTCGTTAATATAATCTGTACATTTACACTCATTATAAGATGGTTTAATGGAAGAAGAAACACAAAAAATAAGGAGTTGGCTGTTTGTGTTTATGTTTTCCATAAAAGACCAATAAAGTGACACGTCTATTGATGAGAGGTTCCTCCAAGGTTGTCAAATCTGCAGCTGTTATCAATAAATGTCAGAACACATTTGAATGTTATGATTATATTTGAATATCACTGAAGACCACGAATGTAAGAGGTTAAAAAGAGCTAAATTGTTTACTTTTTCTATAGAAAAGTTTTTCTAGGATGACTTAAAGTTGACTTTTCTTTAACTGACTAGATTAAAAAAACGAAGAAAAAGCAAATAAATGTATTAATATGTAGAAAAAAAAATCACAATTTAAATTGTAAAATTTGTCAGCAAAGCACAACTGGATATTTTGCTTAAATTGTTAATCCCTAATTTTATCTTTATGTGAATTAATTCTTCATTTAAAGGCTAAATTGCATCTCAGAATTTCCCCCACAGTGAGTTTTCTGTCCCATGATGGTCAAACTGTAAACACATGTTTTTCCATCCTGTCAAGAAAAACCAACAAACTCTTGTTGAATCTGTTAAAATAACAGGATTGATTCTGTTGCTGCTGACCTTTAAACTCACGTCAGTCTAACCTCCAGTTGTGACTAATATTTATCAGCAGCTCTGTGTGTTTATGAGAGATGATGAAATATGTGTTTTGTTGCCAGGGTCCCACAGAGACGTGTTTGCGTGTTGTTGTGCTAAGCAATTTCCATTTTGTCCCCAGTGTTCGACCCACAAAGGCAGCGTGTGAAAGTGCAGAGTGAGCAGACGGGGCTGATGGGATTTCAGGCCGTCGGCAGTTCTGTGAAACAGCAGCGGTGACACAACAGCAGGGGGAGGGAGTTATGAGTTAGTTTTTGCTCCTTTTAGCTCTCCCCAAGAAACTTACAAATACTATCATGGTTTTAAAAAAAAAAAAATTAAAAAAAAGGTAAATTTCAAAAAGCTTCATTTCAAATCACAGACGGAAAATTGCAATTATCCTCACATTCAGGACAATAAAGGCTCCAGAGTCAAAATAAACAGTTTTGTGATGGTAACAGTTCAGTCCTTGTGTGTATCTCGGCTGTCTGAGTGGACTCCATCCAATCCACGCTTCCTGTCCGTCTGTGTTTCCGCCGGCTGATTATTTTGTTGATAATTGTTAGTTGTGCGACTCGTCGTCCTGCTGCGGATCTCCATCCTGCTCTTCTTGGAGGGGACGGTAGTCTGAGTCCTCTGGCTGGTCAAACATGGCTCGCCTGTGAAGGGAAAACATCAAAAGTCTCTGCATCTTCTAACTTAAAGGATAAAGCTGGTGATTTTCTATGTTTTACGTATTGTCAACAAATCTCGTGTGCAGAGAAAAACCATCAAACTGATCTACTAACAAGTATTGTGTGTGTATTTAAAGCCTGATATATCTTATTCCTCTGTGCCATAGACCTCTATTGTTGTCCAAAAACTATTGGATGACATGTTCCTTCATTAGTAAGAGTTTGGTGATGTTAGTTTGTTTAGAAACGGCTCCAAAGACTAATAACAGCGATCACGTGTTCAGTCTCTGGAGCCAATATGACAGCCTCTTGACTTTGTTCTACACTGTAAATAACTTTAGTATAAAGTCAAGAGGTTGTGATATGTAGCACAACAAGCTAGTAAAGCATCATGAACGGAGCCGTGTTACTGCACATGCTCAGTGGGGTCTGCCTTACACAGAACTACTCTTAGGAGACTGAAAACCTGATTGCTGTTATTAGTCTTTGGAGCCGTTTCTAAACAAGCTAACGTGACCAAACTCTTCATGATGAAGGAACATGTGACCCAGTGCAGCGGTGAGGCTCAATGATTTGTTTTTAATAGTTAATAGTAAAATAAATCTGTACAATAAAATATTAAAAGTGTGTAAACTTCACATTGAGATGTATAATATTCATTTAAATCAGGAAGTATCTGAAACATAATTCAGTGTCGATTAAGTAAACAACTCAGATGCATTTGGTGCCAAATAATCTGGTCAGTACTTTAAAATGATTGAGGATCAATACTACTAGCGTCAGACCAAACTGAACCTGTCAGCTTCTGCAGACTCCATCAGTTGTTGTTCTGAGCAACTCAGAAGGATTATCAAAAGTTTAAATCATACGAGTTGTGTGTGATGACTTTTTCTTACAGAAGTTCTGGAGTCATCAGCAGCTTTCTTCCTCCCGGCTGGTTTGGAAACACGTCTTCTAGGAAGTAGTACATGTGACCGACACTGATACCTGAGGAGAGACGGAGCTCATCACACATCTGACAGCAAAATCACTTCAGTTGCTTCAGTCTTGTGTGTTTTAAATAACAGCATTTACAGCTTTATAATGTTTGCTTCATGCTTAAAGGATAACTCTGGTGATTTTCTATATTTATCTTATTTTCAACATGTTTGGAGCAAAACCAACAAGTGTTTTAATTTTGGTATATTACTTTTATCTTGGTGTGCATTAGTCTCCCAGCTCATATTTACCATCCTGTGCATTTGTAAAGTTTCACTCGTAAAGCACTTTGAATTGCATTCAACTTGTATGAAAGGTGCTATATATGTTAAGTTTGATTGATTGATTGAATATCATATATCAATAGTGAAGTGTTTCGTACCTAGGAGGTCGACCACGATGGAATTTCCGAGCAGCAGCGAAAATCCCATCAGCACCCAGGGCAGAAATGGCGCCTGGAAGTTCAGGAGGCCGAAGAAGTTCATGTGTATGAGTGGATGTCTTCTACTCCACACGTACACCAGCATGATGATGAAGGCCTGACCCAGGAAGAAGACGTTGGCGAACAGACCGAACAGCTGTAGGAGTTCAGGTTAAATACAACTCATCGTTTGGTTTTGTGATCGTTATTACAGTAAAAATTTCTCGAAGGAGCAGCTGAGAAAAACCTCCCTGGTTGAGTCAAACCTCCAGGCAGCCACAGTTATGGAGTGAAAGTTGACTAAATGGCAACTTCACAGAATGAACTCTGGTCAAAATAAATTGGTAAATGAAATACCTCATGGATACGGAAGCCCATTTCTGCCAGGAAAATTTAAAAAATGGATGAAAAGTTATGATTGATAAAACAAAAAAATACTCTGAGTAAATCAAGATTATATGAGTCATGTGCAATATATAGTAAAATAGTAAGTAAATATTGTGACTTTTAAAATACTGAGACAAAGTCAAAGTTGAAACACTGAATCATGAACATTGACTTCCTTTCTCAAGATTTTGATATAGTAAGAAAAATGTACAAGATAAGTCAGAATTGTTGCTTGCTTACTCGACATCATGAGATCTTAAGTAAAACCATCATCATCATAAGTTAGACTTGTATTATTACAACGTAGTATCCCATAATTTTAACTTAACAAGAGTATTTTTATTTTCATCAGTTAGATGAAGAATTTTGACCTGAAGTTTTACTTACATCAGAATAAATCATAAAATGCAAAGTGAAAAATTGTGACAAATATGAGATAAGTCAAAACTATGATTCGTTTGACAAAATTTAAAAATATGTCTGTATGTTATGATATATTGGCTTACTATCAGAATTTAATTTTGCGGTTAAAGTAAAAAAAATTGACTGATTTCTTAACTGCAACTCACAATTATGTCATAAATCCAGGTAGTTTTGATAGTCATGGCTATTTTTTGTATAAACATTCCTGATATTTAATAATTATTTTTCTTTTCCTGACAGAAATGGTCTTCCATACATGTATGTACAGCTAGAAAAAACGTTTCGTCTCCCGCTACTGAGACATTTCTGCTTCCACAAATGTTAAATAACTGTAAAGTCTGTGATGCAGTTCCCTAAGATGTGAGTATTTGTTGCACAAAAGTCCTAAAACTACCATTAATGATTATATAAGACACTTTTAAAGAGATGGTGTTATTGTTTACCAAATACCGAACCCTTGACAAAACTGTAAAAGACAACATTTCCATTCATGTCAGCGAATCACGTTACTAATTTGATAAAGTAAACAGAATAAACACTGTGCCATCCTGATATGACAGTAGAATTAGTCCTCATGTACGTGCTGTTAAAACTGTCTATGAAACATAACACGGCTCCAAACAGACTCATAAACCTGCACATTGACTGTTTCACAGCAGCCCAGAGGGACGTCTGTGTTAAACAGGCCTGGGACTGTATCATTAACCTGGAATGTGAACGAGAGCTTCTGGCTACAAACTGCTGAGCATCATCAAAAAGAGACGCGCTGTATGTACAGTAGCTGGCTTTACATGCTTTTAGCCAGAAGACTTCCTGATTCAGGCATCTAAACTGTAAAAAAAAAAAAAAAAAGTGGTGTTTATCAAGCAGCTTGTTACTGAAAACAGAGAGCACTAAAACATCTAATTCTTGCACCTTTAAAGGGTCAGTTCAGCCAAATAACAACATATTTTAGGGGTAAACTCCTGCAGTATCTAACCATACAGATACTTAGACAGTTTGGTTTTATTTGTCTTGATTTTGTGTAATTGTGTGTGTATCAAAGTCTGATATATCTTATTCCTCTGTGCCGTACACCTCTGTTGTTGTCCAAAAACTGTTAAAAACATGCCAATGAGCCACACCGCTGCACTGGGTGACATGTCCCACCACTATGAAGAGTTTAGACATGTTAGTTTGATCAGAAATGGCTCCAAAGACTAATAACAGCGATCATGATTTGTTGACAATAAGAAAAATATAAACAATAACCAGCCTTATCCTTTAAATCTATCTTTTCCATGCTGTGACTGCAATAAACTAAATTCCATTCACCTCCATTATATTTGAGTGGAGGCAGGAATCTCAGAGATAGATATCAAAACCTGGACAAACAGTTAGCGTAACATCCCTGGTACCTACCAGTACTTGAGCAATGACAACTAAGTTGAATCTATGTGAAAAAAATATTTTGTAATTTGGGTGGACTAGCCCTTTAAAGAATCTCTTTTATAAACGATTAAAAGGATACAGTCATCAGGACGCCTCCAAACAGGAACATGAAAACAAAATCTGCCGTCCGGCCCCGGAAGCAGCCTTCCTCCAGCATCCGGCAGTATCGATAACTTAAATAGTCAAGGATCCAGCTGCAGTTTACTCCCAGTGTAAAGGCATCAGAGTAAAACTAACTACAAAAGCTGCCGCTAGAAGTTAGAGTGATAATATCTTAGATGAACAATGCAGCTGAGATGTTTGATCCTGTTTTCTCCTGAAGAAACGCTGATAAAAGATACAGAAAGATGATGTTGAACACAAAACTGAATCCAAGGGAACCGAAGAAGAGGAAGCTGGTTATCAGGCGCCATATCTGAGAGACAAAGATAAAAGATTACTGTCAATTTATATACTTAAAGGAATAATTCAACATTTTGGGATATGATTATTCTCTTTCTTCCTGAGGGTGAGATGAGAAGATGGAGCTAGAGTCACAATGTGGTTAGCCTAGCTTAGCATAAAGACTGGAAGTAAGGGGGAAAAGCTAGCCTGGCTCTGTCCAGAGACAAAAAAGTTAAAAAATACACCTAGCAACACCTCTAAAGCTCATTAATTGCATCTTATTTGTTCAATCTGTACACAAACAGAAATGCATCAATAACAATTTGTGATTTTAGGAGGAGTTTTGTGCAGGAACTATTACTTGAAGAACAAAAGTTTATCTATTTATCCAGTACTTTTGTGCAGCATCTTCGGCTATGGTACAACTCCCTTTGACACCACAAATTGTTCTTTTTACATTTACAGAATTAAGAAAAAAAAAACAAGATACAACATATCTCTTTACGGGTGTATTTTTTTCACTTTTGACAGAGCCAGGCTAGCTGTTTCCCCCTGCTTTCAGTCTTTATGCTAAGCTAGGCTAACTACGTCCTGACTCAAGCTCCGTACTTCACACATAGACACAAGACTGCTAATCATCTTCTTCTCTCACTCTAGGAAAGAAATCAGATAAGATCCCAACATGTAATAAATGTTACCTGGTATCTTCTGATAATGAGGTCTGGGTTAAAGTAGAGCTGGAAGGGAGTGATGACCTCAAGTTGCTGAAAAAAACCCAACAACATATAGCTTGAATTAAATCAGAAAATGGGATATCTTTCCATATTGATGAGAAACACAATTGAAACCAACACTTCAGCGCTTACACATCAGCTAACATCTTCAATTGCTTTTACTTCAACCAAAACTTCAACTGCTTTTATGTCTTACTTTCAACCAGCTGCTCAACTGCTTTCAAATCTTAAGTAAAGTAAACTAACTCTGCTTTCACCTGTGACAAGTTAACAGACATTTCAACAGCTGACGCTTGCACATCAACTGACACCGTTTCACGAGCACACACACTACAGTTATCTTCGCTTACACTACTCTTCAACTGACACTTCAACTACTTTTATCTTGTAATCTTGTACTTAACATCTTGAATGTGTTCAGCACTTTAACTTCAACTGAAAGTTCAGCTCAACAATTTACCTTCAACTCCTTTCATCTCTTTAACTTAAATCTGACACTTCAACTGCTTTCACCGAACTCCTTTCCTCGCTTGAACTTCATCTGAAACTTCACCTGCTTTCAACTCTTACTCTTCAACTGATTTCATTGCTTACACTTTAAATTTCTAGTTTTTTCTTTGTTTACACTTGAACCGCTTTCACCTATTAGGCTACATATCAACTGACACTTCAACTGCTTTAATCTTTTTCCCTTTAACTGACAGTTTAATTACTTTTAGTTCATACACGTTAACTAAAACTAATTTTTTTAGTGAACATACTACAACTACTACTACTACTATCTCCACTGCTCCCACTTCCACTGAAATTTCAACTCCTTTCATCCCTTTAACTTAAATCTGACACTTCAAGTGCTTTCACTGAACTACTTTCCTCGCTTGAACTTCATCTGAAACTTCACCTGCTTTCAACTTTTACTCTTCAACTGACAGTCCTCTGATTTCGTTGCTTACACTTTAAATTTCTATTTTTTTCCTTTGTTTACACTTGAACTGCTTTCACCTATTAGGCTACATATAAACTGACATTTCAATTGCCTTCATCTTTTTCTCTTTAACTGACAGTTTAATTACTTTTAGCTCTTAACTAATGTTGTTTTTTTTAGTGCAAATACTACAACTACTACTACAACTATCTCCACTGCTCCCACTTCCACTGAAATTTCAACTGCTTTCATCTTTAGCCCTAAAATTTACGGTTCAGCTGCTTTCATATCTTTAAGAGTTCAACCTCACTCAACAATTACACTTTAACTGACAGCTCAAATGCCTTCAGCACTTTTACCTGAAATGAAAGTTCAGCTTGGTGATTTAACCTTCAGTTGACATGAGATGCTTAAACTTAAACTGACACTTCATCTCCTTAAGTGATTTAGCTGCAACTTTAACTCTTAAATATTTTACAAGCAAAGAATTAACATTTTAAAACTCTTTAACTCGTTTATGTTGTTTCAAAAGCTCCAAAGATTCAACATGTTAAGACACTGAAACTATTTTAAATGTAAGAACACATACTTTTTCCTCAAAAATGTAGACTTTTCAAGAAAAAAACATTATCGTGGAGCCAATTTTTACCTACAGTAAAGGTGGGAAAAGCAACACCAGACAAAAACCAAATGCTGCTCAGTGATTTGTCTGTTAATTTAAATTCACATACATAAACACATAATAAAAATTCAGTTAATAACTAGTAACATTAGACTGATTGTGAATTTTAAGAGAAAAAAGTTTTAAATGAATGCTTTTCTGACTAATTCTTGATTATTAGTGTGTTTCCTGTCTGATCTCAGCCTGCAGGTCAGAGTTGACTCTTCTGTTGTCTTCTTCATTGTTACCGAGTTGTGTTGTTGTTGTTGTTGTTGTTGTTGTTGTGTTGTTGGTTCTTACCACGGCAGCGGTGGTGAGGACACAGGCGGTCGTGTACGCTCGGGTCACCACAGGGATCTGAAAATACTCCTGAGTGAAGCTGTGAGCCATCGCTGCTGCTGCTGCCCTACTGTCAACCATGATTTACCCACTGAATGAGCAGCAGAGGCCCCGCCCCCCTCACTGCCTCAGCCAATCAGAGTCACAGATCAATTAACACCATCCATCCCACACACACACTACAAACACTGTAAACCTTTAACACATTATAGCTGCTGTTAATGCAAACAAATTAGAATATAGATGCAGAAATGTGATTTATAAGTTATTTTTTTGTTTTCTGACACATTTACACCACATTTCATCCCATTTTATACCTTTTAAAAAATACATGTATTTTAACTCTCCCTTAGAAAACAGGTCTCAGTGGGGTTTAGCTGGTCAAATAAAGCTTATTTACAAAAAATATAAAATGTTACATGACTTAAATCTCTTAAGGCTATAACATGAGATAGAAATAATAAATGCACAACAAAAAAAAAAGATTTAAAAAAATTGTATAAAAAATGTATGAAATACATAAAATTTATTATGTAATATTTGTAAAATCATTGGGGACAAGTCTATAAAAAATAATTTCTTAAATGAAAACATATTCTTTAGACATACCACAACAATTCTGTAAAGGAAGTGACAAATTTTGACTTGTTTTTGAGCAAAATATTTCAATTTAAGAACGTTATGAGACATATGAAATACATTTTTAATAAGTTTAATTAGTTAGTTGTTAGAAAACAATCGCTTTTCATTAATAATGTTTTCCTTGCAAGTGAATCTTTAATATGTTCTTGAAGTTAAATTTAATTGACATGAGTTTTGTTTTTTTTCTTGAAAATGTCATTTTATATTTTTAAAATTTAACTTAAAGCCAATTTTTTTTCTTTAGTAATAATCAAATGGTAATTAAAAATGCATTCACATACCTGAATCTGAAGTATGAATGTGTCTTGCTAGTTTTAAAGTTTATGTGGTGAATTGGCTTTAATCTCTCCAGACGCAGCAGAGTTTGGTTAGAGGTTATGGTTTTATTAGAGATGAAACAATACACAGTTCATACATTTCAATGTACAGGGTTGAGGTTACATATGAGTAAAAAAAATATTAATCAAAACACATGTATGTACAACAAATGTTTACTAAGTTGTTTGTGTATAAATATAATGTTCACTGATTAACACTTGAAAAATGTTGCAGAAATGTTTCAAACAGCAACAACAGACACAAGAAACAACAAAGTGTGGATGATTACTGGAATGACTCGTCAGTGTCCTGCACTGGCAAACTAACAGACAGTCTGTACTGAGCCTTCACATCTCAAGTGCTGCAGCGAGGGACACAGCAGAGGAAATGTCAGATTACCTCGAGCAGCGGTTCTCAACGTGGGTGTCGTGACCCTAAAAAGAGGTCGCACCATGAGTTTTTCCAGAGACTGTGATGAGCCTTTCGATTCACTATCCAGCAGTGGTGGAAGAAGAAGTATTCAGATCCTTTACTTAAACAAAAAGATACAACAATGTATAAATCATGTAATTAAACTCATACTTACGTAAAAGTACATTAGTATTATTATCAAAATAAACTATCATAAGTAAAAGTACTTGTCCTGTGGTGGATGTATATTGTTAATACTGAAGCATCAGTGTTAGAGCAGCATGTTACTGCTGTAGCTGCTGGAGGTGGAGCTAGTTTCAACTACTGAGTATATTGTTGGGTAGTTTAATTCAGTGGTTCCCAACGTAGGGGTCGGGAACCTCCAAAGGGTCACAAGATAAATCCAAGGGGTCGTGAGATGATTAATTGTGAGATGCATAATCTTTTTTTGAGAAATATTGGATATTTTTTCTTCTTTTGATCTCTGTCTAAATGTAGTAGAGTAGAAGTATAAAGTAGCAGAAAATTGACACTCAAGTACAGTACAGTCCTTGAGTAAATGTACTTCCCACCACTGCTATCAAGCCAGTAATCTTTGTGATAAATACTTGTGAAACACCAGCCTGTCAAGTAATTCAGCAATAGGGTCAAAGTTCATCACTCAGTTTTGTTTTTTTGGGAGTGACTAACTGACCAGGTTGAGAACCGCTGATTCACACAGCAGCTGCTGCCACTGAATGTGTTACACTGACCGACACGAATAAAGCACCATGTTTTAGAGAAGCAATGACTTCATGAAGGATGAGAGACACAAAATATGAGGACAAATATCACAATCCAGGAAAGAAGGTGTTGAACTCTAGATGGCACCCTAGAGCTTTTCCTGCACACTGCTGTTTTCCTGAGTGATTATTACCAACAGCTAAGAGCTTCTTCACAACATCATGTTGGAAGAGTGACGTCAAAACTCGATGTACAGAAATGTTTTTCTTCCTTTCACTTTTTCTTCATTTCTTGAAAGGTTTGATGCTCCACGTTGTGTGAAAAACAGAAGTATTTTTGTTTTGTCAGGAGATAAAAGTGACATTACAGACTGATAAAACCCTTTAAACAGCGGTGAGGAAACACTTGGTTGCAGAGAAAAGCTGAAGTCGACAACGGTGACTGAATTTTTTGGAGTGTTTTTGCACCAAGCTCAAAGCTTTTTAATTCAAGCTCTGACACTTCTTCCTTCGTTAGCTGAGGTGAAACTAGATGCAGATCCTCCTAAGATTTATTTTTACCCTGAGTTGAGTCTCTTAGGCTGTGTACAAATGTCTTTCTTCACTAGGACTGACAAACCCTATAACACCCAACAATGCTCTAACCGCAGTTGGAAAAGTCCGATTTAGCCGATGTGAATCGCTTTCATGTCTAACATGCTCCTGTATGTGACCAAAAAAAAGGCAGAAATGCTTTGGACTTTTGTTTCAGACATTCAAAGTTTGAACATGCTTCCTGTCTTGTTACAGTTTGATCAGCTGCAAAACTGACCCAGAACTGTCTTCATCACTATTGCTGATGAAAGTCTGAGGAAACTTAAACATCAGATGTACGAATAATCTTTGATTGTTGCAGTTATCAGGTGCCAGTTCACAGCCTGGGAGGAAGTAAACTACGGGACTCTTTTGCCCTGAGCTCACGCTGTCAGGCTCGGACTGGCTGACTTCAACCGTGGCCTTAAAACAAAACTCTAACTTATGTTTTGGTGGTTTTGGAGAGTTTGTAACTCTGTGGAGGATGACAGCTGGATTTATAGCAGTTACAATAGATACTAGAGTCGATCAACAGAAAATGAATTGCCAATCGTCTATTAAAAATCAATTGTCAAGCAGAAATGCAGCTTTTCAAATTTGGCAATGTGCTGTTTTTCCTTGTCTTACATTATAGTAACTTGAATATCGTTGGACTGTTGTTGGACTAAACAAGACGTCTGATGACATCACTTCAGGCTCTTGGTGAAGGAGACTAAACAATTAATCGACTGATTGGCAATAATGAAAATAATCTATAGTTGCAGACCTAATGGATTTTACCATTGACTCAGTTTCACAGCAAAAAAACAAAAAACATCTAGAAATTTCTGAAACCACTCTCAGCAAATTCCAAACACTCATAATTGACCACATATGGCTATATATATATATATATATATATATATACCTTCTGTCTGTACAGTGGTTAACAGTTCAGCTTTATTACACACACGTAGCCTTCAAGCCTACATGTAGTAATGTTTGCTACTCAAAACATGTCAGATCAGAAGACAATTTCTTAAAGTTTATCCACAAATAACTGAAAAATTTTGACTGCATAGATTATTAGAGATTATTTGGAGACAGTTTGTTCAGGTCAAGAAAAACCTTTGATCACCCTTTGAAAGCTGAACAAAGCAGAATTGCTCATATTTATCTTTTACCTTATACTGGTTATTCTTTTTCTAGAACGAACAGAAGACAAAAGTCCATCATGCTTGGCGAAGGTTACAGCTACATTACCAAAATCTTTCTCCTGGTAGTGAGAAAGGTTTCCAAAACTCTGTAAAATAAATGAGCTGCTTGATAATAATTTTGTCTAGAAGCTGATTTGTGGTCAGTGTGAATCTAGATGAACCAAATACAAAAAGGTAAAAAGACGTTGCCAGTAAAATCACTCTGATCACCTTCAAAAAGTATAGTTTAACATCCTTTCTGGGTTTTCATGTTGCAGTGTTATAACAAAAGTTACCTCTCAAGCTCTCCGCTACAGCAGCTGTAAGTTTGATGTCACTCTTCAAACACTTGACGATCAGCGAGTCCATCCGTGATGAAATAAAAAAATTAAAAAAAAACAGTTGAAATGAAAAGTGTCCACTACAGCGACAAAGATAGTCTGTTCTGGTTCTGAGAACCAACATCGGTCAGGGAAGTCTCCATTTCAGGCTCAAAGAAAGGAGGTGAAAACGGTGCAGTTCACATCAGTATTACACGTCATTAATACAGGGCCCAGATCTCAGAGTACGGTGACAAAATGTGCAAAATAAATAGTAGAGTATAGCTGCACAGGAGGTGCCAAGTCTGAGGAAACATAACTTGGTTTTCCTGAGAAGAAGGTGTTATGGATCTGAGTATCAATAAATGGAGTAAAGCATAAAACAGATTTAAAGGAGACCGTCTCGTCTCCTCGAATCCACAGTTTGAACATACAAACATCTCTGTTCCAAAAAACTCCTCTTCATTGTCAAAAAGACATCCGTCACCCAAAATCTCCAGAGTTACACGAAGACTCACACGTTTCTACAGCCGAAAAAATCCATGCCGACGTAGCGAGGGTAGCCCTCTAGAGAGTTCATGCCAACAGGATCAAATTTCCAGTACTGTCGTCCTCGGATAAAGTGAGCATAGCCTGAAAAATATAAATAATAATCATTATTAATATTTATATTTAATACTATATCGTTTTGTAGCGTGCTATGGAACTCTAAAGAGCTTTGTACTTTAATATAATCTGAATTGAACTGAATTGAATTGAATGAATGCAAAGTTTACTTAACTATTATATTGATAAAAATGATTAACAGAAGTTTCACAGCAAAAAAGTATGAAAATCTCTTTAGAAACTTCTGAAACTACACCTGCAAAATAATCCACATTTTTTTTAATGCACAAAAATTTGATAATGATAAAATTTTTATGCCATTTTGCAAAAAAAAAACATGGCAATATTTAAAAATGCATGTAAAAACTGCAAATGTTTAAAGAACCCTCTGATATTCATATTGTGGTACGCAGGATTTCAGACACACTTTTACCACATACACTATTTGGCTGCTTGGGGGCAGCGGAACAAACTAAAAACATCTGAGAGCAGCTGACAGTAATGATATCGTAAACTTAAAACCTACCTCTTTAGTCTGCCTTTTGATTAAAATGTTTTATGGATGTCATTCCTAGTATTTAAATGGGCTGTGTTTATAGAGCGTCTTTCTAGTCTTCTGATCATTCAAAGCGCTTTACCCGACATGCCAACATTCACCCATTCAAACAAGGTGCCAACCTGCTCATCAGGAGGGGTTTCTAATGCTCATTCACACACACACACAAACACACTGATGGCACAGCCTTCGGGAGCAATTTGGGGTTGAGTATCTAGTCCAAGGACACTTCGACATGCGGACTGGAGGAGTCCGGAACCGAACCACTGATCCTCCGATTAGTGGACGACCCGCTCTACCTCCTGAGCCACAGCTGCTCATTTAATCATAAATTTGATTGTATTCAGGTTTTAAAATATTTTATTCCCTCTTATCTATTTCATTTGTCATTGTCACTACTGTGTAGAGCTGTAAACAAGCTCTGCAAACTAAAAGGTTAGCTTTAGGTAGTAAAGTATTCATGTTTCATGTTTGGTAACTTTAATAATGGTCAGATGGAGACGTTTATGTGTAGCTAGAGTAGTATAGTAAAGTATAGTAGTTGCTGCCTGGTGGGGTGGGTGGGGGGTCATTGACTTTTGCCTGTAAAAGTTGTTTTAGATTAGATTGTTTTAATGCTGACAGTGGTCTTTGGTAAAAAGACATTTTTCTCAGGAGTTGGTGGAGACCAAAACAGAGCTAAAAGGAGAGTGACATTCATCAGGTGGCTGAAAACACGACTCCAAATGAATGCTAATGTCTGCTGGATGTGAAATCAACTTTTTTTAGTTTAACCCTTTTTGTGGATATACTGTGGGGATTCAGTTTACATTAATTATTGTGATTGCAAGATTGGAAATTGCTTGAGTAACTGACCAACATTTACTAAATAATCGGAACAATTTGAGTTCAAACATGGTGAAGCAGTTTCAAAATATCAGCCTTCAAACTCCCATAATAACTTGAACAAAATATTTTGAGCCACAAAGTAGGTAGTCTTAACATTTGTTCACTTGTTTATGTTTTTGTTTATGGACCTTACCGTATATATCCCTGAAAGCAGCGTCCACATCATAGGGGATGCCGCTCCAGTCCTGCATGCTGCGCGGGTAGTCGGACTCAACTCGGTTCTCGCGGGGACTGAACCTCCAGTAGCTGCCTGATTTAAAGAAGTAGGTGTTGTACTTGGAGTCGCCCCAGCGCAGCGCCGCTTGGATGCGGGACACCCGCAGACCCAGGTTCCTGATGGACTCCGGCCCTCTGATCTGCATCTCAGCATCAAACACCCAGTAGTACTCACCTGCCGAGAAAGATGGATGTCATTCAAATCTTGTTGGTAATTTTTGTTTTATTAATTACATTTTTCTTTGCTTCAGTAAGAACCGATGTTTATGGGACTTATATTCCTGAATAAGAAACAGAGTTAGATGAAAAGGTGTTATTGTGAAGCTTAAATTTATGCTGCCTTCAAGTGGGTTGTTATAAGTTATTTAAATCAGTCTTCTCATGCTACTAAACATGACGTTGACCATCAAAAATCTCTTGCAAATCTATGTAGTCTTTGTGACAGGTGAAAAGAAGGGACACCCGCACTGTCTTCACTTCAATAAAGATAATTTAATATAGACAACGTTTCGGTCAATGACCTTCCTCAGGTATATGTATATGTATGTATATATATTATACCTGAAGAAAGTCGTTGACCGAAATGTTGTATTGTATTTTATTGTTCTATGGAACTCTAAAGCTAAAGAGCTTTGTCCTTAATATAATCTGAAATGAACTGAATTGAATTGAATGAATGCAACGTTTACTTAACTTTTATATTGATAAAAATGATTAAAGGATTCCAACAGAAGTTTCACGGCACAAAAGTATGAAAATCTCTTTAGAAACTTCTGAAACTACACCTGCAAAATAATCCACTTCTTCGTTGTACATCTGTACGTTCAGCATGTTCCAAACAACCGTCCATTTTTGTTAATGCTAATGACTTAAACTACTTAAATTCTAAGTATGCCTAACTTTCATGTTAAAACTAGAACATCAGAAAGCAGCATTAATTCATTTCAGTAACATTTTGAGACAAATTAAAATGTCAGTTAATGTCTGTCTGTATGTTTAAAGAAGTTATGGAGGTTGGAGTTGATATTGTGACACATTAAACTGTCTTTAGCTGTGTCTTCTTTCCAAAAACACACCAAAACTGAGCTTGACAACCGCTCAGTTAACCTGTACAAACCTTTAGCTAAATAACTAGCCAGCAAGCTAGCCAACAGAACCACCTATGTTTACAGTGACATGCTAATGCTAGCAAGTCACATTAGCGAGTGTGCTAAACAAACATGTTAACAGGAGGCAGTAACAGTTTGTTCAGCAGGCTAGATACTGTCGTTAGCTAGCTAAAAAACATACACACAAATAACATTTCTAATTTTGCTTGCAGCTCCCTTTTGATGTTTTAAAACCTTAACTGTGAAGTGTTTTGACTTTGAAAACTTTAAGGAAGCTGGGATGTTTTGGGATCGCTCTTAGGCACTAAAATAAATTTAAATTCAAGGAGAATATCTTTTAAAATAGAAACTTACCAAGATGTACTGTATCATGATGAAACATTTAACAGTACAGAAATTATATCTGTTTGTCTGTTCAGTTCTGTTGGTGGGAAAAGCAATTTTTTTGACATTTTATAGACTAAAAAGGTTAATCTAGAAAATAATAAAGATAATGAGAATAACCATTTGTTGCATCCCTAAAAAAACAGCCGGCAGACTTAAAACATTTTCCATGATTATGAATGTTTTTGGCAATCTTAAAAAGGACAAATCCAGTCATATGTATCTGCAATGTGGTTTGAAAATAAGAGTATAATTGCACATACTACCTTGCCTACATATAATAGAAATATTCACAAGAAAGTCTTAACTGCAGCTATGTCTAAGCTCTGTGTTAATTAACATTTTTACACATATTTAAACTTGCCTAAAAGGGCGGGATCATTTACGTCTGTGGATCTATACAATTACGCTGAAGTTTCTCCCCAGTGATCCTGTGCTCACATGAAACCAGAAACCAGAAACGTCTTTGCTGCCCACCTTGAAAGAACCAAATATTCCCTGACTTGTCTTCAAAGGCGGCGTCGATGTTGTCTGGAATCCCCCTCCAGTGACGAGATGCCAGCGCTGGGTAACCGCTCTGCAGTTGCCCGTCCCTGATCCGCCAAACGTAGCCCGACTTAAAGAAGAACAGCTCCCCCCGGATCATAGACACGGCATCAAAGTCCGTCTGGCAGGCATCAGGCTGGAATTAAGACAGATCACTTGTTCATCTCCTCATGCCAAAAACACGCAAATGTAGTTTCTAACAAGTGGTGATTTTATTGCAGTTGGGTGATATGTTAAGGAGACTTTTTATTGTCTGAAAGGATCCTAACATAAAGCAGAGAGGTGTTTTTGTGCTTCTTACGGTCCAGCTGAGGACTGCTTTTATTGCCACAAAACCATGACGAGGAATTTCATGGATTTTCTGCACAACTGAAAGAACCTCTCAGTTACAAGTCTTACGAGAGAAAATATCTCTGAAGTGGAAAGTTTGCTGAGTGCTCGTATGTGAGATTACTTAGTAAAATAACTTCTCATCTTTGGTTCAAATATGTTCAAAGCTGGCCACCACACTGCTCCAGACTGTAATATCTCAACAACTTTGATGAGGATGAATTGTTTGAAATTCTATACAGACATTCATGGTCAGCAGATGATGAATTTAGAGCTGCAACAAATCATCGATTAATTGAGTTGATCAAAAGATTATGAATCAGCAACTATTTTGACATTAAGTTAATTGTTTCAGTCATTTTTCAAGCAAAAATACCCAAGATTTCCAGTTTCTCATCTGCTTTTCCTTATCACTTAATAGTAAATTAAATATCTTCAGGCTGATCAGATAAAACATGCTATTTGAAGACCTTGGATCCAGTGAAACTGGGATGGGCGTTTTTTTTTTATTACTTGTGATATTTCAAATATTAATCATGAGAATAATTGGCAGAATAATCATTAGATGCAGCCCTAGATGAACCCTGCTTCAGTGATCTTCTGTCTATTCATCATTATGTTGACATTTGTGGTTGTGAGTGAAAAAAACTCAACAACTATGGGATTGAATGCCATGAAAACATTCATGGCCCTTCACACTCCATCCAGCGCCACCATCAGGTCAAAATTTTAATATGTCTAATACTTTAATTTATGACCCCATCAGCTTCAACTTTGTCTTTAGTGCTAATTAGTAAATGTTAGCATGAACATGGTAAACATTATACCAGCTAAACATCAACATGTTAGCATTTTCACTGTAACCATGTTAGCATTTAGCTCAAAGCCTCACAGAGCTGCTAGCATATCTTGCTACATTCTTGATCTTGTTTAATGTCTTTAAAACAATCCACAGAATAAACCAAGCTTTATTTTATTTTATCATTATGTATGATTATTGCATTCATTGTCATTTATTGTAGAGACAAGAAGGCAGAATACAAAAGGTTTATCACAGTCGTCCATATTCATTAAATCAGACTTGAGTTGGAGCAATATTTGGGCTTTGGGTCTGCCAGTCCCATTAAAGAAAGATGTGTCTTATTATTATGTTTAAGACTATATTTATTAAAGGCTTTTTATTCTGAACCATTCCCTAAGTGCCTGGATTTGGATTCTTCATGCAATCTTACTCATGGATCGAGGCATATTTTCTAATCTTTGGGATTACCAACCAGTTATTTGGAGCATATGTGTTGTTTTTCATTAAATAGATATTGGAAAAACATGTAGAAATCTTATCATTCAATACAGTCAGCCTGTAATTGATTGTTATTGTAAATCTAGCATCAGTTCCACTCACACTAGTGACAATCTCATTGGTCTCTGTGAAGGATGGAGGTGGAGGTGGGGGTGGTGGTGAGGGCTGGACTTGTGGATGAGTCCCGTACAGGTACTGGATGCCTCGCTTGTCATCCTCGCTCAGCTTCAGCGGGTAGGAGAAGGAGTAGTATGCGGACATGATGGCTCCCCGCTCTCGGGAATGCTGCAGGCCCAGGACGTGCCCGAACTCATGGGCAGCAACCTGGAGAAGGTCTGTGCCTGCAGGAGAGGGGGGGGGAGAGAGACAAGCCTCAGAGGATGCACAAGAAAACCACACCTGGCTCAAATGCTATCTTAAAATAGTTCTTGGCATTTGTTTTGACCTGCTTGCAGCGGCAGACAGGTGGTGTTTTTGCTACCTGAGACGATACAGTGCCAGGAACATCAACACTACCTAAAGAGTAATAAAAAAGTCCCTAACCACTTCCTCTCCCTGCTCAGCTATATTTGGGGAGTAACTAGTTACATGTAAAGACGTTATGTAATTAAATTACAAAACAAATGTGATTGTAATCTGTTAGTTACTGAGAAGTTACAGATACGAGAGATAATCAAAATGTTGGGTTTACATCTGAATATATTCTTTTCTGTAAAAAAGTTTATAATGTAACATTCATTCTGTTGCTTTGCATCTTTTTGACATGCAGGAATGTCTTCTTTTGGCATATTTCTGGACAACGCGGGTCAGTAAAGCCATTGGGACAAGACGGCTTACAAGGAGCTGTCTCTACATCTAAACAGGCTCCAGTATGTTCTCAAATGTTGAGCATTGTTTTTGATTGGTTCTCCTGTTGCCAATCAAATCAATAATCATTGCTGAGGCTGCCACGCCTGCGACCAGCTGACCACATCAAGGCGAACGGCCACGTCGTCGGACAAGAACGCCTTTCAGTGCTGAACAGTGAGGTTTACACTGCCTGGTTTAAATTTATGGTTTTAGCACTTTTCAGCTTTACTGCCCTGTTTAAAACATTTGTTAGAAAAGTAATCAAAAAGTAATCGAATGTAATAAGTTACAGTATTTTGATGAAGCAATTTAAATAGTTACATCACTTATAACATTTTTTACAGGGTAACTAGTCATCTGTAACCATCATATTTCAAAAGTAACCTTCCCAAAACTGCAGCTATACTGTTTACCTGTCCATGTCCACTCAACTAGTGAGATATGTCATGATCTGTTATTTGTTTCATCTAGCTCTTATTTTATTTTATTTTAAATCTGTTTTATTGGTTTTATTATTACATTTTCATCATTTTTATTGCTCGTCTGGTATACATAATATCTGTTTTCTTTGTGAAAATACCCCTTAACATACAGTAACCCACCCTTATTATTTTTGAATGTATGTATTGACCCTTGTGAACCCTATTTTATTGAATTTATTTTGCTTTATGTTCTACCAAAAGCAGTAAGTATAAACTAAAATTAAAAAAACTGTTATTTTATTTACTGTTCTTTTTGTTTTTCTAGACCCTCTCAGCCACTCACTCACCCATGTGGTTTCCGAGGGTCCAGGACTCATCGTAGTCAAAGTGGATGTCGCCCTGTCGGTGTGTTTTGGGGAAGAAAGCGTGGGCGAGAATCCCACCCGGGCCGTCAAAGGGAAGGTTGTCTCCATGCCAGGACCTACAGGCCCGTAAAACAAACGCTCTGATGAACATAAACTCTACAAGGCTTAAAGCGTGATCAATCTTTAAAATCAAACTTTACAGACAACAAAACAATCTCAACAACAATCTGTTAACTGCAGCTTTACAGAGGATTCAACAATGACAGGTAAAAGCCTGAATGATAAATGGTTAGAATACGAATATAACAAGACATCAGTAAACATGTTGAGTTCCCTTTTGAGCCAAAAACAACAAACGATTATTGTATCAAGTAGTCTGACAATTATTTTCATGATTCATTGTATAATATTTAAAAAATGTCAGAATTTAGTGACAATTTATCAGAAATCAGGAGTCCAAAACACAAAATGTTCAGTTTATTATTATAAAAAACTAAGAAAACTAGCAAATATTTAGATGCTGTAAATCTGAGAATTTTTACTATTTTTGCTTTAAAGAGTCATTTAAAGTTAACAAATTATCAAAACTGTTGTGGACTCATCTGTCAACCGACTAATCATTTAATTGACTCATCATTTAATCGCTGGAAATAATCACATAGTCTATTTTTAAATGTGTTAGCTATTCTATGGAGCCCTGAATCTGACAAAAGGCAGTAAAAGTCACACATAAATAACAAATAATAATAAATAACATAAATAAATAATACAGTTAGTTAAATAAATAAAAAGCAGTGTAAAGAAAATATACTTTTCCTTTAACTTCCAATTAGCTGGTAAAAAAAGAATATTAATCAAATTAGTCTTGAACCATAATCAGTTGATTGAAGAAAATTAAAACTTAAAACTTGACTTGATAATTTGCTCTTGGCATATTTTTACAGTAATTATTTATTTATTCTCACACAAAATATTTCTCAGGTTTCTCACCATCTTTCCATTTTTCCTCATTTTAATAAGTGTTATTAGTGTATTTATGTTCACAAAACTGTAACGACATGACAAAACTCAACCGTTCCTGAGATGTATGTGTGCAGCAGAGCAAACAATGATGAATACGAGTCAAAGCCAACCATGATTTAAAATGAGGAAAAACAAGAAATTGCTGCAGGAATAAACAAACCAGGCTACATAAAAGAAAATGAAGCCGTTTCAAAGTTGACACAGATCCCCCATAAAACCCTGGAGATGGTAATCTGCATGTCCGTTTTTTGGCTCCACTATCTCTTTTTTTCTGCCTTTGTGGCTCTGAAAAGCCGAGATCTTTGTCAGAAAGGCTTCATTTTGTAAGTAAATGAGACAGATTAAATGGAATTTAAATGTTTGACTTTGTGCCTCTGTTGACTGAAGTTTGTGATTATTTCTGAAGACTACAGATTAGAAAATCCACGAAACTCAATAAGCACACCAACTGGTTACGTTATGAAGCCTAAAAACAGATACTGAGAGCTTCAGGTAGTAAAAACATGTGTACACTACGCTTGAATTGGTAAAAAACAAAAGTTAAAGGACCAGTGTGTAGAATTTAGTGGCATCTAGTGGTGAGGTTGCAGATTGCAACCAACTGAAACCCCTCCATTCTTTCCCCATAACAAATCAATTCTTTCTTTTTTATTTATGCTTAATTAAGATGTTTTTCTCCACGTCTCAGTCTGCCCACCTGGTGAAGTCGATGCGGATGTCGGCCCTCCCGCTGTGGACCTCGGTGAAGGTGAGCGGGGTGACGTCACTCCAGATTTTCAGCGCTTCCCGAAAGACACGCCGAACGTTTTCCTCGCTTATCTGCCAGGGAAACCGGATGATCCTGCAGGAGACATACAGTATATGCAGGTGTCAAACACACAAACAGACACACACACACACACACACACACACAGGATGTACAGTACAGGAGAAGAGAGGGACCACCGGCCTTGCATGCCTCCCTCTATAATCTGATATCTGCCGTCGTCTCATCAGCAGGGAGGTGTGCTGTTACTGACGCACTCAGGCTCGCTAACAAAACACCGCATCATGGTCTCCTCCCTTTCCTTTTAGATAAAACCACCCAGTGTGATAACTGAGAAGAAGAAGAAGAGAAACCTCCTCATCTAACCACCAACACGTACACTTTTGTACTGTGAGGCTGCTGAATGAAATATGGAATTGTTAATCATAAAGCTGCTGCTTTTCAGTTTAGAATAAACAACCAGTATGACTGGGAAACATCATCACTGGTTCTTTTTAGGACTGCAATTATTTTCATTATCGAAATATAATTTCTTAGAGCCACAAAGTGTTGCTTTGAAGATTAACTGTCATGTATGACACAAAAAAGCTGAAAATCATCACATTTGAAAAGCTTAAACCAGCATGTTTGGTATTTTTACTTAAAAAAAAAATGGCTAAAATGATTATTTGATTATCAAAATAGCTGCTGATTGATTTTTTGTCAGCTAATCTTTGCAGCTCTGGTTCTTTTGATGGAATCTGATTTTGTCTGCTGCATTATTTTTATGGCACAAAACAGGAAGACGGTCGTCAGTCCAGAGCATGTCGGCTTACCTGCAAGAATTTATACTTCATTCAAGGAGGGGGAGGAGGGACAGGAAGCAGCGAGGTTTATGGGAAATGTGGTATTAATTTAGGAAAACATTAGCACTAAAAAAACTACCGCTGACAACTGTCTCTTTTGTTTGCACCAATTATAAATTATATGGCGGCAGAGGCACCTTGAAAAGTTGGAATGCTGCTTTAAACCCAGATGTGCAGTTTGTAGAAGTTCGATATCAGTAAAACAGAACTTGCTGGGAGATAAAAATATGCACTAAAGTCAGATTCAGAAAAGTTATTTAAATTTGATCTGCGGTTCTTCAGACACTGTGCAAAAAGACAACTGCAAATGCAAATATTTATGTAGATTACCTTAAGTTCTTGCACAAATACCCTGTAAATGAGCAATTAAAGTATTTTCTAAATCAGTCCCACAAGCTGAAATAGGTCATTAATCTAGTGTTTTATTGAAAGGATAAGGCTGGAGATATTTTGTGTTTTTCTTATTGTCAACAAAATCCATGAAAAGATTAAAATCAACAATGTGTTTAAGGCCCCTTTCGTTTAAACGCGATAAAATCTTTGGTCATAAATCCTAAACGGTGTCCTGTGAGACTCGTCCACCAACGACCAAAGACAGCTTGAAGCAAAACTCTGACAGAAATATGAGACCAAATTCCAGAATATGACATGAAATAAATAAACCGACCGATGTGACGTTTCATAAGTGCAGTTTTTTAAATAAAATTTAGACTTTCCTGCATTTTCAAAACATCAAAGCTGCAGACGGATGACGAATTGATGATGTGTCTCATCTCACAATCTGACAGCCTCAAACTGATATCGCACAGACTGTGACCAAGACTTTATTATAGTCGTCTTGCAATAAACCTACATCATCGATACTCCCTGACGTCCCTACTCTGTAGCTCTAAGCCTCAAGTCCTACTGGTTCCTACTGAAGATCTTTAAAAACAGCTTACGAATATATAGTTTCATTTTTAAAATAGCTGAGTAATTTCCTAAGACAGCTGTAGCCACTGTAGTTTTTAACAAATAAACAAGAGGAAATGGTGCAAATTTGCTGGAGACTATTTTTGCTAAATGGGAATCCACATTTGGTGCTCTAGTGAGTATTTCCTGCAGGAGGACAGTGTGTGTGTGTGTGTGTGTGTGTGTGTGTGTGTGTGTGTGTGTGTGTGTGTGTGTGTGTGTGTGTGTGGGGTTGAGTCACAGAGTTCATGGTGATGAAGGAACAGGGCAGCTGTGTGGATCATCATCGTGTTTATTCGACGTTAATTGTTTAACGGAGGTCTACGGCACAGAGGAATAAGATACACACATAATACTTGTTGGTATTATGGGATTTGTTGATAATATAATTCATTTTATAATTGTGTGAGTCAGATATGAACTATGACTGGAAAACAAACTTTGATAAAACACTTCTTTCAGTCCACCTCCCGCCTGCGACTGTACCATAACAAGCTTGATCCTTTAATGTTTTGCAGCCACCTGAGAACTCCTTTTCAATTTAGTTAACAACCGTTAAAGCAGTTAAAACAACACCGCTCTCAGCTGACCGAGCATGACTTCGAGTGTCGTGCCAGAACTTGCTCCGCACGCTCGAAACACTCGCTGGTTTCTAAATAAAAAGTAAACACAGGGACTCATTAGCGTGGCTCCACTCTTTCGCCGTTCATGTTTCAAGTCATTTGGAAAGACATAGAAAAAGGGGGCGACGGTGGCCTCGTTAGGTCATGCAGAAGTGTAGTTTGACATAGCGGGTTGTTGCCATCATCACTCTGGCAGGTGTCACTTTATTGGTCCGATCCAGCAGAATCTTATTAGTCTGTGGTCAGTGCTGCTAATAAAAGTTTTCTGCCCCCCCCCCCCTCTCTTACTCTCTCTCTCTCTGTCTGTCTTAATATAGTGTTCTGTTAAAGAGTGACTACAATGAAAGAGACCCCAGGAGACACAGACAGAGAGGCAGCAGCCAGTAGATGACTGCCAGACACTCGACGGTGCCAAGGCCTTAGATGAAAGAAAACCAGCACCCCCCTTTTTTTCAGAATGGTAATTTCAAGACTTAATTTTGTAAGTGCTGTATTGGCCTTCTTATGTTACCTTTTTCTCCCTTGAGCTCATTTATCAATGTGTCCAAAATTTTGTCCGCCTTGAACTTGAGGGATTATGATAAAAACAATCTACCGTATCATCTTTTTTTTTTTTTATCAGCATATGAAGTTTACTCAATTTGTCACGTAATTGTAGATGTTCAAACTTCCATTATTCTCAAAAGTTTTAGGGGATTTCTCATCCACGTTGGCTTCAAAGTTGAGCTTCACAAGTTAAAAACACGAGCAGACGATGGTCCTGAAAAGTCTTCAAAAGCAAAAATTGTTGGTGTATGTGTTTGCAGGCTGTCAGGAGATGTTCTACATCTTTAAACAACCTGCGTCCAGACTAAAACCTTTTCAGAGTTTTTCCAAAATGACCTCCAGAGTGTGTAAATGTGAGATTTGGCGTTGTATTGTGTACTTAGAAAAAACAGAACTTTGTAGAGAACGCTGTCGTATCTGTGACAAAACAGATGGTGGCAGTAGTGTGGGATTTTATTGGAAGAAGAAGAAGAAGAAGAAGGAGTGTTGAAACTGTTGTAATCTGCTCGCAATAATGTCAGGAAGCTGCCGTGGAAACAGAAACATAACACAGTTTTATTCTGGTTTTCTATGGCTGACTTACTCATCTGTCCTCTGCACATGCTCAGTAGGAGAATTACCCGTTTTGGCGTTTTAATGTAGATGGAAGTTACAGTTGTTTTTGCATGAAAACAAAGTTTTAGAATTTAGCAGCTTAATGTAGACGTTGTCTCAGTCGGCATCATCAGACCTGCAGCAAACACTGTCACTACTGCAGCTACAGGAAGCTCAACCACTCATAGTCGGCAGGTGTAAGTTTTAGCAAAACAATTATAGGGCAAAATGAGTTATACAGGGATCTACTTCACATTCACTCAGTTTTTATGACTTAAATCATTTTTTAATTCGTTAATCCGTCCACCGATTTGTTGCTGCTTACCTGGGTCCAGATTGCAATAACTTAATTAATTATATCATCAGGAATTTTTGTTATATACTGCTGAGAAGTACTGACAAAATGTGATATAATAATAATTTGGCTTGTATGATCGTGGGCATATGATCATACAAGCCAAATTACAAGAAGGTGTCTTATTGCAGCACATTTATTTGGACTAAGATGTTGAACAATCACCTATAGATGTAATGTTTTTATTTGTTCACATACATTTGACCACATAGTTTATCATTGACCAGCGAGGTTCAACTGTTCTCTGACATCACGCCATGAAAAGTTGTGAGTTATACAATTAAGATCAATACTGGAAAGTCCAGTCATGTTTTAACATCTACGTTATGTCCAACAAATCTCATCTGCCACAAGGTTACAAAGATTAGAAACCAAAATACTCTTTGACCAATAAGAGTTGAGTGTGGTTTTATGTAAATCTGCAGATCCGTACCTGTAGGTGAGGTCATTCTTCTCCAGTCGGCCTCCGTACAGGACGAAGCGTCTCTGGCGCTGGCGCCCCCGGTAATGCACTTCCTTCTCGTCGGGGTAGTCCGGCACGCCGCAGCGAGGTCGGTTCTGTGTGTAAGGTGTGTTGGTTAGCAGACCCAACTCCCTCACCAAGTCATTTGCGTTATGAACCTTCTCCCTCCTCTTCAAGTCTGGGAACTTTTCAGAGTCCTGGAACAACATCAGTATTCATATGTATGAGTGCATTCTGCTTTTTTTGTTTAAACAGTAATGAATTACAAAAATGGAAAACAGGTTATGTTTGGTAACTTGATCTGATTTTGTGTGACATGAAAATAAAAAATGCCTCAATTACAGACAGTGAGAGAATGAGGGAGAGAATTTGCAACTGAGGTCAAACTGGTGAAGATGCAGTTCGCCGATTTTATGATATGTTGAGCAAAGATTAAGCCAGAGACATGTAAGAAATGCAGTTTTTTGTTGTTTTTTTACATGTTGGCACAAACTATTTATAATGTTTATGGTACTGGTTGTCATTTTTGTAGTTTAAACATCATTAGTGTTTTTATCAATGCAAAGCAACACTTAACACAAAACATAGCTGAGCCTGATGGGAATATCGTTAGTTTTGCATGTATTCTTCATTAAATAAGTATTGGACAAATTAAAATTTTGAAGGAGGGAAAGTTAAGGGATCATCAATGTCAGTAGACCACAAATGTCTGCACCAAATTTCATGGCTATATTTTAGAGAGTAGTTATTTCAGTCCAAATTACAATAACTTTATTTGTAGAGCACTTTATTTTTAGCACTTTTTCTTAAGACAGTTACAAAGTGTAACAAGTGACATCACCATCCTTAGAGCCACACCACCAGCATTGCGGATAACAAGAATAAGAGTCTACAGCCATGCTAGCAGCTTTGTGAGACTGCTGTGCTTTGAGCTAAACGCTAACATCACCATGCTAACATGTTGATGTTTATAATGTTTACAATGTCCACCATCTCAGTATAGCGTGTAAGCATGCTAACATTTGCTAATGAGCACAAAACACAGCTAAGGCTGATGG
Organism: Thunnus thynnus; assembly: GCF_963924715.1. NCBI lineage: Eukaryota > Metazoa > Chordata > Actinopteri > Scombriformes > Scombridae > Thunnus > Thunnus thynnus. Next base: position 36,706,459 of record NC_089518.1, read on the forward strand.
GAATGTTCATTAATATTGCAACTGTTTGATCAAACAACAAAGTATTTGACAAATCAAAAATTTGACCTGATTATGGCGCTACATCAGAAGTTCAGTGATCACCAGAGTCATTACATGTCATCCTGAGGGGGACATGAATGTGTGTTCTACATTTCATGACAATCCATAGTTTTTTGGTGGCACTAAAAACTAAAAATGTCAACCTCATGGTGGCGCTAGAGGAAAAGTCAGAGGATCACCAAAGTCATTAAGATTCATCCTCTTGGAGCCATGAAAGTCTGTATAAAAATTCTTGGGAATCCATCTTGTTAATTTTGAGATATTTCACTGGATTTGTGAAAATGTTGACCCACTGGTGGCGTTAGAGGAAAAGTCAGAGGATCACCAAAGTCTGTAGGATTCATCCTCTGGGAAACATGAATGTCTTTACAACATTTCTTGGCAATCCATGAATTAGTTTGTAGGATATTTCTGTCAGGATCAAAATTGTGCACCAACCGATGTTGCTATCCCTGCTGCTTGTACGGCTAATAAGAAGAAGAAAAAAAGGAAAAATAAGAAAAATAAGTGGATGAGAAAGGTTTCAAGTTTCAAGAAGAACCAGGAAACCAAGAGAAAGACCAGAGGCAGACATGTATTCCAGTCGTGGTTGGATATGAAACAGCATCATGTTGAGTTCATTTTGAACTCTGAGGTTAATAACAGCACACACTCATAATCAGGTCACTGAGCCACGTAGTTTGCCCCAGTTTAAGAGACAGTCGGTCCCAGAGTGTCCCATTATCGTTAATACCCCCCCTGCCAGATCCAGAGGAAATAGCTCTGCTCATTTCCACAGAAGCAAATTACAGAGGAGCGCTGTGCCATCCGCACCTCCTCATCTGAATCAGGCCACAGCCTCTAAACCAAACCACATCTGCAGCACTTACAGGGAAACTTTTGGGTGTTCTCCTCAAATCACAAAATTACTTTGCATTTCCTTTTCCGCTGCTGCTCACAACAACCTGTGGGAAAAGACGCTATCAATATGTAAAGATGAAACCGATTACCTCAATCGTCAGTGCCCTTGAGTTTTCCCACGACTTCTCTCTTACATAATGCTTGGAGGACTGTAAGACCACCATCACTCTGACGTTTGACCTCACTGACACTCACTGTTGTACTTTTCTGAAATATTGCGATGTCCATGAGTTGTTTTTCCACTGAGCACTGATTCAGGTAAAACAATGTCTACACTTTACAGGTTACAAATGGGCTACATCTGTCAAAAAGAGAAAATTGCATTATTTCAACTGTATTTAAAAGATTATGTAACTAGACATTAAACCAACACTCTTTCTAATGTTTTAGCTGTAATCTCTGCTGTCTGCCCTGCCATGCTCAACACTTCACTCTGTCAAGCAGCTGACCTTTAACCTGCGACGGTTTTGGGTTTGTGGGAAATGTTGTGTTTGTTTAAAACCAATGTAACAGAAATATTAAATTAAAAAGATTTTAAAAATGTATCATTTGAACGTTGAATGCTGCTGTCACTTCACTGTCATCTGCATTTTTAACACACTGTTATTTGCAATAATGCACAGTGCATCTTATGACCAGTACCCATACTATTATTTGCAATATTTGCAACAATGGGGTTAGGGTTAGGACAAACGGAGAAAACCTTGGTAGCATGTGTATGCATGCAGGTAGCATGTGAACATGAAGGTTTTGGGATGTTAACAACATGTTTTGTACATTACGTTTCATCAGAAGTGCTTGTTGGATTGTCAACCAGCTGCAGAAACTCCTCCCCCACAACTTTCCGATGCTGGAATTGGGTTGAGTGCGTCTGACAATTGCTGCAAATCCAACAGTCCAAAATTCACGCCCAACTTATGCAGTGATTGGCCAGATCAGTGGATGTAACAAAGTAGGCAGGGTTCAAAGTTCTCTTAAGCTCAATATTTCTGTCACTTTTCCTTTTTACGATCGAGTGCAAAGTGTTGCCGTTTGGTACAACCATTAACCATTAACAGCCTATAAGCATAGTTACTGTCCCTCATTATTTATGTCTCAGTGACGCTCATAACCAACAGGAGGTCAACAAAGAGGTGAATTGCAGTGTAAGAGACATCTGCATGCTGATATTTTGCCAAGCGAATATCTCTTCTGGTCTTGTTATGAAGCCAGTTTGTTATTGTGCACTTCTGGAAATTCAAAACACAAGTAATTATTGTGTTTATTATGTATCTTTCCATTCAAACAGTGGTCAACAACAGCCACCAACATCAGCACAGCTCAGGTTACAATTCAACAAACTGGAACTTTCAGTGGACGGAGGAGGAGGAGGCGTGTGCAAAAACAGTTTTTTACACGATAATGTGAATACACCTTCATGAATCTTGCATCCTGTTGTGTGGCATCTTAAATATGCAGGATGAGTTAATTCTCTGAGTTCATGTTAACAACTGTGCAGTCATTTGTCATAACTCAGTGTGAACATGAAACAGAAAAAGTGACAACTAAACTATTTTTTGTTTTTTGTCCTGTCTAAAGAAACACAAATAAAGATGGAAAACCGACCTTAATGTAGAGCTGCAACTAATGATTGTTTTCATTATTTCATTTTGTCCATAAAATGTCAGAAAATTGTGATAATGACCATTTTAACATCTTTGAGTCAAAGTCCAAAACCCAAAGATATTATATACTGTCATTCAAGACAAAGAAAAACATTACATCATCACATTTGAGAGGCTGAAACCAACAAATTTTTGGCATATTTGCTTAAAAAAATAACCGAAACGGTTATTCAGTTATCAAAATAGTTGCTGATTAATTTTCCGTCAATCAACTAATCGACTAATCGCTTCAGTTCTACCTTAATGCCCCATTAAAGCCCAAAGGAAAGCTTTTCAATGCTGATAAGAAACCAGCTCTGGGAGAAACATTTGATGTATTTTTGGCATAAAAGTGAACAGAAAGGCGTTCCATATCAGTAAAAATATCAGCTTCCAAGTCTCACGCATAAACTAAGTCATGACCCTGATTCACACTAAATCCCTAAAAAAAAAAAAAGAAAGCCAAACAATTTAGCAGAAAAAAATCTGTCTGAGGAAAGTCACAGTCATGTTTTTGTTGAGTTTAAACGAGCCACACAGCCACGCTCAGCTCTGCAGGACTCGACCGCGTCGTCGTTGCAGGTTATGGGGAACAAAACCCAGCAGGATTCATGGAATGTGCTCCAGACTGCAGAAACACGGTGACTGATGGGTCTAGATCACAGAACAAACAGTACACACCTCCCTGAGCACCCCCCACCCCACCCCTCCACCTACTGTGTTTCACTTTGTTTAAAAGAGATTTTAGCTGCTTATTTCGTTGCACAAAGCACTTATTCACGTCAGGGGGGGGAAGTTTCTGCCCATGTCCTACAGTTTTACTTAAATGGCTGGTTGGCGTCGCTATGAATGAACTAAAAGAGCCGTGGCTCCCCGACTGAGATCCCAGGAGGTTTCAAAGGCATACCCTGAAAAACTGCTTTTTGGTCACCTTCATTATTCTCTTTTTTTTAAAGGTTTGTACTCTGAGAAATGTATAGGAGAAGTCTGTTTATCTGCTCTCCTGCAGCAGAGAGAACCTCAGATAAACAACAAAGCCCTTATCAAGGTGTAAAGCCGGTCTGAAAGGTATGGATCTGAAAGGTTGTTGACATGAAACTGGTGGAAAACCTAACCAGTTTGGAATTCAGAGTATATATATATATGGTGCTTTGTGTTCTTTTTAAAAAAAACAACATTTATTTACTCTGGGGAAGCTGACGGGGGCCAAAGCTACCATGAGGACACTGAGTTCATGTCTTCAGTATTGTTTCCTGGAATTTGGGGATTTTAACAACCTGAGAAGGAGTGTGAGTTCAACAACTAGAGATGAAATACACACTTAAAGGCCTATTTGGTAGAAGTCACTATCTTTAAAAAAGTTCAAATTAGCTTTGTTCGATTAGTAATCCAAACTTGGTCCTTGTCGGGAAAATGCAAACACAGGTCATTTTAGATATTTGAACAAGTGACTGATGCTGTTGTTTTGCTGGCGAGGACAGCCTTACTCAGTCCCCTCTGTGGTCTTTGTTAAACCTGCAGTGCGGAACTTTTACATATAAATGAACGTCCGTTACATCCAAGCCAAACGATATCACACAATGCTAATTAAGCCTATCACCTCTAATTAAATCTCTCTGTATTTCACAATATACAGAGTTTTTAAATCTCATGTCGTGCACAACATTCCCTTGCTGGCCGTTTTGCTGTTAATCGTGCGGCTCTTCTAGACTTTCCCAATCTTATCGGACCGAATGGATCAAATTCTTATAGTGAAACAAGTCATTTCGCCGGGGGTTGTGTAACGCTCAGAACAATTTATCCACCGTTTTACAGCCACAACAGTTGGTTACAGCCAGTACGTGCTGGACATCGGGCATACTGGGACATATCCTGGTGGGTTAGGGTTAGGGTTAGGGCGTCAGGGCATTAGGGTTATGGTTAGGGTTAGGGCGTTAGGGTTAGGGTGTCAGGGCGTTAGGGTTATGTTTAGGGTTAGGGCGTCAGGCCGTTAGGGTTATGGTTAGGGTTAGGGCGTTAGGGTTAGGGCGTCAGGGCGTTAGGGTTATGGTTAAGGTTAGGTTGTCAGGGCGTTAGGGTTATGGTTAGGGTTAGGGCGTCAGGGTGTTAGGGTTATGGTTATGGTTAGGGTTAGGGCGCTACGGTTAGGTCGTCTGGGCGTTAGGGTTAGGGTTAGGGCGTTAGGGTTAGGGCATTAGGGTTAGGGCGTTAGGGTTATGGTTAGGGTGTTAGGGTTATGGTTATGGTTAGGGTTAGAGAGCTGCTGCATGCCTGTGTGAGGCCAATTCAGACCAAATCAGGTGTTGCGGTGCGCCGCTGCAGGGTTTAGCAGAGGTGTAGGGGCGTGTTTATTTGTGCTCTAGAATGTAACCCCTGTTAAACAATCGGAAAATAACGCTTTATTGATCTGATTCACCGGCTTTCTTGCTACCACCGCTCCCTCTCTCCACTGACTCTCTAGCTCACTCGACCACAGCTACTCTCTCTCTCTCTTTTAAAATGAGTCGGGAAGCCGATAGAAAAGTCTAAATTTACTTGAAATGTTATCAAATGAAGAGAAATGTCCTCCCCTCGTCCTAGTAACGTCTTTGTCCTCAGGTAATCACAGCCGAGCCTTTACTATCACTGCCAGAAGAGGGAGACAAAAGTCCTGCACTCTGGCTTTAAGAGCGGGGATTTGAACTGCCAATCACCTGGTCACAAGCCCCCAAACAAGTCAATTTAGCCTGAGTTGCCCGCTGCCTGATCCCAGTGAGTGAGCTTGAGGGGAGTGTTGGCTTTCAGGGTCGTAAATCTTCAGCTAATTCTAAGTGGTGGCTGCATGTGGGCCGCCTCTGTCATTTCAAAGAGGGAGATGAAAAAAGAAGTGTGGTTAAAAGACTAAATCCCCCCCTCCCGCCTGTGTGTCAAATGGATTGTTTGACCTGTCTGACCCCTGCAGCTGAGTAAAACCTTAAACCTGCTTGATTCCCAACAGGTTTCACATCAAAGTTCAAGGTTAAACCCAAACAAGAACATTAGCTGGATCTAGAATATCTTGTATATTTTCTTCTTTTATTGAGCTGTTTCTATCAATAAACAGAAACTTTTGCCCCCCAACCTTCATGTTTTTGATTCAGTTGAGCTCACATGATAATCTTTCTGCTCTTGCAAACAATAAAAACAGTGAAAGATTAAAATGCTATATCGATGGCTGAAGAGCAAAACCTCCTATCTGAAAAATGCACTTTTTGAGAAAACTAAAAAAAAACTTGCAGAATGCTATTTGTTAAGGATACCCAATATATAATACACTGTTTTTGGACTATATTACTATATTATGTGTTAACAATACCGTAATAACCATACAAAGATACTGTAAACAACACCACATAATATAGTAATATAGTCCAAAAACAGTGTGTTATGTATTGGGTATCCTTAACAAATAACATTCTGCAAGAAAACAAGCTTTTTTTAAACAAATTTTCTCAAAAAAGTGCATTTTTCAGATAGGAGGTTTTTCTCTTTGGCCATCGATATATTTAAATAAATTGTAAAAGACAAGTTGCCTTCCTCTTATGTACGTGAGATTGACTCAGAATAAACATTGTGTGTGTGTTCATGGTAATGAAGGAACATGTCAGCCAGTGCAACAGTTTGGCTCACTGATGTGTTTACAATAGTTTTTTGACAATAGAGACACAATTCTTGTTAGTAGATCAATTTGTTGTTGGTTTGAGTCTTTTCAATAATATTTATTGACAATAAAAAGAATATAGAATATCACCAGACTTAACTTTTGAACTAAAAGCTTGATTAAAAAGAATGTTTGACATTTTGGAAATATGCTTATTTGCTTTCTTGCCAAAAGTTAAGTGAAAAGATTAATACCACTAAATATGAAGCTACAGCCAGCTAACCTAGGACAAAGACTGGAGACAAGGGGAAACAGCTAGCCTGGCTCTTCCCAGAAGTAACAAAATCTGCTGTTTTACGGAGCTTTATGTGCGTGGCTATTTCCTGGTCTTGACCAGTAAGTTCCTGGAGTCTCTTTGGGCTGCTGGGCATGTCCTGACCAACGGAAAAAAAAGGCAATAAGTTTGTTTTTTGTTGTTTTTACACTTTGGCTTGTGAATGGATTTAAGAAACAAGATATAATGTTTTAATTAGTGAGCTTTAGAGTCCTGCTAGCTGTTTCCCCGTAGTCGGCTGCTGGCGGTAGCTTTATATTTATTAGAAAGACATGAGTGGTATCTATCTTCTCATCTGACTCTCGGTATGAAAGCAACTGATGATTTGAGACAGAATATTCTCTGAAAATCTGTCACTCTGAAAAATGATCACAGCAGCAACTAGAAGATCGTACTAAGTAGGGTGCAGATGTCCGCCAGGTGTGTACTGGCGGACATCTGGTGGATAAAAAAAAGGGGATTCATTCATCTCATATCATGCTTAACTTTAGTGGATCATAACATATCAGGTATTAATCTGCAAATACTCCGGTTTGAGATGAAACCAAACTTTTTTATGGATGTCAGTTTTTGAGCCATGACAAGGGCCAAAATGTGAATAGTTAAGCCATGTTTTTAGCCTAGCTGATTGCTGGAAACGCCTTATATGTCGTAGCATATATTGTAAAATGGCAAGGACTGCTGAAGTTTTATGATAGGCTATAAAGGAATGGCGTTATAAAATAGGATTTTTAAAAATTGTGAATCATCCCAACCATGAGAGGTTCTTGGCAGACACTCATATATGCCCACAAAAAATATTAGGCTGATGGGTCCAGTAGTACGTGAGATTAGCTGCGGAAAGATAGGACATGCCAACATGGATCAGATAAAACCTGCATTAAGTCTAGAAAGGAATCTGATGGGAAATTGGAGAGTTGGGATCCAGAAGTTGTTTCTCATCACTAGCTGCATCTCAGAGAAGGTACACTGGAAGAGTTAACCAGCTGAGTTATCAATGTTACAAGTTATAACACCTGCATTGTGCTTGCATGTTTTTCATCTGTCAACAGTTTGTTGATGACTGATATCCCAATCATTCAGATTTAATGAAACAAACACAACTAGATTTTGATTTATCTCGCAATGTAGGCAGATACATGTCTGAGCTTCTCTGTGAGGGCGATGAAACAAACACTTTTAAGAATTTACATTGACAGGTGCTAGCTTGATGGTAGCCTACTGGTTATGACGCACACCACACTGCAATGTTTGCAGTTTTTTTTCTGTCTGCACCGGATCCGTGCAGGCTCGCGTCTCAGCAGCGTCTCACCGGCGTAACCGTGACCTGAAGCGTTCATTTACGCTTCAAGTCTATTATCCTCTGTTTTACACGTCATTACAGTCATGTATATTGTGCTCTGAGTGCTTCCAACACATGGGTGACCTCCACTCAACAGTTTATGTAGACACACAGGCGGAGCAGTCGCTGCTGCTGCTGCTCTGCTGATGTGCTGCTCACGCTTTCCGTCTAGACATGGGGGTGATTCTGGTCATGGATCTTTGTTGCATGTCATATACTTCTCTCTACCCCTGTTTCCTGTCTTTCTGTACTTTCACTATCAATAATAAACAATCTAACCTGAAAGTGCGTTGGGAGTTTGGGATCTCTGTTCTCATTTTAAAGAAAAATGTGTAGAAACCCATCTGACTAATTCTGAAAAGTCTGAAGCAAAATGCATAATTGTCGTCCTGTAAATCACTCATTATTTGTTCTCCAGGAGTTTTAAATTGGGGAGATTTGCTCTTTTTTCTTAACTATAACAGCTTTATTCATTAAGGGTTAGTGTTTGCTTTGTCACTCAGTCAGTGACTCAGCTGCTCAAACAGGAGTTTTGTGCCCATGCTCATGTGTTTACGTGTAATTTCAGAGCAGACAATGGAAATCCTGTCAGGAGACTGTGTGACGACGTTTGAGAAAGAGAAAAAAAAACACAACTCTCAGGATAATTAGTCTGTCACTTTCTGCTGAGAGTGCAAGAAGTGGGTGATGATGAGACACGTAACCTCAAGAAAGCCTGAAGGCCTCGTGGATGCTTTTTCATCTAGCGGACATGTGAGGGAGTTTGTAGTAGTGGTGGTGGTGGTGGAGGTGGAGGTGGGGGGGCGTCCATTACAAGTATGGACACATCTCGCTTCTGGTTACAGTGGTGGGAAGATCTGTGAGCAGCCGTTCAGGGGATCTGACTGCGGTATTCAGAGAGCACAGGGAAACATGTCTGAACATGGAGCGTCTGAAGAGCGTCTCCAGTCTGAGAACAAACCCACCTCCAACACCCCCAATGCATTTTTATCAGGTCACTGTCTTCAGTTTGACATGATAAAGAACCTGCAGGGAGCATTTTCACTACACGTTTAACAGCGACCAGATTTAAGTCCACCCTTAAAGGAGACTGAGACGCACTTGAGGATAGAACTCCAAAAACTAGCAGTCCCAATTCACAACTGCTGAGACGATATATTTAGATAATTGAAATTATTTGCATTAAAGGACGGGTTCATAATTTTTCAAGTCTGTCCTAAAACAGCAGTCAGGTGCTCATATGAACATTGAAACAGTTTTTGCTTGTTGTAATCATTCCTCTTGTTCATAATGACCATTAGAAGATCTCCTCCAAATGCGCTTTCAATGGAAGCGAAGCAAAAATGTTATTTAAAAGTTGTAATATGAGGCTTCAGCTGTCTGAGTTAGTCAAATAAAACGGATGTCTTCCACAGTTACAGTCTTTTTAGTCAATAATTCCCTTTGTGTGTCTCGATGGACACAGTTTCCCTCTTTGGCTGCGGAAGTATAGTAACAAAAGTTTGAAAGATATCTACTTGATTTGACTTATTCAGATGGCTGAAGCTTCATATTAGCTTCAGATAAACTTTTAAATACATTTTTGGACTTTGGATTTTGTCCCCCATCACTTACATTCTAATTGCATTATGAAGGGATCTTCTAATAGTCAGTATGAACAGGAGGAATGATTAAAGCAAGAAAAACATGTTTGTTTGGGCATCTAACTGTTGTTTTAAGACAGACTTAAAAAATTGTGAGCCTATAAGTTTGTGATGTTTTCTCTTACAAATGATTTTTGGCTAAATTTGGGTGGCCTACTGTATAGAGCGCAAATCAACAACAGCCAAGTGTTTCAATATGGCCTTCTTGCAAGATACTTGTGCAATAATATTAGCTAAGGCTAACATACCGTAATTCTTCAACAGTGCAGCAGACATTTAAGCTGCAGCTACCATGGCTTGAGGCTGAAGCCAACGGCTGCTAGATGCTCCAACTGACTCCCACTCAAAAAGCCTCAACTTATCTCTTGAAATACTGTTATGACCCGGCTCACCATGTCAAAGTTTAACAGAAGATATTTGTTTAAACAAATGAAACCAAATTAAAGGAGGTAACTGAAAGCTTAAGGTATGAGGCGTGGGATTCAATGGGATCAGTGATGCATGGGTGGTGTGTGTAGGTGTTGAAAGGTGCATGAAAACAATAGAAATAACTAAGGCATCATAACTAAACCAAACCGGTGCCTAAAGGGAGAAACAGAACGCTGCAAGCAGCAGCAGCAGCAGCAGCAAGCAGTCAGAGGAGGGAGACAGACTGCCGCAGCTGCAGCCCGGACTTAAACAATGGACTTTAACGTGTCGCCAGTTGCCTTAACGAACATCAGCAGAGACAGAGCAGACAGGTAAATCACAAGGCCAAACAAAGATGACACTTAGGGGTCATCACAATACTAAATCAATCTTTTTTTCAATGAGTCATTATGGTCTCAATCACTAAATTCAGGCCCTCTAATTAATGTGCTGGTGTTCATTTTGGAAATTATTGCTCCGTTAGTAAGATTCAAAGACTTATAGTAGCTTTGATGTCTATCGTGTGGGTGTTGATTGACAGCTGCGTTGACAGTTGGCTCAGTTGACTCGCGCTGAGTCGTGAGTGTGAAAAGTGACACCCTGCACTCTTTATTCGGATGGTCCTGGCTCCAAATGGAAAAGATGGTGCCAACCATAAGCTGCAGATGTGGGCTTCAAACCAGCTCCAATGCAAAACCAATTGGGTGATGTCACACCTCGCTACGTCCATCTTTATATACAGCCTATGAAATCTACACAGAGTTTTATGCATCTGGTCCCAGTTCAACAATCATTTAGTGTGAAATCCATCGTAAAAAGACACAGAGACCAATTTGTGCACAAAAATCTGCATCAATAGACTAGAATACACTGCACTCTCCCAACATGTGTTTTGAATAAGGGCTGTAGGAAATCAATAACTGCAGCAGAAGTAGAAGAGGAAGGATGAGGGGGGAAAGTGGGTTTATCAGAAAGGAAATTTGAAAAGTTGATCACAACATACCTAAAATTCACTGAACATCTCAGGCTGATCTGAAGGTGCATTTACATTTAAAGCAACATACATTTGTTTTTGATTGTTTTAAAGCAGATGCAGGTGACACCACCAGTGCTTCTAACAAACATCCGTTTAGTGTTTGTAGCAGAAAAACAAGAAGCTCCTGGTAAAGTCAGAAGCGTTTTCATAAAGATGGTATCTAACTGTCCAAAAGAAACGGTTTAAACAAATCCGGATGATAGGAAGTAAGTCATAAGTGAGTGTTTAGTTAAGGAGACAGATAAGGTTTCAATTTGAAGGGTGTGCTCTCAATGAAAAACCCCGGGACAATGGATTGCTTACAGTGAGAGAGGATTTATTGTGCCAGATAGGAGGGGTTGATGTACAATTTTTCATCAACAAATACCTCGTTATCTTCCTTCTTACTCTCCTAATCCAATATATCATCTGAAAATCAGAAACACCCGGCAGTGGAAGGTGATATAAACCATCTGGACTTAAATCTTATCTTTCATGGCACAAAAACTCCTTCTGCTGAGACCTTGGATTTGCAGATCTTATGTTCGTCTGGCTGCAGTATGACTTACTGATGATTTCATCGTTGATTGTGATTATTAATGACAGAGCATCTCCAGGGGAATAATGGTTACCAGACAAATCATGCTGCTTTTATCTTTTCTTTAAGGTTTTTTTTTTTTTTGTCATTTGATTTGGTGGAGATAGACTGAGACGAAAGAAAAATGACAGGCTTGAGTCAAAAGGTCCCAGGCCAGAGTTGAAGTCAGGACATCACAGTAACACAGCTTGAACCTTTCAGCTGAGTTCACACAGGATTTCTTTTTCTAGGAAAGGTGGGGTGATTTTAAAACCACAGTATTAACTGCAACACCAAATTTAGCTCCCATCTGGAGAAACACCTGGTGTTTGAAAGTCTGTCTTGTGCTACTACACCAAATAATTTGAAGTTCATACATTAAAAATAAGAACAAAAGCTGTTTAAAGAGCCAGACTCAGCTCTGGTTTGGTATAAATGTAAATACAAAACCTAGTTTCAATACTGATGACCACTAGCAGCTCTAAGGATCATTCTGTCGGTCCACCACTTTGGTCCAGACCGAAATATCTCAACAACTATTGGATTGATTGTAAGATTTGATACAAACGTTTACTTAACTTGGTCAATTATTTGGTTTATGGCCAAATACCTGCAAAACTCACATGTGAAGAATTGTGAATGAGACCGAAGGCCCCTCCTCCCACTAACCAACCAAAGCATCTGATTAACTTTATGAAGGAGGGGTGCATGTGCCTTTTAACTGCATCCCGCCCCCCCCCCCACACACCCCCCCGTTGTGTCTCATCACCCGCTCGCAGCTGTGACCTAGATCTGCCCGATGGGAACCCAGTCCGCCTCTGATGTCACCTTTGCTCTCACGGTTCCCCGACCAATCGGTTCACCCGAAGACATCGACATGACGGGCACAAAACAGAGAGGAAAAGCAAGGGACTCAGGGTTCATTGATAGAGGCGATATCCAAACAGTTAACTGTTAGCCCCCCTCCTCACTCCAGAGAGAAAACAGGCACTTTGTGTGTCCCGCTGCCCTGAATGCCACAGACATTGAAGCCTGTCCAGGCCTGTGTAATCACTCACTCTTTTGTCAACACGGGGGGAACAAATTGACAAAACTACAGATTAGACTCAACAGTGAAATGACCAGCAGACATAACAGAGTTGTCATCACAGGTGTTACATAGTCCTGATAATGTGTAGCTCGTTTTTCAGGTGCGGAAAAATAGTTTTTAACTCTCAGATAATCACACTGTTGAAAAAAACGTTGTAACACTACACTACAATGGCGTGACTTGTGAATAAAACCATGTAAAACAATTGCAAAGCATGCAAAAATACAGAGTGGATACTAATAAATCAACACAATGAAAGCACAAAATCTCAAAGCATGTTAGTTATAAATTCCTCTTAAACTCTTAAATTGTTTTCTTTTAAAAGACTTTTTCTTGTTGATGTTGAGACCCATAAAACTAAGAAAGGTCTACTTGTGACCCCTTGTCACCAATTGCATTTGTCTACCAGTTGAGACCAGTATATTTTTAAGTCCTGAAGAAGCAAAATTATCCAATAATTTATAACAAAAACATAAATGTTAGAGGACGAAATGAGCATTTTTCATTTGCAAACCTTTTTGGGAGTTCCGACCCTCGATCAGTTTGGGAACCACTGGATTATGTGATCATAGATCAATAAATGATTGCTGTAACTTGGCTGAGAGACATGGCAGACTACACACTGGATCCTGACCAATCAAAGCTTGCCGTCTTTCACGACTTACAGGATGCACAGAGGTGAAGGAGGAGCCTGCTCCACCTGACAGCACCTACAACATCACCCCTCTTTCTCCATGTCTACAGTTGTGGGCAGACATGCTGGTAAAAAAATCAAGTTCAAACAAATTCACACTATCATCACATAATTAGTTTGAATTAATTCAATTGAAACCCATGTAAAAAGACGTTTTGTTCATTCACTCAACTGCCTCAGTTGAGTGACAAGATAATGGTACTGCAAACACACAGCCTCCCCTTTACCCACTTAAGGTGTTGAATGAATAAAACTGCTTAAATCAAAAGTTCTCTTTTAACAGTGGAACAAATTATTATATGTAAAAGGGTTGCTTGTAGTGACTCACTGAATTATCATCAACACTGAAGTTCCTCTCAGCTCTACAAAGTGTTTTAGCGTCTTTAAGCTCATTGTTTTGGTTTCTCAGCCTGCAGCTTTACTGTTCTGGTTCACCACTCTCATCAGCCTCATTCCCAGCTGGAAAAGGCAGCTGTTTTCACTGAAAAAACACAGGTAAACCCAGTCACACTTCCTGCTCAGCACCAAACAGCAAACAGACACGGACTAGCTTGTGAATATGGTGGAGCATTTAGCCACTAAAGAGCCAGATATTTCCTTCAGGAGTTAGTTGAGAACAAAACCAACAAAACCAGAAACATGACTCCGAATGAATGCTAATAATGCTACATGTCTGCTGGACATGTAAACAGGCAACTGTTTGCTAACGTGTTCGTTCAACTCAACGTAGAAACTCTATAAGGTGATAATATGTTGTGTTACAGCTTGTTCAGTGCCCCCAAGTGGCCAAAAAATCAAATAAAACTACTTTAAAGTGGCTATGATTGATATTTTCGTAATACCACTGTATGAGCTGTCAGTGTGTAATATGTTGGTTGTGGCTCGTACTGATGAACTTACAGAGAATTATCAGCGACTCTGCAGCTCCTCTCGGCTTTACGGAGATTTATAGTGAGTTTCAGCTCATTGTTTATCTGTCCGGCTGCAACTTTACTGTTTTGGTTCACTCTCAGCGTTCTCATAGCGTTGTTTTTCGGTCGCAGCAGGCAGCTGTTTTCAGAGAAAAAGCTCTAAAAATCCGCTGTACACTACCTGCTCAGCACCAAACGGTAAACAGACACAGTTAGCTGTAGACTAGCTGGTGAACATAGTGGAGCATTTAGCAGCTAAAGAGCCAGATATTTCCCTCAGGAGTTGGTAGAGAGCAAAAACAGAACGGAAAAAACAAACAGAACAAAAACAACGCCCAGTATGATGCCAAATTGGGTAATACACCCGCCGGTCCAACGTGTCTATACTCAATGCCAACAACTCCATCTAGCGGCTGTAGTAATTATGACCCGGAGAAGGGACACAGTTCAGATGACGTCTATATCAGGTGATAAATTTCTATATTTGGAGGAGTATGGCTAGATAGTTAGATGGCAAAAAGTGGACTTTGCTGCAGAAGACCGGTATTTGCTTCCCGCTTCCAAGCGAGAACGTCATGTCTTTTTTAAAAACCGTAACTACAGTTGTCGTGGTGTTTACTGTTACCATGACGACGAAGGTTGCCTAACTTTAAGGATGTAGTAACTTTAACCCACACCACGTTTCAAGTGATCATTTTAATCCAAACCATGATCTTTCCCTAAACCTAACCAGACCTGAACTACAGTGATCTTACAGCATAAAACATCATTATTTTTTAACAGTGATTTATAACAGTTTGGAAATCTCAGACATCATGTTATCCTGCCGATTACTGCTGATAGAGGCGCCATATTAGAAAATGCTCCTAACGCACAAACGTGCACTTTTCACACCCAAACAAAACGTGACACTGACACAGTGGCCAGACGGGTGTATTACACTCTTTGGCGTGATACCAGGTCGGGCGGGCAGAAACATGACTCCAAATGAATGTTAATGTTGCTCCATAACTGCTGGATGTGGAAATGAGCAACTGTTTGCTAACAGCAACAACATACAGTCAGTGTTGTGTACACTATTTGTTTCTGCTGAAAACAACAAGATAAGATTGATTGTTCTTTCCCGACAGATCTACCGACCTCCTGGTATTTATTTCCTTTAATGTAACTCACTCTGTGGTCGGCTTATGCTTCAGGAACATACCAATAAATATTTACCATGCTGTTAGCTCGACATTCTCCTGAAATGATCTCCAATCTCACCTTGAAATCAAAACACTATTCTCTCTAACTTCAAGACTATTCTCAGTAACAGCTACATTCTTCCCTGTAACCGCTTATCCGAGTTGCCTGTTTGTTTTGATAAATGACTTATTTTTCTTCTGGGTACCTGTAAACAGGACATTCCTTTGAATAAGCATGCACGCTAAGCTAGCCTACCAAATGTAAATAAAGGTTAAATGTTTGCTCTAGGAAGTAGCAGTGTGATACTGTGGAGGAGAGGATATAAAGGAGAGAAAAGTGGATTACAGTGGAACATATTAAGAGGGAAAAAATGTTGGAAATAATAGGTTGCACAAGTGGGCAGGTTTGCAAAACAGTAGTAGAGCGTGCTGAGGCAAATAAATGCATGAAAAACACATGAAAATAAACACTCTTTCATCAGAAAAGGCCACTGTAAAACCACCAAAACACAAATGTGACACTATCTGTCTTTTAGGAGCGTGCCACTGACGCCGTCATGACGGGTCCATATGGTGGACCCCTCTCTTTTATGGTGTTGTTGACAAAATGCCTTTAAGACCTGTTATTACTGCTTCCTGCCCTGCAGACAGGGGAACTCAGCAACCTTTTTTACCCTCTCTCCTCCCCAGAGATCAGACCTGGCTGCACTGAGGCAAAACCAAAACACTCTGCTGTCATCCTGCATGCATGTAGAGTAGAAGACGTCAGATTTGGCTGCAAAGTCATCACTGCTTCCACTGCTGCTGAGCAGACAAAAATAAATAGTGATGATAGTAATTTCTTCAAAGTAGGAGCAGCTCCCTGGCTAATTACAGTGACAGGTCAGCTCCTGTGCGTGTAAAATAGCCATTTTCCTTAATTACACTATAAGTGTCATTGGTCCTGATGATTCCAAGGAAAGGGATGCATGTGCGCGTGCACTTGCAGCTGCAGAAAAGTGTACATTTACTTGAACATAAAACGAATTCTTCATGCAATTAAGTTAATATTTATTTTGGAGCAAAGTGACCCATTCTGCTCCAAAATTCTGCACAAGAAAACAACTGCAAACTATTGTGCACGAGTGTGTGCATGAGTGTGTGCATGTGTGTGTGTTTAGGGGGTGGGGTGGTGGGGGGGTCACTTGCAGCAGAAAGAATGAAGCAAGTCAACACTGCAGATTCCTTTAAGAATGCAAAATATTAAATCCTTTTTCCATGCGTGCAAGTGTCAAATTTAAACAATTTATGCGCCAAAACATAAGAAAGTTTCCAAACTTCTGCAGAAGAAAGTTTTCTTTTTTTTTTTCGCTTCGACTTTTCCAACATGTGAAAAAGGGGAGAAAAGAAACAAGCGTCCTCCAACTCACCGGTGCCAATTTGTACCTGCTGGATCCCCGCACTGGAAGACAAAGCGTGCTCGGGAGGCATTGCAGCGCCAAGACGCAGCAGCACACGACCAGAGAAGTCCGCATCCTTGGTTTTGGCGCAGCTGTGTGCGGTGCGCAGTGCCGGGAGTCACACGGCTGCAGGATCCGGGGCGACTTCTCTTTAAATAGACTCTGATTTCTTTGTTCGCCTCTGTTTTTTTTTTTCCTTCACATACACTCTTTTTTTTTTTTTTTTTTTTTTTTTTTACAGCCCCGGGCTGATAATACCACCCGCTACCATGTGACTTTTAACTCTTTCTCTGCCGTGTGCCCGTCAACTCAAAACAGATGATGATGATGCGCTGCGCAGTCCACCCACCTGTGGTTGTAGATTTTTTACAACGATCAAAGTACGATCAAGTCTCAGCAGGAAATATTTAATGAAATATGCTAATTAAACACCATAAATAAAGCGTGACACAGCATGAACAGGCACACTCTAGTACCTATGGAAATAGGATTATTATAAGAGTATTACAAGGACACAATAACCTAAATAGCTACTAACTGACCTTCCACAAAACAAACAAGTCTATATAACTAATTTTTATTAGCAGGAAAAAACTATCAGTGTGTTTTATTTCTCACACCTCACACATAATAATATAAATCAGCCTATAATAAATGCAAAAGGTAACAACTAGATGATACAGTAACTAAAATAAAGCAGTTTTATGAGACCGTGAGGAGTGTAACAAAGACAGCAAGAATAAAACTTTAAAGCACTTGAAAGAGGAGAATTTGTAGATGTATTTTTGCAGCTGTAAGATAAAAAGCTTTACACTCAGACCCACTGGAGGTTTCTGACCAACCTCTGTCCCTTTGTGCAGGAAAAAGCTCTATGTGAGTCAGTTTGAGATCATTTCTGTAATTACAACCACTAATAGCAGTAAAGTATTTAGCAGAGCTTTCCTGTGTAATGGCTGTCAGGTTTCTGAAGACTATTTGGACATGAAACAAAGGCTCTAATAAAATCTGATTGCCTAACAAGGAATTGCAAACTCCACACCACATCAGGCCTGTTATTACAAAAGTACAGAGAAAGAAAAAAGGGAAAGCCATTATAAGAAAGTGACACTACTAATTTTTGGACAGGGGACTGTAATTAATGTTACTGAATGCAGATGTATTACATAGAGAGGGCAATTAAACTCAAACCTGGCTCTGGATTGGTCTGTTGCTAGTGAATTTTGGCCTTTTTCACCCTTTTATTTAAACTGATACAAGCAGGCATTATGTAATAACATGGCAACAGTAACAATCACTAGCTTATTAACTAGCTTATCCCTGAAAGAAAACAAATAAGGGCTTGGTTACACCCCAAAAAATTGGCAGTGCATCATAAAACTGTTGTGATTATAGCTCTCCCAAGAGACTAGAGGTAGCGGTTGCTAGCTGCATTCCTTGTTGGTTAGCAAGTTAGCTAATGGGATATCTAGCAGCACCCAGTAACAATCTGAAATAGTTAAAAATTAACCCTGTGAGCCTTAAAAATAAACATAAAAACCAATGCAAAGGTAGCCACAGTAGAGAATTGGGCTTTCATGCTATCTCCTGTTGTATTTTGTGAGAAGTCTGGAGTGTTCTGGACTAAATTAAGTTTTTGTTTAGGAATAAATTGCATTGAAATAGTACAAATGAGATGTAAATTATCATGAAAGACTGTAAAAAGAAGTTGTCATTTGTGATTTGTATCGTTGTTTTTATCATCAAGTGTGTCAGTTCACTTTCACTCTGCTCTTCAGGATTTAACTTAACCAACAAAATACAGTAATTTCTGCTTCAGGCATCTGAGAAAGCTTTGTAGACTTACACTCTGATCTACTATGTTTTGATCACGCTCTATATATTTTTATAGGGTTTGAAAGGAGAGTGTTTTTCATCTCCAGCAGGTCTGTTAATTCGCTCTGAACTGTCACAAGTTCTTTATTGCCTAAAATTAGCAGACTCTAAACCGCTCTTGTAAGTCTAGGGTAACCTCTGCTGCACTGGCCATTGTCATCGCATGAATTACATAAACAAGCTATCTCGTGTTATCCACAGATGGTCCCAATAGGCATTTTTCCCCTCCTCTGTATTTTTTTACAAGAAATGGCAGCGTTCCATCACATAACAGCAGCTCTCAATTAGAAAAGAAATATGCTTCAAAATCTGGATCCAAGTCGCTGCCAAGTCCAATAAATATACAGGAATCTGCATAAGTGACAGTGGTGCAGAGAAATGCCGAAAGGAATTTGGGATGTAACTTACAAAACACAAAATGGAAAACCCATTCAAAATAATGGTTGAATAGGTTCTGTATCAGGGGCGGCGACTGTTAAAAGTTCAAACTGACTCCAAGAAATCTACAACTGTATTTAACTTACGAAACTTCAATTCTAGAAACACTGATTCAGTATAGTTTTTCCACAACAAATCTCAACCTCAGTAGCAAAAAACTTTATGTCCAGAAACCCAATCTTTAAAATACAACACACCTCTTCAGAAATAAGATTGTAGATACTACATCCATGTTTTTAGCCACGCTAGCAGTTTTAGGTAGTAAATGCCGTCTGGGGACGGCAATGTTGGTCCAAATTAAAATAGTCCAACTGGGTTAATTGTCCTGAAATTTGGTCATTCGGTACAGACATTCTCTCTGAAGACTTTGATGTTCCCCATGACTTTTCATCTAGTGTCATCCACAGGTTAGATTTTCCACTTCAAGCGGTAACTACCACAGTTTGATGCTGAAAGCAATGTGTAAGTACCAACGGCTGCTATGTGCCGACTCCTGTTCAAAAAGCATCAACTTCTGTCTAGAAATACTAAGTTAGTGTTTTTTTCAATGAGTCATTACAATCTCAGTCACGAAATTCAGACCCTAGTGGTCATTTTGGAAATTATTGCTCTGTTAATAAGATTTGAAGACTTATAGTAGCCTTTAAAAAATGTATATAGAGGATATTTCATTAATTTACATGTAAGAAAAAACAAAAAAAACAAACAAACAAGCGAACAAACAAAAAAAAAACAGCACCTAAATTG
The DNA here is from genome assembly GCF_963924715.1 of Thunnus thynnus. Lineage (NCBI taxonomy): Eukaryota > Metazoa > Chordata > Actinopteri > Scombriformes > Scombridae > Thunnus > Thunnus thynnus. The sequence continues at coordinate 36,726,375 of NC_089518.1, forward strand.
ACAATCACAGCTATGTAACAACAGACATTACAAGACTAATATAATAGCACAAAAAAGAGATTACAGAGAAAGAGGACAAGGAAGGAGAGAAGGAAATTTTACTCAATTTTTATGAGGTGTGATTCACTCTGGAGGTTAATCCTCTCATCCATCAAGTGTTTATAAGATTCACACTGCCTGGTTTTTTATAGGGTAAAACCCTTCATGTATATATGAACTGTTCCGTATCAATGTATATGTTTTTATTACATAAATGCAACACCTGCAAGTTAGTTCCAGGCCTACATGTATCCTTGTTTACCATCTCTTTGTGCGGAAGAAATCAAGCTGAGGATCTTTTCAGATGAAAAGATTTTGTTGTTTCCATCTGGTCCTGACGCAGCAGCTGTTGGTGTGTCATGAATGGAAGCTTTGGTCTGTTTATCACACACACACACACACACACACACACACACAGATTATCATGATAGAGCTCGGTGTTTTCCTTTTAGTAAAAATGCAAAAACCATAAAAGAAGCTGACAACAAAAGTGCACAGCGTAGCATTCCAGTGAGCTAATGCTGAGTTTGTGTTTACATGTGTGTGTGATGGGGGTTGTTCATTCCAAGGGTTTGACTTGGTTAACCCTCAACATCCAAACAGGGCTGCCAGTTTGGGTCTTCTAAATGTTCCAGGTTAAGAAGAGGGCGATGGAGTCTTTGCTGTATCAGCTCATCTACCACATAAGACAGGTGATATAAATATATAAATAAGAGTTTACAATTAAGAAATAAAATATAGTAAACATTGTAAAGTGAAAAAAGCTGTCGAGTTTTAAAATATTGTACAAGATACTGACAGAGAATGTGCAAATGTTTACAGTATAAACGATACATATAATGTGCAAGTGCATTAAAACAAATAATTGTGTTGATGTAACCCGTCATTGTTCAGTTTGACGGTTTCACAGATGTGCAGGTGAAGACTTTTTTTGTTGTTGTTTTTTTTTTTACTTTTGTTGGGTGGGATAAAGGTCAGTAGGGGTCCAGTCCAGTGCAGTCTGGAAGAGACAAAAGAAAAATAAAAGAAATAGTTCACCTTAAAACACATTTTTACAGAATGACCTTTCTTAACAACTGATAGACTTCACTTCTTTTGTCATGAACTGTTCATGTTTTATTGCTTTTATTGACCTCTTGCAGTTCTTAAAGGACCAGTGTGTAGGATTTAGTGGCATCTAGTGGTGAGTTTTCAGATTGCCCTTCCAAGCATGCAGGACAACCTATGATGGTCCATGAAACTTACAAAAAACTCAAAAGGCCTCTCTAGAACCAGTATTTGGTTTGTCCGTTCTGGGCTACTGTTCAAACATGGCGGTGCCATATGCTCTTGCAAATATTGCGGATATTTCTTGAATTTGCGTTGATCATTGTGATCACCAAATCACAATTCTGCAGCCAATCATATTGCATGAACAGGAAGGAAAGATGTATTTGCAGTGCACACCAGCAGACAGACAATTAATTATTTAGGACTTGGAACACAGAGTTCAGGACTTGGACTTAACCTGGGACTTGTTGGTTTTAACTCGAGACTTCATAGCAAAGACTTGTGACTTGCTGAACAATGACTTTGTCTGAAGCTTTTGAACACAATGACTGTGTGTGTGTGTGTTCTTGCAGAGCAGTATTCATGCTCAGTGAAGCTCAGTGAGGTGAGAAAAACCTTCCTGTTGGTTTCAGATGATTGACAGGAAGCAGAGTGCAACAGTGAAAACATTCAACTTGGCTTCATAAAGAAGAATTTTGGTTACTGTAAGGTGTTATCTCGCTTTTGGGGAAGTATTTCCTGTATTTTAAAAGAATTAATAGTAGCAAATTAATTTCTTTGAAGGAGGAAAATGAGCTGTGATACCTTCAACTACCATATGTCACATATTGAGGAATGAACTTTCACCCCTGATGCCTCAAAGACATCTAAAATATAAAATAATGCTGTCGTTATTCTATATTTGTGTCTTTTTTTAACAAACCCAAGACCAAAACAATAATGTCTTTATACATCTCTCAGTACCACCCAATCTATGGCATCTGTCCTTGAAGACATAAATCTTTAAGACCTGATCATGTGATATGGTCAAAAGCTCCAGAACAGCTACAAAATGGACTTTGTGGTGGAAACTGCTGTTTCCAAGGTCAAGAATGAACTTTGAACATCAACAACTAAGTCAACATGGATAAGAAGTCCTTGAAGTGATAAGAAAAACATGGGCAAAGTCAGCTAATAAAGATCATGTAATATGACTGAAAGACCAAGAACATCTACTAAATAGACGTTGTGTGACATTGTTTTATCAACACAAATTGACTCCTGAAACATCTGGTCACTGTAGTTTTTGGTAAAATGTCACTCAAACGAGAGAAAATGGTGCATTTGTTGGGGACTATTTTCAGCGGTGGATGAATCCACATTTGGTGCTTTGGTAGTGAGTATTTCTGGCAGCAGGCTGGTGTTTGTGAGACTGAGTCAAAATAAATTACAGTGTGTGTGTGTTCAAGGCGATGAAGGAACATGTCGTCAAGTGCAACGGTGTGACTCATTAATGTATTTTTAATAGTTTTAGACAACAAAGGAGCTCTATGGCACAGGTGAATAAGATACACAGTTGGTGGGATCAATTTATTGTTGGTTTTGGTCTATTGATGGATTAGAATATCCACCAGACTTATCCTTTAAGAAACTTTATTAAAGTATCCAGTGGCTGTTTGTCATTGCAGGGTGGTCTGGATGGTTAAATAGATTGTCCAGTCATGAAAAAGGTCACAGGTTTGATCCCTGCCACAGCTAATGTGTCCATCAACCGCCATGTGTCCTGAGCCGAACACTGAGCACATTGTGTGCAAGCTTGGGAGTATAAATCTCAGTCGTGAACAGAAAAGTGTCTTTTTATGGCAACATGCAGCTATAAAACTCTTGACATGTGATATATAAGTTGGAGCCGAAACATCTAACATACAGATTCCTATCTGCTACCTGACTCACATATAGAGTCCCTCTCAGATCAACTGTCTCACATCGCAGCGATACTCTACCCGTCATCCTTAACGAAGGGTTTGAGTCAAATAATGTGCTTCCTGTCATTATGATACCTCCTGTTTAAAGTGAAGCACTGGCCCCGGACAAAGTTTAACCTAAATCCTGCTGCCTGAGAAATCCATTTTTCATTCGGCTGGTTATGGGTTCGTGTCAACCGCACTTCTCAAAACAAAGACCACATGTGTCCATTTAATGCAAACCAGACGCGTGGATGGAAACGACCGGCTTCCAGCTGCCTGCCTTCTCTGACTGGCCCGGCAGAGAGCTATGAAAAATGGCCCTGGAGGGGGCTGGAGGGACGCAATGGGGGTTATTAGTGGGTTTGAAGGCATTAAACTTCGTTCTCTCCTTTTGGAATGACCCTGGCTGACCCCTGGCAGGCCTCACCACAACAAAAGGGCCAAAAGGGGTGAAGGCGGATAGAAGGAAGATCAAAACAGAACCAGAAACGTGTGCTGCTGCTGCTGCTAATCTTGGTTTTCCTTTAAGGATATCATGCCTCAGCATCCTCTGCGGTCAGATAATGAGTTTTCCTGTTTTGTGTTTACGTCAGCAAATGTCAATTTGCTCCAGTTTCTGGGACAAAGAGGAGTTTAATGTTGTGGTCGTTAGGAGTTCTGATCAACAGTAAAGATTGAGAGCGGTGCCTGTACAAGGATTTGAACTAACATTAAGTCTGCTGGTTGAATTATTTTGCATCTTAATGCAGTTTTACTTCAGGGACAAAGAGCTGCTGTAACTCTTAAGATCAAACACATGCAGCTGATCCAGGAACTAAAGGTTAAATTGATTTGTTGGGTTTTCTATTGACAGTAATCCTATTGTGCTTTATAAAATTTCATCCCTTGTGGTATTACTTGAACATGTAGATGACATGGAGGATATTTTAATGCAGCTTTGTCACAGTAGGAAAAGCAAAGGTCTAAATAACAGAATTACTGATGGTACAGATATACAGTGCAAAAGTTTTTGGCACTTTAGATGTTTAGGTTCTTATCCATAATGCAACACCATCAGGGAGGCGTCTGGTCTTTGGTCCCAAAGTTATTCTGCAGCATGACAATGAGCCCAAAAAAGATCTATCTTCAGCAACAAGAAGAACAAGGAAACCTGCAGCAGATGGTTTTGGTCCCCACAGAGCCCTGATCTCAACATCACGGAGTCAGTCTGGGATTAACATGAAGAAACAGAAGCAGCTGAGACGCCGAAATCCACAGAAGAAGAACTGTGGCAACTTCTGCAAGATGCAGGAACAACCGACCTGCTGAGTTCCTGAAAAACTTTGTGCAGGTGAACCGAGGACAACTGCTGCTGTTTTAAAGGCAAAGCTGCTCACAGCAAATACTGATTTCATTTAGCTTTCTGCTGTTTGTATGAAGTTAATTGTGTGGGTGTGGGGGGTCTTGTCTAATTAGTTGTTTTTTAAAAAATCATACTGTAGTCAGTTTAGTTTTTATGTGTGTGTCACGTACTGGATGTGGATGTTTTTAATTGATTAATTGATTGTCATCCAGTTGCACTTGTTAGATTTGAATTGTTTTTAATGACACAGTGACTCAGAGCAGCCTGCAGAGGGCAGTATATCTGCTCTGCTGTGTTTTTTAAAGACTTTGCTTTAGTTTTGACAATAATGTGTCCTCAGAGGGGAATTAAACTACTACTTGCAAATACTCTGATTGATTCTGTATTTGCAAGAGCTCATCCTACTGAAGTATATCTACCTACAAATACAGTACTTGTGTTTCTTCTGTGAAGAAGATCAACAGTAAAGATTGAGAGCAGTTCCTGAACTATGATTTGAACTAACAAAAGTAATCCACTTTATAATCCCAGTGGTGCATCATCACTTGATGTTCTGTTTAACAATATTCACTTTAAATTAAAGGATGAGGCCGGAGATATTCTGTATTTTTCTTACTGTCATCAAATTCTGAGAACAGATCAAAAGTCTGTTCTTCAACACTTCCTGTCCCCAGTCTGTCTGTGACACTCATTGGTTCCTCCTGGAGATGTGAATCTCCTGCCAAACACTTTATGCCACAAATATTTCACTGTAAAAATGCAAACCAGTGACATCATTGATTGACAAAATCAGCCGCCACATATTATATTTCCTAAATATTGTTCTCTGTATCACTAGTGTTGTTTGCATATATGCTGTTTGTAAAAGCATGAAAAATGAGCCATGGCAAATAATACAGAATTTTGCTTCATTCTGTTTAAAAACTACTCACAAAATAAAATCTTAAGTACTTTTTGCCAGTTGGACTTAATATAAACTGTCACTCATTATTCCACCTCTATTCCTTTATTGCAGCGTAACATTTGAGCCATGCAATAGATGGTAGCAGCAAGCTGTGCAACACAGAACAGCTCAAATGAAGAATAAATAAAACAGTTTCACCTATAATATGCTATGTTAAAGGTGAAGTGTTCACCCCTCATTAGAGGACAAAAGTTTCAGGTTTGTAGAATTTCTATGAGCTGTAACATTTTTATTCTTTCTTGAGTGGAAAGGAAGAAAAAGATGATTTCACCTTTTATTTCTCATATTTGATGACACTAAAATGACATTTAAGAAAGCTCACAATGTACTGTACTTCAGTTCAGTTTCGAGTTCAGTTTCGAGTAAAACATTTTGTTCCAAAGGACATGCTTGCAACGCCATCTGCTGGTGACAGAGTTACATAGCATGGAAAGATCATTTAGATATCAAGCTGCCTCCTTTGCTGGAGACAAAAAGCTGGATCATCTGAGACAGAAAAAGAAGAGGAGAAAGAGGAGGTGGTGTGTGCATCCATAAGTCCCTCATTTGTTCTGTGAGGATGAACAGAGAGCTGTGTTTTCTCTCCACCAGAGTCACAGTGGTTCCTGTTTAAGTCTCTACAGGACAAAAGGGACAAATACAAAGAAGTGACGGAAACATACAATGAAATGTTTAAACACTCCAAGAAGCAGCTGTTGTCCACAGAGAAGCAGCTCCACCAGTTCCTGAAAGAGGAAGATGAGTCCACTGACTGGCACTGATATCAAAATGACAGACTGCAAAATTAAAACGTTACTCTTCTCTTCAATGATTTTTAAGGGTGCTAGTGAAGTGTGTGTGTGTGTGTGTGTGTGTGTGTGTGTGTGTGTGTGTGAGTGTGTGTACATCAAATGCTTCTATTAGCGTTACTGCAGCAAACACTAATTTAGCCAAATATTTATACTGAAATTATTATTATTATTAGAAATAAGGAACATTTACTTAACAATTTCAACTCTGTAATTTAACAATTTAACTATGCATAGGATATACGGTATATACATAGATATGTAGATAGACTATATAGTTAATATATATCAATCTTAATGTTATGTTAATGTTATTTTGTTTCATTGACTCTTGATGCTTTGGTGATATTGTTGTTGTGACATTCATGCCAATAAAGCAAATTTGAATTACAGACTTTTCAGTGAAGTAGGAGACATCTTGTGTCCGGCTGTTAAACGTTTAAAAGTTAAAATATTTGTATATTCATAGATTTTTAATGATGGAGAAGGACTACAGTAGATGTCATCAAGTATTTTTTAACTAGTTGACTCAAGTTTTTGTGGGAAAAACATACAAGACACAAATTATTATTCCAAGCAGAGTATCTTTTAGTATTATGTCTTAAAACACGTCTGGAAGGGATCTTTGAACAAATAAATCTATAACCTATAAATGTATCTGTGTAAAAGTGTTAGTTAGATATCACCTGTGAATGTGTTTGGAAATTAGCAGGCAGATATAATTTCTATCTACTGGCAGACTTTCTTACCTTTTGGAAAGTTTTTTCCCCCGGACTCATCAGGTGTGAAGGCTGCCGCCCTAATTACCTGTAGCCTAATGTTAGAAAACAGTCAAGACATTCAACATACTTTGTTGGTAACAAAGCTCTTTGGTTTATTCAGTAAAAACAACTGTATCCTTGTCTTTTCAGTGGCTGCACCATTTGATAGTTTGTGAGATTAAAGAGTTGATCAACAGAAAATCATAACTGATTATTCATTTAGGTCCTTTTTTAAAGTAAAAATGCCTCAAATTTGATGGTTTCAGGTTTTCAAATTTGAAAAATGAGCTCATTTTCTTTCTCTTACATTACAAATAATTGAATATATTTGGACTGTTGTTCGTCATACTTGGCAAAAGTGTGACTTAAGTGAGAAACACACAGAACATTGTTTAGTAGTATAAAAGCAGAAGCAGATTATTTTTTAAAACATATGCACATATTAAACTATTTACATGCAAGACATTTAAATTAGCCAGTTGGAGAAAACCTGGAAGATGAGGATAAAATCCCTTTACATGTTAAATGAGGTACAATTTATTCTGGGGGTTTTTTGCACGTAAACTGAAATTAGATGTATACATTTGTTTATGTGGATTTCTTTTAGCTCAAGTCCATCTCAAAATCAAATCAATGTTTTCCAAAGGTTTTGTGTATTTGTCACCAAAAGATGTTATATATTCTTGATGTTTGACATGTAATGGTAATATATATATTTTGGCATGACATGGAAATAAAAACTAAGTAAACCTAAAACAGTGCAGGCTGTGCGACCATGGCGACCATGCTCTGAAACATGATGACTATGGGCATCAATGGGCCAGAATGGACCGTCAACACCTCCACCCGGGTCAAAAAGGCCAACAGCAGCAGCTCTGCTGCCTGAAGAGACTCGCCCTCCTGACCTCTAGGAGGCGCTTCAAGTCTATCTTAAAACAACAGTCAGGAGCCCAAATGAATATTAAAACATGTTTTTCTTGCTGTAATCATTCCTCCTGTTCATACTGACCATTAGAAGATCCCTTCATAATGCACTTACAATGTAAGTGATGGGGGACAAAATCCACAGTCCTCCCTCTGTGAAAAAATGTATTTAAAAAATAATCTGAAGCTGATATGAATCAAGTAGATATCTTTCAACGTTACAGTCTTTTTAGTGCCAAAGTCCCTCTGTTGAAGCCTCATATTTCAATTTTAAATACATTTTTGCACTAAATGACTGTGTGGACATACTGTGGATTTTGTCCTCCATCACTTACATTGAAAGAACATTGAAAGGCCATCATCCTCCTGTTCATACTGGCCATTAAAAGATGGCCAATGATTACAGTGAGGAAAACCTGTTGCACTGTTCATATGGACACCTGACTGTTGTTTTAAGACAAAATTGAAAAATTGTGAACCTGTCCTTTAATTGATATTTATTTTTGAAAAGTGTCTAACTTTACCAGCAGTCCCTGAAGGCAGCATCCCCCTAGCAACAACATAGTGTGGTTTCAGCTAAATTGATTTATGACCTTTCTTATTTAGGAAAGTAAGGATAAACCAAACGAAGCCAACAAAAATACTACAGGAAAGAGCAAAAATCCGTCATAATGGAGGATATAATCAGTTCTGAAGACAGAGAGAGGTCCTTATATTTAAAACAAATTCAATATTTGGACGAGCAGCTGGAGAGGTAAGACTGCTAACAGTTAGCTAACGTTACACAGATCTGCTGCTCTTTTAAGGGGAAATATATCCGTTATTGTAGTTTCTTAAAACACAAAATCATGCAATTAAATGTACAACCATGTGTTAATTTAGTTTTGTCTTTCAAACTTAGACAAAAAAGGTAAAATGCAAACGTTAAATGCAAAGGTAAAGGTAAAGCGCTAAATGCTAGTAGTTACGTTTGTGCCGCTGTAAACGGTCCTATAAACCACATATCTTTACATTAACATGTTAAACATATGTAACCTTAATTACTGTTCACATTATATTTTCGCATTATTTCAGTCGAAATTCATAAAGAATCATAAAGACATTTTGTCCATGAAATGTCCTGAAATTATGAAATAATCCATCAGTGCATGTTTGGCTTTTCTGCTTGATGACTTGAAATGATGAATTGATTTTCAAACAGTTGACAGTTAATTTTCTGTTCACTGACATTGAATAATAAACAAAATATTGCAGCTCTACTTCCAGCCCTCAAACTCTTTATTTCAGTATTTAAATCAATCAACGCTGTCTTTTATTTTTATATCTTTTTAAAGGAAAAACTGTTTTTCACTGTGTTAATGTCAGTTTGATGCCTTCTCCAGAGTTATTACTACAGTGTATTTCACCTCAATATTGACATAACCGAAGAAAAATTAATGCAGTTATCATTTTATACTAAATACTTTAATCACCCTTGAACTCAAGCGTCCCTCTTCCTCCTGCAGATGTCAGCTTAAATGTGGCGAGCTGGAAAAGGAGAACAAGAAGTTCGTCTCTCAGTACAAAACGCTGGAGACTGACAAGAACGACATCATCGAGTACCTGAAACACTCCAAGGCTGCAACAGAGAAGGAGGTGGAAAAGCTGTCGGAGCAGCTGGAGAGTCAGCAGAAGGTGGCTGAACAGGACAGAGAGGCGCTGAGGATTCAGCACAGCCAGCTGACGCAGGAGCTTCAGGACCAGATGAGTGAATTGAACTCACAGAGCGTGGTGCAGGGTGAGTTCTGTTCTCCTGCAGTTGGACGGGTAAAGCCACTAACTCTGCTAAGGGCCTTACATATTTTAGAGATGGAAGGTTTGTTCTGTTTCCACATATGAAGCAGGATCCTCGCCTTGTTTCCTCTCCTCTCCTCTCCTCTCCTCTCCTCTCCTCTCCTCTCCTCGCCTTGTTTCCTCTCCTCTCCTCTCCTCTCCTCGCCTTGTTTCCTCTCCTCTCCTCTTCTCTCCTCTCCTCTCCTCTCCTCTCCTCGCCTTGTTTCCTCTCCTCTTCTCTCCTCTCCTCTCCTCTCCTCTCCTCTCCTCTCCTCTCCTCTCCTCTCCTTATTTCCTCTCCTCTCCTCTCCTCTCCTCTCCTTATTTCCTCTCCTCTCCTCTCCTCTCCTCTCCTCTCCTCGCCTTGTTTCCTCTCCTCTTCTCTCCTCTCCTCTCCTCTCCTCTCCTTGTTTCCTCTTCTCTCCTCTCCTCTCCTTTCCTTTCCTTGTTTCCTCTCCTCTCCTCTCCTCTCCTCTCCTCTTCTCTTCTCTCCTCTCCTCTCCTCTCCTTGTTTCCTCTCCTCTCCTCTTCTCTCCTCTCCTCTCCTTTCCTTTCCTTTCCTTGTTTCCTCTCCTCTCCTCTTCTCTCCTCTCCTCTCCTTTCCTTTCCTTTCCTTGTTTCCTCTCCTCTCCTCTCCTCTCCTCTTCTCTTCTCTTCTCTTCTCTCCTCTCCTCTCCTCTCCTTTTCTTTCCTTTCCTTGTTTCCTCTCCTCTTCTCTCCTCTCCTCTCCTCTCCTCTCCTTGTTTCCTCTTCTCTCCTCTCCTCTCCTTTCCTTTCCTTGTTTCCTCTCCTCTCCTCTCCTCTCCTCTCCTTGTTTCCTCTCCTCTTCTCTTCTCTCCTCTCCTCTCCTCTCCTTGTTTCCTCTCCTCTCCTCTTCTCTCCTCTCCTCTCCTTTCCTTTCCTTTCCTTGTTTCCTCTCCTCTCCTCTCCTCTCCTGTCCTCAGCTTTAAAGTTTGAGGCAGAGAAGGAGCAGCTGATGTCCGACATTGAGTCTCTGAAGGAGCAGCAGGTCAATCAGAAGGAGGAGCATGAAGCTGCCATCAACAGCCTGAAGGAGGATGCAGAGCTTGAAAGAGAAAAGTAAAGACTAGGACAGAGTTAAAACTGACAGTCAGCATTGTGTCTGCAAGACTATTTATAATACTGTTCTCCTTATTCATCACCTCCTCTCGTCCTCCAACAACAGCATCATGTACGAGGTTCAGGACGACATGGAGATCTCCCTCCAGGAAAGGATTTCAGATGCTCTTCAGAAGGAGAGGGCTCAGCACGAAGAGAAGATGGAGAGGCTGCAGTTCCTGCTGAAGGAGAACATGGCCCTCTTGCAGGAGAAAGATAGGCTGCAGTGCGCAGACAGTGACCTTCGCTCGAAGATTGACAGATTGAAGGAAACTCTCAGTCGGGTTCAACTGGAGAGCCTCAATGACAAGACGGTAAGACGTGTTAAGCTTCTCGTGGCCACAGTGTCCGCTGTTGAGCAGACGTTATGTTTTAAAGATGACATGAAAGTCTTTGATTCTTGCTGGATTTCTAATCAGATCCACCGGGTGTTGAACTTCCTGTCTATCAGCTGTTCCTCTGGCCTCTGAGTCTCTGTTTGAGATTTTCTTTTATTGGTCTTGCTAAAAAAATATATATATATATATATTCCTGTGGTTTAGTATCTATATTCTAAGATAAATGGGTCTGTACTGCAGCATTTCCTGTTGGACTTTGTATCTTTTGTCATTTTAAATCAATTTTAAATCTAAACAATTTAAGAATTGTTTTTACAATAATTTAACATTTCCAAAATTGATTTAAAACTCAAAAATGTGTTTTTCTTCTTGTTCCTTCAGTTTGATGTTGTTCTCTTCTCTGTGCAGAGTGATGTATGTGCAGAGTTCTGGGAGGAAAGTTTCTCTGAGTTCACCTTAAATCTCAGTAAACACGCGTACCTACGAGCAGGATTTATGACATCACAACCAGTTGAGCCAATCCTGATTCAGAATGCAACTTCCACATCACACAAATGTGATGCGGAAACTCGAAGCCTCCAGTTGCACAAACACTGAGAATGAACTTTACAGTGACGGAGGAGACATCTGGTGTCCAGCAGGAAAACTTTAGAAGTGAAAAATATGTAAATATTCAGAGATTCTGGATATTTACATGAGTGAGGAGGATCTGTAAATAATGATAATAATAATAAATGTATTCATATAGAACTTTTCAAGGTAGGTGCACCTTGGGCTTTCTAGAGAGAAACAGCATAGAAGACAATCACACACACACACACACACACAGACCACAGTATAAACAGTCAGAAATAAAATCTATAAGGTAAAACAACTAAAACAACAACAGAACCGTGTTACGTCTTGTTGTCAGCGAGATCAGAGAGTGACGGCAGATCAAATCCTAACTGTAACTAAATGTGACTTTATTTTTTTGCAGTTTTACTTAAATCTATTGGTGGTAAATAATTCAAATATAAAGTCCTATTTAAAAAAAATAATGTTCATGTTTCTGTAAGGTCTTTTGGCTTCAGTCCTATAACTTGGCATAGGTACGCTGATGATCTGTCTGTGGAGACACTTAAATGACATGTTTAAAGACTAAAGCTCATCTTTTCATCTTCTCATCTTTTAGTGGACTCCACAGTCAGGACAATGTAATATGACAATTCAATTTTAAGACCTATTTTGTACACATTCAGTCAACTTAGTTAACCTGATGTTACTTTAGGATATGTGACAGAGTTGAAGGTTACATTTACACTGTATGTAGCTCATGAAACAAACTGTGGAAGATTCAGGACGCTGGAGGTAAACAGACATTTTAAGCCACTGATGGGTGAAAATGTACTGCCTTTTTATAAAGCAACATTCACTCAGGGGGCATCCGGATTTGAACCGGAGACCTCTTGATCTGCAGTCAAATGCTCTACCACTGAGCTATACCCCCACCTGCTGGTCAGTCTGTCTCTGTTCAGGTTTCAGACGGGGCCTGGCCTCACTGTCGGTGAGAGAAACAGCATAAAACTGGATCGAGGTCCAGTTCAGTTAAGAGAAAGTTTTTGCTTTACATTCAGCTTATCTGTACTACTTTACAGGATATATGGGATTACTGCAGGCTATGTGAGGTTTTAGGCTTATCATCAGTTGTTTGTAACATGCAGCAGGTGAGCAAACTGAAGGTGAGAACATGTGATAAAAACCACCCGACCTACATTCATGTTCAGCTTGTCAAAAGTATTTTCTCTCACATCTCAGCTTGCATTGAGGAGGGAATGTACACTGTTTTCCATATCCAGTGAGGAGTTTCTTTGTATCTTTACATCTGTGCAGAGAACAGGATTCTTCTTCATCAGTGAACCTGCACCTGTCGCTGAAACGGAGGCGAACGTAGGCGACTCGCAAAGATTGCAGAGCTGCAGCCTTTGTACGAGCAGAAACATGCGTCACTAGAAACTGAAAGTTGAATCATTTCTATTTCAATCTGTCACAACTGATTTGTCATTTTTCTTTAATCCATCTCCTCTTCCTCTCCACCGCTATTTTTTTTATTACTAATACTTTTGTCTCACTGGACCTGTAAAATCTTTAAGGTGAAACAAAGGCACAAAAAGCTGCAGCCGTCATAGCATCTTATTTACCGTTTCTACTCATTATTATTCTTTCATCAGCCCTTTAGTCTTTGTTGTGGCAAAGAATGTATTTACTCTTCTGATGGCAGATTTAAAACATCAGCAAATTCTAATCAGCTGATCTTTGGATAGAGGAAGCATCTGTCAACTTGCAAACAAACACACAAAGTTCACAGTAGAGTTTTTTTTTTAAAAAAAAAAGAAAAGTCACCAAAAATATTCATGGTCTCCCGTTCCTCAGGAGCTGGAGCAGCTGATGCAGAAGTGTCAGTGGCTGAGCGCTGAGCTACACCACTACAAGACCACCTCATCAGACCAGGAAACCCTCATAAAGACTCTCAGGTGAAACTCTTTCTGCTCTCAGTAAATAAGTCTCATAATTTATCCACATTCCTATTCACTGACACATAAGGTGCATTTGAAGAAAGTAAATATCTAAACCATTTTCATATAAATTTTATTAAAAGAACATTTATTTGCTATTAGAGTACTTATTATTTATGACATCTGTGTGTATACAGGTTGTTAGTTTCTGTCATGTTGTTGTTGTTGTTTATACTCATTCACACCTCACATCAACAGTATTCATCTTTCTATGTGTTGAAGCAGCAGCCGGTAGCTTTTGAACAGGCACTGCACTAGTATATATATAAATCTGATTCAGGGGGCATCCGGACTTGAACCGGAGACCTCTTGATCTGCAGTCAAATGCTCTACCGCTGAGCTATACCCCCACCTGTCAGTCATCCCGTTAGTTATCCTGCTACTGTGTTTTCAGGCAGGACCTGACCTCAGTGTCCGAGCAGTTCCGTCAAAAAACTCTCGAGGCAGATCATCTGGGGAAGAAGCTGAAGGAGGAGACGATCAGGAAGAAGCAGCTGGAGACCGACATTCAGGACTCAGTCGTTATTCTCAGACATATCCTGGAGGTAAAAACACAGAGCATAGTGTCACAGTTTCTGCTGCAGGGTCTAACTGTCTGGAATAAAACCTTATAGGCTGTGGAAGCCGGACTTCAGAGAGTGAAGACGACTTACTGCTTAATGGTCCAATTAAGCTGGTTTTTAATCTAGGAAGGTCAGACATCCCATTAACCTCCCGCTGTTCAGACAAACAGGGAGCTTAAAGGACGGGTTCGCAGTTTTTCAAGTCTGTCTTAAAAACAGTAGTCAGGTGCCAACATTTTTTCTTGCTGTAATCATTCTTCCTGTTCATACTGGCCGTTAAGAGACCCCTTCATAATGCAGTTTCAGTGTAAGTGATGGGGGGGCAAAATTGTCCAAATTAGTCAAATTAAGTCAATATCTTTCAAATCTTTTAGTGCCAACTTCCTTCATCTGAACAGAAGGAATGATGTTTTCCTTTGGGCTCCTTATTCCGGCAAACAGACATTTGTTAGCTGTAGACCAGCCAAATGTTTCCCTCAGGAGTCAGCGTAGACCGAAAACAGAGCTAAAAGAAGAGTGAATATCAGGCTTACATGAGTCAGGTTTAGAGAAACATGTCACGTGTCTGTTGGATGTGTAAATAGTTAACTGTTGCTTAACAAATTAACAAAAGCCAGATTTCATACTTCATGTTCACAGCTTGTTTCCACTCTAATGTCGTCTCTGTCTCCCTCAGAAGTCCGAGTGGACGTCTAAGACTGAGCGGACGATGCAGAGGCTGCTGGAGACCTTGGAGAGTAGTGCCCTCGAGGGAATAGGCTGCGCCCTCTATAAAGTCACTGAGCCCGAACCACCGAGGTACTGGAATCACTCTCCTCTGGATACTCAGTGTTATGTATCAGCAGTGGTGTGAACTCTGCTGATTTCCTGTTTAGAAAAACCCAGAACACATTCCAGCTGTTTCCCCAGATTAGTTGGATCAGAGTCCTGCTGACCTTTGGATCGTGCCAGATCAACTGTGCTCTGGTCTCATCGAAATATACAAATAACAAAGCACTCCTCTCTAAAATCAAACTGTTGTGTTCGAGTCTGAAGGTTCAAAACCAATCTGTTCGGTTCGGTTAAAACTTTTTATTGGCATGTTTGTCTGTTTGTGTCGGTGTGAAAGCTGTCAGTCACACTCTAGACTAAACAACTGACCCATGACAACCTGAAAAGGAGGGTCTCGGTCCACTTCCTGTTCTTTTGTAGCAAGCGGCAACTACTACGGCTTGCAGCTGAAGCCAGTGTGATACCTTAAAGTGCCACCAACGGCCTCCTGTTCAAAAAGCCTCAACTTCTCTCTAGAAATACAGAGTCAATCTGTGTTTTCAACCAGTCATTATGGTCTCAATCTCTAAAATCATTCATTCAGGCCCTCTAATAAGTGTGTTGGTGGTCATTTTGGAAATTATTCCTCCGTTAATAAGACTTGAGGACTTATAATAGCTTTGATGTCTGCTGTGTGGGCGTTGATTGACAGTCGGCTCACCTGCTGCCCCCCCCCCTCCCCCAGCTCCACTGAGTCAGACAATATTTCACTAAGTTTAATGTTACCTAAGACCTCTTCTTCTGTGTCTCTGTGTTAAATGTTCTGCTTTCACTTGGTATATTGCAAATGTACGTCACAAAAAGCATTTTTATGACTATTTAAACTTCAACATCCTTCCTTTAAATAAAGAAGAGGAGGATACTGAGGGGAGAAGGAAAGTTAAGACAGAAAGAAAAATGATATTGATGATATTTTATGAGCTTATATTGAACCTAAAATTGGATTCTACAAAATAACCGGTAATCACAGCTGTCAGAGTGTCTGAAATGTAGCGAAGGACACCTGAATGAAAACCTCAAACTTGTATAGACGGAGCAGAACTTCATGTCTGGTCCCGTTCCCATCAACCTGTCTCTCCTTCACAGCCCAGAGACCCTGAAGTGGTTAAAAAGTCCTCAGTTCCTCATGGCCAAATACAGGCCGGGCGACCTCGGCCTCATACCGCGGCCCAGGTGGAACATCAAACCAACCGCCTCCAGGACGGCAGCCGCTCCATCCGGGAGCAGCAACAAACCGCCTCTGAACAGGTGCGAAATGACGTGGAAGCTCAAGCGTTTGAACATCCACGTGTTAGCATCGTCACTGCGATCACGTCGGAACGCTGACTTTATCATTTAGCTCAAAACGCTCCTGCGTCTCAGCGGAGCCTCACGGAGCTGCTGGTGCGTCTGTACAGTCTTTTTTTTTTTCATATAAATGTGTTCGTTATATTAATGCTGCTGCTGTGTCCGTCCCTCAGGAAACTCTGCAGTCAGAAAACATCCAGCTCTGACGTTCTGTCTGACCCGGCTGCTCAGCGGGAAGATTCAGCCGCAGAAGCCTCCACCTCTGTAGACTGCTGAACCGAATCCAGTGATCGATAAAGAGTGATGAACATTTTTAATCTGGCTGCCTCCTTTTTCAAAATGAAATCTTAAATTACTGTGATCCTGCTGGTTGCTTCTATCCTGACTGATGACCTGTTAGTATATATTTGTAGCTCAGTGTTTCCCCTATAATAGTACAATGAGTACCCCCGCCAGGCCAAAAAATATTTTTTAAATGCCAAAAATAACGCCAAATATCATTAAGTTTGGAAATCAAAAGCATTTGGGAGCCTCTGAGTAGTGCTGTTTCGAAACGCGAGTCAACATCTGTGTTGTTGCCTGAGAAACTGCAGGTAGCGAGCGAGTGGTTAAGCAAGAGAGCGAGCGTCAGAAAAGTGACGGTGAATGTGAGCAGAGCAGAGGGAAAGGTTAGCGGTAAGGTACGGCCGTATTCAGACCAAATCAGGCGGTGCAGTGTTTAGCAGCAGGGTTGAGCAGAGGTGTGTGTGGGGGGGGTGTGAGCGTGTTTATTTGTCCTATGAAACGTAACCGCTGTGAAACAATCAGAAAATAATGTTTTATCCATCTGATTCACCGGCTTTCTCACTACCAGCGCTCCCTCTCTTCATTCGCTCTCTAGCTCGCTCGACCACTGCTGCTCTCTCTCTCTCTCTCACTTACACACATACACACACACTCTCGCTGGTGCTCTCTTTCTTTCTCTTTTGTCTCTCTTGCTCGCTCTCTATCTCTCTCTCTCTCTCTCTCTCTCTCTCACACACACACAATCTCGCTGGTGCTCTCTCTTTCTCTTCTCTCTCTCTCTCTCTCTCTCTCTTTCTCTCTCGTCTTTTTTAAAATGAGTCGGGAAGCAGGCAGCAAAGCCTAATTTTATTTTTAACGTTAGTTGTCGTTAGGAAGTTGTCAGTCTGGCAGTAAACGTTCGGTTCAGACTACGATGTGTCAGTTAATAAATGCTGCAGCTTGTCAAGACCAAGAAAAGTCACATCTGTTGTTTCCCCACCAGGCTGAACCACTCAGCCTAGAGGAAACGCTGTAGCTGATCAATGTTTTGCACATTTTCTGATTGCAAAATTATTTTACTATTGGGATTCATCTGTGGACTCATCACTCTTCACTTTTTCCCAGAACCAAAACTATTTTAGTTCAAGATGATATAAAACAGAGGAGAGCTACAAATCCTCACATTAGATGAGCCGGAACCAGGAAATGTTGCATTTTATTCTTGATAAATGACTTAAAAACGATTAATCAATTATCACAATTGTAGTTCTGTTATTGATTCATTTAATTGTTTCAACACTAAATAATTATGATAAGTTTTAAATATGATAATTTAGACACAGCTGTCTAAGTCATAGTTTATGTGACAGTAGAGTGAAAACTGATGTAGGTCACGTGAATATTTGGTCTTTTTGCAGAAAAAAAGCAAAAAAAATAATAGACTACATTCTTTACTATTTTTTCCCGTACAGTTAATGACTATATGTCAAACTTTACCCTCCTTTTTACTTTAAAGTAGGAATACCTCATCGAAAAAATACCCAATTACATGTAAAAGTCCTGCATTCAAAATCTCATTCAACATTGTAGTACTTGAGTAAATGTACTTAGTTACCAGTGGTGGAAAGTAACTAAGTACATTTACTCAAGTACTGTACTGAAGTACAGTTTTGAGGTACTTGTACTTTACTTGAGTATTTCCATGTGATGCTACTTTCTACATTTCAGAGGGAAATATTGTTCTTTCTACTCCACTACATTTATTTGACAGCTTTAGTTACTTTTCAGATGAAGATTTGACACAATGGATAATATAACAAGCTTTTAAAATACAACACATTGTTAAAGATGAAACCAGTGGTTTACAACCTTTTTGGCTTTTGACGTCTTACAAAAAGCAGTGTGTAGTCGGGGTCACATTTCACATGTCTATGAGTTGTTAACAGCTCCACCAAATAGTGATTTTTCCCTCTAAACTTCTCACATGCTTTCATTTCAATAAATGTTCAAATGATGCAACATTTCACCAAAAATCAAAGATTAGAGAAAAATTCCAAAAACTGAAAACAGATTTGTGTATCAGAACTTTGTTTTTTGTTCTTTTCGCTCCCATTAATCATCTCACCACCCCTCAGATTTATCTGCTGACCCTGTTTTCACATTCATCCGCTGAAAGTGGAAAGTTCCTCTGTGCTCATTGAAAGTCCATTGTTTAGGGGGAGGGCCTACAAGCAGGATTTGTGATATCTCAACTAGTTTGGAAACGGAAGCCTCTGGTGCACGTAGGCTGAGAGTGTAGGAGGAGGCATCTTTTGTCCAGTTATTAAATTAATTATATATATATTTTTTAACCTTTTTTGTGGAAAAACCACACCAGACATACATTATTGTTCCAAGCAGACTAGTTGTATATGTCATAATACATGTATGGAGTAAAGCTGCTGTTACAGTGAACTCATTAGAGAGACCAGACTTAATCATAACTACTGCAGATAAAAATGTGACGGTCTCAGCAGTGTTTACAAAACGTTGGACCAAGCTGAGGCCGAAGGTCAGACTGTTCAACCATGACAGTCTGCTCACTTTGAACTGTCACCACCGTTTAAAAATCATTGAGTTTTACAGCAGGAGAGGCGGGGTCCTGGACGGACAGAGGATAATAAAAGACGCTGCAGGAGAGGACTGACAACACAGAAGGAACACGGGGTAAGTGTGGAAATCTGCAGCCTTCAGACCCTGATGTGATGGAGCTCTACCTCGACCTGTACTCGCAGCCATGCCGCGCCGTCTTCCTGTTCGCCAAAGCGGTCGGGATTCCCTTTGAGTTCAAGTTCGTCAACCTCTCCACAGGTAATCCCACATATATACAGACATAGGGACAGGGATTGGGGATAACTTTAAGGCTTTTGGTTTTGACCGTGCAGGGTGCAGACAGGAGGCAGATAATGTTTTAAAACGTTATAGCTGTAAACTCGTTGGCATTAAATTCACACGGTTCACAATTTACTATTTCATTTAGCAGATTCTGAATCCCTCATGATTAGACATAATTAAAAGTCAGTTTTATTGGCAACAATATGAGTAAATCCAAGCAGAAAAAACTTAAACTTGGGCTGCACAGATCAGCCTCTAATCTAAACATGCTAAAACTGCAGAGTGGAACTTTTACACAGGCTATAAATGAAGGTATGTTACATTTAAGCCATCGCCAAACGAGTTCACACAATGCTGATTAAGCCTATCACCACCAGATACATAACTGTATTTCACAGTGTACAGAGTTTTAAAGTAGGTGTTGGGTTTGATATTCCCATGCTGGCTGGATGGATGCATGCATACTGCTCTATGGGAAGAACATGCACACTAGAGACTTCCGCCAGCCATGTGGCTAACTTCCGGTTAGCTCTCTGCTAACTTGAACGGGGATAAAATAATTAAATTTTGCAGCTCCTCTAGACTTTCCAAATGTTATCGGACCAAATAGATAAAACTCTGATAGCGAAACAAGTCAGCCTTTGATGTAAGCATGTGTCGACAGTGTTTTTGTAATTACTCTCAGTGCCAGAAGGGGGAGACAGAAATCCTGCACTGCAGGTTTAAAGGTGCAGTGTGTAGGATTTAGTGGCATCTAGCAGTGAGGTTGCAGATTACAACAAACTGAACTGAGCTAATATGAACAACATTCAACATTACAGTCAGCACATTTAAAGGGGATCTTTTAATATCCAGTATGAACAGGAGGAATGATTACAGCGTGGAAAACCTCTTTCACTGTTCATACGGGTATCTGACTGTTATTTTAAGACACACTTGAAAAACTGTGAACACGTCCTTTAAGATGCTTTTGGGAAATGAAGCCCTGGGCAATTAATATGTTGGTTGAACAGGAAAATAGAAAATAGTAGTTCATAAATTAAAAATGTTCTAAGAAACATTTAAACTCTTTGATACAAACTTAAATAAAAAAATACATGCATAGCTTTCTTTTAGTGACGATTTTAGGCTTTTTGTTCACTTTCTGCCTCATCGTACGAGTTTTATTTGTCTTTTTTGAGCTCTTAGAGAGGTACAGAGGAGTGAGTTTGATTACAGAGTTGAATGTCCTGCAGTATTTGAACTTGTTACGTAAGCTCCAACCTTAGAAATATGCGTTATTAAATTCCAGCCAATTTTTTTTCCTCTACATGTTCACATTCACAAGACTTCCAGACCGAGAAACCCTCCTCCTCCTCCGCCAAGCTATCAGTTTACATTTTCACATTTCACCCAGAAAGCTGACCATAGCCGCTCCCAGTTAACCCCTTAGATAACCGACTTTACAAACAAACAGTGGGTGGGATGTTGAGGGTCAGAGGTCAAAGCACCCAGACAAAACATTCCTATGTCTGTGAGGTGATTGAGTATAACAAAGACCCTGCTGAGAAAAGAAAATAGACGAGAAGTGTCTGCGAGGAGATAGAAAAGGGAGCACAGAACTCAATCAGATACAGTATTTTAATGATTCTGTTTATACGACCAAACCAAGTTGCAAGAAGTTTTTTTTTTGTCAGTTTTCCACAGCTGTGTTTCTCATTTGTGTGTGTTTTGTCTCAGGGCAACAGTACGGTGAGGAGTTTGGAAAGCTCACCATGATGAGGAAGGTTCCTGTCATGAAGGACGGGAGCTTCGTTCTGACAGAGAGGTACAGAGACGTCCTGACATCTACAGATGATTTAAATCATTTAAATCATTTAAATCATTTGTGAAGGTCGAGTCCATCCCTCCAGTTTTTAGACACCAGCAAGGGTTTAAAGTTTCAGTTTAACCAAATTATAAAAATATACTGTATTTTCACACATGGGTGGACCTCAGATAGTTGTGGTTTTATCTGCCGCTACAATGGAGATCAGTAGATTTTCAGTTTGTTGTATTAAGAACCGATTTTATACCTCAGTGTGTGGCTCCAGAGGGAGCTGAGAAGTATGATAAGTCGCCTCAAGTGATGTCATTTGAGTCATCATCAGTTGGGGCTGAAGACAAGTTTGAAAAGTAAAATAATCTGTTGGTGTGGAGTTAGAGAGACGTGATGTTACCAGACCTCTGTAGCTCCTGATCTCTGCTGGAGGCTAGCAGCTCCATGCTACATTAGCCGCTACCTAGCATAACACACCCCGATCTCTGACTGAACTGTCAGCAGTCGAGTTGCATTGTGGGTAACGTAGGTGCCAGGTTAGGCGATATCTCTGGTCCTGCTGCACGATTTAGATCAGTTTCAAGTGTCCATCATAAGTTCAACAATGTTATAGAAGGGTGATGTTAAATGAGTGGAGGATTCTTTAAAAGCGTTGAGAAGTGACATTTAAAAAACTCAATATCAGCAGGTTTTTCACAGCCCCCCCCCCATCTGAGAGGTAAACAAACTAAGCTGCAAGCAAATAACATCATGCAAAGTTTTCTCCTTTCCTGATCGTATCTGATTGTTATTGGTATGAATATTTGCACATCACAAGAGAAGGATACTTTTCTGTAAAATAAAATATAAATAATGATGATAAATTGGGTTTTTGTGGTGGCATGCAGGATTGAAATTATGAGCGTGATCTGGCCCACGCTAAAAAACTGAATTTACAGTCACTGGCTTTTTGAAGAAGTTATAATTCATGGTCAGATTTTGAAAACAAATCTTCAATATTTTAGTCCAAATTCAACAGAACTTTGATGGATTGTGGGACTTCTAGTGTTCAAAAATGATCCTGATTGTCTCATTGAGGCATTAAAGATTAGACATTAATATTTTAATATCTTCAATCAATATAAATATGTGTTATTTGTGTGTTAAAACCAAGCGGCAACCTCCAGGGCTGTAAAATGAAGCCAATGTGGAAGTGCCAAAAACTGCAGTTCCTTGAATGGCCACTAGAGGCTCCAAAAGCGAGTCAATCCCCATAGACCCCCATGTTAAAATGTCCAACTTTACAGCAGAAATAAACATGTTTACAGCCTGGTACAAACAACGGTTTTGGTCTCTGTAGCTAATTTCCTCTTTCATGACAACTGTACGGGTGGTGAATTTTTTAATAACTCACCTGTTTAAATGTTATTAAGCTGTAAAGTTATGCATAATGAAGGACATGGCTGCTTTGAGTGACAGGTCCGCCAGCCACTAGGTGGCTTGTTTCAGCCATTCGGCCCGCCTCTTTGCCCATTTTTGATTGGCTGGGAGTTAGGCAGAGTCACGCACTGCCAAGATGGCGACGGCCGGAGCGGCTCACTCATGGATGTATAATAAGAGCTGGATAGGGCGCCACCGCTCAGCCTTGCAGCCAATTTTTCCCAGTGGCCACTTGCAGTATTGCAGCGAAAAATCCCCCTGCGGCCCAAAAAGCATTTTCCCCCGTAGACCACCATTATAAAAGAGACGCCTGTAAAACTGTTGACAGGACGCCTCGAACTGCAAACAAGGTCAATTATGATTCTTTCTATTATGAACTTTTGATCCATAGAGGTTTTATGTTTGTAAAACTTTCCTTGAGCCGAGAAAAGCGATTTAAAAATCCGTGACGTCATTACAATGTAAAGTCTATGGGCCAAGTGGGAGCTCGCGGGCGGGGCCAGCGGGGAAAACACTACTGCGTATGTTCAGTGGGCCGCACAACGCGGAAGCAAACCCGGAAGCTTGGCGTATACGCCAGGCGAGCAATTCCTATAGGACTGAATGGGCGCCATTTTTAGTCCGGTATCCAGCTCTTATAATACATCCATGGGCTCACTTTAAGCTTCAAAACCTTTCGTCAGAAACCAACGGGTGACGTCATGGTAACTACATCCATATTTTTATACAGTCTATGGTTAAAACATGAAAAATGGCACACTAACGGGGTTTGTCAGGTAGCTCCTGTCCTGCTTCACAACGGCAGCGCCTACTGACGTCATCACTTCTTTTACTTCTATACAGTTCATTTAAATGGTACATTGACGATATTTTTTATTGCACATCATAACACAACAATACACATGATTGTGTCATTTTTGCTGTGATTAAAACTTGATTCATTTTGTTGGCCTCATTAGTTTCGTGCTCTCCTCTCTGCAGCATCGCGATCCTCAAGTACATGGTGCAGAAACACGCGGCGTCGGTGGCGGATCACTGGTATCCAGCTGACCTGCAGCAGCGAGCTCGTGTTAATGAATACCTGTCCTGGCAACACATGGGCCTCAGAGCTCAGGGGTCAAAGGTCTTCCTGCTCAGGGTACGAGTCCCAGATCATCATAATCATGACCTCACCTGATCTATTGTACTCCACTACACACAAAGTTCATTTAGTCAGTTTTTTTGTTAATTTCTGTGGCGCCGATACAAAAGAATATAAGATGAGATGCTTTTCAGAAGTTAAAAAATACTGATACTATATAACTTATACTCAAGTATAGAAAAGATGATTTTATTTTTTATGTATTTATTTATATCTCTTGTGCCTTTGTGTTTGTCCTTAAAGTGCTGACATTGAAAGATCTTTTAATTGTCTGAAGATATAAAATATACTTGATGATGTGCACACTTTTATATTTATGTTTTATTAATTCACAACAGCATGATAATGACTACCATAATGTCACCTGGTTACAATAATATTGGTTCAGATGTTTGGCACCGTTGATAAAAATATATTTTCACTAAGGACAGATATACTTAAGGGGAAGGGAAGCAACATAGTGTCGGTGTAATCAGGCAGTTAGTTATCAGTGTTTATTGTGTACAAGCTGGTGTCTTATTTATATGACCCAATATCTCTAATCACATATTTACCTCAGGTGGCTTTACAATCTACAGGATGTAACATCCTCGATCTTTAGACCTTCAGTTTGAATGAGGAAAAACTCCCCCGAGTAACCTTTAAAGGATTTTGCTGGCGATTTCCTGTTTTTCCTTTTTGTCAACAAATCTCATATTTGGAGGCAAACCAACAATGAACTGATCTACTTACAAGTATTGTGTGTGTATCCAAATCCTGATATGTGTCATAGACCTCCGCTGTTGTCCAAAAACTATTAAAAACACGTCAATGAGCCACAGCGCTGCACTGGGTCACATGTTCCTTCATCCCTGAAGACAGTGGTTACTGTAATTGGTTCAGAAACGAGGGGGTTGGAGCCAACACAGAAACAAACAAAAGAAAAGTTTACTCCCTGTAAAGTCCTTGCTGGTTAAACAAAGTAAAAGAAAATAAAAGCTGTCTGACTACACTAATCTTACAACCATCTCTCTGCTCAGTGTATTAAACAGGACAGAGACTAAGTGTAGTCCTGCTCAGCGCTAGAGCTGCTAAACAGATGAACTATAACAGCAAAATAGAGTTAACATGGAACAAAGAGGCACAGAGGCGAGCTGCCCCCGGGTTTGCACTCTTATCAGTTCATATGAGCATCCATGTGAACTCTGGGTTGGTGGACTGAGTCCTCCAGCAACCCTGAACCCCAAGATTAAAAGGGGCATATTCCACTTTTTTGTGATTTTCTGTTATTTATACACTGTTATCATGTCAGATGTTAAACATGGTCCAAAACTTGAGGTGAACGTATGTAGAAAAGCTCCCTGCAAGTCAAAAGTCAGGGCTTCAACCTCTACTTCCCCGTCGAACTGACATCAGATCGTTTGTACATCCTGACAAAGGTTCGTCTGCTCTGTAGTCTTGGTTGCTAAGGTCGTTGCTAAGGTGTTTCCATGTGTTGTTCACATTGTCCACTCTCATATTTCCGATCTGATTTTTGGCTCGAACATGTTTGAATGTAAAGAACAAGGAAAAGTAGAGAAATCCTACTATTATAGCTTGTTGTGTGGTTTATTGACGTAGCCTCCCGCTTCTAAGAGCCGGCCAATCAGAACAGAGTGGGCTCATCGGGAGGCGGGCCTTAAAGAGACAGGAGATGTTTCAGTACGTCTAAGTTAAGCTGGCTAAATTCTAAAACGACATGCGTCCACAGCACGAGTTTCAGCTCGTTTCTGCAAAAACCTCCGCCCACATTAAAACGCCAAAAAAGGAAGTTCTCCTCCTACTGAGCATGTGCGGAGGACAGACAGACGAGCAAGTCAACCGTAGAAAACCAGTGAAGAAGGTTTACTATTTCTGTTTTGACAGTTTCAGCAGTTTAACTCTAAACAAACTGTCAAAGTAAGACAATAAAGAGGACAACACTCGCATGAAACTGTCCGCCATTGTTCTTACTGTCATGTTCCTTCTTCTTCTTCTTCCAATGAAATGTTGCGCAACTGCTACCATCTGTTTTGTCACCGATATGACAGCTTCGTTTTCCTCATGCACACTACAACGCCAAGCAGGTGTTTTCACATTTACACACTCAGGAGGCTGTTTTGGAAAAGCTCTGGAGATGCTTTAATCTGAATGGACGCCAAAATAGAGAGAAAAAATGTGTTTATGAATTTAGCTGGCTTAGTGTGGATACGTTCTTAGACAGAGGCTGAACTGAGGGGCTACATAGAGAGCCAGCACAAGATAAACAAGGACTTATTTGAACTGCAAATCATGCAAAGATATTCCAGTAGAGCCCCAGAATATAAATATAGACTTGGAAATGTGCAGAATATGTCTCCTTTAATGCATAACACAATACATATAGTGCTAACAACAGAGGGCCGTAACACTTATATACAACTATGACTAGTTTGAATGCTGCTGCTTCTACTAAAGCTGTATTTATTTTCACATGTGCAGACTATGTTTCCTCTCGTCATGGGCTGTGAGGTCCCGAAGGAAAAGATGGACGCTGCCGTCGAGGATCTGAATCAGTCGCTCAACCTGCTGGAGGAGAAATTCCTCCAGAACAAACCGTTCATCGTCGGCGACAAAATCTCTCTGGCTGATCTGGTGGCTATAGTTGAGATCATGCAGGTAATAAAACAACTACTTCTGCTACTACAACCATTTTTTTTTCTGCTGTGACTGGTGATACACCGAGCTTGATCCTGATCTCACAGGAAATAGCATCGATCCATGTGGGAGTAAACACCAGTTTTTATCTGTGTGTGCAAACGTGCATATTTGTGAACCTCGTGGAGTAAAGTAAGAAAGTCTAGTTTTAATGTTATCAAATTAATATAACTGAATCTCACCAAAATAAATTAACCCAATGTTAACTGAGATGATTACATTACCCCCCAATATATCAACCAATATTTGATATTTTAAAAAACTGTATTATGAAAAAATAGAGTCATGTGAGATTATAGCAAGCAGCAACCTCCAGGGCTGTAAAATGAAGCCAATGCGGAAGTGCCCAAAACTGCAGTTCCTTGAATGACCACTTGAGGCTCCAAAAACGAGTCAATCCCCATAGACCTCCATGTTAAAATGTCCAACTTTACAGCAGAAATAAACATGTTTACAGTCTGGTACAAAAAACGGTTTTGGTCTCTGTAGCTAATTTCCTCTTTCATGACAACTGTACGGGGGGTGAATTTTTTCATAACTCACCCGTTTAAATTTTATTAAGCCGTAAAGTTATGCATAATGAAGGACATGGCTGCTTTGAGTGACAGGTCCGCCAGCCGCTAGGTGGCTTGTTTCAGCCATTCGGCCCGCCTCTTTGCCCATTTCTGATTGGCTGGGAGTTAGGCAGAGTCACGCACTGCCAAGATGGCGACGGCCGGAGCGGCTCACTTTGAGCTTCAAAACCGCTCTTCAGACACCGACGGGTGACGTCACGGTAACTACGTCCATATTTTTATACAGTCTATGGATTATAGCTGTGAGAAATTTGAGTTTGGTTTACTGTAAAGACCTTATCTCCCATGATCCTCTGCCACCTCTCGCCCGTTGCTATGGGCACGTCGGCTCCGGCTGTCAAGGACGCGGAGATGTTAACGTCACGATGTCAACAAGGAAGTGCCATTGTGTGAGGTTCCCGCTAATATCTGAGCTATGTTTTTAGCCTGTTAGCATTTCTAAGCAAACACTGTGTAAGTGATTTATGTATTTATTGAATGGGGACAGTGTACAGTTTGAAACATTAAAGATGCACTGCACCAGAGTTAGCTTGAAGCTAATTTGCATCTGTAGTCCCCCGACAAAAAAACATACAACAGCACAACAACAAACAGTAAAAAGCTCAATGGTCACACAGCTGATAGGGAAAAAGAAATAAAAAATAATAAAATAAAGAAACAACTCTCTGCTTTCTCTGACAATTTGCGACAGATTTCCTTTGTCTTTGTCCTTGCTTGGGTAACACCAAAGTGTAAACACAAAGACATGAGTGAGAAAAATGAATTAAGTGAGTGAATGAGTGAAAAATAAGTAGACAAATTGAAATTGATAAATTAATATATTTTAAAAAACATCAACACACACAGCCTCATTTTTAGACTTACATGTGCAGTTTACACGTTTACATTACAAATATGCAGCTTTATAATACTTTTTATTGTGATAATAACACTATTAAGAGGTCAATCTCTCCCTGTAAGTATCCGTTTTGAGTTACAAAATAGTTGTAATATTATTAATGTATAATGTAATATATTTTTCAACTTTTATTTTAATCTGGTGGAGAAAGATCGTATAAAAGTGTCCTTCCATAGCTTCCTGATCCACCAGGAAGCCACTTCATCAGTTTCACTGCATCACTTCCATTTACATAACGACACTTTCAACACCCGGCGAAGTGATTCACTGGTGTACTGTAGAAAATGAATGGGGGCGAACTTTCTCACGTTGCGTTGCTTTCAGCGGGTCTTTGATGAATGTGAAAACAAACTCTGCACATACGTCATTCTGCACAGAGAAGAAGAACAAACATCCGACTGAAGGAACAAGAAGAAAAACATGTTTTTGAGCGGAGGAGGACTTGTGTGTGTGTGGGAGGGTTAATATATTTGTGTGTGTGTTTTTTGCAGCCTATTGGAACCGGTCTGAACCTGTTGGAAGGCCGGCCGAAGCTGATCGCCTGGGAAGGGCGAGTGAAGAAGGAGCTGGGTGTGAAGCTGTTCGACGAGGCTCACGAGATGATCATGAAGGCGAGCAGCCTGGCGCAGACGGTGCAACACACCGACGCGATGGAGCTGTTTAAGGCGCAGTTTAAGAAGATCTTCAGCTGAGGAAGTACGACTCATTCATGTCAAAAAGCACTAAATCAGTTTATTCCATCACTTTAAGGTGTTTTTTTTTACTAAAAGAGGTCCTGTGCAGATTTGTTATGACATATGTGGAGTTTGTTTCAGTTTCCATGTAATAAAGTATCAGTAAAACTACACAGCTGTTTTTTATCCTAAACTCTCAGCTGACAGCAGAAACACAAACAAAAACATCTTTATTTTCATGCAATAAATTCTGAACAGAAATGTACTAAATGGAAACTGTGGCTTGCTTATAAAACTTTTCAGCTTTGAATATTCACAAGGAAAAAAATAAAAATATGTTTCACAACAACTCATTTGTGTATTAGAGATTTATTTATTTATTTTTCCTGCTGATCCCCAAAATTCATCTCATGTTCCTCAAAAACTTCGAGTTTGGTTCCATCCAGTTTGATGACGAACGTGCTTTAACCTGATGTTTAATTAATATGATTTATGTCTAAACCACAAATATTAAAACTGCCTCAAAATTATACAAACAAAAAGACTCAACTGTCAACTTGTCACTGCTTTCTGAAATGTTGCATTTAGATTCAGATTTTTTAAACATTAGATTATATATGACTTACAGCATTATGTAATGCTGCATGCTGGGTAAAGAGATAAGAGACAGTAGAAAGCTGGTTGTTAAATGATTGACTGAGGTTTCTGGAGGTTTGCAGCGGGACACATGACCGTCTCAGAGACTGACAGGCCGTCATTGTTCGGTCCGATGTGGTCAGTTTTTCTTCACAGGAATCTGTTTGTCCTGCCGGGAACAAGAAGGTCTTTATCTCATAAAGAAAGGAATGAACAGAATTCTTGGTTTTTGTTTCTGCATCAGACCACTGGAGTAAATCTAAAATGTATAAAATGGAAACATGATGCAAAGTTTCTGTTTAGCAGAAACTGTGAGGAGAAATCATTTCAGATGGAGTTTGTCAAGTGATTAGAAGTCAAACTTTTACAGCTCCGACTGATGACCACAGTTAGAAAAACACTGCCATCTAGAGCACGTCTCCCACTATAACCAGTGAAGTAACCTTTGTCATGTCCTGCAGAACTTTCTTTAGATTGATATTGTGTATTTTTTTAAAAGCATCTCTTCTTTTTTTTTTTAACTTTAAATCAGAAGTCCACCTTTCTACTTTTACAACTTTCTATGACCTGGATGAGTGAGAAGCTTTAAAAAGTCACAGTAGACACGTAAAGAGAAGCTGTTGGTTACATGAGCTCAATCTTAAAACCTCTTATGTAATACAGAATTACACAGGAAGTAGTAGGATGATTGTTAATAAAGGAAGGTGTTCATCAATAAAGTTTAAAAACAACAACATACATTCTACAGATAGTGAGTATATGTTTTACAGCGTTATAACATTACTCATATTAGATCTGTAAATCAGATTAAAAGTGTTGTGAAAAATATATAAAATATATTTTATTATCATTATTATTCCAATCCACACATTTCATCTCTCCTCTCCAGGCCACAACATAAAACCACTGCTTCTGTTATAAACAATGAGCCTAAAGTCCATTAAACAATATTTTCTATAACAAAACATCTATTCTTTTTTCTGCATCTTACATTCTACAAATACATGACAGCTTCTCTAAGGGAGGAACAAAAGATATTTGATCAAGAGATAAATAAAAACTTGGAGCAGTTTTCTTTTTTCTTTTATTATGGTGTAGAATTTAATAAAAAATAAACAAGGATTGAATTGAATTTCAGTATCTAGAATTCATTTTGTGAAGTTATATATTGATTTCTTTGCCACCTGTTGTCTCACATTTGGACATTTTTTCTGAGTTTGTGCATCCTGACTGGTGTGAGATGGTATTTATGAATGAATCTGATACAAGTGTTTTAAATGTAATTGCTTTTGATTATTATATCATAAAAAAACCCTTAATACTCCTTTACAAATAAAGGTCTTGGATTCAAAATCTTAAGTAAAAGTATATAAGTTGCAAAATGTACTGAAAGTATCAAAATTAAAAGTATTTAATATGCAAATGGTCTCAGTCAGCGTGATATTTACAGATATGCAGCAGCCTTTAAAAAAATTGTTTTATAACATGCAATCAAAGAAGATTTAATGTGGCTTTTTTTACTCTGAAGTGAAAACAGATTCTCTACAAAGTGATCTAAATTAACCACAAACGTAAAAATACGTAATCAGATCTGATTATTGGTGTGAAATAAATGTTTAATGGAGTAAAAAATAACAATATTTCCCTCTGAAATGTTGTAGAGTGGATGTATGAAGTAGTATAAAATAGAAATACTCGAGTAAAGGATCCTCACAGGATATAATAAATCATTCCTTTGGTTTAAATAATGATTTCATAATTTAACTGTGTGGGTGTTGCAGCTGCTGTGATGATGATGATGATGATGATGATGACTGTGAGAGCAGCTGCGGGACGCTGGACATGTGACTCTCCACACAGGAAGTCAAGAAGAGTCAAGAAATGAGTCAGAGATTCCTCCTCCTCTTCCCAAAAAAACACCCCCCCACCCCCCCCGACACAACAGAAACCCGGCCTGACTCCTGCAGCACCATGCCGTGCAGGCTGCTCGGCCTCTGCAAGTATGAAACTAACAAGCTGGTCCGGATCCAGAGCGTCCGGCTCGGCTCTCTGAAGTGGATTCTGAACGGAACCATTCTGCTGGTTATCTGGTGAGTGGATGTGTGTGGGGGGGGGACAGCGGAGATATTTCAGCCCCCGCAGCTGTCTGCAGGCTCCGGGAGCGGCTGACTGCACCCGGCTGCTGTTTCTATTGCAATGCGTGTTACTGAAGTAGGAGGAAAAAAAACAACAAAAGAACAAAAGAACAAAAGAATATGCACATGTAAAATCTGCACTCACGGATTTGTTATCCGTGAGTGCAGAGAACAATGACAAACAGTCAATAAGAGGAAAATGCGACAGTAAAAATGAATAAAACTCCGGTTATTAGACTCTGAGGTGTTCACTGTCATACTGGAGTGTTGGTTTCTTGAGACTTTTTAATACTGAGTAAGTAAATATAAATACAAATAAAATATCAGTTTACCATGAGTAAGAGCAATAAGAGAAAAAAACCCTACAGTTAAAATTATTAAAATTTAGGACTGTAAATGTATTAAATATCATTTCATTCTCATTTCATCTTCTCAGTATTTGTTTGAGGTTTTTCAGTTCATGACTGAACAACGTCATCTACAGGTGAAGCTGTGAATAAAAAGCCAGATTCAACATGAAGGTTTGTTTTCTGAAGAAAAAAGTAATTTAAGGTCAAACTGAGAGTACAGATGTACACATGGATCTTTTATTTTAGGGGCTTCGTACTAAAGAAGAACTTGCAGGTTGAAACATTTCAATAAAAACTTACTATTTCCATGTGATGCTACTTTCTACATTTCAGAGGGAAATATCGTACTTTCTACTCCACTACATTTATTTGACAGCTTTAGTTACTTTTCAGATGAAGATTTGACACAATGGATAATATAACAAGCTTTTAAAATACAACACATTGTTAAAGATGAAACCAGTGGTTTCTAACCTTTTTGTCTTTTGACGTCTTACAAAAAGCAGTGTGTAGTCGGGGTCACATTTCACATGTCTATGAGTTGTTAACAGCTCCACCAAATAGTGATTTTTCCCTCTAAACTTCTCACATGCTTTCATTTCAATAAATGTTCAAATGATCATTTTGTCCCAGGAGATGACAACAAATGTCTTGTTTTGTCTGACTGACAGTTCAAAGAACATTTCTGCTTAACAACAATATTCCAATGGAGACTTGCAGTGTTTCTATCCATAGTACCCTAAAACTCAAGATAAAACAAATAAAATAAAAATATAGCAGTAAACTAAATATGCTAAACAACTAATTAATGAAACTAAATGAACAACTAGCAAAAGAAAATACAATCGAAATCAGATATCTAGAGTGATCTATCTTTGTATGTTGTATGTTGTGTTCTGTGTGTTTTTTGCTTTGCACTGTTTGTTTGTTGTTGTGCTGTTGTATGTTTTGATTGTGGGGGACTGCAGATGCAAATTAGCTCTGAAGTAACTCCAGTGAATCAATCTTAAAAATACAAATATTAAAGGAGCAGTATGTAAGATTTAGTGGCATCTAGTGGTGAGGTTGCAGATTGCAACCAACTGAATAGTGAGATCTCCGCCTACTGAAGTCTGGGGATTTCTAAATGCACGGTAGCTGCTTGACCGGCAGCAAGAACGGCCGCTAACGAACCAACACCCCTGACATTTTGTCAAGGCCTTACTGGAAGTGATGCTCTCCCTTCATTCTCCTCCGTAGTGAACCGCATGTCACCGCCCCACTATGAACGGCCGCCCTAAAGACTTGATTGGTTCTGCAATGCAGGTTTTTTTCTTACTCTCTAGTTGTTTCCTCTCAGTTTTAACAACAAAACCTGGGAGATTGTCCTCAGTCTTTATGAGCGAAGCATTTAAAGACCTGTGAGTCTAAGGAGAACCTACGGTGGTCACGAAACTTGCGGAAAACGCGAAAGGTCTTCTCTATAGCCAATATTTGGTTTGTTCTGGGCTACTGTAGAAACATGGAGGGCTCCGTGTCTCATTCTAAAGTAATGGAAACACAACGATTCTTATTTTCAGTCGATTATACACTAATTTAAACATACTTATGAATATTATATTCCATTTCTGTCAAGTCTTCTCCACTACATCAGTGGTTCTCAAACTTTTTCACATCAAGGACCCAAAACTGACACAAATTAGACTGATAAGATTTTTGCTTTTACATGTTTTATCACAGAAAGTCAATGAAACCCATGACCAAAGTAGTCAAACATTCTGTCATTGTGTTACTTGTAGATGGAATTATAGTGAAAATAAATTATTCCCCTTTTTGTTGAGGGTCCTCAGAGCCCAGTTTGAGGACCACTGAGCTAGATGCCACTAAATTCTCCAAACGGCACCTTTTAATAATTATTAATGAAACAAAAAACAAATTAAATAGCTTCTACACTGTTTTTTTTATGCATCATTCTCAGTTTTGTTTTTATTCTGCTTCACATGAAGTTTATTTGTGTTGTTTTTATTTTGCAGCATCATGCTGTTGTGGAACAAGGAGTACCAGCAGTTCGACCTGGTGGTGAGTTCTGTCACCACCAAAGTGAAAGGTGTGGCCCGGATGCACCTGCCCGGGGTCGGGGACGTGGTCTGGGATGGGGTGGACTACAGCGGACCCGCACAGGTGGGAGCTGGAATCTAAAGCTGCTTTTATGTTTGCTTGTATGTCAAAGGGGAAAACTTTAAAAAGACTTTTTTTCATCATCTTTTTCATTTTAGGACAAAAACTCTTTCTTTGTGGTGACCAATGTCATTGTGACAAAGAATCAGAAGCAAGGAAACTGTCCAGAGGTGCTCTTTTATTCTTATTATCATCATTATTACTATTCATCTCATTTTAAATAGTTAAAATACTTTAATGTTAACAAGATCAACCAGGGCCTCGTTTCCTGATAATGATCAAGCTTAGAAGTTAAAGGACGAGTTCACATTTTTTCAAGTCTGTCTTAAATCAACAGTCAGGAGCCCAAATGAACATTGAAACATGTTTTTCTTGCTGTAATCATTCCTCCTGTTCATACTGACCATTAGAAGATCCCTTCATAATGACCTTACAATGTAAATGATGGAGGACAAAATCCACAGTCCTCCTTCTGTGCAAAAATGTATTTAAAAGTTTATCTGAAGCTAATATGAAGCTTCAGCGTCCAAATGAGTCAAATCAAGTAGATATCTTTCAACGTTACAGTCTTTTAGTGCCAAAGTTCCTCTTTTTGTTTCTATACTACTACCACCGAAAGAGGGAATTTGATGCTAAAAAGACTGTAAATGTGTCAGATATCCACTTGATATGACTAACTCAGACTGTTGAAGCTGAATATAAGCTTCACATCAACTTTTAAATGACTGTGTGGACAAACTGTGGATTTTGGCCTCCATCACTTACATTGAAAGCACATTTGAAGGATCTTTTAATATCCAGTATGAACAGGAGGAATGATTACAGTGAGGAAAACCTCTTTCACTGTTCATATGGACACCTGACAGACTTGAAAAATTGTGCACCTTAAGATGCTCTCAGCCTCTTACGAGTGTTTCGGATTCATGAGGCTTTGATCTGTAACAGCTGATCGTGCTGCTAATGGTTCAGATGAAAAGTTAGCAAAACTTTCTTATTTTGCAGCAGTGTTTATATTCCAGGTTCCCCTTAAAGGCAGACTGTGTCGGACTGACAAGGACTGTAAGAAAGGAGACTGGGACCAGCTCAGCCATGGTACAATAACTTTTATTTATTTTTATAAAGTGCGGGGAGAATTTTATGGCTTTATTAGGTATCGACAGTAGAGAGGCGCCAAGAATCGAGGGCAGAGAGACGAGAAACAACACAAAAGAAAGAACTACTGTTGGAGTTGAACTGCAGATGGAAAAGGACAATTGTCAGTTTCTGAAGTTTAGAGGCCCTGAAAACACTTTTAAAAAAAAAAAAAAATCAGCTTCTTACTTTGAGCAATGTTGTACAACTGCAACTCAAAATTTTCTGAAAAAGTTACAAAAATTTTGGTTACTTAATCATGTGGAAATACTAGATTTGAAACCAGGTTTTGAGGGGCTTTAAAGGACTTCATTACCCAGAAATTCTGACAAGTGATGTCATCAAACCAAATTTGTTTTCTGGCTTTGTGTCTGGTGGCATCACTGGTGAGTTTTTCTGCATGGAGCCATTTCCTGCTGCTAAAGGAAATGTCTTTAAAGATGCAGTGTGTAGAATTTAGTGGCGTCTAACAGAACGGACTTGGCAGAAATGTAATATAATATTCATAAGTATGTTTTCATTAGTGTATAATCACCTGGAAATAAGAGTTGTTATGTTTTCATTACCTTTAGGATGAGCCCTTTATATCTAAAAAGGGGGCAGGTCCTCTTCCACAGCGCCCACCATGTTGCACAGCCATGTTGCACAGCCATGTTGCACAGCCATGTTGCACAGCCATGTTGCACTGCCATGTTGCACCGCCATGTTGCACCGCCATGTTGCACCGCCATGTTGCACTGCCGTTTTGCACCGCCATGTTGCACTGCCATGTTGCACTGCCGTTTTGCACCACCATGTTGCACTGCCGTTTTGCACCACCATGTCGCACTGCCGTTTTGCACCACCATGTCGCACTGCCATGTTGCACTGCCGTTTTGCACCACCATGTTGCACTGCCATGTTGCACTGCCGTTTTGCACCACCATGTTGCACTGCCGTTTTGCACCACCATGTTGCACTGCCGAATCTCTACAGTTGCTCAAAATGGACAAACCAAACACTGGCTCCAGAGAGGGTCTTTTGCATTTGTTGCGAGTTTAGCGGCCACCGTAGCTTCTCCTACACACTTAGAAGGGCGGGGGGGGGGGGTATTCAGTTGGTTGCAATCTGCCACCTCACCACTAGATGACACTAAATCCTACACACTGGTCCTTTAAGTTTAGATTTTTCATTTTCTGTGAACAAAATATTTCCCACCAACATGAGAACAAAGACTGAATAATTTAATTAGAAAAACTGGGTGAAACTACAGCATCTCTGGTCGTGAGGATGAGACAGGACAGACATTAAGCTGCCTGTTTTGGCTTCTGTTTGGTTGCCATTTGACACCACGAGAAGCAGAGGAATTTCTCATTGATGTGTTGCAGTTTTAGCCTCACCCAGCTTTAGTTCTCAGCTCTCTGCTTAATTAAAGATTTGGATTACAGATCAACAGACAGTCAGTAGAGTCTAAAGGACTGTTTGTTTTCCTTCTGCAGGGATTCAGACGGGATCATGTGTGAAGTTTGATGTGTTAAAGAAAACCTGCGAGGTTTCTGCATGGTGTCCCGTCGAAACCAAGACAAACCCTCCGAGGTTTGTTGTCAGATCAGGATTTTGTCGTGTAGGCGTCTGGTTCAGGACTTTAAACTCTTACATGTTGAGTCATCATGCATCATGCTTTTATCCTATGTTAACATGCTGACATGCAAAATGTTACAGAAAGTATTCAGACAGTTACACATTTTTTTGTAGTTGATACAACATGAAAGTGCCAAGTCTACTACAACTATATCTCCTACGTAATTTAAAAAGATAACTTTCTATATTGATGTTAACCTGCTCAGCTGAGACTTCTTACTTTAGTGTAGGATCCATCATTTTATTTCAAACTGAATGTGCTGAAACAGAGAGTCTGAAGAACAAAACATGTGTAACTGGACTCTACTGTTACCATGTTAAATGTATGCATGCTAACATGCTAACATGCCGGAAGTTACATAGCAAACATTGTGCTAACATGCTGAGTGTTTTGAACTGTCCATGCTGCAGACCTGCTCTGCTGGCAGCAGCTGAGAACTTCACCGTCCTCATCAAAAACAACATCAGATTTCCAGCTTTCAACTACATCCGGTGAGATTTCTGCTTCTGATTAAAATGTTTCACACAGTTTTCTGACTTCATGCAGAAGGAGGGACAGTTTTGAAAACTTTTAATTGTTGGCATTTCGAAAGAGTTTTGCTTTATTTGCTTTTTTTTTTTTTCCAAACAACTGCTTTATATTTTACATTGATGGAATGAGGAAGTTGTTTCTACCTGTGCTACAGTTCACATTGCAGTGTCTTCATCTCTCTGTGGAAATAAGTGAAATATTTTGCATGAATGACATGAATATTTTCCTGCAAGATTTTATTTTTGTCAAAGTAGAAAAGCGTCTCCACCCGACACATCGGAGTCTCTCGTGTCTTCCAGGAGGAACATCCTCCCGGAGATGAACGGCGCCTACCTGAAGAGCTGTAAGAGGGAAAACGACTCCCTGTGTCCGATCTTCAAACTGGGAGACATTGTACGAGAGGCCGGAGAAAAGTTCTCTGAAATGGCGATAGAGGTGGGGGTACACGTCTGACTGTTTCTTATGAGTTAAAACATTTTACAGACTAACTTTATTGCTGATATCTTAACAGAAATGAGTCCAATAGGCTGTTGTCTAAAAAAAGAACATATTTATACAGTAAATTCTGCTTCAGCTGATTTCTGGCAATGACGAACTTTGCCAACAGGATGTTGTTCATGTACCTACTTCCATCTACTCTCAGTTTCTTGGGTTTCTCTTCCTCTCTCCTCTTCAGACGGCCCAGTTGTGGTAAAATTTGTGAGTCATTTGTCCTCAGTGAGGGATCAGCTAAAGTTGAAATGAAACAGTCAAAAAAAAAAAAAGGAAGTGTTGCCACAACAAACTGTCTTCAGTCTGAGCAGCAGTGTCACTTTAACATGAGCTGTTTTTATTCTCTAGAAGTTCTCCGATCACCATTTTTGGTACAAAAAATAACTTAGTTGATGTTTCTTCAATGTAAAAAATGTTTCTTATCGCATCAAACTCGAGTCTTTAACCCTTCGCACCTGTGAACTTTGTTTGAACCCCCTCAAATGTGGAACATGCTCTTATCAAACTCATTTATGAAGTGTAAGTAAGGAGGAAGGCTACTCCTAGAAGAGAGCGTGATGTCGCTGTTTTATGACATTCAGAGCCACAAAGTAGAAACTCTGGTGACGTATAGTGCTCTTACATAGATGTATACACATCATTCAGCCTTCATAGACTGGAGACAAAGCTACTCACATGGGTTAAAAAAATAAATGTCAAGTTAGTCAGTTCAAATAGAAGGAAGGCTTAGTTTGACTCAGCTGTTGTCACGTCTTACTGGCACTTTTTCTGTTTTTTGGACTCTTTGTGTTTTTGTTCTTTTGACTTTCTTGGTTTTTGTCCTTCTGATGCCCTCAGACTTTTTCTGTTTTTAGTTGGACTTTTTGAGGGTTAGGGTTTCATTTGTGTTGCATTTGTTTCCTGGTTTTGGTTTTCTCTGTTCCCT
Organism: Thunnus thynnus; assembly: GCF_963924715.1. Classification (NCBI taxonomy): domain Eukaryota; kingdom Metazoa; phylum Chordata; class Actinopteri; order Scombriformes; family Scombridae; genus Thunnus; species Thunnus thynnus. The sequence goes on from NC_089518.1 coordinate 36,764,988, forward strand.
TGTGTGTTCCTCCTGTGTTTTTTTGTGTCACCTGTTTGTTTACTTTAGTTCTCATTTTATTTTGTAATATTTCCTCCTTGTGTCTGGTCACTCTACAGGAAATTGGAGTTCTCTTAAATACTGGCTGAGATAGAAGTGATATCCTCAGTTTAAAAAGTTTATAAAGTGGTTTTACTCCCAGTCCTGAGAGGAGGAGCAAAAATGCATCACTCTGAGAATTTTTGGCCAGTTAAGAGTGATTTCCTACTGTTGAGAAGCTTGATAAATACAGGCCTTGATGTAAAAAGGCCTCATCTGAGGTTTTGTGTTGAATCTAATTCCACTGTTGACCACAGGGGGGCGTCATCGGCATCCAGATCAAATGGGACTGCAACCTGGACCGGCTCATGAGGCGCTGCCTGCCCAGATACTCCTTCAGACGTCTGGACGAGAAAGAGAGCAACAGGACCCTCTACCCCGGCCTCAACTTCAGGTGAGGGGGAGGGTCACTGGGGTCAAAGGTCAAGTTCTTTATGTTCATATACTGTTTGAACGTTTCTGCTCACTGGAAAGTCGTGATTATCATGTGTCATGGGCTTGGGTATTTTCTGTCAATATCTTGCATTTTTATTTTTGCAGAATTGACATAAAAACAATAAAATCCTCAGTTATCCCTCAAAGTTTATTTTTGTCACGTTGGAAAACATCTTTAGACGATCAAGACTGAATGCAAATCTGTCTTACAGCCTCTGAAATAAATTAAATAAATAATCACAACATGTTTTTAGTGTAGCTGTGGAGGACACTGACTGGCTGGAAGGTCATATATAATTAAGACTCATCACTAATAATAACTTTCATTTATAAAACACGTTTCAAAGTGAAGTTACAATGTGCTTTGTGATAAAAATAAGAGGTAAAGAGCAAATAAACAATCAAAACAATCCAATAATCCAAAACACAAAGGTAAAGATAAAATAATCAAGAACAGTTACACAAATTCCCATCAGTTAAGAAAAAGCCAGAATATAAAAATTAGTTTTTAGAACAGATTTAAAAGAGGTTCCATTTACCGTTCACCCTCAGTGACACGGTGAGAGTTAGGAACCGTTAATAGGGTCCTGCTAGAGGATCTCAAGCAGCGATCAGGCTCATATGGAGTGAGTTGGTCACAGATAACAAAGCAAGGCTGTAAAAATGAGCAGTAAAATCTTTAAAATCAATTCTAAAAGAACTCGGAAGCAACCAGTGAGAGGCAGCAAGCGTCAGTGTGATGTGATCGCTTCTCTTAAAACTTGTTAAAAGCCTGGCAGCAGCATGTTTCGCCTGCATACACCCACATATATCCATATACACATATACACATAGACCCAAATGAAGTGCGTTGCAGTAGTCAAGTCTAACGAGAGGATTGACCTAATTGTGGTTGAACGTCTCAGTTGGACAAAGCAGGATTGCACCACGTTAGTCATCTGAGCATCAAAAGACAACCGTGAATCATAAAATACACCTGAGTTATTGTTACATGAGGCAACAAACTGGACAAGAGATGGTTATCTGCAGAAATGACTTGCCTCAAGTGGCCATGTGAGGAACTGCAGTTTTAGGTACTTCAGCATTGGCTTCATTTCTCAGATCCAGAGGTTGCTGCTTGGTGACAGCGAAAAGAGTCAAATACACTTTATGAATACATTTCTGTAAAATGAAGCAGGCTGACTGAAGTTAACTGTCACATCTTGTTGTGTTAAAGACTCTCAGTATTCAGTGTTTATCATATCTACTGGTTTCAGGTACGCAAAGTACAACATGGTGAACGGAGTGGAGGAGCGAACGCTGTACAAAGCATTCGGGATCAGGTTTGATGTCATGGTGTTCGGACATGTGGGTTCATTTTTTTTTTCTCTCTTTTTATTTTTATAAATGATGTCAGAGATTCTGCAGTTTTCATTTGTTTGCTTGTCTTTTCCTGTTTTTTGTTGTTTCATCATCACTTAAAGAGAGAGAGAGAGACTAGACACACTAGATTTTGTTTGACCTGAAGGAAAAACAAAATAAAAATCTTGTCCAAAAAAAAGTAGAAAAACTAAAACAGCTAAGAGACAGTAGAGAATTATGAGGAGAAACCGCACCACACACATTGATTATAATGTGAAACAGGGCTGCAACTAATGATTATTTTTATTAACGATTTAATCTGGTGATTATTTTTTTCAATTAATCGATTAATCATTTGGTGATGAATGGTGGAAAACACTTATCAGAACATCTTATTTGTCCTCATTTTAGATCAACAAATCATCCAAAACACCCAAATATTAAAGTTATGGTAGTATAAGGTCCAGGTATTATCGGATAATTCGTAATTCATTTGTAATTCAAAAAACGGTAAATCTGTTGTTTGTTTCAAAACAAAAAAACAAAATGTTTTTGGTGTCAGAATCAAATAACGAAAAACCAATCAAACCCGTCCCGTTTTTGATTTTTGCTGATTGGTTTTATTGTTATTCCTTTTTGGATTGAGTATCGAACACGTCTGCGGACATCAAGCCGATTCGTTTTTGCGTTTGAAACAAAAAATAACGAATTATCCGATGATACTCGGACCGTATAAGAAGTATAATTGAAAGCTTTGAACCATCAAATCTTTGGCATTTTTGCTCGGAAACTTTACTTCAACTATTATTCTGTTGATTCAATTATTCAAAATAGTTGCCGATTAATTTTCTGTAGATTGACAAATCGATTAATTGACTAATGGTTGCAGCTCTAATGCAGAAGATAAGATCTCCTGAATTAAATTTACTTTTACGTTTGTGTTCCTTTTTTTTTTTATTTGAATCCTGTCCTCAGTCTTATTACATAAAGTCACATAAAATCACATAAATAATCACGACAAAATGTTAAATTTAATCTTAAAATTTAAACCAATTAAGGCTTCTATTGCAGGCCCTTGTGATATGACTTAGTGTCTGACTTTATGTGTGTATTTCTTGTTGTGACTGAGAGGAAACTGTCCAACATGCCATATCTGATGAATAAAATAATGTTACAGGTCACTGATGCTGAACATTCTGTATCATTAACTTTATTTGTCAATGTCCTCTTTGCCTCCAGAAACTCATAAACTCTCTAAAGTTTCTGACTCTGGAGAAGAAAGTGGGGGAAAAAATGGAAAAACAAACAAGTGGCAGTTTGTTCTGTTTTTGCAGGCGGGGAAGTTCAGCTTCATTCAGCTCATCATCTACATCGGATCAACGCTGTCATACTACGCTCTGGTCAGAGAACACACACACACACAGTGGGAGCTGCAGTCACACAAGTGTCCATTCATGCATTTGTCCTCCATTAGTTCTGAACACAGCAGGAGTCACTGTTGAAGTCCAGACTTGGACTCTGAATTTGGACGAAATGAATGATTTTCTCTACTGGCCGACGACAAAGAGCTGAATAAACTCAGTCAGAAAGATGAAAGCTGCAGGAGGCAAGATGTTTGAGTAAAAACTCAGCTGTGCTATAGAAGGAAATCACAGACTTTAGCTCGTCCAGTTTAATAATTTTAGCGGAAACCACATAAAACATGGACAATGCATCTGTCACATATGTTTATCGTTGCATCCCAGATCCAGAACTACACACTAATTCTGAGCAGACAGCTTGCAGACTAAATAGGTCGAGTGTGCTTTGGTTGGATACGTCCTGTCACAAAATGCAATGAGCAGCTGCTGGAATCTGATAAAAAAAGAAGAAAAACAGATGAGGAAACAGCTGGAAAAAATCTGCAGAAGACAAAAGCGGTTCGTCTGAAGTCGCAGATGATAACATGTCCTTCGTGGGAGGTTTTGAGTCCTTTCTCTTTTAGTATGAGATGTGTAGGAAGCTTCATTTGTTGTATACTGACTGCAAACACAATACTGTGAATTAGTGTGGGTTATTTGGGACAACAGGTTTTATGCAGTCTGGATTTTTTGTTGTGTTTTTCGCTTACTGTAAGTAAGTAAGTAAGTAAAACTTTATTTATATAGCACCTTTTTTAACACACATTACAAAGTGCTTTACAGTGACATTGGGACACAAAGAAAATAGGACACAAAAACCATGAAAGACACATTCAAGAACACATACAGACATCTCACACATATGAACACAGCAAGCATACAGTCATCACCCAGAGCACACACTTGAATTTATCAAATGTTATGAGAAAGCCTTTTTCAGTCAACAGATTCAGCTGATCTGATGGAAATGGGGAGATTGTTCCAAAGTCTGGGTGGGGGGTTGTGGTTAGGGTTAGGGTTAGGGAGTTAGGGTCAGGGTTAGGGTTGGGGTCAGGGTTAGGTTTAGGGTTAGGGGGTTAGAGTTAGGGTCAGGGTTAGGGTTAGGGTTAGGGTCAGGGTTAGGTATAGGGTTATGGTCAGGGTTAGGGTTGGGGTCAGGGTTAGGGCTAGGGTCAGGGTTAGGGTTAGGTATAGGGTCAGGGTTAGGGTTTAGGTGTTAGGGTTAACAAAAGCACAGTCGCCTTTGGTTTTTAGTTTGGCACGTGGTACGGCCAACAGGTTTTGGTTGGAAGACCTAAGTGACTGCATGATAGTATACAGGCTTAGTAGCTCGGATATATATATGCAGGAGCTAAACCGTGTAAGGCCTTATAAGTGATTAAGAGAATCTTGAAATCAATCCTGAACTTCACTGGCAGCCGATGCAGTGAGGCTAAAACAGGAGTGATGTGGGATCCGTGGCCAGTCCTAGTTAATATCCTGCTGCTGCATTTAGTACAAGATGAAGATCTACTGTAGCCAGAAAATCCAAATTTGGGCAAAAGGTCGGACACTTTCAAAAAATAGAAAATACACAGATGTTATGGCCCCTTCAGACTGTGTGACATCCACTATGGTGAAGGTTTACAGCATGTCACGTTGTTCGAGACACCTGTAATAAAGTCTTAGTCACAATCTGCATCAGACTGTATGACGTCAGTTTGTCAGATTGTGAGATGAATGTGTTGTTAATCTTAACGCTACGATGTAAATAGAAAAAAGTAAATGAAAGTAGAGACTCATCATCCATCTGCAGAAGCCAAACAAATTTCTTCTTTGTTTCACCTCCATCGTTTTGATTTTTGTGTGTCATGAAGGTATTTAAGAGAACGAGTGTGTTTTCCCCTTAAACTTTAGGTACAGTCACATTATGACAATGTGGTCTTCAATTTCTGACACTGACACTTACCTCAACACTTACCTTTTAACCATCAAATGATTTCATTCATACTTCCAGCTCCAGCTTTGTCTCAAACCTATTTGTTCCTTGTGTAATGATAATGAAGAAGGAACCTGCAGTATCTTCATACAATATAAGATTCTCCAGACGTTAAGTATTTTTATTCTAGAGTTGCACGTGTGCTATTTGATGTAACTGGAACTCATATTTGTAGTTTACCTCATGTTTTTACTTCTAAATGATGAGTCATTAATGAATGTTACAAAATCTCAGAGAAGACTTTTATTGCTTTAATCTTTATATAATCTTTTAGGGAAATTAATCTATATAACCCAGACTGGGTAATCTTGTCTGTACATCAAGATATGTTTTGTGGTTGTTTATGGTGTTTATAACTGGTGTCTCTTCTTTTTTTTCCTTTTCTTGTGTGTTTTTTTAAATAGATTTGTTATTTTTTGCCTTACATGTGCCATCCAGTATGGGGAGAAGAGAGGTGGTGAAACTTTAAAGACTGGAGGAGTAAAGAAGAGTTGATGAATGTTTTAATGTACATAAATAGACAATAATATCATATTTGTGTGTTTATTATAGAGCTATCTATGTTCAGTGTTAGAGATGTATGTAGGGGCTGATCATTTACTTTTACAGTATACTGGATCTAACTAAATAAAAACTTGATCGCAGAAAGGCTTCTTTGGTCTCCAAAGCTCCAGAATGATCAGTTGTCAGTGTAGGAGCACCATTTTGGATTGGTGACCAAAGATTTCTCTCATGATTGTCTTTAAAGCTTAATGGAGACCCTGACTGCACTGCAAAAACACCCCAAAAACCTTTGTTTGGACAGAGACGTTTTCCCAGTTAGTGTTTGCTTGGAGCAGCATCTAGTGGTCGTTAGTTGAACTGCATCTTCTGACACTTCAGCACTGTGTGATGACTGTTGATAAAGTGGAGATGAGGTGTGTTGTGATGTGGACGAACTGACTAAACTTCTCGCCTGTTTCTTTTTTTCTTTCTCTCCAGACGACCGTGCTGCTCGACTGGCTGATCGAAACCAGCTGCTACTCTGCAGAAGTCGGACAAAACTACTCGGAGAAGAAAGTGGAGTCGGTCCAAGACAAACAGAAGGTGAAGTCAAAGCCTAAAGATGTTGTGACATCTGTGACGATCTGTGAACCAGTAGCAATATAGAAGACACTATTTTATACACACTTCTATTTTTATACAACTGTTCTTATTAGTATAATCAGCAAGTTTCTGATCATTCTGAGTATCTGTGTGTGTGTGTGTTGCAGTGCATCCTGTGTGTGTCCTATGTTGATGAGAACAACATTCGACTGGTGAAGAGATCACAGAAGAAAAGTTTACAAGACGTCAAGCCGATGTTGGTTCAGCCACGCAAGGTAAACCTGCTGCACAGAAGTTAGATCCTAATAATAATAATAATAATAATAATAATAATAATAACTATATTTATATAGAATCTTTCATACAAGAAATGCAGCTCAAAGTGCTTTACAATAAAAGAAATTACATGCACCTTGTGCTTCACATGAAAAAGACATAAAATGAACATAAAAACATGTCAGAAAAAAACATTAAAGGTATAATATGTAATTATTCCACATTAAAATGGCTTAAAACAACTAGACCTATGTTATATATGTTGTTATATATGTCATTATCATTTTAAATGTTGGATCCATCTTCTCGTCCTGACAGGAGGACGCGGGACACCTGAGAGCCGTGCTCTCTCTGCTACAGCCAGACGACGGCGTGGATCACAACGCTGAGCCTCCTGATGCCCCTAAACCCGCCCCGGACAACAGACCCAGTCGTCCAGCCTGGTGTAAGTGTGACCGCTGCTCTCCGTCGTCTCTCCCTCAGGAGCAGCTGTGCTGCCGGCGGAGCGACGGCGCCTGCATCACCACGTCTCCTCTGTTTGAGCGGCTGGTGTTGCGCCGCTCCCTGCTGGAGGCCGTGCTTTTGTACCGGGACCCTCTGTGTCCGCCGGCTGATCGGGGTCAGACCGCCGACCTGCGTCACTGTGCCTACACACAGTACATCAGCTGGAGGTTTGGGGTCCCACCGGAGGACACCCACCCTGCCGTCCCCAGCTGCTGCGTGTGGAGAATCAGGGAGGAGTATCCGAGCCCGGACGGACAGTATGGCGGCTTCACGCCAGCCAGGACGGCGTCCGTGCAGGCCTGCGCTAACGGAGAGCTGTGAGAGGAGTGTTTCCTCCCTCCGCTCACTGACCTACTAATAGTGTCTTTATGTTAAATCTGCCTTACAAAGCAAAAAAAATGTAATAACTTCACTCAGCTTGGTGTAAAAAGAAAATGAGTCGTTTTTGTCAGCTTGTGTTTGGTTATAAAGGGATGAAAAGGAGGAAGAAAAACCTCATAAGTCAATGAATCACCGCGTTTCCAAAGATCATCTGTCAAGTCGTTTGGCTGCTCAGTAAAAAAATACCTTTGAAGCAATTTTTCTCCGTTTTACTCTCTTTAAGAAGCTTTTTTACCTTTATAGGGAAAACAGCATTTTTAACAGCACTAACATTTCTCCTGCCAGGAATGTGTTTGCATCCGTCATATCATATGGAAAGATGAAGGTTTTTGTTCCGATATGGGATAGATAGGCATCGCTACTTCAAACAAACCGAAATGGGTCATAGCAAAAACCTCCATCTAGACTAGATTTTAAATGATGATGCCAAAGAAATGTAATAAAATGTGCCTATTTTTTATGTTTCTCTGTCAGCTCTGTGTGAAAATGGTGCCAAATGATCACACCTGATCAATACCTGATCACACTTCAGGTATTGGTGAGACGATTAAAGTATGAGCATCCAGGAAGTTTCCAGTTGAATTTGAATGTTTTTCACATTTTTGACACATTTTTCAAGTTGTCAAAAAGTTAAAAACATGTTTGTTTTTGTTTTTTAATGTTAACTTTTGTTTCCTGATAAGATGCGAAGGCATCAGAGGAAAACTGAATCAATTCAACTGCAGGATTAACATGAATGTAGCAACAACAGCAGCTGCACTTTCAGTTCTGAGTTGGACTCAAATGAGAGAGAAGAAGAAGTCAGACAGTTTTACAGACGACACACATAGAGCGTTCTTCTTATTCTTCTCCTGAATCAGATTTTCTTCTGTGAGCTTCATTTGTACAATTGTTCCAATTTTGATTCAACAAACTCTCTAAACTCGCCGTAAATCTCTTATTTCAGCCTGATGAATGTCACCTGTATATGAGGAGGTGAACATTCATGAGATTTGATTAAAATTAACATAATTAAGCCCCTAAAATTGCCACATAAGGCGACTTATTCTACTCCGTTTGTGTGCAAGTTTCATTCACAAATAACAGCAGTAATATTAGTAATCAATTAAAAACATCGTTTGTAGGTAGTTACAGATGAAATGTGTTGTTTGTCATTGATAAATCAGCTCAGAAAAGTTTGGCTTCCTGCTTGAAGTTTTTTGATTTATGAATATAAAATTTAAAATAACAAATAAACGAAGTAGAACTAAAAATTCCTGTTTAATTCAGTGACTCCAAACAAAACAAAGGAATGTAAATTGATGGTCGAGTTCCCAACAAGTACAGTTTATATTAACGTCTGTCGTTTCTGTAAATATTGATTAGTTGGATAAAACTTTTGAATCATTTTTGACTTTGTTGGTCAGAAAAAAAAAAACTTTAGAGGCAAAAACTAATCCTTTTAAACTTTTTCCTCCCATTTCCCATCATGCCCTGTGCACTGTACACTGTTTACTTGTTTCTAATAATGAATAATGGCGACCAGTTTACCCTGTTTAATGGAGTCTGTGTGAAACTGGAGATTATAGCAGGGCACAAAGGCAGCTTCAGAGAGACTGTGCAGCTGCTGTAGCCGAGAGAAGAGAAAACACCACCAATGTTCCAAAATAAATACATCTGTCTCCAGACGAAGATAAGAAGCTTCATTTCTCATATCTGCTCGCGGTGTCGGTGCGATAGCAGCAGAAGGTGGTCGTAGATCATCCGTAATCCCCGCTGTAATTGAATCAACTTACGTTTGTGTTACAATTCACCACAAAATGATGTAAATGTGTTGAAATGTGAGAAAAAAAATCAGACACATGAGGAACTCACGCATTTATTTTCTAATAAAATATACTCAATACGAACAAATCTTTTATTTCCTGATATGTTTTAACTCGTGTTTCTGATTCTCCTGAACTTAAACCTGCTTTACGAGATGTTTTTGGCTGCTTGTTTTCAGCAGAAACACGTGTTAGTGAACGCAACACTGACATTTATCACTTCAATGAATATTTTATGGTTTCTGTGACAATAAACTGAATATCTTTGGAGTTGTAGACAAAACAAGACATCTGAAGTTGTCACATTGGGCTTTGGGAAACAGCGATTGATATTTTATAATATTTTATTGTTTAAACAACTAAATGATTCATCGAGAAAAAAGTCGCAGCCCTAATTTGGTCATAAGAAGACGATAGAAACCAGAAAATATTGACTGTTGAGAATCTGGAACTAAAGCCATCAATCGATGATCAAAATCGACTAATCGTTGCAGCTCTGTTATTTTGTTCAATAAAGTTTATGTTATTAAAACTGATCACTTTTGAAACAGCTGTTTTTAAATACTGCACACTCTCTGATTCAAGTGTGACGTAACGAGGCCTCGTTTAGGGTGACGTGACGTGTCGAAACATCTTGCTGCAACACTTTTGTGTTGAAAGGTCGATACTGTGTCGAGTTGTAACATCACTGCTGAACAATCATTGATGAACAGAAGTATTGACTTTACAATCAGTGGTGGAAAGTAACTAAGTACATTTACTCAAATACTTAAGTACAATTTTAAGGGACTGTTTTTATGCTACTTATGATGCTTTTACTCCACTAACGGTTCAGGGGGAAATATTGTACTTTTTACTACATTTATTTGACAGCTTAGTTACTTTTCAGTCAAAAAATGTACATAAAATAACATAACGATACGCTTATAAATGACACTACATTGTTAACGATTAAACCGGTGGTTCAAAAAAACTTTTGGCTTATTGCGTTTTACAATTTGTGATGTTTCAGATGTGATTTGTTTGCAGTTATTTCCACCAGAAAGATATTTCCCCTCAAATAAATATCTGTTTGAGGCCCGAAGAGGTAAAACTCTCCGATATTTCACAAAAATGCAAAGATGAAAGAACAGCTCTGAAAAATGAAACCAAATATATTTTAGTGGAACTATTCTTTTCTTCTTTCCTACCTGATGTATCATCTGAAGACCTCACAGATTTATCTTATAAAGCAGCTTCAAACCAGCTCCACATTAACTCATCAGTATTAATAATGTACTTACTGATAAATGTCATTAATATATCAGTCGCAGCTGATTTAATTTAGTAGGATTTTAAATGCAAGACTCTTACTTGTGATTAAGATGTTTTCATAGCTCAGTAGAATCACTTTGCTGTTCCAGTTTTAATATGTGGAATATATAAATATGCTCTTATTAATGACTTATAGCTGATTTATAAAGCAAATTATTTTTTACCTGCACCTTTTAAATGAAAAAACAACAAAAAAAACAAACCAAACAAGCAATAATTAATGAATAAAAGCACATCTGCAGCTGGTGTAAGACGGCCTTGTTCACCGCAGCTCCACTTTTGATTTATATATAATATATATACACAATATATTTTAGATTAAAATCCTCTCCTCTCCTCCCGGTCGGTCTTTACACAGTCGGACACTTCCTCTGTCAGATCCAGCACAATAATAGTTGGAATAATATTAGCTGTTTACACTCCAGGCTATTCTTCAGGTGGCCTATTTGACACTCTCAACCCTTCTCTTTCCCAACTCCGGCTCCAGACCTCGGCCATTGTTTTTATAAATGGTCCATTTGAACAAAATAAGGGCTCTTTGTTAAACAACCCCAGGCCTGAAATAGCTCTCGACGACTTGTTTCAGCGGCAGACATCCTCGTTTCCTCCCATTACTCATCCGCTGAGCCCTCACTGCTGCTATTGTTCACTGGAGTTTGAAGAGGACACGCTGCTGGTGGCAAATGTGTTAGCATGTGTAATTTTATTTTATTTTCAAAATGGTCTGGAATGAGGAATGACGAAGGTCGGGTTCCAGTAAATTAGATTAGTGTATATTCCCAATGAAGAAATATGTTTTAAGAACGTGGCCCTGTGTTACTCGAGCGGTTTTTCCTTTACGTTTACATCAGACACAGAGTCTGTTTTCTCTGAGGATGGACATCAGTGGTTCACAAATTAGCTCCAGCAATATTTGGTCCTCTGATTAAAGGGGGGCCAAAAAGTTTTTATGTTCATAGTTTTTTTTTAATACCACAACTTTCTTTGTTCTTCACAAACATTAATAGGTGACAGTCGAACAGAAATCTGCCATTTTTTCTAAGGCAACAACAACAAAACTTTCAATCAACCATAATTGAAGCAGCTGTTGTTTATTGTTGTGTGTGGATAACAAATAAAGAACGTTTCTAGTCTCCAAGTGCAAAACACAACTAGTTAATACTATACTACTACTAATTACTAAGTTATTTACAATGTACAATGTAGTATAAAGGGGTTGTGATATGTAGCCAAACTCTTCAGAATGAAGGAACATGTCACCCAGTGCAGCGTTGTGGCTCATTAAAGTGTTTTTAATCGTTTTTGGACAACAACGGAGGTCTATGACACAGAGGAATAGGATACATCAGGCTTTGGATGCACACACAATACTTGTCAGTAGATCAGTTCATTGTTGGTTTGACTCCAAACATGAGATTTGTTGACAATAAGAAAAATATAGAAAATCACCAGAATTATTCTTCAACTATATTTTAGCACTGATAGTATTTCAGGAAAGTTTCATGATTATTGTGATATTTTTGGCCACGATAATCGTAGCATGAAAATTTTACACTGACACATCTTTACATGTGTTTGAGTCATTTTTAGCCAAATGAGTGTTAAAATAAGCCGTTACTCTTACTTACTAATGAGAGAAAATGGTGTCTCTCATCAGATACAATCCTAAAAACAGTGTTGTAAATCTGTTTTATTCTAAAATTAATTGAAATAAATAAACAAAACATACAGTCCTGCATCTCCACTGTGCCAGGAACGTACCCTTGAAGAAAAATCCTCAAATAAATGGCTCATGTTTTGAACCAGAGAGTGTTTTTAACTCCATATACTGACAGTGATAACCTGCAGATTGTGGATGGACGCATGTGGAGTGTAAGAGGGGTGAAGGCCATCGCTGGATAGATTATCTGATGGTAGTGGAGTTGGATGGATGAACTGATGCGTATTGGCAGCTGGGTTAATGGATGGATGGATTTGCAAATGGACACAGTACAGTAGACAGATTGAACGGATGGATGGACAGATCAGTCAGTGCACCTACAGTACAATAAAAGTGTTTATGGTCTCCGCTGGCCTCAACTTGTTTATCACAAACACACACGTGAGCCTCAGGAGTCAAACAGCAGTTACATTGTCCGCTCTGTTATGTGGTTTCTCTGCACCAGTGGAGGTTTAAAGCACGAGGTCTGTGCTCATATTCACTGTGAGCATTAAAGTCGCAGGTTCTGGCTGCACAGAAACGACAATTAATATATGATATGATATATTTATGGATTAAACACGTTAAACAAAATCCATATTAAAGAAAACATGATGCCAATATGTTAAAAGACAATCAACATAAAACTTCACCGCATATGAATTAAATTAATTTAAAAAATAATTAATGCCCACATCTGAACGCTTATGTACAAGTAAAACTGTAACTAAAAATGTCCATAGAAATCTATTTATGACTCTATTCCAAAATCCAAATAATCCAAAATACATTTGATTTACTTTGGTTTCTGATTTAGATGAGACCGATGAGTTAAATATGAAGCTACAGTCAGGAAATGGTTAGCTTAGCTTAGCCTAGCATACAGACTGGATGTTAGGGGAAATGGCAAACCTGGTTCTGCTGTTTTCACACCTTGTTTTTGTACAAATCAAACAAACAAGATATAATATGTTAATTTGTGAGCTTTAGAGGTACTTGTAGGCTGATATTGTTATCTTCGGAGATCCATGCTAGCAGTTTACTGTCTTTACGCTAAGCTAAGCTAACTTGTTGCCGTTGGTAGCCTCATATTTACCGAATAAGCAAGCATGAAATTTTAAAGAGTTTTTAAGCTGTCGGTTGCTCAGACTGAAATATAACTACTTCATGGGTTGCTATATAATTTGACACCAACATTCATGGTCCTTAAAGGATAAATCCTACTGACTTTCGTGATCCTCTGACTTTTCCTCTAGCGCCACCTGAAGGTCAAACTTTTCACTTATTCTGTGAACTATCTTAACATCTACCAGATGGATTGGCACAAAGTTTAGTACGGACATTCATGTTCCACAGAGGATGAATCATACTGACTTAAGAGATCCTGCATGGCTGTAGACGCTTCGTCTTGTTAAGTTGCGTGACCTGATTAAACATCGTCGCAGAGTGCAGGATTTAATAATCAAATACTCAATACTACTTACAGAACTGTACTGTGAGGAAAGAACAAGACACTTGTGTGGCAGTAGCTATATTTTTCTCTGTATGTGGACTATAGCAGTTTTTGTGCCTAAAGACAAATTCCCCGTAGGAAACACATGAAACATTATATTATTCTGAAAAAAAACTCAGCATAACATACAGGCTAACTAACTTCCCACAATAAGGCTGTTTAATAACTGTTCATCTTGCCAAAATGGTCGATAACTGTATAGTAGCTAAACACTGTCAGCTATGCAGGAACCCACCTGTTAACATACTGCATCCTTCTTCACGTCTGACAGGATTTATCGTTCCAAATATAGTCGTGATTTTCGTAAGTTTGGCAGAAAATTCTGCAGATTTTTCTTTGTTGTGTCGTTTCATTTTCTAAGTGTCTCTGACAGCGGTGCCCATGCTGTCACTGAGTTGTATTGATTTGAATTTCCCGCCTAATGTATTAATTGGACCAAAAATCCCTGACGTATCAAACAAAGAAAACTATGGACCAGTAAAGTTTTTATTTCATTTTAAATATTTGTTTTATTTTTATGTTCAAAATACAGACTGACCTCCATCCATGACCTCAAACCTGCATTCACTGTTCTTTTGGCTGCTTGTTTTTTCAGAAGAAACAAGATGTGAACACAACATTTATATTTCTACTAATTTTCATGTTATCGGTTCATTTTTTCCTTCCTTTGTTTTTTTCATCACTTAGAGTTACTCCACACTAGGTTTTGTTGAGGACAAAAACAGCTTCATTGGCGCTGATAGATAAAAAAACAACTGAATTTGATATCTATCCTTCTGCATCATGCAGGAAACAGAGGCAGTAAAGCAAAGACTTGAAGGTTAACAGTCATTTATTATAATACAGGCCTGGAAAAAATCACATCAGCGTCAGAGATACATCACAAAGTTTCAGAAAAACACAGGATGTGGAAGGAGCTCAGCAATAACATTCACATACTGTCTTTCTTTCTTTTATTTGATCAGATACATGGTTAAAAGAAACTTACATACATATAAGGCATGTGGCAGAACAGACAGACAGCAAGGACACAAAGTGTGTGTGTGTGTTTGTGTGTTTGTGTGTATGTGGGGGGGGGGGGGGGGGGGGTTGGTGTTCCAGGAAGAAGGTGCAGCTGTGTGGAGGCCTCCCCTCCACAGTTAAGATAAAGAAGGGAGGACAGTTTACAGTGTGGCATCTCAAGGTTCAAAATGTTTTCCACAATTCTTCCCTTGCCAATTCTCCATCAATCCCCCCGTGATCACATTGTGATCACAAAACAATAGCCTTAGCTGGAGGAGTAAATATTGAACTATATATCAAGACATTGGTTAATTGGTTATAAGCAAATCGAGTCAGTCAGTCCCCACCACATTGTAAATCATCCTTAATCTTAGGTGACACCAGTTGCCTTCGATCCTTTACAGTTGCTTGTGTAGTCAGCTCCCCGGTTTAGGGGGTCTCTTATGGACCTGAAGGTAAAGAGATCTTAGGCATTTAGTCAAGTGCTTTATATAGTCCATGGATGTCTAGTCCGTCCAGACAAGAGCTGTGTTGGTACCTGTTCGTGGTGGTTAGTGGACTGGAGCCAGTGCTGTGTCTCAAATCGCATACTTCTGTACTTACACTTAACATTTTGAGTGCATAAGTGCGTTCACACTGAGAAGTATGGACAATGCACTGTGAGAACCTGGATGGTGCACTCAAAACGATCAAAAAGTTGAGTGTGGAACTATGGACACTTCTTGCCCTCAATGGTCGCCATCTTGGCTACGTAGCGGAAGGGGAGGGACCACTTTTCAAACTGGAAATGGCGGCCGGGTACGTTGTAACTACAGTGAACATCGCCACATTATACAAATGTAAGTTATACATGTGATTTTGAGCACTAAGCATCACTATACTGTTGTCAGATGTAACCCATCAGTATGTTTTTTGGGTTAATTTAGCAGTCTGTAACGATTTGATAGCATGAATGCTAACGCTAGCTAACGCTAACGCTAGCTAATGCCAATTTGCAATCGTCATTTCCAGTAAGTGCACAACGGCTGTATTTGATTTGAGCTACACTCAACACTACCCTGTCAAAATTTGCACACTACGCCAGTAATATATAGTGTACACAGTGCACTACATGAAAGTGATTTGAGACGCAGCTCAGGTCTCATTGGTCTGTCCATTGAAATTTCAAAATTTTCAAGTCCAGTCGTTTTTGTTCGGAGTGGTGCAAATAGCCAGTAGCACCAGTTGAGTCCAGTCTGTTGACAGGTCAGTTTGTCCTTCAGAATCAGGTTTTCTACCCTGAACTCTGAGGATGATACTGAACATGTTTAGCCCGACACTGAGCAAATGTCCTCAACAATTTTAGCTGTGAAATGAGCCCCTTTGTCGCTGTTCATCATCTGTGGTTTTACCATAACTAGGGACGACATCTCTCATCATCACAACTGTTTCAGCATCCTCCTTCCTTGTAGGAAACACTTCTACCAACTTAGAAGACTGATCAACTGTCACTAACATGTACTTGTATCCTTGTGAGTGAAGTCACTCTACAAACTGATGAACCGCCCCTCCACTGGTGTGTTGTTGGTTCGTGTCTACTGTTTTGTGCACAGATCATACATCTATATACAACATTTCTGAGACAAACCATTCACGTCTAATTACATCCATCAGGCATCTATGGATTGAGAAATTCATCACACACTATGACACACATCAACACTGATAACGCTCAGACACAGATTGACGCCAAGATTTTATCTGACTCCTGTTGCACAGTGTGAAATGTGATGAAACTGTGTCTGTTTGCCATTTGGTGCTGAGCAGGTAGTGTACAGCGGCTTTTCAGAGCTTTTTCTCAGGAAACAGCTGCCTGCTGTGACCAAAAACAACGCTATGAGAGCGCTGAGAGTGAACCAAAGCAGTAAAGTTGCAGCTGGACAGATAAACAATGAGCTGAAACTCTCTATAAAGCTCCGTAAAGCCGAGAGGAGCTGATAATTCTCTGTAGGTTCATCACTACGAGCCACGATCAACACATTACGCAGTCAGCCCAGACATTGTTATTATAAAAAATGTTGATTATGGCTGCTTTAAATATGCTTCTGGCTGTGAGTCTGGGTCAGCCCTGTAAAAAAAAAAAAAAACAACATTTGTAGAACTAAAAGTCACCAGAACAAACTCCAAGAGGTTGCTCTGTTTGCCATTTTCTGTGATGGCTCAGTTATTCGTTTGTCCCAGTTTGACGTGGCTTCACAATCCCCCCCGGTCTTATAACTGATGGAATGTGACATTGCTGATAAAATTAATGGCTACATACCAGCCATTTTTGTCCCATTTGTCCTCCAAGGAAAAAAAATGCTAATCTCTCCCTCCTCTCAGTCCGCTATACAGTGTTGGACTCGTGTTCCAATGTCAACAAAGTGGAGACAGACGCACATCGCCTCCGTTAACACAAACATCATTATATCAGCAACCTCGTATGAGCGTTAGCGGTTCGGGGGAAAATATTAGGGGAGACTCATTTTTAGAAATTAAAATATATTTTCATTCAATTTATTCTGTACCTGAAAGTTGATTTTGGGTAGAAACAGGAGGGTGTCCTGAGGTCGGAGACGTCCCAGTGGATTCCCAGTAATGATTCTATCTGTTATGATTTGGTAAAATATAGAGACGTTACAATCCACCAAATCCATAAATAATGTGGAATGGAAATAGCATGCATCAGTTGGACTAAATGGATTTAACAGAAAGTGTAGAGAAATGTCTTGCATAGAACTTGATGAAGAATATGTTTTAAAGGTGCAGCCAGTGTGGAGTCTGTTCTGTTGTTTTGCTTACTCAGAGATTTAATGGAGCGAGAAAAAACAGGACAGAAGGCAGTTCCCTTCAGTGATGCTACTCCTGTCCTCCGACTGAACTCGTCCCCGAAGACACGGCGTTACTCACAAAAAACTGTTTTCAAGCATAACAAGTGCTGCTTTTTAATCTTAAAGATGCTTTGATTATAGTTAGAAACAGGTTCGGTGTGTCGAGAAGCTTTTCAGAATTGTGGATTTCAGGATTTTATGGTTTCGTTTTATGTTGAATGTCTTGTGCTTTTTATGTTTTTTGAAGTCCTGAAAGATTTTTGTAATCTGGTGCAAACAAAGTATTAATTTGTGCACACAAAATATAAAAAAATATCTTTTGGATTCGGCTCTGTAGAATCGTCATCAACATCTATCTAAAAACATTTACAGGTCAAATAAATTCAATATTTCATCTTTAAAAGTTCTCTGTTTAGCATTTTAACATCTAGGAATCATTAACATCACAGTTGTGAAACTTAAATGCATCACAAACTATTACAACAAAGAAACAACAGCTTCTCATATCAGTGTCTTTAAATGATGAATGCAGTGAAAATCATGCTTCATCTCTGGGTTTTTCTTTATTTTGAAGACACTTTGGGAGAAATTAAGTAGATAACCGTCACAACAGTTCTTTATACTGTATGTATATATAGATATATATATATATAGATGTTTGGTAAATTATCCAATCACAGGACCACAGAATTTAGGTCCATTATGCATCACAGGTTTTATTTTATAGATTTAAAAAAAGAAGAAACATCTGTATTATATAGATTTTTATAAATAGATTTTATATAGAGATTTGTTTTAAAAGGAGTAGAAGAAGAAGACAAACTAAATGACGTTTTGAGAGTGAGCTGCTTCATAAATAGATTTTATGACCTGATAAACTTTGCTGTAAAGATTTTCAAGGACACTTAAAGGTGTTACTGATGTTATTGATTTTATTAGAACTGTTTTTTGTATCTCATCATTATTCTTTATTTTATATAACAACAACAATAATAATAATAACAATAATAATAATAATCTTATGTTTGTGTCAACTTTAGTTACAGAACAGTAATGTTACAAGACAAACAGCAGTACAGGGAGAATTAAACTAATCACAAAAACATAAGCAGAAATAAAATTTTACAATGTAAAAGATACATGATACAGAAACTGATACAGAAAAATAAATACATATAACTTAAACAGGTGAATAAGCAATAACTTAAATCATCTGACAATGTCGTCCACAATATTTCTCAGGAGAGATGAGACGTCTTTAAAGCTTTTTTGTTTTCAGACATCCTGCAGACAGAATCAGAGACTATCTGAAGTTCGGCATAAAACAAGTTTTTGTTTGGAAGAAACTGAAGAAATCTGTCTTTGTGAATATGATGTTTGCCCAAAAGACACAGCAGTTTTATTGAATAATGAATAAATAAGAAAAGGACTCAACCTGCTTTTTTTTTAGAAGGCACATAAAATAGAAACATTGTGAATGAATTCATTGCAGAGATAGAATCTGTGTAAAGTTTAACATGAATTTCTTTAACTTTACTGGGGACAAAAATCTGTTTAATTCAGTTCAAACATTCCTGCTAATGTTAAACATCACTTTCCAACAATGACAGGAATGATTGGAATGATCATGTTTATTATTTTATTCTTCATGCCTGCCCAATTGGACCCTCATCAGATTCATGAAAACTTCCTCTATGTGACCGAGTGTCTGAGTTTTCATGAATATGACACGGTGGGCAAGCTGTCAGTCTGTCAGTCAGCTGATTGACAGGCTGCTCACCCTGATTCATGAAAACTTCCTCTCTTACTGTACGTGACTGACTGACATCATGCACAAGCTGTCAGAGAGCGGTTTCGTGTAGCTAGCAGATAGATGAAAGTTGGAAACTATGGCTGAACAGCCATCTATGAACTGCTTTTTTAAAAAAAAAAAACACGTCTAGAGGATGAAGCATGTTTGGACCAGGTCATTCCTAAAGAGAAGTCGCAGCAGGATGGTCGTGTTTGTTGGCTCTAAAGGAGCCATTGGGTCACCAAATACAGTGTAACACCAGATCCATGTTGACTGGACACCTGACCAACAAGAGAACTAACTGACACTTCGGATCACAATGACATAAACAACCTTTTCAATTAAAGGTCCAGAAGACTCCGCCTTACATAGGAATATTAGCTGCAGATAAACCAGTGGTTTTATTGTTATGATTGCTGTGTCTGTAGGAAGTTCTGAACTGTAACTTATTTGTTGTTCAATTTGTGTTTGTAGCTGCTCTCATAACAAGGGTTATGCAGTGTTGGATTTGTTATTATTGTGTTATTTCCTCTTTCATGTATAGATAGCCATTCATTTGATTGGCTCATTTACGTTACACTACCAAAAAAAATGTTGCAGCTCTAAAATAAAGGGTCTACACTCACTGAGCACTTTATTAGGAACACCTGTGCTAATCTAATGCAACCCAACACAACAACTCTGCCATAAACTCTACTTTTATGAAACTTAGACATTTTCAGTTTTTGTTGACATTGTCAGAAAGGTGATAATTCTACTTTATGTTTATTGTTTAGGTTGTAGTGGGTGGTGATGGTGTAATGAGTGTTCCTAATATTTTGCCCCCTTCATGTATGTTAATGTGGTGGACACACCAACACCACCACCACCCACTATGACCTCAATAATAAACATTAGGGCTTCCACTAACTGATTATTTTCATTATCGATTAGTCTGTTGATTATTTTCTCAATTAATTGATTAGTTGTTTGGTCCATAAAATGTCAGAAAATGTTGAGCACTGTTTCCTAAAGCCCAAGGTGACGTCTTCAAATGCCTTGTTTTTTCCTGACAAACAGTCCACAACCCAAAGATATTCAGGTTTCTGTCATAGAGGACTTACCTTGTGAGGCAGCTGGATTCACAAGGCCCGAACCACCAGTGGTTCAGATTAATCAGCGTTGCGAATCCAATGCAACGAATCCAGTAAGACGGTGATAGACGGTGACAGATGGTTCATCCAATCACCTGCCAGGTATTTTTTGAAAGCGCCTCCCCTTTTCCAAACAGTTTCCAAGAATGACTTCTCAAACAGTTTTGTTTAACAAACCATCTGGCGCGTCAGGTTAATAGAGGACTAAAGAAACCAGAAAATAGTCACATTTGAGAAGCTGGAATCAGAGAATTTGGACTTTTTTGCTTAAAAAAAGACTCAAAACAATTATAATACTTGGTTGTTAATTTAATGGTTGGCAACTAATCAATTAATCGACTAATTGTTGCAGCTCTTATAAACATAAAGTAGAATTATCACCTTTTTGACAATGTCAACAAAAACTGAAAATGTATAAGCTTCATAAAAGTAGAATTTATGGCAGAGCTGTTGTATTGGATTGCATTAGATTATTCCTAATAAAGTGCTCTGTGAGTGGATGTTTGAAAATACCAAGAAATAGCAAATAGAAGAATAAAGATAAGAAGAGTAAATTGCTCTTTTCAGTCATTTTGCCATCAAACTGAGCAGATTTGTGCACCAGAGACTCAATGAATTGATTTTTATGTGTTAATTAAAGGTTGTGAAAACTGTGAAATTGTTCTCTGGTTAATCCTGTTGGAAACTCAAAAGCTTTGAAATAAAACAGGCAGCATTTGACTAATAATTTTGCTCAGTTGTCAGAGGCATTAACAGTGTATTTGTGCATGTGTGCAGAGATTTAGATACACATGCTGTATGTACATTCATGCATACAGTATACACTCATATGAACACATGCCGACACACGTGATTACTGCACGCTCGCCAAAAAAGTCACAATTATATGCACACAGGCCTGCCATCATTCTCACACACACACACACACACACACACACACACACACACACACACACCTCCCCCTGCTCGCTGCATACTTCAGCTGTGCTAATTGAGAAAATCACTCATGTGGGGGGAAATGGCTGAGGTGTTTCTGATCCGCTATCTGTCAGCGCGCTAAGCCGTGAAGCGCTGTTGAACAGTAAAATCCAACAGTGCCTTTTTTTTCACCCCCCCCGCTTCCGGCTTGTTCCCATTAGCAGCGTGCAGCATTGTCCTTAATCACAACTCTGAGATGAATTCAAGAGGTGGTGAATTGAATTAAAAGCCACTTCTAAAATTAGCGTCCCCGTCTGCCAGCTGTGTGTGTTTATTGCGAGTCCGTCATCTGATTCAACGTGGGAATCTTTCCAGGGAGCCATTAGCTGAAATGCCTGTTTGGAAAAGTGTGTTTAACCTACAGGGAGCCATCTAATCTACAGCCCTCCAATTAAACAATGGAATGTAATTATGATTATTAAGTTATTATGATGGTTGGGTGAGCAGCTTGCAGCACTCTGGGCCTCCTGTAGAAGTATTCATGGTTCAGACTGAAATGACTTTATTCATCCCAGAAGAACAAATTCAGTTCTATAGTTTATTCAGTCCACACATGTCAGAGACAGCAGCTCAGTACATGCAGGTTTACAAGAGGAAGCAAGCGAAAAGCAAACGAAACAAAAATAATTCACACAAGTTTAACAGAATGAAGCTTTCAGCTTTCACCTGTTATAGTTCACACAGGTTTAAACGAATGTGGCATTCATTTAAAGAACCAGTGTCTAAGATTTAGGGTGATCTACTGGCAGATATATTGACAGAAATGGAATATAATATTCAAAGAACAGACTGTTTGCACAATTAAAGGCGGCAGATTAATCAGTGTGCTCAAGTCCCTTCTGTTTTTTGAAGTCTGCTGTCCTCAAACTGAGAAGCACCTGATTCAGCTGCTTTTTGTTGGATCGCCAGAATAAAACAAAGGCACTGTACGTTTCTGCAAACCACAGAAACGTTGAATATCTATGTTTCAACACGTGAAATAGGTAGCATATTAACATTTCAACAACACGTATCATCTCAACATTTCGTGACGTAGTTCACATGTGATCTATATGAGTTGATCTTTCCTATATAGGAGGAGGAGGGGCAGGTGGACGGTTAGTAAGTTTCTTGGCAGCAAGTTGGACATCAGTGAGACCACCTCGAAACCGAAACCAATGTTCGCTTCCCGTTTCAACCGACAAAAGTGGGTGTTTTTAGCGAAACATCAGGACATTTGCAGCCGTTTTTCCAACCCTAACCCCTAACCCTGTTTTTATTTTATTTTTTATTTTTATTTTAACCCAAACCATGATCTTTCCCTAACCCTAACCAAGTGGTCTTTGTGCCTAAACCTAACCAGACCTTAACCACAGTGTTGTCACACCATAAAACATCATTATTCAACGGGTGGAAATATTAATATGCTACGTTTGTAGAAATGTTGATATGATACGTTATTCACATGTTGAAACGTATATATTCAACGTTTCTGTGGTTTGCAGAAACGTTCAATGCCAACGTTTTCTTCTGGCGACTGGGTTGTGTTGGAAGATGGGTGGAGAACCCTGTTTCTACTGGAATATAACATTCATAAGTATGTTTTAATTAGTGTATAATCACCTGAAAATAAGAAATCTCTGTGTTTTCGTTACCTTAGAATGAGCCCTTTATATCTACAGAGGCACTGCCATGTTTCTACAGTAGCCCAGAACGGACAAACCAAACACTGGCTCTAGAGAGGGCTCCTGCACGCTTGGAAGGGGAGGGGATTCAGTTAGATGCCACTAAATCCTGCACACTGGTCCCTTAAAATGACTACTGTTGGCATTTAGCAGCTTGATAGCAGAAGGAATGAAGGACTAAGAGTAGCGGTTTGTTCTCCCAAGGGGAAAATTATAAGGCTTGAGGGCATTACAGTGGATTTACTGGACAGAAATGGTCAGTTTGGCTAACGTTCAGGAGAGGCTTTCATGTAAAAAGACTTCCAACCCTGGAAGTATGAGTGCCTCGCTTTCTTTGAGGGGAATTCATTGGATACTTTGGCAGAAAACAGAACTAGAGCTGCAAGTAATTATTTACTTCATACTTTTTGGATTATTCAACTAATTCTTTTGTTAAAAAAGTCAAAAAATGTTTATCACAAGTTCATCACCAAAACCCAAAGTTGAATGTTCTGCATTTTTGCATAATAACTGACTTAAACAATGAATCGATTATCGAAGTTGTTGTTTAGTAATTTTCTGTCAGTAGACTAATAAGATAAACATTTGGTTATAGACGATGTTGAAAACCCGTGTAAATATCTAGTGCTTAATCTTAATCTGAACTGACATGACCTCAGTAGTTGTTGATACTGTAGCTGTTCTTTGTGTTGTTTTTGGTAATCAGAGCCTGAATATTTGTCTGAAATCAGTGAAAATATTCTACAGTGACATAAAACCTCAAAAAGCAGCAAATCCTTATTTGTTTTGCAGAGGTGGAAGCATCACTCTCACCCAGTCAAGCTGATCAATATGAACTTAAAACAACTCAGTTTTTCGGTAAAACGTGTTTTTTTTGTCCTTTCTCAAACATCAACATCTCATCATTACTGATTAGGCTTTTTCTCTCAACTTTTCCCAACTTGTAAAAACTCAGGAGGTTTTCCTTTTTCATGACATTGCAACATGCTGCTCTGATTAATTACTGTGAAGTAAACGTATGATGTGTTCAATTAATCAGTCACTAATTGAGCTGAATCAGGCAGATCCTGACGCATCTCATCTAGTTAGAGTCGGGATTTCTGGCATTTCTTCTTCCAAGTTGTATGTAGAAGGAAAAAGTCTGAAGAGAAAAACTCTGGGAACACTTTCCATAAAAAGAATATTATATAATTCTTTATACATGAACTGTTGCTGGAGTTTTGACCTCTTCTAGCAGCTCATCTTGTTATCAATGTCATTACTAGATGACGGTTTAAAGTCTCCTCACTCATCATATTTTTGGCCTTTGCTGTGTGATGTAGCACTACTCCTTGTTTTCCCTAAAGCTTAATAAGCCTAATATTATAACTCATAAAAATTTCCTTCTGTCCTACACTACCATAGTATTGTAGGGCCTCTTTTAGAGTACTGCCTGAGAGAATGAAATTGCTGCCAAAATTGGTTTCCTGGGCAGAGTCAGTGCTCAGTTTTAGGAACAGAGTTGAATTAATAATAGAAATACAGAGTCTAATAGTAGGAATATAAGGTCAGTTTGACCAGTATGGTTATAAATCCAACTGAAATCATATTTATTCATCTTTCTTTGCAGTCAAAGATAATGTCAACATGTTTTAAAATTTATTGTTAATAATGTTGTATTATTAGACTGAAGAAAAAAGGTCTTTGAAAAAATATCATAGAAGCAGCAGCAGCTGGCAGGCTAATGGTGTTACACTGTACAGAGCAGAGATTTTGAAGAGCAACAACCAAATCAGCATCTAACGGGTCTGAAGTGACATTTACAGGTATGTTTACATGCTGTTTAATGTGCTGCAGCTAATTGGCTATCTAGCTGCTAATTGACATTTGCGGTGCACTTTTCCCTGGTGAATGTTCGTTTAGTAGCTCGTTCAACAAGCTAAGCTGCAGGACAGGACATGTTCATGTTTGTAAGTTAGATAAGGAGACTTTAGCAGTAAAGCTAATGTGGGCTGTTGTTCAGAGTCTGTGGCTCTTGTGTTGTGTAGCAGGATGCAATCAGGCTCAGTGTGACCGTCTGCTCTGCCGATGATAGAACGACACGTTATTGCTGTATTCAACATTTGATTTGCTGTATTGAAACAAGGTCTCCAGCTACGTAAGCAGACGACTGAAACGGTATTTAATCAAGTTAATGCCAAACTAGGGAGCGCCATCATGAAATCAAAGCATTTGAATTATAAATTTCTTCCTTTTAGAACGCAGGACAAGTGATTTACAGAGCAGATATGTATGTTTGCTGTAGTGGACAAAAAATGGAATTTTATTTCAGTTGGACTTTAAATAAAATAAGTCCAAATTTCATATTGTCTTAATTGTCCTAGACAAGTTGACTAGACATTTAATAACGTGTTTTATTACAGGTAAGAAAAGCAGTCATTTTTTCTCCCACAGTACCTGCATACCTAACTTTTTCTATATATATATAAAAGCAACTGTGAAACTCTCTCAAGAACAAATGAGTCATAATCAGATTCACAACTGAAGGAAAAATAAAACAATTGCTGCTGATAATTGGCTTCAGCGTGTGTGCAGCAGCAGCTCAGTGCCTTTCTGTGCATCAGTGTGATTACAGTCAGAAACCGTCACTAATGTGCTGGCAGAGTCATTCCAGTAACAAAGCTGCGACTTTGGCTGCCTGCCTCAATGAATTCACAGCAGCTTATAGTGATGAGGAGGTGAACATTGATGTGGAAGGTCACGGTCACGCTCTCGACACGATGAACCCACTCATTTTGGAATATTTTAAACTACGTTTGGGTTCATTTCATTTAACCAGGTAGACCTGCAGGCAAGGGAAGCAGATAGAAACCACACAATAATGTACATAAAAAAACATTTTCATATGGTTAAAGAACATTTTTAGAACCACACAAGAATTAAGCAGCTTTTATACTATATGTAGTGCTGCAAGTTGCTGGTCATTAGGGGCAGGTCACCAGAAAGAACTGTGCCAACAAATTATGTTATTATTATTAATTTTTAAATTTTTATCTGCTTTAATTTATTATCTATGAATATAATTTGTGTTAAGATTTTAGTTAATTTTTAATTGTTCCCTGCCTTGCTGCTTCAGACTGCGTTTTCCTGATCCGTGTTCGCAGTGGGCCTACGGTGGCCGGCATGAATGTGGGGCTACAACGCGAACTTGGAATTTACCGTTGGCCAAAAAAGAGGGGAGACTTTCTTAGCTAACGCTAGCTAACTTGAAAAAAATAAAGTGGATATCATACTCGAGCACAGGGTATAAACCTTTTATTTGGAGGAGAAACTGGAATTAAAGCGCCTCGGAGCCCACCAGCCACGGAATACTGTCATCACTCAGACCTGCTGGTAAAATTAACCGCGGGTTTAACGTGGTGAAGTTTACCCAGAGGAAAAACCGCCATGCTGCCCCTTCCTGAGCCGTCAGCTGGTGAGTTAAAGCATATTTTATCATCCTGCCTTGGTGGTTCTGGTCTGTGCATTGGTCATATTGTTGTGCTGGATCGATTGATATAGATGGTGACGAGTGTCAACGTGTCCATGCTTATCTATTGAGGTTGTTGTGGATTAGTATCCCTAAAAAGTTGTCTTTGTGCTTCGTTGTGGTGTTGAGCTCTTTGCTGTTCGCTTATGGCTCCGTAGACTCATTTGTTCTGAGCTTGGTTGTCTGATGATGATAGAATATTGCTTTCTTAATTAAGCAGTATTACAGAGAGGATGTGCTTCAGTGATGCGGTCAAGTGCCTCATTCCTGACCGCATCACTATCGTGAGTCAACCAGCCAACTTCAGCTAATGCTTTCTAGAGATCGTGGCATTTCCCAGACTGAATAAATACCACACATATAAACACAAAACTGCTTTGCTAGCTCAATCTTGTAACTAAGATATCCGTTGAAAAAATAATTTTTCCATGGACAGATTTAGCTACTACGTCCGCAAACTTCACATATATTTTAAGCTAGTAGCACCGTGTCACCAACACAGCTGATGGAGGATGCCGGAGTGGAAGGTTAGATAATCTCAACTGAAGGGAAAAAGGCTAAGTTTTGCTGTGTATGGGGCTGCCGGGTAACGATAAAGAGGGGAGAAGGGTTCGGGTTTTTCAGTGTGTGTGAGGGTGTAACTCGTCTCACAGCCTCAGAGTTCAGTCCACTCGGTAAAGGGTCTGTTTTGTCCCCCCCCCAAAAAAAACAAACCAAGGACGCTAACAAAGCAACTCAGTAATAAAATAAACCCAGCATACATCTTTAAACGTTACAGTTACGACTGAAAATGACAACAGAAAAAAACAAATTTGCCAAGTTCACATGTCTCCGCAATTCAAATCAACCACCAGTCGTCTACCCGGAAGTGACTGTAGTTGTTAGCGCGACGTCACGGTCTGTAGTTCTAATGAATGGCGGAGTAATATTTGTAGTGATGAGGCTTTTTTTCATTTGAGCACGGCTAGGTGTGCTGTCATGCTGATTTGAGCACGTACTTAATGTCTAGTTAACCAATCAGATTGCTTGGTCGAAACTACCTGTTGTATAATTTAGGCTTGTGACAGTGATAATGTAACTTGTGTAATTTCTCTCTCACTTACTCTCACACACTCTCTCTCTCTCTTCCTCTGTATACGTGTTCAAGACCTGCTTTGTTGTTAAATGTGTTTTGTGGAGCCATAACATGTTAAAAAAAACACATCAGTAGAAAGAGCAAGTACTGTAGTTTTCCTGGTATGTAGCCTATCTATTGAAGTAGTTGGTGCCCAACCAACTTTTAACATATAAAAACGCCAGTGGCTGCAACTATTATTTATTTTCCGTATTATTATCATCAATGTGTTGATGACTTTTTTAATTAATCCTTTAGTGTGTAAATATCAGGAAAGAAGTGAAAAACTATCTGACCTTGGTTTTGTGATTTATTTATTTTTAACTATATTTACTGTGCAACCCTGTTTCCTAGAAATTGAGTTTACGTAACACTAATTTTATTTCCCAATTTCATTCTGTTATCAAACGTAGTCGCTGCCAGGATTCATGTCACAGGCAGGGAGGAGATCAGGGAGGAAAACGGGAACCTCGACACCGACACTTCCAGAGTCCCGTCTGTTGTCCACTTTAGGTTGAGATTAGTGAAATGATGGTGTCAGATGTTAATAAATATGTTGTGTCTTGTGCTTCAAGTCACTGCAGACTTTTTTCTGTATTAAACAAAGACGACAATCTTTCACTAACCTTTAGCAAGTGCTGCTAGTGCTTAAACAGAACATAACGTAACGTGACAGTTTAATAATGCCGCAGTTTAGAGCTGCAATGATTAGTTGATTAATCTATTAGTTGAAAATTAAATGAAGAAATCTGCAACTATTATGATAATTGAATAATTGTTGTAACCAGTTTCTAAACAAAAATGCCCAAAAATTGCTGGTTCAGGTTCTAAAATGCGATTTTAATGTGACAATTTCATTCTTTTCTTTGTCATACATGATGATAAACTGAATATTGTTGGGTTTTGGACATATGAAGATGTAACTTTGACTCTAGGAAATTGTAAGAGAAAATTATTAGGTTTACTGATAATGAAAATACATTTTATTTGGAAGCCATGTGTAGTTTTTACCAGCAGATATTACTGTGGGAGATATGATATTTTGGTGGAAAAAAATATGTGGTTACTGAAAATGTTTCTGACCCATTTTTGCAACTTCCCAGACACGTTAATTAACAGCATTTTCTCATCATGTTGACGGAAAACGAGCTGAACAAGAATCACTGGCAGAGAGAGAAAGCCCTCGGTCCGATCAGACCGGAGACGTTCTGGTGACAGTTTATAGTTTTCATCTCAACAGGTCAGACACCAGGACATCCGGTGTATATGTGATTCCTGATGAATAGATTTTATAATGCATGTTGTCCTTGAATGACTTCATGCTTCATTGAGCAGCTTGTTTCCCATGAAACAGCGGCAGTTTGATGTGCAGAGGGCAGCTCTGACCTCTGACCCTTTGGTGTTGATACAGTCTCTGCCTTTGAGAGAATGTAAACTGCTGCAGGAGAAAAAAACTGATCCTGTACGAGGTGGTGACTGCAGTAAACAGCTGCTGTGGGGGTCAATGAATCTTGTGCATTTCAGAAATTGGTCCGAAGGTCTGAAGGGTGATGTGACTCCCACAATCACTGAAACTGAAACTGATTCTCCACCAAACATCTCTCTTAAATGCATGCATTAGAAAGCTTCCTGTAGGAAGTATCTCGTTTCATGGTGATCAGAGGCTGTGGTCTACTTGAATTAGTGTGAGTTTTAACATAAGGCATGTTTTACCATTTCAAAGTGCTGAAAACTTAATTCTCCACATCTAGATTATTGTAATTCATTAGACTCGTGATTGAGCATCTGTAGCTCGTCTACCTTTTTTCTGCCGACTGAACTCACAGATGTAGGGATGTCAGGATAAAGGTTTTCTGACCTCTACCCCTGATCCCAGTCCTTTTAATATTGGGTATCTGCAGTGACTGAGTCTGATCCAGTATTAATATTTACATAGCAGCGTAAATACAATGATTAAACATAATAATTTATACATCAAAATCTTCCAGATCTTACAGTTGTAATAAAACTCTGCGCTCTTTATATTTTCCTGCTTTCTTGTCCTTTGCCAATCACATACCTGACACTAATGATACTAACTAACAATCAGTTTCATGATTGATTAATCTGCACATTACTTTCTAAATTCATTGATTAATCTTTTGGTCTGTAAAATGTCAAACAGGACTGAGGGTGTTTTTTTTTTGTTTTTAAGGTTGAGTTTATTTCTTTTTTGCATAAGAAACAAACTCAGGACAGAGGTAGAGACATAAAGTGAAAAACTATGACGAAGAACTAGACAATACTCAACAAAACCCTAAAATAAAAACAAACAAACAAACATGCATGTGTGTGTGAGCACATCTACCAAAAAAAGGGGGAATAAGAGGGATGAGAAAATAAGTAAATAGATTAAAGAGAAGAAATTTTTTTTTTTTAAAAAAAGGGAAAAAATAGGATCTCAGCAGTCTTGGGCACCATCGTTGGATTGGGAGGGGCTGCCGGGGCTCAGGTCAGGTAGGTTGGGCCTGTTGGTTACACACTGAACATTTAGCTGGTCTGCTTAGAGCCACACCCAGACCCCTGGGAGGGTGCTGGTCTGTTTGCAGATCATATAGTCCCTTTTTAGAACCGGCTCCCAAACCTTCCGGCATGAGCCAGCTCTGTCAGGACAGAGTGGTGAGTGTGTCCCCCCCCCCCCCCCCCCCCCCCCACCCAGCTGGAGGTCCTGGTCCTTACCCTCACCCCACCTAAAGGCGTTTTTAAACCAATTTGTTTGCTCTGGTTTGAATCAGTGAATGAGCTTGTAAACTTGATTCGGTTTCTTTTCACACAGAGAAAAATTCAAGCGAACCAAAATGCATCACTAAAAGCCAGGTGGCCAAATAAAATGTACTACTTTGTGTTAGTCCAGGTCTGACCTCAATTCATTCTCCAGCTGTTAGCAACTGTTTGCTCATCTGCATCACAGCATGCAAACACCTAGCTACAGGAGCTGTTTTGCTCAAACACGCAGAGTTTGCACAAAACACCCAAAGAGTGTTTTCAGTCCTGTGTTGTTTAGTCCAGTTGAATGGGACTGGGGGTTTTCCTCCTTGGTATGATTCCTTTGGACACATCTGAACACAGCTACTGTACTCTGGAGCGACCAAAACAACCACTCTGTAGAGGAAGTGGTCTCTGTCCGGTCACAAATGAACACTGGTGCAGTTCGTTTGTGGTGGGAACGTGACCCGACCTCCATCCAACCCAACAGCCAACAGGCTGCAAGTTTTGAGCTAAACGGGTCCTGTAGGAACGCATTGCATGCTGGGATGCTGATGAATGAAAACAAGTTTATTTCAGTTTATTTTTCAACTGTAAAAAGTCTTGTTCAGTACATATCTCAATCTGTTCCCACAAAACTAAATGTAAGGGATCCTTACAAACACAATGTACATTTCTTGTTCTTATATTTTAAAAAATGAATATATTATAATCACATTTTCACATAATAACAATGTTGGTCCATGCTATAGTTAAAATAAGTCTGCAGCCATGTAGCAGCTCTGTGAGGTTGTATATTTGAGCTAAATGCTAATGCAACATCTTAATATGCTCACAATAATAATACTAACATGCTGACGTTAAGCAGACACATGTATAGATTTTAAGTTTATGACATATAATACAATTTAATGACAAGGAACATGTCCCAGGGCATACAGTAAAAGCCCAGAGCTGCTCACTGATACTGAGATGGGAGTAAAAATAAGCTTCCTACTTTGAGAGTAAAAAGTGCTGTCAGAGTCCTTTAATTGGCCTTTGATCTACACGATTCTCTGCCTCAGATAACTGTGAGCGGCTTTGAACACATCTGTCCAATCTGATCATTGTTGCATAGTTTGTGAGTGGAAATTGTGTGTGAAATTATAAAAGGTTATTGATGAGGAGAGCGGGAAATAGCCTAACCTAACCCTCACAGTCATTTTGTACTGATTACAGTGGATGATAGTATGCAGTTCATGAAAATACACATAACCAAAACAAAAGTCTATCTTTTACTTGCTTTAACTGAAACTAGTATCTATAATGGTAACTATAGTGAATTTGATGAGTTCTGTATGTACATCATTGATCATGGGTCTCATAGAACTAAGGAGGAGGTCACAGGTTTGATTCCCACTGTTACTACATGTAGCCTAACCTGATGTGCCAGATGGTTTGTTACACAGAACCATCTGTGAAGTCGTCTAAGGAAACTGTTTGGAAAAGGGGAGGCACTTTCAAAAGATACTTGGCAAGTGATTGGCTGAAGCATCTGTCTATCATCGTCTATGGTCTTACCTTGTGAAGCAGACGCTGATTGGTCCGAACCACTGATGGTGCGCATAATTTGAAGCCTAATAAGATGGATTCTCGCGTGAATCCATCGTGATGTCATGAGTACATGGAAATAGCATGCACACAACACATCATCTCGTCCTGTGAACACAATGCATCTTCAAAACATCAACCTTTCATACAAACAGGTCTGTTTTCAGTTCTGTGAATTTTTATCAATTTGTCTGAAAAAACGCTGAAGTTACCAAATTTGGAGATGCATGTTATTCATTAGATAGCAATGACATGCAGATAAGTCATCATTTTGCAATATATTTTAGCATAAGTAGCACATGAGCTGGCTACTTAAGCTAACCTGGTGACCAGTATCATTCATCTGTGGCCATTTAAAACGTCATCCATAAAGCCACATTCCAAGAAATCTTCCTGAAGAGCATAGACATCTGCTTATGAAATACGTTCCTGCATGCATAGATGCACTTGTGGACACCTGTCTGGTGTAATTTGCAATATGAATCACAAAATAAGTGATCGTAAAACAGTGTCAGTTCTTAACATTGCTGAGACTTCAGCCAAAATGGTGGACAGAAATACAGTTCGCCCATATGACAAAAGAAAGTAACGAAGACATACAGAAATATGGCGCCTGTCAAAACCTGCTCATACTTTTTCGCTTAGTAGCTGTGTTGTTAGCTGGTGTCTAACGGCTGCTTGTAATGTGAAGGCTGCACACGGCAAATAAACACAACTATGCATGCACACTTTGTTTTGTAAAATACACCGAATAACACACACATAATTCTGCCACAAACCCCACATAAAGGCAGTTCCCCCCTTTTAAAATCTGTCCTTTCAGAATCGGCAGGGCAACACCCTCCAGCCTATAGACGTCCTCACATTCTTTCCATTTCACTCAGGCAGCTCAAACCCCAAACTGTGTCACTGTTGTTGATGACCTGCATGTTTCTTTTTGAGCATAAAAACATAAAAGAAAAGGTGCAATAGAAATAAAAACCTGCATCCTGTAATCTGCTGCAGGATTTAAAGTGAACCAGAAAGTTATATTTGGAAAACAGATGACTGTGATGGGGTTGACTTTGCTCCCCCCTACCCCCTTCCCCTCCCCCTCCCCCTTCCCCTTCATTGCAGCGTCATCTGTCAACGTGACGTTTTCTTGGTGTTCTGACAGTAATTGGCTGCATCCTCCTGTAATGGCGTGTTTGTGCGTCTGTTGGCAGCGAGGACACAGTGTTGGCCGTGCAGACTTGCGCAGTAAGATCTAATTGGCCGTGGCACCAGGCAGGCCTTCCCCTAATGAACCATGTGCCTGAGGTTAATTCAATTTGGACAGAACCTCCTGCGGGTCACAGCGTTTCTCCAGAAAAAAAAAAGAGGAGCTGGTTGAAAATGGCAAAGATACCCGAGAGTCGATTTATGAACACATGAAGGATGTATGAGCGGATCAATTATATATGAGCCTGTTGTCATGAACAGTGTAGAATATTTAATATGTTTTGCCTTTTTGGCTCTGAAATGATTTTAGATTATATAAGTCAATCAGCATCTGCGTTTCTAAATGTAAAAAGCTTTTTCTCTGCTGCTTTCACTGCCAAATTTATTGATCAGTCATTTATACAAACATTAACCAAACGAATAAACTGTTAATATTTTCTGATACCATTAAAGGTTTGTTTTTACAGCCATGGAAAATACTTGTCTCTGATTGGCCGATCATGTGGGAGACCCCACAAACATTTGGTCATTTGAGATTATTATTGCACAATAACAATTGTTTTAGGGCTGCAATTACCAATTCTTTTCATTTTGGATTAATCTTGATTAATTTGATTTTCTTGGTTTTTATCAGTTAATCATTCAAATTGCTTGTTCTGTCCAACCGACAGTCTAAAACCCAAATATATTCAACCTACAGTCACATAAGACAAATAAAAGCAGCCAATCCTCACAACTGGAATTAGAATATGTATTTTTGCTTAAACGATTTATTGATTATTAAAATAGCTGCTGATTAAATTTCCTGTCGATTGACTTGATTAATGGACTGATCACTGAAACTTAAAATGGTTTATCTGGACAAGTTTTATTGATGATGTATTTTTCATATGGATTAGATTTCTGGGACACTACTAGATGGAGACAGTAGAGAGATCACAGGGAACAAGGGGAGAGAAAGATGGGATACGAGACGCAACAAACCGCTGCAATCAAACCACGGCTGCTGCGGTTAAGTGTCATGCATCTTAACCAGGTGACTAAAATTTTTAAGGTGTACATTTAGTTTATTGGGTACACAAAACTAATTCAGTGTATGGACATTTCTCTGGTTGGTTTTTGCTCCTTGTTAAGATCCATTTTGGCAGATCTGAACACAGCAATGGTACTCGGACCAAAACAACCCCACAGAGACCTTTAGAGGAAGTGGTCTCAGTCTGCTCTGTTTGTGGTGGGAACACATTCTGACCTCCATCTAACCGATTACAAGACTGTAAGTTCAAGCTCCTGTAGCCAGGTGCACTTTGCATGCTGGGATATTGATGAGTGAAATCAATAATTGCTAGCAGCTAGTGGCTAGCCTCAGAATGAACTGAGATCTGACCTGGACAACAACCATGTACAATGTTTTTGGACCGATAGGAACTTCTTCGGGATCTTCTTCCTGTGTTTACATTTTTGCTCCCACCCCGGACAGATCTGACCAATGAGGAGAGAGAATGCCCTCACCTGACTTTTCATCTACTGATTCAGACCAGAACAAACTACAGGTTTGAAATTGTGTGTTATAAGTATTATAATATTTTTGTTTAAACTGTATGAGCAGTTTGTGGTGCTGTGTTACGAATATTTTGTCCACTCTATTTATATCAATGAAGGTCGACTAAATATTAGAATTGTGTTACAAATTGAGACTGATTAAGTCATCATTACCTGGTTGAAGTCACATATTTGATATAAATACACATATTAGTGCACTTATTTAATGGTTCTTAGGCTACAACTAACGATTATTGTCACTATCTATTAATCTGTCAATAATTTTATCAATTCAATTTGATTGTTAAACCTGCAGTGCGGAACTTTTACAAATAAATGAACGTCCGTTACATTCAGGCTCCTGCCAAACGAGTTCACACAATGCTGATTAAGGCTATCACCACCAGATAAATCTCTCTGTGTTTCACAGTATACAGAGTTTTTAAATCTCATGTTGGAAGCGACATTCCTGCGCTGGCTTTTTATCGTGCGGCTCCTTTAGACTTTCCAAATGTTATCGGACTGAATGGATCAAATTCTGATAGTGGAACGAGTCATTTCGGGGGTCCCGTTAAAGTCACCTTCTCCAGCTTTAAGTCTATAAAGTATCAGGAAATAGTGTAAAATGACCATCACAAGTTTCTTTACAGTGATCGACGTCACATTTTCCAAGCTGAAGTCTTGAAATGTCTTATTTTGTTTGTCGAACACGCAGAGAAAGTTCAGCATTTTGTCTTGAAAGGTTTGTTCTGCGGTACATTATTACAGATTATTAGCAGTGGATGACTCATGAGGCTCATGACCTTCCCTCTAAAACAAATTTACCGAGCAGCAGGATAATGAATATGATTGTGATTATGATCGTGAATCTGCTCTCTTTCCATCACCGCTGTATTTAACTCTGAACCACTGTAACAGACTTGACCTTTCAGTCTGCACTTGAGTTGCACAAGCATCAGGAAATTAGGTCGCCTTTGT
Source organism: Thunnus thynnus (assembly GCF_963924715.1). Lineage (NCBI taxonomy): Eukaryota > Metazoa > Chordata > Actinopteri > Scombriformes > Scombridae > Thunnus > Thunnus thynnus. The sequence continues at coordinate 36,800,890 of NC_089518.1, forward strand.
ACAGTATGTCCAGTCCACCTCTTTCATAACCTCCTTAAGCCTAATTGAACTGGTCCTGCTGACGTCAGAATTACTCAGGGAAAAATACCAACACAGATAAACACATTAGACCTCGGATGAAGATGTGACTGTAGGAAGATATTTTTTGTTAATGAGTATTAAAGTGACAGTGAACTTTGGGTTGAACAATTTCTTGGTCTCAGTCTAAATCCAGGCATAATTTACCATCTCATCAGTTGTCTTGTTGGGATTGAAGTATTAGACTTCACCCTATTTATTGATATGTAATGAATATCTCAAAGGTTCGACTTGGCATTCTCAATACATCTTTTTTGGAGCATCTATTAGATATTGTTTTTGCCAACTGACCAGATATAATATTGGAATATGCATAGACTACTTGCGTTAAATGTAAAAAGCTAATGACTATTAAAGAGGAACTCCACCAATGTTTTAAATGTGTGTTTCCAGGTGTTGGGGAGTACTGCTGCTTATGTAGACAGCAGTAGCAGATGACATGTTTTGTGTTTCTAGAAGGAGCTGTGTGAAATCTGATAAATTGCCTCAAGTGATGTCGCTTGAGTCAGCGTCGGTTGGGGCTGAAGACTACAAGTTTGAAAATGAAAAACATCTGGATTGTGGAGTTAGAAAGAACTGAGGTTAACAGACCTCTGTAGCTGCTCCTCATCTCTGCTGGAGGCGACATTAGCCGCTACTAGCGTAACACACCCAGATCTGTACAGTTTAATGGATCGAGTTAAGTGGCATTGTGGGTAGTGTAGTGTTTCTTTAAAGCTGTCCACTGTGAGTCTGACAGTGTTGTAGGACTGTGATGCTGAATTGGTGAAGTATTCCTAGTTTCCTGACTCAAAATCATCCACATCAGTTGTGTCTTTGGTCTGTTTGATGAGCCTCCAGCATCAGGAAAAGATACTCATTGACTGTAACCTGCTGTCTAGTAGATGTGGTGGCTTGTCACAGTTTGTGGTAGGAGCTGTCACTTTTTATTTCAAATTCAAATTACATGTTTGATTTATTATTCAAAATTCTCACTGTATAAACACAACAGGCCGAGGACGTTTCTTCAGGTTACAGTCGATCTGTTAGCTGACGTTGGAACATTAGCTTGTCGCTCAAGTGAGACAGAGGAGGAACTGTGACAGACTTGCGAAATTAACTCATGTGCTGAAGCAAAAAGCAGACAGGACAGGAAAAAGCGGTGACAGGGTCGTAAACATAAACTGCAGGACCTAAATGGTAATCGGAATGCGCTTATATAGCATTTTTCTACATTAGCGGACAAAATGTGAGCGTGCAATGCGAGGCGCCGGCCTTAGACAAACATGAACATGAGGAGCTGGGGATCAAACCACCAACCCTGGACAACAACTAACGGTAGTAAGTTAAAATTATACAACTTTTTATCAAACACTGACACCTACAGGCGGTGTCAATTCACAACCGACGGTGAATACATCATCACCCTGTTCCTCACAGAAATGACTAGGGAGAAAATCTTTGGTGACCGCAGCCACAACATATTTTAGGATGGGCTTTGTGGGTTACGTTCAAATTGACAAGCCTAAGTTTATGGATGTCTTGAGCCACACAAACCTGGTAAAAATGCTATCATGCTCGCTAACTTTCTTGCTGCAGTGTTTGCTAGCTCTCTTACTTGCTAACCTGTAGCGTATAAGCGCCTGATACTTCTTTGTGTGTATGCTGGGTGAACAACAAATTCACTGAAAATGATCAAAGTGGCTCCACTTATGTAAGAAATCCTGTACTTTTTTCTGATTATTTATTGTGTAATATAACGGTAACGGAGCCATCTGACCTTAGAAATGTTAAATAAATTCCTGTTTGTGGAAAAAGACTGGAAGGGGTAAAAATGTCCAGACAGATAATAGATCAGCTGATTCTCAATTATTCTATAAATCTGTAAATAAAGATTATTTAAGTCTTATAATGTGCCGTAACTTTCTCATTAAAAATCATCTTAACAGTGACAACATAAAGAAGGATCAGGATTCCTAGAATAATAGCCCTTTCAGCTCTTGTGCTGCAAACACTTTGACCCTCGGGCTCTTCATACTGCTCGGTAGCAGTCTTCGCTCCGGGGCTGTGCCGTTACTGTTGTGATTTTCAGATTTCGCCCGCTGGGACTCGAACCACGGCATCACAAGCTCTCCTCTGTAAACATTCGGTCACAAGGTGCCCCCCCCCCCCCCTGCCGGCGTGCCTGCTGTTTACTCAGCGGTGTTGACTTGGCAACATGGCGGAGGTGCTGCAGTCATGTTAACATGTATGATGTCAGACCTCCTCGACGTTCGGCCTCATAACACGGGCAGATGTGGCACCTCTGACCCCTTGACCTGGAGAATAAAAGTAAAAAAACAGACGTAAACACGGCGGCTAATGATCTTCCTTCCCACCTCAATGCTCACCATATGGTAACAAAAAAACAAACAGTGTCTGAATGGCGTCTCTGTTCCCCACCGTCAGCTGTCCTAGAAAGGAAAGACGTTCTCGCAAGTGACCCCCCTCCGGTCCCCTCTGATCCAAATATCCGCGGCGATGCTTTGGCTTGATGTGGTGGATCAGCAGACAGCACAGTTTGGTAATGACGCATACTGTTACAGAAGCCGGCGCTTCGCTTGTTGTTGTGGCATTTTGTTTTTATGGTGTCATAAAAAAAAATAGATCCAGCTCCGGCATCTCCGGGGGGGGAAATGAAGAGCGCTGCAGCGGGACGTAGTTAGAAAACACAACACAGTTTCATTTATTGATACACCAACTTTTCAGCCTCGGCAAAGTGTAAAAACTGTATTGTGATATATTTCAAGATTTTTTTTTTGAAATTATGAGTTCCCACTCAGGTTTTTATGGATTTATGTGAATAAAACAGGCGCATTAAAACTTCTAACACTGTTTCTAAATGATTTCAACATCTCTTGCTTGTTGTTACTTATCGGTCAAATATATACTGTGTGATCTGCTGAGATACAGTATATCTACAGACACATCTGTTTTTTTTTTCTGTGTTATTTGTGTGAACTGATCCTTTTAATAGATTTATCGACCACTCCAGTCCTGCCTTTGCTGTGGTGGTTTTGCTCCATGCTGACTGTCAATGACTGCAGGTGGCATCTGGTTGATCCTGCTGCGTTTTAACAAGCAGCAGGTTTTTCTGTGTGTGTGTGTGTGTGTGTGTGTGTGTGTGTGTGTGTGTTTGTGCTGAAGATCAAGACAGATCTCTCTTTCCCACCTTTACCGGCTCAATCTTTGTTCCTCTTCTCTTCCATCCATTTTTTTTCCATCCATCTCTCCTTTCATTAGACGCTGGTAGCTGCAGGAATTCTTCTCTCATAATCAAAAGGATCGCCTCACTTTATTCTCCTCTGATGTGTGTCAGCCTGTGTGTATCTTGTGTGTGTGTGGGTGGGTGTGTGTGTACATATGTAGGAGCTTTCCCCGCTGTGTCTCTGAACACGTGTGTGTTGTGTCTTTGCATTTGCACGGGTAGCTACAGTTCATACATGGGGGAAGCCTGCCGGGGAGGGTGTGTGTGATGTGTGTGTGTGTGTGTGTACACGTGGGTGGGCGTGAGCCGTCTCTGTGGAGATGGAAACCTGCTCTCTGCTTATTGGCTGGTGGACGTCGAGGGGGAGGGGCTGCCGTGGAGGGGTGGTGAAAGGGGGTCCACAGAGACGAGGATGGAGGCATGCAAAGACATGGGGGAGGTAGAGTATTACTGTTACAGTGAGGAAGGTGGAGAGGGGAAGGGAAGGACGAGAGGAAATACAACACAGAGGTAAATTCACATTTAAACAGGATCTGGATTAACTAATTAACCTCTCTAACGTTATGGTGATATGTTCACACAGCATAAAGAAATTTACTGAATTCATTGTCTCCCTTACTTTAAATACAGTACAAAAATGCACATAAAATAAGAAAAAATGTAAAAGAGATGTCCATTAACATTCATAGAAATGGCAAAACTAAGAGTCTACAGCCATGCTAGCAGCTGTACGGCTACAATGATAATACTGGTATGTTGATGTTTAGCAGGTTTAATGTTTGCTATGTTCACTGTGTTGGTTTTGCGTGTTAACGTGCAAACATTCACTAATTAGCACTAAACAAAAAGTACAGCTGAGGCTGATGGGAATGCTGTTTTACCAGAATGAAACTGTGACCAGATGATGGTGCTAGATGAGAAGTAAGTCAGGAGATCAGAGCTATGACTGTTCATCTTCTGAGGAACATAAACTTCACAGTGAACCATCTACCGGTTGTCAAGATATTTTACTCCACTTTATCAACCGCAGTCTTGAGAATGATCTCAAGTAGAAAAATCCAGGTGAAGGGCCTGCTGCAAGTCTTAAGTCTTGAACATGATGTGTGCGATCTTGATGCAGAGAGTTGGTCAGTGCAGCTCTCTCTCTCTCTCTCTCTCTCTCACTGAACATACGACCAAACACCTAGAAGCTAACCACGCTTCAGTGGCTTGACAGCTAATGTTAATGTTAAGTCTTGGCCAGATTAGCAAGAGCTCAATAGACAGCCTGCTTCTCTGTGCTGTTGTTATTCTGCCTCTGTTTGACCAGTAGAAAGCTCCCTCCATGTGGTAAAACAGTCAAACTACTGATGAAGACAGAAGCAATATAATAATAATAGAAACAGTTTACCTGCACATGTCTACCGTCTACTACACTGTAAATATCTCAAAGAACTTCACTACAAAGTCAAGAGTTTGTGATATGTAGCCAAAGAAGTGAAGCCGTAGACACAATCACATTCCCGCACATGCTCAGTGACGTCTGCCTTACACAGAACTGCTCTCCAGAGATTGAAAATATGATCGCTGTTCTTAGTTTTTGGAGTCGTTTCTGAACAAACTGACATGACCAAACTCTTCATGACGAAGGAACATGTCACCCAGTGCAGCAATATGAATCACTGATGTGTCTTTAATAGTTTTTGGACGACAACGGAGGAATAAGATATATCAGATACGCAATACTTGTTAGTAGATCAGTTCGTTGTCGGTTTGGCTCTGCACATGAGATTTGTTGACGATAAGAAAAATATCAAAAATTGACGATCATATCATAGAGAAAATAGGGGAAAAAACTTGCATACAAAGGGAGAAAGGCAGCACAAAAAAAAGAGCGAGGAGGAAGGAAGGGGAGGAAAAATGTGTGTGTGTGTGAAACAGAGAGAGAGAGAGAGAGAGAGAGAGAGAGAGAGAGAGAGCAGGGGGAGGAGAGAGAAGCAGCAGTGGCAGCGCTGCATCATCACTACTGCCACTACAGCAGAGAGAAGAGGCAGTTTACTGCCTAATCTCTCTCTCTCTCTGTCTTTTTCTCCAACACACACACACACACACATGCATTCACACTCTCTCACTTTACACACACACTCTCGTGCACACACACACACATACAGTGGAAGCCAGCCAGCTACCTCTCAACCTCACAAGAAGCTTCACAGAGCGGAGATCCTGGTGACATTATCCATCACTTCTGGATGTTCGCCTGCCTCCACTCGTCTGTTTCCGAGACCGAGACGTTCCGCGTGTGTGTGCGTTTGTGAGAAAGTGTGTGTGTGTGTGTGTGTGTGTGTTCATCCCCGGACTGTGGACGAGGAGGCTGCCGCTTCCAGAGCCGACGCCGTTTCCTTGGACTGTCTTGATTTGGTTTGCTGAGGCAGCCGTCACTGTCAGTGTGGAGGAGTGTTTCGGCATTGTTTTCTTCTTCTGCTTCCTTTGCCGGCACTCAAAGAGCGGAAGTGGATGCCTGGATTTTTCGGTGGCTGTGTGCAGGAGCAGAGTGCTTACCTCAGGATTTGCAGTCGGGGGGGCGGGTGGGAGGGGGGGGGGGGTATGATAAACAGCTGCGAGGGGAGGACAGTTTGCACTGCAGTATCAGACTGGTATCTCTTGTTCTACATTGGGGATTCTTTTTCCCCTCTCGAGGTTGCACACATGCACATATTTCACACCCAGCAGCAGCAGCAGCAGCAGCGGCAGCAGAGTCTGGCTGCGTTTTGCATGCGCCGATGGATTACCGCTACTTTAAGGACGGGGCTCCCTGCCCACTGAAGGAGAAAAGATGCTGATTTAAGAAGAACAGGAGACACCCTTTGTTTTTAAAGCAGAAGACGAGCAACTTCAGGATTAAAAGAGAGACTTGTCTGGCAGGATGACGGCTACGCTGAGCTGAAACCGCCTCCCCCTCCTCCTCCCTCCCCCCCCTCCAGTCCAAACATGAACTCTTCCTCCGATGCCAACCAAAGCGGCTCTCCCCCGTTCTGCCTGCTGGGCACCGTGGGTTACTCCCACAGCCTGGATACCTGCGTGCTGGAGGTGGTCGTCATCCTCTTCCTCACCGTGCTCATCATCGCCGGAAACCTGGTGGTAATCTTTGTCTTCCACTGCGCCCCGCTGCTGCACCACCACACCACCAGCCACTTCATCCAGACCATGGCCTACGCTGACCTGCTGGTGGGCGTCAGCTGCCTGGTGCCCTCGCTGTCCCTCCTCCACTACCTCCGAGGCCTGAACGAGGAGCTCACCTGCAAGGCGTTTGGCTACATGGTCTCCGTGCTGAAGAGCGTCTCCATGGCCTCGCTAGCATGCATCAGCGTCGATCGCTACATCGCCATCACCCGCCCGCTGTCGTACGCCACGCTGGTGACGCCGTGCCGGCTGAGGGTGTGCATCGTCCTCATCTGGGTTTACTCGGCTCTGATCTTCCTGCCGTCCTTCTTCGGCTGGGGGAAGCCAGGTTATCACGGGGACATTTTTCAGTGGTGCGCCGACTCCTGGAAGACCAACCCGGGGTTCAGCACCTTCATCGTTGGACTTCTGTACGCACCGGCGGCACTGACCGTCTGCTTCACCTACGGAAGTATATTCCGGATCTGCAGGCAGCACACGAGGGAGATCACCCAACGCCACGCCCGCTTCAGCTCGCAGACGGAGGGCGATAAAGGCGAGCGATGCGAAGGCTGCCCGGACAAACGCTACGCCATGGTGCTGTTCCGCATCACCAGCGTCTTCTACGTGTTGTGGATGCCCTACATCCTCTACTTCCTCCTGGAGAGCGCCGGCCTCTACCACCACAAGGTGGCGTCATTCCTCACAACATGGCTGGCCATTAGCAACAGCTTCTGTAACTGTCTCATCTACAGCCTCTCCAACAGCGTCTTCCGGAAGGGTCTCGGTCGCCTCTTCAGTCCGTTGTTTCCTTCCTGCCTTGGCTGCACGGACGCCAAAAAGGCTCCGGCCCCCGTCAGCCCGCGACCAGACCCTCGATGCCAAGTATGAGCCCTGACGCCAACGGATTTGATTTGGTCACTTTTAAAGGCATCGGCCCTCTGTGCGTGCTTCGCTCTAAGCTGCGTAGCATGACACAGGTCTTTTTGGTCCCGCAGTAAGATGTGTTGAGGACCCCCTGCCCGGAGCACAGAGAGGTGCCCGAGCAGACGCCTGTCGGTCGTCTCAGAGGCTGATTTTGTGGGAAAAAGGAGGCTGTGAAGTTCCTTCTGGGTCTTTTGACGAATGTTCTTCGGTGTGGTGCGACGCTGCACGGATCACAAGCTGATGACACGGAGAAAAGGAAGTCGGTTTGATGATGAAAGTGGACTGAAGGAATAAGATTGTGTCAGTTGAGAGGGTTTAATAAACACTCCTGCCTGCACTGACTTAAAACTCCCAGATGCAAAAAAAAAAAACAAACCATGGAGAGCACATAGCGCGACTTGTGTTGTGTGCTCCACTGAAATGCAAAAAAAATGTTTTAAATCTTTTCATGCCTGACTGAAAAATTAACACATTGTCTTGGTTCTTTCAGGGTAGAGTTAGGTGATGCAAAAAAAAACAAAATGTTGAACACACTTGAAACAGACTCCGGATCTGTTTCCCTTTGGGAACTCCAGATGCTAATGAGTGTATGAAGAATATTTCACCAACATCTGATAATCTTCCCGTGTGTGTGTGTGTGAGAGTTAAAATGTGTTTCGGATGGACTTTAAGCTCATTTCCCAGAGAAAAGACTGAGGTTTATTTAGAAGCTTTTAGAAGCTCATGAGTGTTTCTATTTAAAAGGATTCCTCTCTTTTGAAGATGGGTGTTAGTTTGGAGCTCCAAGTATGTTTACACAGTCTCGGGTTTCACATGAAAATGTTGATTTAAGAATTAGCTTTACTTTCTAAGATGGCTGCTGGTCCAAGAGCGTTGCCGGTAAGTTTTTTCCTGCCAGCAGACAGTGGCGTATCCTTGTCAGACAGACATTAAATTGTATTTATTTAGAGAGTTTTATTCTCTATTTGCGTTTCCTCCTCAGGTTTATCAGCAGTTCTTTGTTAAGCCTCCGGGCTGTTTGCCTTTGATCTCAGCTGAAACAGTACATCACTATTAAATCACAAGCCACGTTAACGTCGTAAGATAATCACCTCCTGACTCGTCGTGCGGTCAGCGCCAGCGTTGATAATGAATCCGCTGTCTGCCGGGATCCACATGGCCTCGATGCAAAGACTAACTTCATTGTAATCTGTAACTTTTAATGCACGTGTCTCTCTGTTTCACCCCTCCAGCAGCTAATTGCATTCAGATCAGTGAAAAAGTGGAAGAGAAGAGGGAGCGACCTCGCAAGAGTGTGAGAGGGTCAGTGCACTTTTCTGAGAGCCAGTGAGAGTTTGTGGCTTTTTGGTTTCATGTAAATACACCTCAGAGTTTAAATATTTAAACGGCGGCTAACTGGGTCCTTTTTGGAGGATTTTCGGCTGCCCGACCCCCCCCCCGATATAAAGTGAGACCTCCGGGGTTTACAAATGATTTTGTGGAAGTGTTATAATGTAATTTGTCACAGCCAAGAAGGTCAGACATGTTGCACTCGAGACTGAAACTGTTCTGTAGGAGTATTTCACTAAATACTGCACAAATGTTTTGTTTTGAAGTCACAATGAAATGACATTTCTGACAGCGTCTTGCTTCTGAATTTGACATGTCTGTGGTTGAAAAAAGAAGAAACAAAAGGGGGGGGATGTGAGGATTGTTCAGCTAAACATGATGCAACTACACTACATGGCCAAAAGTATATGGACACCCCTGATCATGTACTTCTGGGGCTGTTTTTCATACTTTGGGACAGTGAAAACAAATCTTAATTGGAGCTGAACCCATTAATTTAAAATGTTGTTTGTTTTTATTGTCATGTGATAGTAAACTGAATATCTTCAGATTTTTGGAGCAAACAACTTGAAGATGTCGCTTTAGCCTTTATTTTTCACCATTTTCTGACATTTTATAGACTAAACAATGAAGATGAAGTTATCATGAAAGTATGACTTGAAGTCTTCTCTTTATACTTACAGCATCCAAATGAAACATGCAGTGAGTCAAGTCAAGTCAGTTTTATTTATAAATCACAACAGAATTCATCTCAGGGTACTTTTCACATAAAGCAGGTCTAGACTCTTAAAATTACAGAGACCCAAGAATTCCCCCGTGAGCAACGCTTGGCAACAGCGGCAAGGAAAAACTCCCCTTTAACGGGAAGAAACCTCGAGCAGAACTGGGCTCTAGGTGGGCGGCCATCTGCCTCAACTGGCTGGGCTGAGAGAGGAAAGAAAGAGGGAGGGAGGGAGGAGGAGAGAGAGACACAGAGAAGCACAGCAACAACAATAATAATAATAGAAATATGACTTATAATAATAATAGCAGGCGGTCTGCAACCATGACCCATGGAAGCCAGTAACTACTCCTCCACCCAAACTGACCAAATTATGAATCTATGATACAAACCATAGTTATTACACACAGGTGTTTTAACATGTTTGTTCATTTATTTATTGGTTTATTTAACAGGGAAATGAATAAACTCCTCCAAACAAGCAATATTAACTTTAATCTAGCAGACCAGTGCTAGCCTTAGCTAAAGCTACACTGACTTCTCTGCGGTTGTTATCTGTTAAAATATTAATGTTGATGAATTCACATCTTTACAACTTTTGTTATCCTGCATAAGAGAGAACAAATCCAATCATAGAGGGGAATAAATAATGCAAACCTAGTTTAGCAGAGCAGCAGCAGCAGTAACGGCCATCTCAGCTTCTGACTAGACTGTGACTGAAATTCACATTATTTGATGTGTTAAGCTCCTTTTAAAGTCATATATTTAAATGTATTTAATACTGTACTAATTTATTATGTTTATGGTAATTATTATGTTGCCTGAAGATTGTTCGAATGAAGAGGTCAGATTTTAGGTGTTATGGTTGGTTCATAGCAGTGATTTCTGGGGTAAAATAAATAAAATTGAAGGTTTTGCATCCTAACCATTTGTAACAGTTTTCCTGGCCAGCTTGAAAAACCTTCTTTGTCTCAAATTCAGCTTTTTCCGTAGTTACCGTCTTTTTTTTTTTTTTTTTTCTAAGGCAGAATAAAGTGTTTCCAACGTCGTGGCAACACTTTTTGTTTTGTCCTTTTCCTGTTTCAACGTGACAAAAGCCCCCCTGTGCACAAAGCCAGCTCCATAAAGAAATATGTTTTCCCCAGTTTGTTGGCATGGAAGAACTTGGACTGGCCTGCACAGAGCCATGACCTCAACCCCGTCCAACACCTTTGGATGAACTGGACTCGACTCCCGAGCCAGGACTTACATCAGTGTTGGACCTCGTTAATGCTCTTACGGCTGAACGGGAGTAAATCCCTGCAGCAGGGCTCTAAAATCAAGTGGGATGCCTTGACACTAGAGAAACCATTAGCTGATTAATTGATGATGATTAAAAGTTATCTGCTATCCAACTATTTTGATAATAGATTAATCGTTCAAGTCATTTTTTTTCAAGCAAAAACACCAAACATTCGATAGTTTTAGGATATTAAATGTGAGAATTTGCTGCCTTTTTTGGTCTTTATACTCCAGTGAATTCAGTTTGTCAGACAAAAGAATAAAACTTTATGACGTCACCTTGTTGTGTAAGATACTGTGATGGACGTTTTTACTGATATTTTATTGATCGTTAGTAGTGTTCGGGTGACCACATACTTTTGGCAATGCAGCGTATTAAATATGTGTCAAATGTTATTTTAAAAAGTTTCCCCAGGAAGGATTTTTTTGATATAAAAATATGCATTTAGCGTTGAACATGTGTGTACTATAACAAGGGAATTTAACCTTTTAAAACGTTTTAAAAAATAAAAGATTGATAGTTAGGATCATTTAGTCTCCTGGAGCTACTTGGTGATGACAGGTTTGTCTTGGATGTTGATCGATGTTAAATGAACTTTTAAAAAAGTCATGTTTTATTTCATTGTGACTTTAAAAGCAGCTGTTGCACTGAGGCGGTGTGTTCTTTACATTTTTTCCCCTCTGAGACACAAAACATTTTTTCACCGCAGGGTTGGAGGAGGAGAGGGGGGGGGGTTCAGGGGTCAGAGGTGAGATTTGAAAGGTTCAGGGTTTAACTGTAGGATGTTTTTCCAGAGCGACAGATGCACCAGCTGCTGTCAGGGGCATCGAACCTGCTGCCTCCTCTATGCTCTTATTTATAATAACATTTTTCTATGTGACAGTATGTGTTATGTATACAGTATCTGCTATGAAAATGTAATATCCCGCAAAGTATTGAGATGTTTGATCCACGCTTGATTCATTGTAAAAGATTCTCCACCGACAGACTTTTCCTGCATGATTTTCTGGATCAATGTTTCTCTCTCATGATGCTACTGAGAGCAATTTACTGACTACTCCCTGTCTTAAGTATCCTTAACTACTGTTGTGCAACACATGTTTTGTGAGTTCCTGTTTGCTACTGTTCATGCCAGAAAACAAGGATGACCTGCGGGAAACCTTCTGACTTGTCTCGCCAGCATGTGATCTGACAACGTTACTCTGAAAAAATGTGCTGCAGATGACTGATTATTGTAAATAGGGAGGTGTAATCGTCTGATTAAAATGAGATGTTCTTGATTGCTGTCTTCTGGATTGATTTGATACCAAAAATTAAATCATTTATTACAGCACAGTCGGAAAATCCTAATGAATGGAGAGAGAGAGAGAGAGAATCTTTATTAAAGGGCAGGTTCACAATTTTTCAACTGTGTCTTACAGTAAAACAACAGTGAAAGAGGTTTTACTCGCTGTAATCATCCACAGTGTGTCCACACAGTCATTTAGTGCAAAAATGTATTTAAAAGTTGATGTGAAGCTTATATGAGGCTTCGGCAGTCTGAGTTAGTCATATCAAGTGGATATCTGACACATTTATAGTCTTTTTTAGCATCAAATTCCCTCTTTGTGTTTCTCTGTTGAGCTGCGGTGGAAGTATAGTAACAAAAAGAGGGACTTTGGCACTAAAAAGACTGTAACATTGAAAGATATCTACTTGATTTGACTTATTTGGATGCTGAAGCTTCATATTAGCTTCAGATAAACTTTGAAATACATTTTGTCCTCCATCACTTCCATTGTAAGTGCATTATGAAGGGATCTTCTAATGGTCAGTGTGAACAGGAGGAATGATTACAGCAAGAAAAACATGTTTCAATGTTCATTTGGACTTTGTTTTTTATTATTATTAATTAATTTAGGATTATAATTGATAGATGAAACTGTTTCTTTTAGGACTGTATCCAACAGCAAATGTTCCCTTGAGAAAGTGAAGAACAACAGTATGAGAGAAACTTATGTTAATACAAATTTGGCAAAAATGACTCATATACGAAAATGTTTCCTCTGTGTTGCACTGCTAGCTACAGATTTAACTGTAGATTTGCTATCTACTGATACAGGATTTGTAAAAAATAATAATATAATTGATGTAAACTATGAAAGTGAAAAGTTCAGCTTTCTTCAGGAACCAGATGTTTTTGCTAGAGGGCCAGATTTGGCCCACGGGCCGCTATTTGCCCACCACTAACCTCCATTGTCAGTGCATTATGAAGGGATCTTCTAATGGTCGGTATGAACAGGAGGAATGATTACAGCAAGAAAAACATGTCTCAATGTTCATTTGGACTCTTGACTGTTGTTATGAGACAGAATTGAAAATGGTGAACTCGTCCTTTAACCTCCTTATCAAGCAGCGTTCATAATACAGACTGAAAGGGAGGTTTGTCGGATTATTCTGGATTTCATCTGTTTGAATAGTGAACCCAGATGTTGCACTGCAGCGTCGTCGTAGCTCAGATGTCCAATTGAAAAGTGTCTCAGAAGTAAAACATTTTCAAATAGTCTGTTTTTTTATTGTAGACACATGAATCATCACACAGTCTTTGTTTTGTATCTGTATGATTAATGAATTACAGCAACAATTAGTTGATCAAAAGAAAATGTATCAGCAGCTATTTAGATTTGAGTCATTTTCCAAGTAAAAATGACAAAGATTTGATTGTTCCAGGTTCTTAAATGTGAGAATTTACTTGAATATGTTTGTGTTTTGGACGTTTAATGATAGCATCTCGTGCTCTGGGATATTGTGGTGAACATTTTTCACTGTTTTCTGATGATCTGATGATGATCAAACTAATAATCAATGAATCAAGACCAAGAAAAGCAGCAAATTCTTTAAGAAACTGGAACCATCATCATAAAAAAATCACCTAAACAATTAATTATCAACATAGTTGCAGATTAATTGTCTTTCGATCGACTGGAACTCGACGATCAGTCGATTCGGCAGCTGTTTTAGTAATCAAATGATCCTTTTAGTCATTTTTTTAAGGAACATTTTCTGGTTTCAGCCTCTCAGATGTGAGGATTTGATACTATTATGTCTATATCTTTGGATGCTGGTCTGCTGATCGGACAAAACAAAGACATTTGATGACGTTATCTTGGACGTTTTTCACTATTTTCTGACATTTTATAGACAAAACTATTCATTGATAATTCGATATTATAATCGCTGCAGCTCTACGTAACTGTACATAGTTTTTTTGTACACTGACTTGTGCTTGTTAAGGGGTTTAATTAGTTTGATGAAGTGAAATTAAATAATTTGAGGGTTTTCTCCCATGAAAAAAAAAGTAAAATCAAATGTGTAACAATAAGATAATTTGTTTAGCAGGTAATCTGTCCAAAGGTTTGAATGTTGCTGTATTTTATCCTCCTGTGGCTGATTACAGAACCCGTCCAGATGTTTTTTAGCGATCTGACGGACTGTAATTCCTCCACATGTAATGCATTCCTGCGGCTCTGTCTCCAGTGTGTCCCACAGCAGAAAGTCCTGCTTTATTTGGCTCACATGACTGTTCTATTTCTCTGCCAAGTGACCGTTCCCGCTGCATGCTTGTATTTGATGCAATTGATTAGGCTCACATGAAAGTTATCGATCGGGAGAGAGAACATTGAATGTCCCGTACAATGTGGAATTGTTCTGGTCAGGGTTGGTTTTTTGTGTGTGTATGTGTGTGTGTGTGTGTGTGTGTGTGTGTGTGTGTGTGTGTGTGTCCAAACTGCTGGCGGCTTCAGAGTGACTAAAACATCAGTATATAGCTGTGACATAACTGACAGATACTGTGGATTAAAGTTGATATTGAAAGCTTCAAAGTGCTGAGATGATGAAATCGGGTTTTGATCAATAAGTATTTCTAAAGCGGTAATGTTTTTTGTCTGCATATTTAAAGCCATTGACTGAAATTTGACCATTTTGATGCCAAAAAAAAGAGTTTAGATCATCACTGGACACGAAAACTCACCAACAAATCCAGACTAACTTTTTACAGGCTGAACCACAACAAAATGTCAGAAAATGGTTAAAAATGTCGATCACTGTTTGCCCAAAATGTAACCTAAAATATCTTATATTTTAACCCAAAGCTATTCAGTTCACTGTCAGAGAGGACTTAAGAAAATATTCACATTTAAGAAGCTGGAACGAGAGAATGACTCAAAGGGAATCATTGTTTATCAAAATGCTAATGCTAATGCTAATTTTGCTCATTTAATTTTTTTGTCTAACAATTAATAGAGTAATCGTCGTAACTCTGCTCTCTAAAAAAAACTTACCTGTTAGCATGATACAGGCAAAAAAAACTGAAACACACCACGTAATAAAGCACATAACGGCCTTCATCATCATCATCAGTATTATTGTGCTCTAGCTGTGGCACAAACCATCTTACACGTGTTTAAGTTTAGATCGAGCACGGCTCAGGTTCCCATCATAAACGAACCAGTCCAGAATGGGAGTGTGTGACCGCAACCGAGCCCACTTCCTCTCAAAAAGGGTCTTGGTGTGGTTGTTTGGGTCCAAACCCGGGTTCGAGTCTCATTCAACTGATCTAAACAAGGCGGCTTTTAAAAATGCTCTTAAACCCGCACAGTTTGGCACAAAGAGTTTTTTATTTTACCTAAAAAAGAAACAACACTGATGGTGCTGAAATGTGTTCGGGTTCAGTATATTAACGGCAGCACATACTGGTGGTGTATGGCGACTCTCTAGAAAACCGGCGTTTCCATTACGTTTGATCGACACTTTAACAACGAGCCCAGTTTGGGTCAAATGAGGCGACGCTCGATGACGCTGTGTGTTACACTTCACAGTATGTCAGCTGGTGTTGCCAAGCTATTTTTCACATATATCTCTCTTGTTACTTGAGTTTCCTGCTGACTGATAAAGTAGCAACAGTACTCCTCGAGGTTTTAAGTGTGTGCGTGTGTGATCCTATCTGAACTGTGCAAACCTAATGTACGCCGTTTCCTTGTCCTGCTTCACATCGAGTTTGTTGCGTGGCACACAGGATCCCACGAAGCCTCTCCACTCACATCTTTGATCCCCTGATTCAAAAACATGTTATGTCAAAGTTTATGTTTTTATTTTCCTGTGGGAAAATCATGATGTTGTCAGACTCGGACCGGAGTCAAGAGTTACACAGAGCCTCGATTCCCCCCGGGGAAATGCCTTTTCACAGAGACCAACAGTGCCAAATTTGGACCAGGACTGAGAGCAGAGGGGGAGGGGGGGTGGAGAGTTGAAGGTTAGAAGTGGGTGAGATTTTATGTATTTAGCTTGGAAAGGCCTGGCTCGGCTCTCCTCCACCCACACACTATCATTTCCAACGTGAGATCTGACAAATGTGACGTCTGCTGGCATGAAAGCAAAACTCTCTGTTGAATATTACTGAATTTTATTTATGTTGAAACGTGTTTTCATCCAATGTTCTGTGTTTTAGGAGCAATGAAACATGAAGCAATAGTGTTGGAATAAAGCCCAGTTCACATGTCTGTAATGCTTTTATGTCAGTAAACTCTAATAAGTTATGTCACCAATTTATTTAATTTATTTATTTAGAATCCAAAACAATGTTTGTTTCTGACGTACAGTACCAGTCAAAGGTTAATGGGAAGTTAATGGGAAGGTATGTCCAAACCTTTGACTGGTACTGTACATTTAAATAGAAACGTAGGAAATTTATCCAACCAACATAGGATTTGCAGTTTCATTGTAGATCGGCACCATAATGGATGTCTAACTGGTTTTGGTTATTATAAACTATTCTATTCTTAAACTGTTTCTACTACAAAACATTGGAGTTTAACAAAAGTCAGCTCAGTTAACCTGTTAGCTTGCTAGCTAACTACTCAGAAGCCTTAATTAGTCCATTTTAGCATGAAACCTCTTCAGCGGTCTGAAAGTTTGACCCATTGAGGACCCAAAATGGTCTCATCCATTTAAGAGTAACAGCAACCAGTCTTATAGTATGACGCCACACATACTCATTAGACGGACTTCAATCCAGATCTGGACTCAGCTGCCTGCTAGTCGCCACAGTTAGCGAGGTCGTTGTTGAATGTAGGCACTCTGGTTGATAAAGTATACTTGTTCCAAACTAGCCGATGCAAAAAAGAAAGGTTGACAATGAAAAACACGCGTTTAAAGACGACTGGACTGAAAAATACGACTACGATCCCAAACCTGTTTTGAACAAAACTATCCCCCAAAAACACAAAGAACTACAAAACTGAACTGGTTGAAGTCGTCATATCAAGACTCCAGCAGAATTAATTGTAAAATCAAAACATTTTCAACAATGAACACAGTGAAGAACTCACTAATGAACACACTTACTTATGTGAAAATCAAAATTAACCACTGCACACTGTAATGACTTTACTGTGACTTTATTAAGAGCGAACAACGTGTTTCGCCTGTAGCTTCTTCAGGTTCACTCAGTACAACTGCTGAGTACTCACAGGTGTGATAAATACATCTGAGTCACATGACTAATTATCAGTCTTCATTTTCTCAAAGTGAACATTTACATATAACAAAAAACACGACGTGATTAATTTTACACAAAGTTACAAGAATTACACCATTTTATATAATTAAACTTCATTACATCTCGTAAACAACTTACTGAATAGGATGAGTTAAATTCCCTAATGGACTACAGGTCCTACAGCCGTCCCTCTACATCACTAAATGGGAAGGGTGAGTGCCAGAGGACCTAGTGGTTCATCTCTCCCTAAGAGTCCAAATAGCCTGTGGAGAGAAATACAAGTTAATATTTACACAGAAAAGAGCTCAAATACTGTGTTTCATTAAGTCCATAAGGTTCAATAGTATTCAATTCATAAATCCAAAATGCCTCCCTTCATAAGAGCTCGTTAATCAAGTTACCACCTCTTGGATTGGGTCGCACTCTTTCAATGCCCATAAATTTGAGGGACGTAGCGGACCCATGGTTTTCCTCCTTGTAGTGTCTAGCGATGGCATAATCCATATTATGATTTCTAATGGCAGCCTTATGTTCAGCAACTCTTAGTTTGAGATGGCGCTTTGTTTGGCCTACATACATTAAGCCACATGGGCATTTCAAGATGTAAACGACATGTGTAGAGAGACAGTTAATAAATTCTTTTATGTCATATTTCTTTCCTGTATGGGGGTGATAAAATGTCTTGTTATCAAATGTGTTTGAACAGTGTGCACATTTTCCACATCTATAATTTCCATACACTTGTTGAGAAAGCCAATTAGTTAGTGTAGGTTCCTTACTTACACTTATGTATTGTAGTGCACAACACGTGACACCAGAGGTGAGTAATTCTTGATGGAAGCAACTGGTGAGCGCCAGTTGGGGGATACAGGACCAGTAAAAAAGAAAATGCCTCTGGCCTTGTTTGGGAATATTTTGGGTTGATGTTTGATGTTTATTGACGAAGAGCAAGAATTCAATTTTTGATTGATGCCAAATATACAAATATACAGATCTGCTGTGAACATACAGTAAACATCAGGCGGTGATATCTCCATAATGGTTGAAGAACAAAACTCTTCAGTTCCCAACATATAATTATTGATGTCCCAGCTCTCGTTACAGGACGCTGTGCAGCAACAGCTCTAATTACATTTTCTCGTTTACGCTCGTTTCCTCCTCGCCTGCTCTTTGTGTTAATTATTCTAATGTGACTGCTGCTCTGTTGTAATGAGACAGACAGCCGTCACTATCCAGGAGAAAATACTCATCAATCAATCATAACGCAGTTAATTAAGTAATATTATGAGACACAGGAAAGACAGTTATTCATCCTTTGATGACCGATTTTATATATATAATCATTTTCTTTATTTTAATTTCTTAATTTTGTCTCAAAAGTCGCTTTCTACATACATTTTAATGTTTTTTTAAATTATTCTGCTTCCATTTTATTATCAGTATTACACAACAAATCAAAATATGACCTTGCAGCAGCCGTGGCGGTGGTCTAATGTATGTTTTATAAGGACTGTACAGTAAATTTAAACAGAATTCAGTTTGTAATAAGATTACAGTAATCTCTTAGGTCGCGATTTACTCTCCAGTCTTGTGCGCAGGGATCAGTGATAGAGATCTATTGTATCTACTGTGTATTTTCTGGGAAGGGACTCTCTGTCCGCTGCAAAAAATGTCCGTCATATATGTTGTTCGGGCTAAATATCTCAATAAAAGTTATGAAATGATTTGACTTACTGACAAATGTTTTATCTCAGGAATTTCGTTGAAACAAAAAGAAGAAATAAAACAGATTTCTCTACTGAGATCTGTCTTGTTTCTGTGTTTTGTTTCCAGGAGATCCCTGAAATGAAAACTTGTCAAAAATAAGTCAAAAAAATTAATTTTCCAACATATGAAAACATTAAATTCTGTCAGCTGTCTGGCAGACTTTCCTCCACTTGTATAAATGATCATCCCACCTCATCCCACAGGAAAATCTAACTTATCCGCATGACGACAGTATAATCGCTTCATCTCCGTATGTGCAGAACTGTGGACACTGTTTGAATCCACACTTTCACCCCTGAGTGTTACTATAATCTATAATCCCCCGAAGCGACCTTGTATTTCACTTCCATAAAGCTGAGATAGCAGATCAAGCTTTAAAAAACACGACATCGTTTGCTTCTCATAGTGAAACTGCATAGTAGAGTTAGTTAATTAGTCAATTAGTAAACATAATAAACACAGTTAATAAATGGTTTATTGTCCATTTATATCTGATTCTTCTCTTCTAATCATTTTGTCCATTAAATATTAGGAATTAGAGAAAAATGCTGGTTATAATTTCCCACAGAATGAGACGATGTCTTCAAATGTCTTGTTTTGTCTGACCAACAGTCCCAAAAAACCCCCCAGCAAATCCTGACAGTGGAGAAGCAAATCTTTGGCCTTTTTACATGAACAATTAGTAAAACTATTATTTGATTATAATAAATCAAGTAATTGACTAATCGTTGCAGCACAGAAGTGTTTATTTATGTACTTATCAACGAGTAAAACAGTCATCAGGGGAGGCTGCTGTATGAACAATGAACGACAAGATAGTAAAACACAGCTGTAATAATGCAAAAATGTATAAATGT